>NC_136295.1:1587152-2187152 GCF_964198595.1 Lampetra fluviatilis | reverse complement strand
CGTCGCCGCCCGTGTCGCCGCCAGCCGCTCCGTACCACCGTACTGAGCTGCCCCGTGCCGTCGGTCCGGAGGAAATGGCGGTGATCCCAGCCCGTGGCCAGTGGCCATCAATAGGCGCGGTCAAATCGGCCTGCAAAAAAAACCACTGGAATATTATGGGAGTCATAGATATCACGTAAACCGTCCCCGCACAAGTAGTGCAGTATCTCTTTCCCTAGCTCCTAAGAATGAAGATGTTGTTGAGAGTTATCTTACAAAGGAGTTACTTTAGTTGATTTCTCAAATACACTTTGAAATTGGAATGTATTACCTCATTCGTAATTTTCACGCTGGAGCAATTGATTTCGTCCGTGGGTATATATCACTATACGACAATTGTGATGTTCAGTGAATCATGTAGAATCCTCACAACCGAATGCGAATTAGGTCAGTGTTTTAAGAGTTCGGCTGAAAATAATTCAGACATCCGTTCAAGAGAAGAGCCGTTCAGGAGTCGGTTTGTCAGTCATCTACATGCAAGTGAAAATATCGATAATGCGTTATTGTTCAATTACCCAAGGTGCACATATAGCACGTACGGGGTGAATGGTTTAGAAGAAAACGATATGGCACTCGTTGCAGTCGGTCAGGAATTGCATTCGCAGAGACATGCTAACGGACTCATTGGAAAATATATGATGATATCCATTGATGTACCATGGTAGATACTCCTAGACTAGAATGGCGAGCCAAAGCTATGTTATGGTGAATGTGTCAAACGCTCTGTAATCAAGTAACATGCAGTGCATGGTAAAATCTTAACAAGAACAGCCACTATACTGTGGTGTGGTTATTAACCACGCTGGAGTGTTTCTAAGGTGGGGTGACTTTGCAAGTAAGTCGGGATTTGCTCACACCCTTAGAAACTCGTGATAATTATTGTTGCAGCGGCAGTTTAAAACCCAAAAAGGTTTTACCCGTGAGTATTGTTCCAGCTTGCTTCGATGTACCTCGGGATAATGCACACAACAGAGTATTAGGGTTAAAGAGGTTTACCAATGTTGATGTCAGGTCATCGCAATGCATGAACGCAACATGAGAGTAGCCCACGAGAAGTGGCTGTATTCCTGATGCCTCCCCACCGTCTTGCTTCCTCCCACAGAACAAGTACAAACAAGCGTTCATCCGTGAGCGCGGGAAGTGTGTCATACCCTCGGATTCATTGGCCAACGTGCACTCGTCGGACGTTCAAAAGCTCTTCAGCAATGTGAGGTTAACCGCATGCGTGCGCACACGCGTGCTGGTAGTCACACGAGTAGCCGTTGCCGCAGCACCTCAACGCCGACAGTTTTTTTTTACTTTTTTCAAACTTTTACAACAGGATCATGAACGACACTTCCCAAAGCTCCAAGAGTCCATGGGATATTCGTCACGTTTATGACACTTATGCGGATGTGAAGCTATAATCCATCATATACCGTAACTTAAGCATCATTGCTTTTTCTCTTTATTCAGTCATACGTGCGACCGTGTCACTTTCTGCCCATGTGACTGGACACTCCATGAATTCACCCTGATGATCAATTATCCAGTATTGTACGTTAAATTGAAGATGGTTTATCAATTAACTATATTAACCTACACAAGCATGCATTCGTAAAAAAGTACATACATTTTTGTATATATTGTTACGTTCGATCTATTGTTCAATCTGAATGTGTTTTGCCGATCCTTTTCCCACGTGACTATTTTGATTGTCCACCTGACCACCTGTTCGCTGCTCTTAATATTGCGCCATGTCGTCTGTATGTATGTATGTTGAAGTTCTTTCGCACCGTACGTAGCCAACTGCGCTGATCGGAGGTGCGGGAGAAGTACAACAAACTAAACAAAAAAAGAAGTTCTAAAGAAATGCATTTTAATCCACATTTAAAAGTGCATAGCTCCGGTGGCTTTCTAATATCGAAGGGAAGAGCGTTCCAGACGGCCGCAGAAGTTTTTGTTTGATGGTTTTCCAAAGGTTTGCATATCTGTCAACCCATACAGTTTACCAGTATTTTTGTGCAGGGAAATTGAGTTTACAGGTCCATACGGGCAAAAAAAAAATGTTGTCCAGTTGTATGTGTTTCTCTTGTGATGGGACTTTGTAGGGTGGTGAACTTTGAGATTTATAAGGGCATGGAGTGACCAATAAGGTCTGAATTGGTCTAATAAGCTAGGCACTGATTAGGGGTTTGCAGGTATGGGTTTGATAGTGTGTGTGTGCCCATGTAATGGGGCTCGCCATGTTACAATGCCGTAAATATTGTCATCACGATGAGTTTTCAATCTAGATTTAAAAGTGCAAAGCTCCAGTGGCGTCCTAATATCGGAAGTTTGAGCGTTCCAGACGGCCGCAGAAGTCTTTGTTCGATGGTTAGCCAGAGGTTCGATGGTTAGCGTGTGTGCGCCCGTGTAACGGGGCTCGCCATCTTACAATGCTGCGGATATTGACGTCACTGTTGACCGTGCGCCACGGATGGATGCAGAACCTGTACAAGGAGGCGTGGGATCAGGTGAAGGCCTCCAGCTACAGCATCCCCAGCGACTCGTGGGCCTTCGTCAGTGCCAAGGACCAGAAGGAGCACAGTGACGTGAGTGGAGCTGCCACTGCCGAGTGAGATGGACACGGCGCATCACCTGACAAGAGGCCAGCGCCCTTGCCAGCGCAGTACCGGCTTCACCGTTTTGCTTCAGTGTCAGAGCTGATTTTGTGTATAATGTAGAGTAGTGTATAGTGGTGGAGTGCCTCCATAGAGTCCAATGTGTTCGCTTACCGACCATTCCCCTGTTAACGACGGGCTGTTGTATCTACAGTGAATATGAATTAATGCATTGATTACCCATTTTTTGTTTAATATGATGTGTTGATAATGATGTTTGTATCTTTTATATATTAATATCCGTTGTTTAAATATAGTCATTAAGAGGAGTTCTACTGTAACTGAAAGTGGAGCATTTCTCACCCTGGGTTTTGTCGAGCTGCACAAGCAGCGTCACCCTGTGCACCTTCAAGCTAAGCGCAGCCGCCAGGCTCAAGTCCCGCGCGTGCGTAAACCCCTCGCCCACTCGTGCCTCTCTGCAGCGCAAGTATCGGGAGGAGTACGAACGGATGAAGGCCCGCTACTGCCTGCCGCGCTCTCTACAGGAGGACCCCAAGGCTATGCAAGCCCTCAAGGCCTACCAGATCCGCAGCAACGTACGCAAGCATTTTCACCATTTCACTCGCCCGCGTGTTGACCATCAAAACATTTTGCAACGCTGGGCCAACGTTGGCGTGGGTGTTGGAACCGTTGGGCCAGCGTTAGCCCAACGTTGGACTAACATTGACCAACGTTGAGCCAACGTTAGTCCAATGTTGGCCCAACGTTGGACTAACATTAGCGTGATGTTGGAACCGTTAGACCAACTTCGGCCCAACGTTGGCCAAGCGTTTCCACGTTTAACGGGTATCGGCCACACCAGGACCTGTCAGTTTATTTTGAAAGGTCAAACATACAGAAGAGCTTGATTTCAATGTCCAAATAAACACGCGTACACGTAGAGGTGCTGTGTAACCAAAATTAGTTTTACGGTTACCTTGACACAGAAACATACAAACGCAGGGTAAGTATTTAAATTACACAACCAGAGCAATGGGAGTGTTTACAAAATCAGTCGTATGCAACAGAATGCTTCGTTACCTTTAACTGTAATGACAGATGGTATCAGAGATACAGTTTAATCATTAAAGTAGATATTTTAAAAATATATTTTATGTACACGTTATCGTACACCTTGCCTGTAACATGGAACCTCCCGTCGTGGCACGTGGTAGCAGATACGCAATTTATATGTCGCAGTATTCGTGATATTTTTGTGCCGGCATAAAATGTTAACCTGCCCCCCATGGTGGCAGAGAGAGCTATTGAAGGTATCCTGCCCATCCGAGAATTGGACATTACGAACAAGCGTGGCTTCTACAGCCAATGGACGTTAATCTATTAAGGCTATACGGGAGTGGGGATGTTTTGTCTTTGTTGGCGGGCAGATCCTTTACAGAGACACGTATGAGAAGAACAAGGCGCGCGTGCACATCACGCCTGACATGTTCGAGATGGTGGGCGCCAAGGCCACACAGCGCATGGTCAGCGGCATGGACTACCGCACGTACCTCCACCACTGGGTGTGCAAGCCAGACCTGGCAGTCTTCAGCCACGCCCGTAAGGTCAACGAGCAGCTGAGCGACGTAAGTTTCTGCGTGTTTTTTAGCACACACGTGCGTGCACACATGCATGGCGTCCATTTGCCTTTTTTTTATGCCCTGTTGAAGAGGGAGGGAGCGTATGCGTGAATTTGTGCATAACTTTAGTTTAGAATCGTACATATGTATACATGTTGCACTTCTTTCGCACTGTGCGTAGCCAACCATGCCAATCGAAGGTGCGGTGGAAGGACAACAAACTAATCACAAAAAAATCTATCAAAAAAAATAGTTTTCAATCTCGATTTAAAAGTGTATAGCTCCCAGTGACTTCCTTATATCAGAAAGAAGAGAGTTCCAGATGGCCGCAGAAGCGCATGTGAACGCGCGAGATGTAGTGACCATCTTTCTTTAATGGCTAACTAAAAATCGCTGTGAGGATAACCAGAGTTTGCTTGACGGTCTATGCTCCTTGATGAGATCAGCAAGGTAAAGAATTGTGGTTAAAACTTAATTTTTACAGATCCGAGAAGCATCCTTTTTTTTACCTGGTGATGCACAACTCTGGTGGCAATTTGTACCTACCAGGTGTGAGCCTCCTCTAGGTTGACTCAGTCGAAAATAGTGGCGTAAGGTCCACATTATCCCTGGATAGCCAAAGAAAATCTAACCCAGAGCTCGCCGTACCACTCCTGTCATGTATTGTCAGTGACCCTAGTCTGTTAACCCACAATATATGTTGGACTTCTTTCACACCGCACGTAGCCAACTGTGTTAATAATGCCTATTTCCTCTTGTCGGTGAGCTTGCACAAGTCCAATCCACGTGGCCTCAAGAGTGAACCCACCTCGCCTCGCGTAGATAGCGTGTTGACATCGCTGCCGTGAAGTGGCAAATTGCAGCTGTTGTTCGAGGCATTGTTCACGTATAGGTGTGTTAAGGTGGTAAAAATGTGTAATAGATAGATGTATAAATGTGCATAAGCTGGATGTCCACAAGCAAATTATGCCTAAAAACAAATGAATTTATTCTACCTTCATTGAAACTAATGTATCCGGTGGTCAGTGGTGACTGTACGTTAGGAATAACTAACAGCAACATCGCCCTGGTACGGGCAGAGTGATGCCCACTTGCGTGGCCTGTGCCTTGTCACCTTGTACCGCACAGGGACAACTGTTTTCAGCGGGTCCCCTATGCTAAAAAAAAGGAAAAAACTATAGCTGAGCATTGGAATGTTTTGAATGAGATGTGTTGTAAGGGGCCTTGTGATGCTGCGGCATTTAAGTGCCGAACAAATGGAAATCCTTACTTTGCTAACCGTTCACGTGACATTCTATTTTCAGGTGTATTACAAAGACGACCTCAGCTGGATCAGGGGGGTCGGTGTGGCATTGTGGGACACACCAGAGATCAAACTCGCCAAGGAATCCTACAACAACCGCAGCGATGTAAGGTCCACCTCTAGAAACATGGTCACGTAAACACATTCATCACTTTTTTTATATTATTTATTTTAAAGAATTTGTGAGAAACTGGTGAATGCCTACTCATACGAAAATGTGTTAGCTCGTATGAGATTGGTTTAAAAAATAAAGTTTGGTTCATCATTTCTGGCACCATTGTGACTAATGTAACATACTTAATTTCAGATACATCAATCTGCACCTTTGAAGCTAATGTAAAGGGAAATTACTTTCAAACTTCAACAGACGTAGACTATTAATAGCTATTGCTAACATGGCGGTATTCTGTGAATATGGCTATGTGATATGAGTTGATCAGATGTATCATTTTCAAAATATTTAGAATAAACATTGGTCCTCTAAGAGTGCTTACGGTGTAACATGTGTTCTTAGGTTGCTCTGACGCCACTGTCTACAATCAACTGCGCGCATATTTTAAGGGTTTACGTTCTTGGAAACAGTGACATTCAATACTTAAGCCCTACCTAAATAATGGGGTTAGATACACGGCAACCAAAAATAGACAACATCACAATGGAAATGTCGAACCGTACGAAATGCCAAAATAAAACTAAATACTAAATAATTGAAAGAAAATCTAAAAACCCGTTACAAAAAACATTCCAAGACAATAAATAGTCATGTAAATACTGAATAGATACTGTACTTATGAAAGGCCAAAACTAACCCCCGCAGCTTAATTGGTATAGAGAGAGGTTGCCTGCGATAGGTCGAAACTGCGAGCGATAGACCCAAGATATATAAGGGTCTCCTGTGACGTTGGGACGGTGCTCAGGATGGAGGAGGAGAGATTTTACTGAGACAGACATTTTTGAGTGACGCCCAGAGGTCAACGGGGCTGACCTGCAGCCAGACGGCGGTGGTATGACTGAAACAGCAGGACGTGTAGCAGCTTTCAGCACCTTGCAGAATCGAGCAGAAGAAATAAGTGACGACAACATTGCGGTGTCATCAATGGCGGTGGTTGCGATGACCCTTTTGAAATTGACGTTTGTTTTGTTCTCCATCCTTTCACCCCCTTTGTGCCTGGTGCCACAGAACCAATACAAGGCTAAGGCGTGGGAGACGATGTCTAATTACACGCAGGTGGATGATGCTCCTGAAATCAAGCAGGCAATTATCAACGCCAAGCAGCTGAGTGACGTGAGTAGACATATGCAGACTCCTTGGCACTCAGCTTTGATTTCCCCCCCCCCCCCCCCGACATCCCATTATAGGCACCCCAGATGTGTATTCCAAATGCTTTAATTAATATTTAATTCGCTCTTGACACATTATTTATATGATAGATTCTTCCCTTGTTTCTGAGTGGGTCGTTTTAATGCTACTTTGCAAGATGTTTGTATGTATGTTGAACTTCTTTCGCACCATATGTAGCCAACCGTGCTAATCAGCGTTGCGGGGGAAGGACAACAAACTAAACACAAAAAGCAGTTTTAAAGTACTGAGTTTTCAATCTAGATTTAAAAGTGCATAGCTCCCAGCGGCTTCCTAATATCGGAAGGAAGAGCGTTCCAGACGGCCGCAGAAGCGCATCCGAAAGCGCGCGATGCGGTGACCCTTTTTGTTCGATGGCCAGCCAAAAGCCACAGCTAAGCTAAACGCCAAGATTAGATTGTATGTCCTACATCCCTTTTGCCAGTACTCACGTTGCTTGTCCATTGCATCATGGCCAGCAGGCACGTGCGGAAGACCTTGCCTGCATTTTAACATTATTTTCTCATCTCCCTCGAATCCCTGCAGCTGAACTATCGCCACAGCTACGTGAACCACATCCGGGGCCACGTCACGTCGGTCAAGAACACGGTGGAGTTGGACCGTGCGCGCAACGCAGCCCTCATACAGAACGAGGTGAGGCCCTACACCGCCTGTCGTTTGGAGCGGCACGGACTAGTGCTGCTCGGCAGGAGGCAGCGCCACCGTTAGCTGCTCTTAGCCAGGCTACGCCGCACGCGGCCTCTCGAGCAGCACCGTGGCTGGCGGCAGTGAGGGTTGGTGGATCGCACAAATTCGTTAAAAACTTTCTGGCAGTTTAGCTGGAGGATTAATTTACGGCTGTATCCCATTTGACCAGCGAATAAGAGTTATCCCCTTTCGCGCATCTGGTTTTTCTCCGGGTACTTTGGTTTCTTCTCACGTATGTATGTTGAACTTCTTTCGCACCGTACGTAGCGAACCGCGCTAATCGTTGCGGGGGAAGAACAACACACTAAACACACTCATTCATGCAGTTGGCCAAACATCCCAATATAGTACCACAGAGCTTGGATTATTGTTAACACCGGATGTGACTGAATTCCCTCTAGTGTGTGGTTTCCATGCCACTGAATTATTCTCTCTCTCTCAGAGAGTGAACGTAAACTGAGTGCGTTACAAACTGTCAACTATTATTACTCTTCTACTAATAGGCCAGGTTTCGATAGCGCACACACCTGTAATGCATTACCTTGGAGGCAGGAGTGGGTGCATCATGTCGACTTTTGAACCCCACCAACCCGTTGGGCGGTGAGGTGGCCAACGAGATCGCAGAACATCCGAATGGTTTAGCATACCCATCTGTGCAGTAATTTCAGTTGTATACCCTCACTTGCAAGGGGAGGTTTTCTCCCGGGTACTCCAGATTCCGTTCCATGTGCAAAACATTATTTCAAAATAAGTAATGCCAAACTTCCCAATGTTGGGCCTTCCTGACGAGGAGTCCTGGCACACAGTGAGGAGGCGTTCCTTCTGTTGTCTATATTTCTTCCTCGGCACCTTACTCATAACGCAGTCGAAGGTGATTGCACTCGCGATGGTTTAGTAATAGTAAATAATAAATTAAACAACTTCGCGAGCGGCAAACAAACACAGCCTTTTAGCAACAACAACAACCGTATCTCAACTGCCCCCCCCTCCACCCCTTCTGTTAATGTCACGCGCAAGTTTTCTACACGAGATAAATATAATACATTGATATTATTGTTATTGTTGTCCTTACTGTGCTCTAACCGCCGCGTGCCGTGTGCCCCAGTTTCTGTATCGGAACGCCAGTCGCAAGGCCCTGCCCTCTGGCTACAAAATCCCCGTGGACATGCCTCTCTACGTGCAAGCCAAGAAGGCCGGCAACATCCTCAGCGATGTGAGGGCCACAGCCTCTCAACTACCTCAGTACACAGCAGCAACAACAACAACAAGCACACTTTCAACAACAACTACCGCAGCACACACACAACACCTTCAACAATAACCACCACAATACACACACACCTTGAACAACAACGACCACAATACACACACAACACCTTCAACAACAATAACCGCAATACACACACACACAACACTGTCAACAACCATCGCAATACACACAACGACCGCAGCACACACACACACAATAACAACTACCGTAACACACACATACAACAACACACACAATACCTTTAATAACAATTACCGCAGCACACACACACTTACAGGAGCTTCTCGCACTGCACATCTTTGCAATGTCATCGTCTCTCTCATTCGCAAAGCTCTCATAGCCTCACTCAATTCAAGGAGTGCATTTTTCTCTTATCTACGACACCTTCAATCTTGTGCTGTTTCTTGCTGGCCGCTGGGCGTGTTGGGGCGTTTTGGACCTGTTCTCAGCAAGCACAGATTAAAGCATCAGCAATTGCTCCTGCAGCTGCACACATAGCAAAAGAATCAGCTGCAGCGGCCATGTCTGTAAAATGTATAAATGGACAATGACCACAAAAGTTATCGACCATCGCAACATGCGGTGCTGTTCATAAAACAAACGCAACGAAAGCAAATGATCAGATCTGTAAATTAGGAGAAAGAGCCACCATAACAGGAGTAGTGTGAATGTGGCCACTCCACGTGTATGGTACCCAGATGCAGCAGTGAGCATCGTTGACGATACTGTGCTGATGAGCCACATAAAAGACGAAGCCGGTAAACAGTTGTCTATCTCTGTATCGCTGTCGCCTGTGAGTCGGTCACATTATTTTTATGGTGACCAAAGACAAGACGACCACAATGCATTTCTTCAGGAAATGCTGATGGTTTTTTGCCTAATGCACCATAAGCCTGGGCGCTGTTTACACGTGTCTGCGTGTTGTTTCAACCTTCACGGCAATGTACTTGCAAAAAACAAACACAGCAGCGATAACTATACTCTTTCAGCAGAAACCACAGCCTTAATAACACCACCACTTACAACAAGTGTACCAGATATAACCAATTCCACAACAGCCACAGTTTTATTTACTGAAAATTTGAACAAAAACGGATGCATCTCTGTACAACAGCGTTAACCTCGCCAAAAGTACCACCAATCCACAATGAGAGCAAAAGCTCTAGCGTCAAAACGCCATCGCGGTCGCGTTACCAAGTGAAAATCCCGTGGGGTTCCTCCGTTACTCACCGCAGCTCCCATGTACCCACAGCTCAAGTACAAGGAGACCTACGAGAAAAACAAGGCCAAGATGTATCACCTCATCCCTGACGCGTGGTTCTTCCGCAGCGTGCAGAGGGCTGAGAATGTGCAGAATGAGGTATCGCCAAAACCCTGGCCGACTCGGGCCCCACAAACACTCCTCTCTACGCTTGCCTTTGGGATGCTCACACGCGGGATGTTGTTTGCGAAAGAATGACAGAGCCCCGTAGCTGGACGTCTTGGCGCCCTGGGGAAGGGTGCATGTGCCAGCACTGAAATATTTGAGCCATTGGTTCCTCGCCCCTCTGAGCCGTTCTCTCTCTTCGAGAGCGAGTGATAACTGTGTGTTCCAATTTGAAATTATGAATTGTAATATTAATCCATGAATCGATGCGTCAATACCATATTTTCTCGCATATAACCCGCGGGGTATACCACTTTTTACAAACAAACAAAGACCCTGCGGGGTATATGGAGGTGCGGGCTACCCCAAAAATATTTTTCACGTGTGCCATGTCATAACTCGTTTAATTTTTTCACGGTAGGACTATCCACTATGTAACACTTACCTTTGACTAAAGCACTGCTGAATAAACCACTCACACTAAAATTCCACGTGTTATCACGTTTTAAATTATTAGAATTTTTGTACAATGAAACGACAAGTTTGAAGTTGGTGCACTTTGTTTACCGTAATACTTTCAGTGGCTGTAGGGGGGTGCGAAAGTTTCAGCTGAAGCTATGGATTGCATAATGGGAAGGGCCTTAACAAGCGTCTACCAGACGCGGAATCATAATTGCTGAGTCCCTTAGGCCGCTGCCATTGGCTGAGCACTATACAGTCGCGACCATGAGCTTTGTTTCAAACTTCCAATGGCCTTGTTGCCAGGAGGCAATGGCGTTACCGTAGTGCCGCTATTGTCTGAGCAGTGCGCAATCTACCAGTGCTAAAACTGTACAGGGGTAACTACCGGTCCAGTAGCTGTAATATGATGAGGTCGAATGCTGATAAGCCTAACAGTACGCTTACTTACGGTACTTATCTACAGTTATGTGTTACTTATTTATTGGATATTTACTTTTGTTACTAATTTACTGTTTTAAGTTCACTCGTTTCCGGTTAGTTTGTTTTCTTTGTGCACGTTATGATTTTAATGTTAACAATTGATAGTGGAATGTATTACAAATGTTAATTTTGTATTAATATGATGGAATTAAGCTGCGGTAACAACGTTAAAGATATGAATTCATGCGGGGTATATGACGATGCGGACTATCTGAAATTTGTTTCACACAAAACGCTATTTTTGCGGGGTATATGCGGGAAAATACGGTACACCTCCAGTGTCTGTGGTTGTTTTATTAAAAGCGCAGCTGTTGCTGCCGTGCATCTTTTAACAGCGAGCTCGATGAACACATTGATATTTTTTTTGCTCGGTGTGTAATCCCGTTTGGTGTGATATTGATTAATGCGGTGTATCTCTCCAGCGCTTGTACCGTGAGGTTTACCACAAGAACAAAGACAAGATCCATCCATCGGCCATTACCCCTGAGCTGCGTCAAGTGAAGATCACTCAGCACGCCGTCAGTGATGTGAGTACCTTGGAGAGAGTGCCGTGCAGTCCCAGTACCACAACGCTATGTGGGGCCTCGCTTTCATACCTAACCGACATAACTTTGCCACCTCCGTCTGGGTCTGACCCAGACAGTCCGGGGATTGGCATTTGTCTTTGGGTGGCAGCAAGAATTGATTTGTACCAAGATCTAGTGGAATTGTGTTGACCTTTATCGAAGGATACTGCACAGTTTTGACAATTGACCTCGCACTGACTGAGAAATATGTCTGGGTTTGGTATACACTACACCAACAGGTTCAGTCGAGTTAACTTTAGTTTAGTTAGGGGTCTGGGTCGAACCCACGACCTCTTCTATACCAATTTAGCTTAGTTTATTTTGAAGTACCCTTTGAGCTAAGAAGCTTCATCAATAAAAAACACACCGTTTCTGTGCCAGACATAACACATTAGAGAAAAATAAATGAATAATAAAAAAGGTAAGAAATCACATCATTTAAAATATTAAATGTATCTTTTAAAAGTTTTAGCCAATTAAGGAATCCAAAAAGTGCAAGATTTTGCGTAAAAAGTACCAGTGGTAAAACACACTCAATTTTAATCCCCAATAAACATTTTAAAAAGTATAAATGCGCCATCAATCAACAACAACATTTCACCGAGCAAAACGCAGCATCGTTAAAAAAAAGAGTTGTGCAGACAAGGCACAAGAAGACCAAAGAGGTCACTTACAAGCAGACTATGTCCACACATCGTCTCTTTATTTATACAGGGTGCTTAAAAAAATGTTAACACTTCAGAGAATTTGCAACAATACCACAAAAAATGTGCCTCCGAACCCTGGAGACCAACTGGAGAAGATCCAGGCACGCGTTGACAATGATGGCGAACAAGTGGAGACTCTTTGACTTTTTGAAGCTATTAACATACATTTGTTATCATGTTACAGTGCATTATCCGTTCTTTTATCCATTAAAAACGATAGTCCCATAGAAGTGTCAACAGTGGCAGCTCGGCAGGATCTCACTGTCAAGGAGTGATTTAAAGTGACTGAGTGACCGTAGTGAATGTAGACCAGGCGAGGTAGTTAACATCTTGGCACCCCTGATCAGGACTGCACTGTCTTTACAAAAAGCTGTGAAGTATTGTTGAATGTGAAATTAGTTCTAAGCTATTTAAGATTTGCATGAGAGAAAATTCTAAATAAATGCCATATATTCGTCCACATATCATTTTTGCTGAGATATAGGTTTCAACAATTCTATCAATGTATTGTTTTATTTGAATTCAGTTGTTGATAAGTGTGTGTGTGTCCATGCATATAACTCATTACTGAAGCTTGTTTATGTGATAAAAAATAAATTGGTATGTGCAGATTTTTTTGCACAAACCATTTGGTTTGTAAGCAAGTGCGCGTGCATGCGCGTGTCGGGTAATGTGGGGAGCGGTCGTGTAGTGATTAGCACGCTGTGCTACAAACCCAGTGACCTGTATTGGACTCCTGCTCACGGCCGCCAATGCCAGTGACAATTATCTGAACCGGTCCTGGGTTCCCCTCAGGTGACTCAGCCTCAATTGAATAAGTGGTGTGATGTGTAAACATCGCCACTGGGGAGACAAATGCGGCCGGGCGTGGTGCTGACCACCCACCCCTTCGTGTGCCGTATTGGCCTTCATAGGTGCTACTCGCAAACAGCATTTGCCCCATAATAAAGGTTTTTGGGTTAGATCGCGTAAATATAAATGTGTCGTTAACACGTCACCACCCAATTAGTAAGGTTTGTCACATTAACAAAACATGTGAATTGATGTGTTGGAGAATAAACCCACAACATTTACAATTTGAGTACGACTTTTGCCCCAACAGTCTGTTAAGGCTATTGGGGTGGATCTTTTGCTTTTTGTGTCAGCTTGCAGTGTCTATGATGGTTAGCGCACCGTGCTATGATCCTTGCGTCTGCCGGCTTTCCTCTCCTGACCCCATGACCCCACCAGCTGGCGTACAAGGCAGATTATGAGCGTCTGAAGGGACACTACATCACCTTGCCGTTCTCGCCTGAGCTGCTGCACCACCGCCACGTGGGCAACATCACGAGCGATGTAAGTGAATGCAACCCAGCGCACGGCGTCACCACCACCTCCGCCACCACCACCACCACCACCGCCACCACCACCGCCACCACCGCCGCCACCATCGCCACCACCACCACCGCCGCCATCATCACCACCACTCCCACCACCGCCACCACCACCACCACCGCCGCCGCCATCATCACCACCTCTCCCACCACCACCGCCACCACCTCGTGCTGTCTGTCAGCTGATCCCCAACAATGCCCCATAAGCTATCTTCACCAAATAGTGTTCTGGAAGCCAATTGAGTTTTAAGACATATTTTGCACAGGTAACGCTGCTTTAGTAATTTTAACTAAATGTCATGTATTTTATAAATATAATGTTGGGCATTCATGTAAATTTGATCTTATCTGAAGTGCTCTGAAGATGCTTTTATTGATCTGGAGTGTGCTATATAATGGTCGATTTATTAACATACCAAACCATACACTGTACAGTATATTTTTTATATTTATTTTTATCCGAAAATTGATATGACCTGGCATTGCGTTATACACGTGCACGATTCATCATAATGAATGGCATACATCATTATTCTTCTCCTCCACTTCATTTGATCTCACAATACATTCATTACACATGCCTGGCTAAAATGTCGCTTAAACTATGATATAAAAAAAAAGTGATTGGATTGTGCAACAATTTTTTAAATGTTATTTTGCATTAGTTGAGACCTTAATTACATGCACTGTTTTTGTAACAAACAAATCCGGCACATTGATTTGTTTAGATATTCAATTCATCATCGAATAACGTGAATTATCAGTTTAACACGTGAATTATGCATGTGGAGTCACGTTGCTCCGTGCGCGTGTGTGTCTTTGCTTTTTGGGCTTTCCGCCGCATTACAGCGAATGGGAATAACTTTGGACACTTCGTTCTCTTTACCTTTCCTTCAGATTCAATACAAGGAGGACATGCAGTGGCTCAAGGGAATTAGCTGCCTGTTGCATGACACTCCTAATATGCGACATGCCAAGAAGATTGTTGCGGACAATGTAAGTCACTCCCAGTAGACATGCTCTCCTTAACCTACTGGATAAAAACATATATATCACATTTCATTGTTAAAATGACAATATGTTAGCATACGTGAATGAATGAATTGAGGGAGTGAGTCGGCAGTTTTAACCGTTGTTTAATCACGCGCAAAGTGGCAGAGTTTAGCTCAGGACAACATTGAAGGCAGTGACCAAAGTAAAAAAATGTTAAATAAAAAATAATTTTAACTGCAATGTTATTTAAAAAGTTACTTTGTAACTTCAATAGTCAAGGTGCTCTCAGTATTTTAATGCACTTTGTGAGACTCTAAAAACCATTGTTGTGCCTGGGCCAATGACAGAAAGTTCACATTTCAAAAAGAGAACACTAGTCTGCCAATAAAGAATAAATGTTCACCTGTATCTAGACTAATGTAGCTTCCTAGGTCGTAATTATTTATTTGACACATAATATAAAAAATGGGCTCATTTAATTGAGCAAGGTGGTCTGCCAATTTGAACTATCATGGCCAAACATAATTGACTGCTTATATGAATTTTTTTTTTTTGAATTTATGTTAATACTCACAACTGCACTGAGTTGAAGCAAGCCAGCAGTTCAGATTGTCTTCAGTATCCCATCTTCTCAGGGAAGAGCTTCAGAAGACGACACCACAGAAGTACTTTTGAAGCCATTCCAAAAGGGGCCCATCTTAGCCAGTGCTAGAGGATGCACAATAGAGCTGCATGGAGAGTAGTTCTCAGTTTACCTCACATGTAATATATTGCTACATGTTAGCTGTCCCATGTGGGCTTAGGCCAAATGGATTTGACATCGGTGTCCAGTTTGAGACCATCAACTTACTACGCTTGTGAATCCTAGCTTTATGCCAGGCTGTACTTGAATTCAAACCAGGCATCTCAGCGATACGCGTTAGCAGTGCTGCACAAGCTGCACAAGCACAATGAATGAAAACTCAACGTGTCCGTCAATTACAGTGCCCTAAAGAGGAACATTCATAATAAAGGTGATGTGTTGAGCAGTGCCCATTCTTCTGCTTTCCGAGTGTTTTGCTCAGTCACACCAGGAGTTGGCACTGGCTCAGATTGATGGAGGCTTTAGCCCCATAACACTCCTGGCCACCACTTGCATTGGTTGTGTTCACTGATACCTTGTGTGCCTGTATATTTGCCGTTTGTATGTTCTCCCTATGGTCGTGTGGACTTTTCTCCAGGTCCTCCGGTATTCCCCTCCACATTTAGAATCAACACACGTTTAGAGTATTTGGCTGCTATAAATGTCCACGCGACAAGCCACTTCCTTGAGCTATCATTTGTGGCCAGGTTGCTTATGAAAAAGAGCAATATAGCTCAGTTGACATTACCTGGTAAAATAAAAAAGAATAGTTCATAGTTGAATAGCCATGAAACAACTGGCTCTTCCATAAAATGTGTAATTTTAAAGTCGGCAGGTACAACGGTGTACAGTGGGCCATCATGCTTTTTCCAATCTTAAAGATTATTCATTTGTCAGATTTCTTGTGGAAAAAAAAGCACCAAATGTCTTCACTGCTCATTACTGGGCAAATCAACAACGTGATTTGTTTTTGCAATGGGGTTCATACATACTTCATGTTGAGCGGTGCTGGGTGTAAATCACTGAATTCCCATTTTAGTTTGCTGCCATACCAAATACCGTGTGTATTGCAATGTGCATTGCCCTGAGCACCATTACACCAAGTGACCCGACCTCTTCACGCCCATCCACATTGTCCCGTTCACAGTCCAACTATGGGCTGGCGGCAAAGAAAGCTCAGGAGAAGTACTCCGTGGTCCTGGATACCCCGGTGTACGTGCGAATCGTCGAGCTCAAGGATCACCTGAGCGAGGTGAGTGCTACAGTACTCTTGATGACTTCTCATCGGTGCCCGTGTTTTATAATTGTAAACTAGCCTCGGACGAAGTTGGTGGTGGTAGGACTTCTATATTAAAATCATCGACACAGCACGTACACATAGGGAGCTGTATTCAAAAGGCGCCCATGGAGTTGCCCCTACGCGCCCCATTTATCCTATCTCCAGACCTTCTCGAATGGTCTCGGCCAACTCCCTTCACTCAACGAATCCCACGTCTATCCTCTCAATCGGTCTCTATGTACGTACTGTAAGCTGAACTTCTTTCGCACCGTACGTAGCCAACCACGCTAATCGTAGGTATGGTGGAAGAACAACAAACGAAACACAAAAAGCAGTTCTAACCGACCCTCAACTCAATGAGCATTTCTAAATCCCCTTGTTTTATTGCATCAAACTCACCGTCATTCCAAAAGGGGCCCGCATTCAAATGTTAAGTCGTTGAACTTGCCGAGACCTGCGGCGTTATGCGGTTTAACAATACGATATGCCTTTCATCAGCCCTAACATATGTAAAATAATAATGATGTGCAGCCCGATGTGAATTCACTGCTGGATTTAGGCCTCCCCACACCATATCTGTTTTGGGACTTGTTTGACCACATTTCATCTCACTGGCCAATACGGTTTGGCGAAGGAGGAGCCCAAGACGGGTTCAGATATCAACGCACCACTGATGTTCGCCGTGGCGTGGAATCACACTGAGGTTTCCAGGTTCAGAGCGCACATAGTATTTTATTGTAATCGTGCATTTTTGTGTTTTGTTTTCTAAATTATAATAAACATTGTTCTACAAGAACCTTTGCAATATTTAGCCGTAGTCACTGGTTGGGAGACTCGAGAATACATTCAGACAAAAATATTTAAATTTACAATACCTTATAATAGAAAACTATAATAAGTAATATTCGTTCGTTCGTTTCTCAGTCCGCTTGTCCTGATTAGGGTCCCGGCGGCAGCATGTTGAGTAGAGCGGTCCAGACCTCCCTTTCCCTGGCGTCAGATTCTAGCTCTTCTTGGGGAATTTCCAGGCATTGCCAGGCCAGCTGAGCAACATTGTCCAGCCAGTACAAAAACAAATACCAGCACACAATTACCAGCACAGCTTACACTGCAAGCAAAATTTTGTGGGAATCAACTAAAAACGAGCATTGCTCAATGAATCCCCAGTCCTTAGTGTAGCCACATTGTGGCAACGAGCCCTTGGCTTTCCTACCATGAGCATTAGTCAAACATTGTTTGGAGATTGTGGAGATGTTTTTTGTCTGTGGGAGAATGTCTCTGCACCCTCTGACTTTGACATTCCTCCGCCTCAAAGACACTGGTGATGGAACCATCAATCGCATCAGAACATAAACAGACCGATGCACACATCTTATTCATGAGTGGAAAATTAAAAACAAGCACCAGTCATGCGACTGTAGCCATGCAACCGAAACTGGACCATATTGTAAACCACTGTAGTCTGAAACTCCTTCATTGGAAGAGGAATAACAAAACTACACAAACTCTTTTCCGAAGCCGTCTCGTCATAGGTAGCAGACCTCGACATTACCACAGATCCTGAATATATTGCCACACACAAGAATATAATAGTGAGATAGCACGTACAGTTACTTTGGAATGAGGTTAATTTATTTATTTCAATTCAAAAATATTTTTTTATTTTGTGGATGTTTCTCAGGGGACATGTATGCGTTTTAGTTTGTTGTCCTTCCCCCGCACTTCCAATTAGCATGGTTGGCTACGTATGGTGCGAAAGAAGGTCAACGTCCATATATTAAAGGCACAGCATTGTAACCCCCTCACGTAAAACTGCTGCCTGCCACATGGTGGTACACCACCTCTGTCCTCTCTCAATACTCGTTACTCTGACCACCGTTGTTTGCAGTTACACCTGGCTCCGAGCGTATAGCAAATTCTCCCTTCACATTGCCACTAAAGAAAAGAAAACCTTCTTGCGTTAGAAGGTCTCTGGCTCCATGAACCTCTCTAAGTCTCTTGTTTTTTTCTGCTCCATCGGCAATAGTTTCCTGCCGCACCACCATCTACAGGTCAATCATAGCCTCGTTTTTTACATATGACACGCACAAATAAAATAATCTAAAATATGACGCGCATTTCGTCGACGACTGCTTCATATTGCTGAAACGATTACACAGATGAATTTATTATATAAAAAAACGTAATTACTTTGTTGTATTCTATAATAGATTTATTGTCAGCCATTTTTAATGGCGGGCTCCAAGCAACCGCCCTGTTCTCAGCACCGCCTCGGTGTATCTGAATGTGTGGGTAATGTGGCTTGTTTTGTGGCTGTAACAACTGCAGGTGGCTTATCGCGCAATCGGGAATGAGGTGAAGACCAAGTTCACACCCGTGGTGGACACCCCAGCACACATGCTGGCCAAGAACTCGCAGGAAATGCAGAGCCAGGTAAGGATAGATGAGTGCACATGTGTCCAATGGTTTGAGTCCAGGTTACATTTTATTTTGTTTAACCGAGTGAGGCCTCGAGATCAGGATGAGTGTCGTGCGCGAGAGTGTGATCTGGTTCACCAAAATGACAAAAGCTAAATAAAACAAACACAAGGTATGGCAATGAAGTAAAGGAAATGGCACGTGAATGGTATCAAATGGTATTTCAGGAATGTTTGTTTCGTGTTTTTTTGTTGCATGAAACAACTTGAGTTGATCCCCCATAGCTTTTGTTGATGGCGATGACAAAGCAAGGGACAGTAGTATTTGCTTGAGTTGATTTATGCAACTGACCATTGATATTTATAACTGTAAAAATTATGTGAAAGAGTTATAACTACAGGTAATGATAAATACAGTTGGTTGATTTATTATACTTAATAAATGATGTAATCTCGGCAACTCTAAATGCTCATTACAATTAGACATTTTAACCGGTTGCTTCTGCGACACTGATAATGCAACCTAAAGCGTAATTTACCTCCCACAGTGTTATCCTGATTGTGCTATCTGCGCCAAATGACGAAACCGAATTAATTTCGAACTCGCATAGAGCAGTGAATGACGTGTTCGAAAATATTCAGAAGAAGCAAATATCACAGAATTACTTCTGAGTTCCCTTCCAGTCATCCCATATATGCACACAGCGCCATCAATTCCCCAGCCGCCCTGCTACACAGTAATGTCCTCCGAATGACAGCCAACCCGATATTTAATTCAACAATTTGCACCCGAATTCAGTAAAATTTACTGCAAAACCAAATGTGTAACGATGGCCCGACAAGTAGCACGTTCACTGCTTGTGGAAGAAGTTCACGGTTCAAATTCAGTGGCCACCTTGATTATATTATTACTGCAAGTGTATAATCCATAAACAAAAATATACGCGCTGTTCACTTCAGTGTGGACGTTCAAGATCCCGTGACGTCATTCGCGAGAGCAGTCTATTGTGTGCCGACGTTATTGTCCATATTTTCCAAATCTGAAACATTGCCCACAAATTATTCATACATGGCAGACATTGCTCCGCCTAACTGCGAAACACTTCTGCAGGACCCTCCTGTAAAAGAGTCATGAAATTCGGTGAGGCTTTCCTGTGTAAACAAAACGTAACAATAGTCGTATATAATTTGAATCAATGTTGGTGACCAGGCTAAGACCAATGACTCCATATGCTTGGAATACCCGATTAAATAACTCGTGGCTACTACAAACGTTCGAACCCAGGATCTCTGCGACCACAGCTCAGCACTGTCCCGTGAGCCACCCTGCCGCCGCTCTAGAATGCGATACAGTCTGTTCTCCTGTAACGTGTGTTGTTTTCATGAAGCGAATTGGATATCGCGTGATGAATGTATTAGGGACGCATATTTTTTTATAACGCGGATGCGAATTGGATATAGCGCGATTGAGCAAACGGAACTAAGTCGCACAAGTAGGAATAAGCCGTTGTACGCCTGCCTCGCACAAGACATTGGGATGCTGCTGGATGCTTCTAGATGCTACCCACGCGCCTTGGCCTTTGTTCAGTCTGCGTACACATCTCACGTGTTATCGCGGACTGTGCTTTACCCTGTATGATTTGTCTCGCTTTGCAATAATTATTAAAGAACACGTAAAAATCAACAATGGTCTAACATATTGTCAGAAAAAAATGTCAGTCATGTTGGTGTTTTCTAAATCTCCTACCCTCCAACCCCTTAGTTCCCATTCAATCAATGGTGGTTTGATAACGCGATTTTTTCCACAACGCGGTGTTCTTCAGGAACACAACTACCGCGTTAAAAGGAGAAAAGACTGCATAGGTATCCCCTTATACTGTGAAAAAACAAGTTAATGACATGCATAGAGGTCGCCATCTCCTGGTTTGCCAAGGTATCGCAGTACAGCAAGTTATTTAATTCCATGCTATTCCATCTGTAATCGGAGGCCCGAGCACATGAGGGTTTACTCAGCCGACTCAGACGTCCACCAACATGTATAAACACTCATTAATGGAGTTGGCCAAACACCCAAATATAGGGCCACAGAGCTTTGGCAATTGTTGCCACCGGTTCCGGCTGCCTTCCCGCATGTCTGTGGTTTTACACGTCTCTGAATAATTATCTCTCTCTCTCTGTGAGAGTTAAATAAAACTATATCATCATTATTATTATTACGCCGCTTTATGCAATCCTGTCTACATCGTGTTGTACGCGTGCGATAACGGGGCGGATGTCATTCTTCGCGGCGGTGTTTGAGTGTGCTTTTTTGTACACTGCGGGACCTGTGTGAAGCGGGCTCTCTCTGTGTGTGTGTGTGGTGGTTTCCGTAGTACCTGTACAAGGAGACGGCCCACCGTGAGCTGCCCCACATCCACTCGGTGGTGGACACCCCGCTGCTGAAGCACGCCAAGAGCGTCAAGCACCTCAACAGCGACGTGAGGGCACCTTGCTTGCGCGCGCTCGTGTTACCCGTGTGCTGCTTACGTGCACGTGCGCAAACGCATGCACGCTTGGCTCCCATCGGAAGGGCAGAAGGGGGTCAGAAGCGTGGATGAAATAATGACTCATTAATAATTTTGCCATGGCCGTTGCTTGACACGTGCCATTAACACCCAGTCCACATGAAATGTTGGGCCAGACGTTCCAGCCGCATACCGATGTTGGCCCAACGTTGGTGTGGTTACGGGGCACGTGTTGATTAATTTAATTCATATCATTTTCATGGGGACGTATACAAACCCAAGAATGCATGCTACAGGAGTCATTAGTCAGCGAGCATGATCACCCTCTCTGTGGTTTTTTATCCGTTCGGCAAACTGAGCAAAACAGTTTGAAACCGTTTTTTTTATAGTATCAGATCCGTATTGCATTTGTAACGGCTCCGGAGCCACATGCTGCTCTTTAAGGACTGCTTCATGACTTTGTTCATATCTTGAAATGTTGTGGTTTTTTTCTTGTTATCTTTGTTTACGACCCCTGTTCTAGCGTATGGCAAGTATGTGTAAAGTATACGTCCAGATTTAAGTTTGTGAGACACGTGATGATGGCTTCTAGAGTGGTGCAACTAATGATTTCCAGTCCACCGGGCGTGGAGTGCAGTCGTTTGCGATGTGGTCCGTTGTTTCGTTCCGGTGGCCGCAGTCGCTGCACTTGAATACATTTCCTGCTTGTGGAAGAGGCGCTCGTAGTGACCGCTCATTGATCGGAAGCAGTTGATAATGGAGCCACCACAGTAATCTTGGCAGAGCAAAGCCATGCGGAGCAGTAGCAGGGCCCTCCATAAGTCTTTTGTTTGGATGCTTGGAAGCAGAACTCATTCAGTTGTCTCACATGGCGATCCCATATTGGTTTCTGGGATCTCAGACGAGTTCGTGGAGGGTCGAGCAACTGGTCTTGGTGACTCCGAATCAACTGCTCTAACCCAGCGGGTTCTCGGCGTGTGGTCCCCGGTACCACCTGTGTGGTCTGTGACAGGCTGTGATGCAAAGCAAATTTACCAGGACAATAATAACAACGTTTATACCTTTTGTTTCGGACATTAATTTATATTTAACTCATGATATTTCATTTTTAAATGAAGTTAAGTAAACTACCCTGATTAAACAACCCTAAGCCTAAGATTTAAATGGCTCCCCTAGAAAAAAAATTATAGCTGCGTTTAAGAAAATAAATTATGTTCCAGTGATATGAATCATTTCGTATGATTGGTATTCAGATAGAAAAGTGAATGCGTTTTGTCACCAGGGTTGAGGGGGCTGGGTGGTCCATGGAAATCGACTATGTGGTCTATAGGCCAAACAAGTTTGGGAAACACCATTCTAACCATAGCAACACCTCACACCTTACACAAATGTCAAGTGGTCTTATGCCCCATAATATAGGTTTTTTTTAGTTATATCGCGTAAATATAAATGTGTCGTTCAACCCGCCACCACCTGACACAGCCAATTAGTAAGGTTTGTCATGTAAACAGAACATGCCAATTCGTTACTAATACAGCACACCCGTGTGTTGGAGAGCAAATCCACAAAATTTAAAATCTCATGCCGTTGCGTGTTATTTATCCCCCGTCCGGATGGATGCAGATTGTGTACCAGCACGAGTATAATCAAAACAAAGCCAAGTACACGCTCGTCCCAGACTCGCCCTTCCACAAGATCTCCAAGAAGGCCTACGAGAATGCGAGCGATGTACGTGCCACAAGCCTCATGCCGTTTCACTTCCGCAGGCACAACAAGAGATGACTGTTGCGACTCACCATGGATACTCAACAGATGATGATGATGAAAAATTTGAATATGTTTTACCATAGATATCAACAGATGATAACACTTTAAAATCTGTGGAAACTGGAGCACCATTATACATGTATATGACATATATATACCTCAGGAAATACTATGTTAGATTTAGCTGTTTCCCAATTTTTGTTACAATATTTTATATGTTGATCAATATTAGTCACACTTAACATTGCACATAACCTAATATGACCGGTCTCATGAACAAACATGATGTAAATATGTCATCGTGATTTTAATCACACGATGACACGATGGTAAAATGTGATTTTCTTGAACTGCAATATAAATATTTACGACATGGGGAATTGTCTTAACCACTGAAATAAAGTTTCTTATAAAGTGAACAGTGAAATCAAGAGGTGAATGATTAAATTCTAATTTAGTAAACGCTTAAAAAATTGTTATGAATAGAGTAGTGGTGGCGTGAGTGAAGGATATTTGAGGAAATGTAGACCTTTATGAAGCTGGGACGTGCAGCCTCGTATTAGCCTGCCAGTGTATTTTTTGACGAACCGCAATGTTGTGTTTATTTACCACGACAGCTGTGCTACAAGGAGGCCTACCAGCACCTGCGCGGGAAGTACCACACCGTGAAGGACGCTCGCGACATCGTGCACCACCGCAAAGTCACCGACAAGATCAGTGACGTGAGCGCCGTCGTTACACAAACTCCCCGCACCTCCCATTAGCGCGGTTGGCTATGTACAGTGCGAAAGAAGTTCACCATATATGCATACGCGGTTATTTATCATTGCCCGACATTCATCAACCGCCTCCTACGTTCGTTCATCGCAAAATTGCGGAACGCTGAATGGTGGTTCGGTGAAATGAAAGTGTTTAAAATGTCTACACCAGGGGGCACTCATTATACATCGATAAGCTTGGTGAGAAATAATTGAGACGCCTATTTAAGTATTCGCCAATGTTCCTTTTGTCTGATTTTGGCAAAAGCTTGCCGATTTCTTCACCGCCAATAAATATAATTAGACAACTCGCCAAGGTGATGGGTTTCCGCCATTTCACGAAGATGCGAAGCTGGACATTACATTAATCCCATTTCTTCAGTGCATGGGTTTGCGTGATGTTTTTTGTACGTGAAAGGAAATTTAAAAAGTATTTTTCAGAACATAACATTGGTGCAGCATGCATGTGTGTGTGTCCATGTGTTTGGTAGATCAGTGGTGAAATAGTTAGTGCACTGCTTTTTTAGAACCCAGTGGCCTGAATTTGATTCCCGGGCCCAGCTAATAGTGGCAATTATCTGCACCAGTCCTTGGCCTCCCTTTGGTTGAATTAACTTCAATTGAGTACCTCCTCGTGTGATGTACAAACATCAGTACCACGTAGACAGACGTGGTCAGGCGTGCTGCTGGCCACACTCACCCCTCGTGCGCCAAACTGGTCCCAATGTGCGCTCGCCAACAACACTTGTGACAACAATCTGTAAAGCTGTAGATTGTACCCTCGGCTGCCAAATGAGTTGTTCGTATGTGTCCTCTGCTATGCATCGTGTGTCCCTGTGCAGGTCAAATACAAGCAGAAGTACATGAATCAATTAGGCATCTGGCATGCCATCCCGGACCGCCCAGACTACTTCCACCACCGCCTGGTTACGGAGCTCGTGAGCGACGTACGTGGTGCACCACATGGACCCTGCTGTCTCGGCACCAGAACCTAACACTTACTCCTACTACGATTTTTATTTTACCAGGTCATGCGCACTGAGCTATATATCTCTTTTTCAGAAGAGACCTGGTCATAAATGATAGCTCAACGAAGTGGCTTATCATCATGTGGAAATTTATAGCAGCCAAATACTCTAAACCCATTTATGTTGATTCTAAATGTGGAGGAAAAAGCCACGTGACCACGGGGAAAGAGACATTCAAACTCCAAATATACAAGCGTCATGGTCGGGATTGACCCACCACCTCCTGTATACCAGGCGAGGTAGTTAACATCTCGCCAATGTGGCGCCCACTTGGGTCAGCGACGTGGCCCAGCCTGAGCGCATTCGCCACTTGTTACAAAGCTTGTGCAGATTGAATCCAAGCAGACCATCCTGGCTATTACTGCGGGCGTATGGACGTTAAATATCCCTCGATGTTATTCGAAACGAAGAGGCCATTATGTGCCCGGCGTCGTGGTTTATTTTTTCCATTTTCAAAAAATTCCCCAATCGGGGTTACATACAGCAACAATCTGATCCAAGTCGCTTATCACGTGTGCTCTGAGATGCTCATGGAGCCTGACTACAAAATAAACCAAGAACAGAACTACATTTATACATCCGGGACAGTAAAACATTTGATAAAGTCACACTCGTTCCACAATCAGATCTTTTTAAGTACATTTTCTTTTTTTTGGTAACTTCATTTTTATGGGAAAGGATCAAAAGAATGATCTCGATATATGTACGTTAATGGGTGAAGGTTAAGGCGCAGCCTTGCAATATCTTGCTTGCTCCACTGCTGACGGCAGGGACTCCACAAGAGGGAGCTCTAGAGGTCACCTCTTCCACACTGTACATGGATATACGTAACGGTGTGCAAAATTTCAAGCCGACATTCCAAATTATTGCGTCAGAAAACTGTAACCTTTGATGTCCAGTTGCGAGAGGGCTTTTTGTTTAATAAAATCCCCCGCACCACAATGGCGCGCCTGGGCTCGCCGAGTTAGTCTCACTCCACGCTCAATCCCCTGCAGGTGAAGTACAAGGAGGACCTCACCTGGCTGAAGGGCATCGGCAGCTACGCCTACGACACTCCGGACCTCACGCACGCCAAGCAGAACCGAGTCCTCTACAGCCATGTGAGTGAGCACTCGAGGTCTGGTCGCCCCCCCCCCCCCGCCGTGCCCATGCGGAGTGCGATACTCGGAGCCGCGCTGAGCTCCCAGATGAAGAAGCTACTGCGTGGAAGCCGGCGTAGTGCCGCTCGTCGTGGCCGGGGAACGTCGACGAAAGACGACGTTACACGTGCCGCAGTGGCCCAGTTGGCGTCTTTAAGCATCGCCGGCCTGGCACGGCGCCCCCCCTCCTCCTCCGACCACTTTGCGCTGTATTCAGAGCAGTGTGGCGCATGTCGGTCGTACAGAAATATACCACATCAACGAGTGTTAGCCATTTGTTATGACAACAAGAATTAGAACACGGTAGTCTAGTGTTGTGCATGGTCCATCCACCTATACGCATGTGAATGCTGGACAGTTACAAAGTCCCTACAAAGCAAATTAGAAGCAACAGAATGCGTTTTTTTTTAAAGGATGTTAAAAATGTTAAAAATGTCACAGACAGACAAGATGAGTAACAAATTTGTTCAGGATAGCAGGGTACAAAAAGCATATTAATAAGAATAATTGTAGAAAGGCAGAGTTATATATCTAGGACATTTCATGAGAAAACAAGAAACAATACATTGTTTTGAAAGGGAAATTACAAGTACCACATGAAGCCGTGGAAGATAACAAATTAAGTTGCGTAAGTAATTTAAACACCTGGATGCATCTGGGAGAATCTACTGAAAAACTCTTGAGCCATGGACGGAGTTAAATGGAAGGAAGGCCATGATCGCCGCCGATGTCTTTGAGAAAGGACGCGGCACGCAGAGAGAGAGAGAGAGAGAAAGGGCTCCAGGAGCTGCAATGGGTCAAATTAAAAGGAAGATACAACCGCAAAAGCAAATAGCTTTTACCTCATTGTCAAAGTCCACAACTTCTGCTCACATGAGCACAGCTCCGCTTTGCAGCCCTGCTACCGACGCACCTCCGATCAGCACGATTGGCTACGTATGGTGCGAAAGAGGTTCGACACACACACAAACGTACGTACCTTGTGCATTGCAGGTGAAGTACACGAAGCCGTTCGAGGCAATGCGTGATAAGTTCAAGTACTCCTCCAACTCGCCGGCCTTCAGGCTCGCCAAGCACGCTGGCGATCTCATCAACATGGTCAGTGTGCCTCACAGTTTTGATTGATACGTTTGTGTGTGTGTGTGTGTATAAATATGTGTAAGTGTGTATGTAGAGGCAAAGGCGGCCGGGGGTGATGCTGGCCACCCACCCCCCAGTGTGCTGTGTCGGCCTTCATAGGTCCTCATGAACAGTACGTGCCCCAACAGTCTTTCAGTGCGATATGGAGCATCGTTGCCTTTGTGTTTGAGTGCATGTATAGCGTGGGAAGCGGTGGCGCAGTGGTAAGCACTCTGCGCTACAAACCCAGTGACCCGAGTTCGATAATTATCGCTCATGGCCGCCCAACACCAGTGGTGAATATTTTAACCGGTCCTGGGCCTCCCCGAGGTCAACTCAGCCTCAAATGAGTACGGTACCTGGTGCGGTGTGTAAATATCGCTACTAGGAAGACAAAAGCGGCCGGGTGTGGTTTTGGCCAAGCACCCCCTCGTGTGCCGTGCCGGCCTTCATAGGTGCTACTCGCTAACAGCCCAACAAGTCTCTTATGGTTATAGTAGGTCAATGCATTACAGGTGTATGCTAAGCATCAATACATTAACTTTGGTGTGAAAGCATATTCAGGACCGTAGCAGCATTCTGCACGTTTGGAGCTGTGTGTTATGTATTATTGCTGGGGTTTGTTGCCCCCATGGGGAAAGGAAAAAGTCTTTGCTTCGGTGAGGATGTCCTTGGTGTGTGGCGAACACGTTTGTACGGTGAAAAAATGTGAAGCGTCTCGTGAATATAACTCATTCAATTGAGATCTGTTAATTTTTGAGTGTATAAAACGCACGTGACGTGATTGATGGTTTCCCTCAACAGTCGTGGAACCACCTGTATTATTTTAGATAGATTAAGATAGATAGATTTTAATTATTTCAGTAGGAAGGGCTCAATAAGCTCGATGTCATTGACCCAATAAGCTCAAAGTCATGCGATAGTGCAGATTTTGTACAGTACAGATCTTTGTTAGAGTCATGGATACATGGGTCGCAATCCAAACCGCAAGTATTGGTATCTTCTTTACATTATTTAGCTTTTAGTTTAATCTGTTTTACTTTGCCCATTGCTTATTATTCAAGTTTAATATTTATATTTGTGTTTACACGTCACGTTTTAATGCCTTTCCTTTTTCTTAGCTGCAGAAGCATAATGAAAAATGACAGATGCTTGTGAAGCAGATGATGAACGCAGATACTTATATACGAGTTAGCTAATAAATAATAATAAACGTGTTATTATCCCACTGAAGTGGGCCAAGTTTGTTTCCCCACAGGTACCGAGCTGTCAGACGTCCGGTCCCGTGTTTTCTAGAACTCGTGACTCCCAGCAGCTGAGAGGAGCGTGAGTGTAAGGCCGTTTTTAAACCATGCTCTCAGAACGAGTCAAAGGATCAAGTAGATTTTTTTTTAAGCATTAAAGAAACAGAAATCACACGAAGTTCGATTGGACTAATTCCCATTATTGCTTGAGAGATCGCAGAGACCCATTGTGGTTCATATGCATTGTCCTGCTGGGAGGAAAGTTCGTTACGAGGAAAGGTCTGTTGGTCTTTTTATATAGCCTTTTACGTCTCCATTATGGCCTGTTTTGTCATTCGGGAAGGACATTTTATTCGTTCTTGAGCTGGGATGCATTTTTCTTCGTGAAGGTTTCTATGAGGTAACCGTAAACAAAGGATTTGACAGGCTTAGTGTGGTAAAAAAAAATCTAGAAAGGCACCATGATGCATACTCATCTCCTCTGCAGAATTTGGCAACACTGTAGATTGTGAGATTTAACGTTGACCCGCTTCTCACCTGGTATTAATCCGTTGGGCGGCCGGTGAAAACTCGCATAATGGTAGACAGCCTTGAGCAAGACGCAACGTGTGCCTTTGGTTAACAAATGCTGGGCAAATGTACGAGGCATGATGGTGTTTTTATGTTGGTATTCATTTTATAAAGGCACTTTGTGGTCCATAGGCATATGTTCCCGTAACATAATTACACGTGTCCGGATAAAGCTGTTTGGTTCGAATGATGGTGCCCATCTTACTTTTTTATGGTCAAGACATTCATTTGCAGGGCCATTTTTATAAGAGCTCAGAAAAGTTTTAAGATGTGATAGAGACATGCAGGTTGACCTCCAGTCTACCTCGTCATGCTTAGATATTATACCAGGCATCGAGCCTTCGTGTGGCTGTCTGTACGCGTTACATATGAGGTGCTAAATGTGAAATGCTTTTGTGCCAGTTGTGCTGAATCTTCTGACATGTTGGAATGGTTACAGAAAGCTTACCATGCCACTTATGAGAAAGAAAAGTATAAGTACCATACAGTGTTGGAGGAACCTAGACATCTTCTGAACAAAGACATGAAGGAGCAGTACAGCCAGGTAAAGTGCGGGCTCCTCCGCAGAGCATGCAGTGTTGCATGGCATCCATTTCTCCATTACCGTGGGGAATTGCGTTGCCATGCGCATCGCCACGGCGATGCCGCATCTGTCTTTGTCTATGATGCGATTCATGATGCTGCAAACGCCGGGCTCTCGAGCATCATGCGCAAAATTGTGGTGTCGCGATTGTCCACCTGGACAATGCTGTCTCACATGGGGCATTTGTGGCTGACAACTCCAGATGGCTTTACGTACACCCCGCGGTTCTCATTCATTCAGTCGTTCATCGGTCACGTTTGTAGCATGCACAAATTTAACCTGAAAAGGACGTTTAGAGGCACGTGACGAAATCTTTCAGTGACACCTGTGAATTAGTTTCAGTAAGGTGCTGCACGTGACCAATATTTGACCACTCTCAAAGGTCCTGAGCTATTAGACATATTACATTTTTAATCATAATCTCTTGAGAAAAAATGTCCTTTGTAACATCTTTTCACAGTATTAAGTTGCTACGTGACATATAATATAATGTCAGTATTTCCATCAAGACCACACAGAAATTACGATGAAATATGGCCAATTTGACCAGCCCGGGCACATATCAGCCTGGGAATATGTCTATTTATGATGAACAATAAAACAATTGCAATACAGTTGTTAAAAGCCTTCCAGAGTCCCAGCCAAAGTGACCTCATGTGTAGTTGGTTTTCCAAGTGTGTTGCGTGTGACTCGACTGTGCCCCATCCCTTCCCGCACGCACACACATGTACACGCACACACATGTACACGCACACATTACGTACACGCACACGCACGTACACACACCACGTGTACACGCATACACACGCACATGCACCACGTCGGCTTCACGGCCAACGCTCGCAGCGAGAGTACAAGGCCACCGCGACGGAAGGCCTGCACCACGGCTGCAATGAGGCTCACCGGCCCGACATTCGACAGGCCAAGTATGCCGATTTTCTGACGAATAAGGTATGGCCAGCACCTGTTACCCACAATCCCATCCTCGCCCATCCAACCTGCTGAGAAGTGTCAGAGGCAAACCCACCAAGCAGCTGGCTCCTGGTTTGTCCGATATGCACGATTAATTGTGACTAACTGCATACAAACCCCACCCTTGCTCCACGCGTCACATTAAATGCCACCAGCCTTGCTACCTGTCATCGGACGACCTGCTTCCCACTCCGGCTCGGCAGCTCACCAAAGCATTTATAAACTGGCCTAACGCCGCACCTGCGTGATCATTTGCCAATCCAGGCACAATTACACAGCGGATAATGCTACTTAGCAATGGAGAGGTATAATAGCAGCGTTATAGCCGTTGAGTATTATTGAGCACTCCGACCACATTGCTGTAAATGCAACAGATCAGATACGCAGTGAATTATGGGAAAGTATGTTAGAAACACCCAAGTTACTGCTGTCAAAAATTACGTTCTGTCAAATTAATGAATCGCATGAACATTTCGAAGAAAAAACGCATTACGATATATAAAATACTGTATTTACATAAACAAATGCCGACAGTGGGGCATGCATAAAATATATTATTCCTCAGGATATATAATAGTTGATATCGAGGTAATACAATATATATTGTCTACCTCTAGATCTATAACAATAAGCTTTAAGTCAAGATTTGAGGTAGACAATGTTACAATAGGATTGATATAAAGTCCAACAATTCGTTGTATTTAAAAATAATATGTTATTCCTGATAGAAACAAAAACTGTATCTGGACGGGATGTCAGTGAAAAATGGGATGTCATAATACAAAATAAATAAGCAGACAATACATCTCAGTCACATATCCGTCTCTCCACGAAAAAAATCAAAGTATTTCTTCCACAACCCATCTGCCCGACGGCCTTCTGGGAGTGCATACATTCAGCAGCATTGGTTTAAGGTGGTGAACTGCCGATCTTAACAGGGGAGGACTTTTTTTTTACGTGGAGAGACAGCTGTATGAAGGAGACGCATTTCCTGCTTATTAATTTTGTTATTTATATTCTCCACAACGACGCTCACGATTATAGTTTTAACGAAGATGTTGAAACGATGCACAGGTGGAATGTGCCGTCTGCTGGAGCTATGCAGTAATTTAATCAGACGTAATTTTCTTCAAACAAAACTAAAACAATGGCCATTATACACGCATTGACGCATTTTCAGATTTTCCTTCAATTCCATTCAATCAGTGACCGTTGCCCGGTGCCAGTGTATTTTAATTCAGCCTCATTACAGAGAACACAATCCCAGTGAGAGCATTGGGCCCTCACTACACACATTCCTGTCATTTATGCGCTTTACCATCTCTGGAGTCTGTGGCCATGCAATCCTTCCCATGTGGGCGTCTGCATATGTCATGCGTTGTATATATTGACATGAAAACGACTTGGGGTTATTCTGTAAAAAAAAAAGTATTTAATTAATTACAAACCTGATAAAAAATACGTATGCTTTGCCATCCTCAAACTAATTTTAAGTCAAATCATACATTGTAACGGTTCAACACTCCCTTCGATGTAGCGGACCCCAAACCTGTTTATCAGGTGTAATAGAACACTTGGCCAACACCGCATGCTTGTTGGTGCTTCTATTACACATTCATGTTTTACTCACTGCAATTTCAATAAGACCATCAGGGCCACTTCTTAGGGCCTGTTTAGTGCTTATGATATTCATGCATTCTCCACCACAGGTGTGGCCGACAGAGTCGCTGTGAGGCCTAGATTTCCCAGACTCTGTTGGCTACTGCTGAGGTGGAGAATAAAATGTGTATTCAAGTTAAATTACAAACCAATTTTAAAGGGTGGATATTACATTGCATAGATTATGTTCTAAGTGTTGAGACAGATTTGTGCATTGTGGGTAGCCTGCTGTATATTGAATGATGTTTATGTTAGAGAAACAGTGGCTTTCACCCTTGGTCTTTGTTGTGCCTCGTCTCCTCTGTCTGTGACTTTCCCTCCTCTGCCTGTGACTATCCCCACTCAGTCTTCACCCACACCTTCACCAAGCCGTCTTCCGTGACCCCCCTGTGCCTCTGCTGCCTCCTACCACCCACGAAAAAAAACCACTTTCAATTATCCCTCCTCTCCTCCAAGCCTTCTCGATACTGCGTCTCTCCTATGTTTACAGAGTCTCGAGATGTAGCCAAATCCAGGCACTTTATAAATTGTAGTTTATTGTACGTATTTGAGTGACCAAAATGTAAGCACGTTCTGACAATATTGATTGATATTTATTTTGAGAAAGCGGGCACTTTAACCTTTTCAAACATCGGAGGGAGTCCGATCGCATGCAGATAGGCTATGTTTTCTGTTGCCTTTCGTGATTAACTCCACCTGACATGGGCGATAAAACCCAGGGCTGAGAGCAGTCCCTTCAAACAGTGCAGTACTCATGAGTGCCCTTTCTCCCACGAGGCCAATGCAAGGCCAATTTTCATTACAGTATTCCCTCGTTATTAGCGAGATACATGTTCCGGAGATGCTCGTGAATAACACATTTCTCGGATAATTATATTGGGGTACGAAAACCTATCTTTTTTATGAATTACCTGCAATACATTAGCATTCTCATCACGTTATCTCATCGCTTTATCTCATCATGTTCTCGCATCACATTCTCTGTCATCACTTTATCTCTCATCACTTTATCTCTCATCACTCTCTCGAATCACATTCTCTCTCATCACTTCATCTCTCTCAAATGTAGTCGTGTAGAGTTCCAGATGCGATTTGCAGACAGCCAAAATAGTGGATAGCAAGTTCATGAACAACGAAGGAATACAGCAATGTATATCCACCTTTTAAAATATGAAAAGTTGTCGATTTGTTGGCATGTCCAGTAATGTACGTGTCTGGTTTCTCCTGCACACGTTGGACACTGGATGTGCACAGTGGGTGTACAAGCATCAGTACGAGCAGCACAAAGACAAGTACACAACTGTGCTGGAAACCCCGTACAACTTGCAAGCACTGAAGATGAAGAAGCTCATCAGCGAGGCGAGTGGCTTTCCATTAAACACAAATGCGTATGAGAATAGATCACACTGCACTTTGTGTTTGGGATACTTGAATTCACAGTTACGTGCAGAGGAAATAAACTGACACCAGATAGATTCAAAGGTATCACGATCTGCGATGGTAATCCACTGTTTTCCAATCGTCCAATATGGTCGCGCTTTACATTAAGAGGTCTACAAAAGGCGGTGGTCCCAGTAACGTAACGAGCATGGGCGCAGGGTGTGCCTTGGCCCCCACTGGTGGCCAAAGCTACGAGTCGGGGCCCCCTTGACAACGACCATGTGATATGTTTTCAACAACAGTGTAAGATAATAAAACACTTGTTTAAAACGCGGTTTAAATTTACTTGGAAGAAATGCTTTCATTTTTGTAACCACATTTGATTTTAATTTAAGTAAAATAAAATATTGGGGCCCCCACCTAACCGATTGCTGCACCCCCACCCCCCAGCTCCTAATGTCACTACGACACTGGGTGGGTCCCCAGTGGATATTCATGTCAGCAACTGCCCCCCCCCGTTCCAAAATTCATAACGATTCAACACTGTGTACTGCAATAGTGGGCCGTGGTATTTTGACAATGATTGTGAGTGGTCCTTGGTCTGTATATATGTTGAGAACCATTGCAACAAAGTTATGCATCCACCCAGTAATTCATCCGGCCTTGCACATCGTTGGCCATTTGTTATGATTCATACTGGTAGAGCTGTCTCATTGCATGTTTATAATACATTGTTTCATTTGTTTCCACCTTAAATATATTGGTCATTTCATATACACAGTATGTTTCACGTATGTATATAGTATTTTCCCCCGGTATTCTTAGCCGCTTCATAATACGTAGACATGTTTATGTGTTCAGAATATCCATTCAGTCTCGTTTAATACCTCATCCATAAATGTACTATGCATGCAGTTATCACTTTGCCTAAATAAGTAAATGAAATTTTCCCCATCAATTTCTAAACACATTAGTTGTTCATTTGTGTCTCGTCATGCATTCTTCATCTGTACACCTGTGATGAATTTTACGAAATTTGTATATCCAATCTCATTATCTGCACCATAACAAATTCGCTTAATCTAAAGCACCCATCCATTGAGCTGTTATTGTGCAGCAGTAGCTGCTGCTGTAGGACCTGGCGGAGGGCAGAACGTGTCAGTGGTGGCGTCCACGGCTTGATGACACGTTGATCTTGATTTACCTATTGAATTCTATCTTTCAGAATGTGTACAAGGCACAGTACAACAAGAACAAAGCCCACTGGTTCACGCCTGTCCACGACGCCACGTTCCAGATGCACCTGGGCAAGATCAAAGACAGAATGAGCATTGTAAGTGCATTACGTGTGTGTGTGTGCGCACGCTTGCACTCTTTGGATTCACATTGTTTTTATGAGGGTTGCCCTAACGCTGGTGAGCTCACGCGATGGTAGGGCGCCGATGAGATGTTAGCTTTCTCGCCTTGTATACAGGAAATCGTGGGTTTGATCCTGACCCTAAAGTCTGTATATTTAGAGTTTGCATGCTCTCTCTTGCCGTGGTTGTGTGTATTTTTCTCCGAATCTTCTGGGGTTTCCCTCCACACTTACAAACACGCATTGAGTTTTTGGATGCTATAAATGTCCACGTGATAGGCCACTTTGTTGAGCTATCATTTGTGGTCAGGTCGCTTATGAAAAAGAGCAATATAGCTCAGTGGGCCTTACCTGGTAAAATAAAAAATAGTTGGTGACATGGCAACACTACGATGCATCTTAGGATGTAAGATCCACAATAATAGTATAATAGTCTGTTTTTTTCAAAATATCAGACCGTGGTTTAAAAATAGACGTATATATGTTATGTACAGACACTATACATACGAAAGAGCAAAGTCACTAATGAGCGTTGTAAACACATAGCTCTTATCCAGGAGGGTAGTGGTTTGCAAAATGTTTCTAGTAATTCATGGCAATAGCAATATTGACTTTTCTCATTTGTATTGGTCAGTGAATTACTTATTTTTGTGTAACAGACAGCATCTGCCCTAGATAGCATTATTGATTGTACTGATCGGAAATAGTTATGGCAGGCTTAATTTCAATGAAATTGCAGTTGAACATATTTGGAGTAAACTTTATTCCTACTAGAAGTGCAGCAAAGCGCAAACACAATGCAGTTAACACGTGGAACGCATTTACGACGTTATGCGAAACTGATATCAAGACAATCATTGCATCATTACATTTGACATTCTTACTTCATATTATGGTGAAAGATGATAGTGTAGCAACCCTAGTTATTATAATGCTTTTTGTTATTCACCCTTCATTTCAAGGGACTTGGTTAATTAATTTCCATAAGACAAGCCGATCCATTTATAGATACCCCATGTAAGTCGAATGACCCTCAAGCTTTCTTCCCAACAGCTTGTTAAATATTGGGACAGTGATGGCTTCGTATATTACATAGGAGAGAGCTAACGGATTAATAAGTGTATTCAAATTGGTGGGATACACGTAGAAGCATTGTTTTCTCGATTGTAATTTCTCCGTATTATCTTATTGAGATATCTATAAATGGATCAGCCTTGAATGTATTTCACACTGTATGTAGTCAACTGTGCTAATCAGAGGTGCGAGATGTGTATACATCTCTACAGAGCAATTTCCTCGAAGACAAATTGGCCATCTATGATGCACAACAGATCACCCAATCGGTATCTTTGTGTAAATATTTTCCAATATTACTGAATAGTTCGAGATTATTTTCCAACATGCACCATCACGATCCATTAAATGGACGAGCGTCCGTGCCGCGCTGTGGAAGCTCTGCTCGAGAGCCGTGGACGTCTCATGTTTCTCGCACGTCGCGATTTTCCACCTAATGTGAAATATCGTTTCCAAAAGCTCATCATGAAATAATTACAAACGTTGTCTCAGGAAGGCACCCAACTCAAGCCATGGATTATTTTGTTGTTAGACATTTGATGCTGTTTAATATCGGTAAAATTCTAAGAGACTGTCCAAAATCTCCCTGTCAAACCGAATTAAATATAAAATACTCATATGCAAGAATTCCTACTTACACAACCCTCTACCCTCTCCGCAGCAATAGTTAAAGGAAAAACTCAACACATTAGTCAACAACAGTGTGTGGCCTCCAAAGGAAAGCTGTATATAATAGGGGAAGTTTCGGGCAGTGGCCCTCCTTCATAGAACAACAATGGCGGGTGAGTCGTCAACTGTTCAAAATGCGTGATACCCACAGCATTTCCGGTGGGCCTTTCAATAAAGGTAAGTGATGTTTTGTTTCAACAACATGTTGTTCGTATAGATAGATCGTTATTTATGAATGGTTCGAAGCATGGTATAATGTTATGAGTTGCAGTATATGTTATCCGAAGCACAGTATAATGGGCGCCGCGGTGGTGAGATGTTATCTCCATCTATTGGTATGCAGAATGTTGTGGGTTCGATCCCAACCCTGACACCTGTATATTTGGAGATTGCATTCTCCCTGTGATCACGTGGATTTTTCTCCGGGTCCTCCGGGTTTCCCTCCACATTTAGAATCAACATGCGTTGAGAATATTGAGATGCAATACATTTCCACATGATAATCCACTTTGCTGAGCTATCATTTGTGGCCAGGTCGTTTCGGGAACAGAGCCATATAGCTCAGTGGGCCTTACCTGGTAATATTATATTTGATTTTTGAAACATAGTTTAGTTTTATAATAAATATATCCCCTTCATGGAATATGTGTCTCCTATAGCCCTACTGCTTATCTATGTATACTCTCTCAGTGTACAGTATTCCCCAGTGCAGCTGACAGTAATTAAATCTGTTTGCCTCCAGAACAGCACTGGATAGAAAAGCACAGTATCTATCTTTGAATTATTCTTGGCAAATAAAACATTTAGAAAATGTATAATGGGAAAAGACATATTGCTTTTAGTCATCATTTACCAAGCACGATAAAGGTTGAGAAACGTTGCCCGAGAGCGCAAATTGTAAATTGTTGCAGCACATGTTTGGCTTTCCACGGCGCTTATTATGCACAGGGCTGGCAACTTGCCCCCAATTGGGCTGGTTTTGAAGCTCCTCAAAGTATGAGCCAAGACTGAGAACAAATCCCATCATTCTTAACCCTTGGGCTGTAGCCTGGCCCCCGGCGTTGAGGCCTTGAGGACTCAACACCAAACAACCCCTGCCAATGAGGAATGCTCCACGCACCGGTGCTGATGTGCACCACTTCGTAGTGGCCTGTACAAAAAGATTCAAATAAATTAGTTGGTGATGCTGTATTGGCAGTGGTGCACAGGCACACAAAGATAACAAATTTAACACATTTGTAAATAACACTGCCCTGAAAGAAAAACAACGTTTAATCGGTGATATTTTAGACAATAGCCCTTCTTCATATCAGATACGGATAAATACAAGATGTGATATTATTGTATCTTAAAAACAATATTGCATTGCGAGTTCTCTCTCAGGGTCCTAATAATATGGTTGGTATGACTTTGAACAGGTATAAACGAATGTCAAATCGCAATGGTAAACAATAACCATGAGGGGCTGTCGCTTGAGAGTAACAACAAATGATTATTTTTCGTATGCAATCACACGTCGCCACTCTGAAAGTGAGCGTAGGCCACAGCAACAATGAGGAAGCGCTAGCATTACGCTTGAGTTGTTTGCTGTGGAGACTGGGAGATCGTTGATCGATGTCCGTTGCACTGGGTTGATGATGGCATTCGACGTGATAACTCACTTTAACAGTACGTATGCATAGGCCTCGGCAAGGTAAGGTAATTTACCATTTTTACCGGGTAAAAGGGTAAAGGTAAAGGGTAACGGTGTCGACATGCCAAGGGGTAAGGTAAAGGGTAGGGTAAAGGTAGCTTGGAAAAATTACCCGGAAGGGTAAAGGTAGCGCGAAGTATTACCTGGTAAATACGGTACCTTGTTTACCGCGAAAAGCTCCGTGGCGCAGTCCGTGGCCTCCATTTAATAAGTAATATTTTTTTAAACTTTTTTTTTTAAACACGCTTTTATTAAATGTACTAGTAATGGCAGAACTCCACGACTCCAGGAAGTGGCCCCGAAGCTTGCCAGAACGTAAGGGACCGTGGCCAATTAGAGCCAACATCAGTTGAGCGTGGACAATTAGACCCAAGCCGAAACATAACATATAAAAAATAATGTTAAAAAATATATACATTTTCTATGATAGAATATATTGTCATCAGTATGACATAAGTATACCAAGTTTGCAGTCGATACCACATTAGGAAGTGGTTTAAATTGAGTTACAAGATTTGAGGATAGGACGACGACGACAACAACGACAACAACGACAACAACAACAACGACAATAACAAGGACAACAACAGACAGAGTGAGTTAAGAGAAAGCGTGTAAAATTGGAATAATCGAGAGTATTCTATATGCATGAAGCGCTCTCCCTAGCATTTACCGTTATAAACCTTTTTCATGTGTAGTAGTACCCCAGTAATTACCCTGTAATCGGGTAATTTGTATGGGGTAAGGGTAAAAGGTAGGGTAAAATGTAGGCTCGTTGATTTTTACCTTTTACCTGTTACCTTACCTGCTAAAGGGTAAAAGGTAGGGTAGAGTGATTGTATTGTGGTAAGGTAAAAGGTAAGGTTAAGGTAGGCTCGTTGTTTTTACCTTTTAACTTTTACCTTACCTTGCCGAGGCCTACGTATGCATGTATGCTGAACTTCTTTTGCACCGTACGTAGCCAACCATGTTAATAGGTGGTGCGGGGGAAGGTCAACAAACTAAATACAAAAAGCAGTTCTAAAGAAATTAGCTTTCAATCTAGATTTAAAAGTTAATATCTCCACTGGCTTCCAAATATCGGATGGAAGGGCATCCACCGAAAGTGGCCATCTTTCGCTCGGCATTGTGCTGATGAGCAGGTGGTGTTCCGCGTGAATGGGTGCGGTTGGGTCACATCGAGTGCTGGGACATCCGCTCCAACAATCGCGTGGTTCTTGTGGCTCTTCCCTTGCAGATGAAGTACAAGGAGGACTACGAGAAGAAGAAGGCCCACATCAATATTCCCGAAGACTACAGGGACATCCTCGCTGCTAAGAAGGCGTACAAAGCAATAAGCAACGTTAGTTGTGTGAAATCATGTTCTGTGTAAATACCACAAATAACACAATGGCCAGTAGCTAAACCACATTTTAAGCAGGCTTTCCGCCTTAACTTACACTGTGTGAAATGGTAAACTGAAGGAAATTTTTGCTTAAGGTGTTGAGTATAACTGGCCACATGTGTTCTTTATAAAATCACATTCCCAAGTGAATAATGCTGCCAATATTTTTTTCCGCTGGAATAATCCTTAGCAATAACCAGGTCTTACCCTGACGTTGAATCTTGTCAACTTTGTGTAAGTAGCAAATAAATGTATAATTGATAGTGACTGTCACTCAGCTGCATGTATATATGTATTTTACTTCCCCCGCCCCCCCCCTCTCCATGAAAAACAACATCCAGAAAATAGCCCAGTGTTTTAATATGAAACTTTTGCAAAAATAATGTGCATTTGGTTTAATATCGCTTTCGTGGAATGTATCAGGAAGCTGGATGTATTCTGGGGGGTTTGGAGGGGGGAGGCGTGGGGGTCTGGAGTGGCTGTTTAATTCATCAATGTCTAACTTTATTGGAGCATACCTCAAGTTTGAGAACGGTTTCAGTTTAAGCTGCGCCGCATCACACATTGTACGTTGCGCACATGTTAGCAGATGTGGGAAACGCCGGCCGGGCGTCATTCCCCCGCTGCAGAGGCGTCTTGCAGTGCTCTGTTCATCGTGGTTTTCTCCGCCGCTTTTTAAAGTGTTTTCTCACGTTTGTGTAGATATCTTTGAGAGATTTTTGCCAGTATCAAAAACGATGAAAAATAATAATCGCTTTTGCCATTTCTGGAAATAAAACAGGTGTTAAGATGTTCAAACACCAAATACAAACCTTTTGCAAGGCATTATTACGTCTGCATTAACACACATTCTTGTGACAAAACATGTAAACAGACATATTCCGATAATTTATGCATTACCCTTGAAACTGATTGGCCTACACCAGAGACAGCCTTCTTGAGATATAACTGCTCGACCCAAGCTATAAGTGTTCTAATACTTGCATTGTCTTTGTACTGTTCGTCTTTCGGCCTGACACTGGTGAGGCAAGGCCATAAAAAAAGGCTGCCTCTGGTGTAGGCACCTTCGATTAGAACGGTTGGCTATGTACAGTACACCATACATAGCTACCTACAGTGCCACAGCCTTCTGGGATTGCGAATCTATAGCAGATAATTTTTGATGCAATTAAGTCACTTCTCCGCTTCATTAACATAATCCCAGAAGTTACTCCTTTACCTGGCTAAACGATGGCGTTTATTTAAAAGTCGTATACCTGGTGCTGTAACGACAATGATCGTCTTCCCCCAGCTGGAATACAAGACTCAGTATGAAAAGACGAAGGCCAAGTGGGGCTGGATCGCCGACCGGCCCGACGTTATCCACGCCGTCAAGACCACCCTGCAGCAAAGCGACGTGAGTGTGCAGTGTGCATCGTGCAGTGTGCATCGTGCAGTGTGCAGTGTGCATCGTGCAGTGTGCAGTGTGCATCGTGCAGTGTGCATCGTGCAGTGTGCATCGTGCAGTGTGCATCGTGCAGTGTGCAGTGTGCATCGTGCAGTGTGCATCGTGCAGTGTGCATCGTGCAGTGTGCAGTGTGCATCGTGCAGTGTGCATCGTGCAGTGTGCAGTGTGCAGTGTGCATCGTGCAGTGTGCATCGTGCAGTGTGCATCGTGCAGTGTGCATTGTGCAGCGTGCACGTGGGCCTTTCATCACTGGTGTAGCCGGTCCGCCCTGTCCCCCGCTCCTTCCGTCGTGAATCCTTTCGAGGGGGGGGTGGGAGAGGTCAGCTAAATTAACAACAATAAAAATAATAAAGTACGGAGACGACGAGTAGTGACTCTGCATTGTGTTCTGTTCTCCGGAGAAGTAAGTGACTCGACAACGGCTGAACACCAGGGGGGGGGGCGGGTTGTGAAACGGCAAAACTTTGTTTCAAAAGTCCTCTTCAGAAGGGCAAATTGCATACCTGAAATTGTGATCAGAGATCCCCTCCACGTCACAACACCGCAGCTGAATTCCTTGGTCCAGAAGATAGCCCCCACATCTACTTTGGGGGGGGGGGGGGGCTGCCTCGTGCTCTACCATGCATGTGGGGGCTCGGGCTTCAATCTCTGATCACCGTTGATTTAGGTTAAAATATAATAATTGTGCCCATGATTAAATCATGAGTCTGCATGCTTATTTTAGGTTTTAGAATAGCATTATTTACTTACTTGCTTTTCGCTCTGTGCAGCGCCTTGCGACCTCTGGGTGAAACTCGCTTTATAAGTGTAAATTATTGTTAATAAAACGCATTTGGCTACCCATAGCCTTTGCAAACTGGTTTCTTAGGTTTTCATATGCTACATAGTGCACAATTATACACGTGCAATTCATCACAGGTAAGCCTACACCGGCTACACCTGTGAGTTTCGTGGGTTTTTTGCGTGGCTACGTGGTCAACGGGATCGTGTTGCATTTTAACTTTTTTTTTTGCTGACGATTCGATTGCAGGTGGAGTACAAGTACGACCGGGAGATGCTCAAGGGCTGCAAACTGTCCGTGGTGGACGACCGCAACGTAGCCCACGCTCTGCACGGAAATGAGCTGGCCAGCGAGGTGAGAGCCCTTTCCACACGCCTCTGCAACCCAGTGACGCGCACAAATGCACACGCAGGACGGCGATGTAGAGGCAGCGAGGGTCAGTGGATCACACACAACGTTGTGCAACTCTGTTTATTGTGGCTATTGAGGAGGTGCCATTATGCCAATGGAGAATGTGGTACAGCAATGTGCGGACTAATATCATCTGTCCCTTATATATGAGATAGAGTGTCGCCCCCTCTCACGTAGGGGTCTTCTCCCGGTGGTCCAGTTTCCTCCCACAATCATTTCTTTGCCAATAACATCTTAATATATAGAGGACATCGGAGGTGGGTTTGGGAATTCAGCACCGGCTCAACGCGCCGGCTCTTAGAGAAATCAATTTCGCGTGAGCCAGCTGCATTAAAATAATTATCAGCCACGGCAGAAGTATTGGTCCTACTGTGTTTCAAATCTGCCTTATGCTCACGAACACGGTCCGAGACATGTCGCTTAGTTTCCCCAATGTAACTGCTGCCGCAGATACAGATTAGTTTGTAGACGCCGGGATATTGCATGTCAGGAATCTTTTCCTTCACAGATGGGATCAGATCACGAATATTATGTACTGTGTTAAATCGGACTTGGATCTTGTGTTTGTTCAAGATTTTGGAAATATTTTGGTTACCCCTGCTATGTATGGCAAGGTGATGGTTTTGATTGGATCCTCAAATGGCTCCTTCCTCACGGTCGGGGTGATGGCTTTGCAGATTCTGGAGTCAGAGTATCCATTCGCCTTGAGAGCTTGGTGTACGTGTTTGAGTTCACTGGTTAGCTGTTCATAGTCGGAGATACATTTAGCTCAATGGTGTAGCGTTTTGATGAGGGATTTCTTCTGGGATGGGTGATGGTGGGAATCAGGTTTTAGGTAGGTGTCAGAATGGGTTACTTTCCTGTAGACAGAATGGCTCATTGAGCCATCTGGTATCTTTTTGATTAGGACATCCAAGAAAGGTAGCATGCCATCCGTTTCTACCTCCATGGTGCATTTGATGGCTGGGTGCATGGAATTGATGTGATTGAGGAATTGGTTCAGAGTCGGTCGGCCATGTGGCCAGATGACAAACGTGTCATCCACGTACCTCTTCCACAAGGATGGGCGTAGAGTGGATGCCTGGATGGCGTCCGTCTCAAACTTTTCCATGAAAAAATTGTCTACAACCGGAGATAAGGGAGAATCCATTGTGGTGCCTTCAGTTTGTTTGTAGAATGTTCCATTCCAGGTGAAGTATGTATTGGTACATCAGCATTCAATTCTTGTTGGACCAAATTTTCAATAATTGCAATTCTATTGGGCACAGGATCTTTGGTGAACAAAGAAACTACATCTAAATTAATGAGCAAATCACCTGGGGACAGTGAGATGTCTTTAATTCATGATACCAGGTGAGCTGAGTTAAGTACATAAGAGGTGGTCTTACCAGTGAATGGCTGCAAGGACTCAGACAAATATCGGGCCAGTTTGTAGGTGGGTGAGCCAATGGTGGAGACGATGAGACAAAGGGGTGTACCTTCTTTATGGATTTTTGGTAAGCCATATAGTCTGGGTGGTCTAGCAGCAGAAGGTTTTAAGATAACCGTTTGGTTTGTTCAATTAATGAAGCTGAAGTAGTGATGATACTATTCGTTTTTGTAACGAGGCTGTTGGTGGGATCTCTTTTAATTTCTGTGTAGCTACCATCATTAAGTAGGTCCTGAATTTTGTTATTATACACGGTTTTGTCTATGATAACCGTGGCATTGCCCTTGTCGGCTGAGAAGATGACGATATCATCCCTCTTTTTCAATTGAGATAACTCAAAAATGCTCATCCTTACTGATGTTGCTGACTGGTATCGTAGCGCTTTTGAGGGTTGCAGCGATTTCAGATCTTGTCACGTCTGCAGTGATGTGTCCAAAACCCTTAAGAGCTACATCGACCTGGGCAATGATGTCATTCACTGGTATGTGTTTGGGGGCGACTGCAAAGTTGAACCCTTTAGCTAAAACCGACTTTAGACCATCGGAAATTGGGCTATTACTCAGATTAATAACAACCTTGTCAACGTCTAACTTTTTAATGTGTGGGTCTGATTTATTCATGCAAAGGAGGTAGAACTTGGAAATTAGGTTATCTTTACATTTAGCTGACATTATAGCGGCTGATAAAGCAGTCATGTTAACTACATGTTCCCAATCAGATGTAGACATTTTTTCTGTCAATGTTAAGTGTGATTTCAAGAGTGTCTTGTCTACATGATCTAGTTCAGTACGGAGCAGTCTAATTCTCTCTGAGATCAGGGCAAAGCTAGCCCTGAACAAGATTCGTTTGGCATTGGAAGATGTGACAGCAGCAGAAGTCAGTGTAAATGAGATTGTATTACCTTAGAGTCACGGCATCTCTTCAGAAATGTGAGTGACTCGATCAGATGAGCTTTCTTGTCTCGGAGTTTGTTCAAATATCATATGGTTATGTGGAATCCCTCCCTCTAGAGCTGGTAATATTTTCGTGACTGCAGGAATTAATATTCTATCGTTCTTTCGGTAAAGTCACGTAGATAGAAAACATAATAATACAAATTAAGTGATTCAAAATAACCATTTGATTTCATCCCACAGGTGAAATACAGAAGGAAGTATGAGCAAGTGACCAAGGGGACATGCATCCAAGTCGCCGAGACTCCTCTGATGAACCTGATGAAGCGTGTCACTGATATGGTGTCTCAGGTACCTCTTACCGCCTTGACCTCAGCATCACGTGACAGTAGTGGGCCAGCTGCCACCTGTAGACACAGCAAGAAGGCTTTCTGCAGATGTTTGTCATCTTATGTGGTCACCACAGAATGCTGAAACACTGAAACAGAAATAACAATAGCCTGCTTGGTGTTGACCTCGTACATCAGGTTGTTAAATCAGCAGAATCAGACCCGGCCACTGGATATCAATCGCTCGTATCAGATTGGTGCCAAACCGATATGAATACGTTTGGAAACAAATGTATGATGTAATATTATCGATCACTGTTTACTGTGGGACGTTGAATGCTGGTGTTCTCGTGCACATCCACCAGATGACAGTCAGCAACTCAATATTAGAGTGAAGAACTCTCGTTATCGAACTTCAAACTACCATGATCTGCTTTGAAGAGGATCCTGGAGGTCATTGGCCTCCTACCTGGTTAAATACAATTCATGGATTATGAAAAAGCAGTGTTTCGTTATAATCCACTGCTATGCACTGTGATTCCAGTCAAATCAACTGTAATCAATATAATGTTACCGTTTTATACTTCATAAACATTTTTTGTTGCTTATGTTGTAATAACGAGGTTCAATTGCGCGAATCTGTACGTGTCTTTTTTTCTTGCTCCGAAACCAGAATAAATACAAGGCGTTGAGCGCGAAGATCCTGCCGAAGGCTTCGTTTACGCACATGCCTGAGACACGGGAGACGGTGCACATCAAGGAGGTGTCCAAGATGCAGAGTCATGTGAGTGGCACAGCCGTTGCTATGGCTGCATCTACGTTCGCGTTTGTAGATTGTGGCCTTGTCACGGCGCTTAGGGGAAATACGTTTTTTTGAGAGTCAACGCCGGTGTATATGTGGATTTCAGTGGGACAAAGACTCGGTTATCCGTGCCCACGAACCGAGCACTGGGTAGACAACGCTGCTTGGGCGTGGGTGCGTGCACACTCGCTTCTGTGCTCGCTAGCGCCGCTGCGTGTGGTGATCCTCTCGCTTTTGCGTTTCCGTATGCGCGCCACAGAATACGTACAAGGAGAAGTTTGAGAAGGAGAAGGGGAAGTCGAACTACGCCATGATGGTGGCGCCGCCTGACGTGGCGCACGCCGTGGACGTCGCCAGGAAGCAGAGCAACGTAAGCTGTCGCGCTGTACCCACACGCTGCGCCCCGCACACACACGCACACAGCGCGCACGTGCCTCACCTCTTGTCGCCGAGAGAGCTGGCGGTACCTGTAGCAGCTCTAACCAGAGCAACAACCAGAGCAGATGTCAACCACCGGCCACGTGGCGCAATGGTCGAGTGAGCGGCTTGGTTGGGTGGGAGGGGGGTTGACTCGACATGTAGTCCCCTCACGGTTGATAAAATGAGCACTCTGCTGCTTTGCGGGGGAAATCAAGAGTGGTTGTCCTTTGGATCGAATCGCCCCCGCATTAGTAATGTAGAATTTACACCGCTGGCTCAGGACTATAAAAGGGAGATAAGCACTGCTGCAGGAAATCACTTTTGCCTTTTGATTTCATCTGTATTCTGGTGGTGTCTTGTGCATTGGTGACGGCTCACTTCTGCTACCAATGTTGACCACGCACTCCGTAGAAACCCAGTGGGAAGCCCATTGAGGTTCAATGGTGACACGTTGCTTGAAGGGAGCTTCCCACAAATATCCCCTTGCCCTTCCATGAAGGCACGTGCCTATCCATTGTGTGATTGTGAAACAAGGCCTCGTGACATTGATCAGTCCATTGTAAATTGTATAATGGATTAGCCGACTTTATCAGGCAAAGGTCAGTTACTTCTTCAGAGCATCGACTTCGTTCACGTAAACTACATCTGATACGCTTTAAGATGGCACCTCATTCGTTGAACTTTGCGGAGTGGTCTTGGAGGAATTCTGCGGACAAAAATACATACAGTACATACATAGTCGCTGGCTTACGTAGATTTTGAAACCTGTTTTGTGACAATGCGCTGGGGCACTGCTGGTGTGCATTGGAGTCCACCTACCAAGCTGCGGTCTCATTGTGGCACGACCTCAGACTCCTTGGTAGCGTGCCTAAGAGCATGACTAAGAGTGGTAACTATGCCCGCGAATATTTGGGTCCATCAACAAATCTGCACAAATGTGTAAAAATGTTTGCCACTGTGAAATCCTCAGGTATTACTATATTTATTGTTTCTTTAAACATTGTGTTGCACGTTATTTGATTTCTATATTCGACTGATGTGACGTACTCGATTTTGTACGACTCACCATCGTCCATTATCTATCTGCTGCTGGATGAATGCTTTCCCACAGCATCACCATCCCGCGCGGGTGATGCAGCAGTCTATCCGGCTCCTGGGCATGAGCTGATTTCATTGCTCACATTTCCTCAGCGGATGCGCCCCTTCTGGCATGCTACCCTCCTGTTAACATGACGTTTTAAAGGATGCTTGTGCTGTGCTGCTCCTTGGTTACAGCTGAGCTACAAGAAAGATGCCAAGTCCAAGTTGCCCTACACATCTGTGGCTGACCGTCCTGACATTCTGAAGGCCAAGCAGGCAGCAAAGCTGATCAGCGATGTGAGACACGTGCACATCTGCAGTATTCACATTTATATGCATAAATGTACATTGCAATTAATAAATCAGACACAATAGAACGCAATGTATCCGCATTGATGGGTGTGTAGCCTGCACGTTAATGATAGAATGCGTGGTGTCATGGAAAGCACGCAAGTTTAATGGTCATGGAGAGCTAATGTATAAGGTTAAAGTATGGTTTTCTGTTCAGTGTAAAATAACCAGATTTCTGAATTCGCATACAACATCTTGTTAGCATTGTAGTAAGTTGAAACATAGCAGAATATATTTTAGGCTCGTAAAAAAAATCAGAGGCTTCATTTCTTGGAAATGGTTCTAAAACTAGAATAAAAAAAAATTGTGACAAAACTAACCGAACCTCATGTGGCTTATTTCCTAAACCGTAAAATTACTTTCTAACGACAAATCCCATGCACAGCTGGTGTTTTCAACCACATATGAGCACATGCCACCATTGACGCATTCATAAGCATTCATCATGCACCTTATTAAATGTACTAATACGTCAAATGTTCACGAACAGTTAAGAAATAAATTGAACTTACCCAAAGCTAGGTAGGCCCCTGTCAGCGCAACATTCGTCGCTGTGCGACTGTTATTGCCGACGTTTGCGACGGCGATGACGTTATGTATGTTGTTTTCTGCTTTAGATCGAGTACAGGGCAAAGGCCAAGGAGGAGAAAGCTCACCCAAGCGCCATGGTGGGACGTCCTGACATCGAGCTGGCCAAGGAGGTGTCAAAGTTGACGAGCCAGGTCCGTCCGCTGTAAAACGCTCGGCACCCACAAACAAAGATAAAGATCCCCCCTCATAGCCTTAACAGACGGTTGGGGCAAGTGCTGTTAGCGAGCAGCTATGAAGGCTGGCACGGCACACGAGGGGGTGGGTGGCCAGCATCACCCCCGGCCGCCTTTGTCTCTACATACACACTTACACATATTTACACACGTGTCAATCACAACTGTGAGGCACACTGACCATGGTGATGAGGTCGCCGGCGTGCTTGGCGAGCCTGAAGGCCGGAGAGTTGGAGGAGTACGTGAACTTACAACACCACGCTCCCTACAAACACGTTTCCAACTGTTCTCAGCACTTGCCCGTGGAGGGCTAATGCCCAAAATGTCAGCTCCACTATGACAGCGGTGAAGCGATTTCATCCGGTGATTGTCCACCATTAGCAGCGTGGGCCCCGTTTTATTCTTGCGTCCGATGGCAATATTATCTCTTGAGTTAAAATGCTCAATGTCGAGCTCTGCTGGCCACAAGAGGACTTCAAGAGAGGGTTCATGTATTTTTTGTCGTTCCTCCTTCGTTAAAGCAGCACATGCTACAGTGATTTTTATTCGGTGGTCCGTAGTTTTGGTTGCGTTGCTGCAATCGGCATGGCCCCAAAAGCTTGTACTGACAGTGGCATTTCTCTTCCCCTGTTTAATTGCATCGTTCGTGTGTGGTCGTGATGCGGCGATAACCAGGTGGAGTACACCAAGCAGAAGCTGAGAGGACACGGAGCAGCATCGTACGATACGCCCATGATGAGGCACCTCAAGAAGATGGTGACGCTGTCCAGTGATGTGAGCGCCACTGCCCAGTTTTAATTGTTTGAGCTGTGCTGGTTCGTAGCTTTGCGTCGTTTAGTTGTGATGGCAATTAAGGCCTATCTTTGTAAGCCGCAACCAGCAGCTGGGGTGTAAATGTGCCTTGTTAGATTCTGCCTCTGAAAATGCCGCTATTATCTGGGATGTGAGCCATTGAGACGGTGTTATCAATGTCAGTAAATATGTTGGAGAGCAAGAAAATGCAAGGAGATTAGTTGGTAAAAAATGATTTTTCTTGGTCATAAAAATTCTCTGATAGTGTTGTTTCTTGAGGCAGACGTTCCTGTCTTTGCTAAAACGTCTTCTCCCCACAGCTGAAATATAAGGAGAAGTTTGACAAAGAGGTGAAGGGACAGAAACAGACTGGAGACATGAAGGAAATGCCCACATACAAGACAGCCAAAGACGCCACATCGCTTGCCAGCGAGGTGAGAGCTCAAAGCAACCCATCTAGCCAACGCAAACTATGGCTGTCGGTGTTGAATCAACGTGCATCAGCCAGGTTGATTAATGACCCCCGATTTACTGATTCACCCCAATCCGTTCACCCGCTCATCGGCGGGACAGTCGATGCCCCATCGCTCTTCTATTTCCACCGCACTACTGCTGCTCTTGTCGTTACCGCTGCCGTGAACCTTGCTGCCGTTCACTCCGCGCACACCACAGGTGAAGTACAAGGAGGACCTGAAGAAGATGCACAACCCGGCTTGTGCCGACTCGCTGCTCATTCAGCACGTGACGGGCACCAGCAAGCTGGCCAGTGAGGTAAGCGTCGTCTTGTCTGTTCGCTAAAGAAATCGCTGTACACATCCACAACTATGCGGTCACAGGACTCTGCTGGGTGTCTTACACTCGTCGCGCCTAACCACTTGTGACACGTCGTGCCCGTAGTGAAGTGGAAATCCTCCTGCCTGTGATATTGTAGACCGCAGCACACGTTTAGTACTGTCTTTGTTCTAACCTTGGCACTCTGTGGATGAGATATGTGAAAGTTATTCCCTTCTCAAGGATGTGTGTATGTTGAGCTTCTTTTACACTGTACGTAGCCAACCGTGCTCACCGGAGGTGCAGGGGAAAGACAACAAACTAGACACAAAAAGCAGTTCTAAAGAAATGAGTTTTTAATTTAGATTATTTAAAAGTGCATAGCTCCCAGTGGTGGGGGGGGGGCGAGTTTCTCAACCACAGTTGACTTCCCGACAAAATGGTATTAATTTTACTAACCCCCGGATGAACGATTGCGAGCCGCTCGCTCTTCCCGCCGAGCCACCTGGCCGGCATGTGAATGATTTGTGGTGACATCCTAGTAAGTTTATGAGGAGTGTCCTTTGGTGCGCGCTTGAATTAACAGCGCCAGTCATCATCGCTCACGGACTGCTTGCGCATCACATCCCAGTGGTATATGCATCGTGCATTACCCCACAGGGCCCAGCCGATGTTGCTCGTTAGGACTTCTTGCTGTCAATGATATCACAGCCAGGATGGATTTTTTTGTTGTGTTTTTATTCCCCTTCTGGTCATCTTCACTGTGAATCTGTTGGGATCCATGGTGAACACTGCTACTCATGGATCGCTTTGCCCCAAAGCCAAGGAGAATTCACGGACAAGATGGCTGTGCATAATGGTCACTGCTATTATGTAGAGCGTGTTGATGGACAATAATTGAGAAGGAATTATGTTTCTCACCCAGATGGGAATGTAGAATTGATGTTTCAGCTGGTTAGTCTTCCGAAGGAAATGTATAAAAGGTTACGTAGATGTGAAACACCGTTATAAACAATTGCTATCTTAGAGACTCATCATTGAGTACTGTAGATCATTGTGGGCAATAACATTTATAAATAGACTTACATTCTGTCTCCACATACAAATATAATGTTCTATAGTCATTGGCCTATTGTTTAATAAGCCTGTCTCTGCTGATGAGACCCAGAAAGGCAAAACCCATACAGAATTTTCTAGCATAAAGACTGCTAGATAATATTGGTTTGGAAAGCCAATAGGCTGATGATTAAAATCATGGTCGTTATATACGTGTTTTGACAGAATGGATGTCTGGAAACTTCCAAGACCATTCCAATTCACTAAAAAAGCTACACTTGTCAACGTGGGCATCATTATAATTTTGTTTACGTTGCAACGTTACATTTGGGTCAGATAAGTTTCCTTAGATTTTGTCCCATACAAGTTTGGATCTGACCATGCTCCTCAGTAGCGTTGAAGTAAAATATTCCTCGCCCAGGTTCGTTCCAGTCCAGGTGCTCACGGTTGAATGTGCTCAAGCTTGTGAATGCAGTCAGCTATTGGCTGTGTCAGAGCACTTGCCCAGATCTGTTAAGTTTCTGAGTGTGAAGCCCAGGTGGACCGCATGAGAGAGGTAACATAAACTTTATTGATATTCTTTGGGTCTTTCGGTAAAGTAACGTAGATAGGTTCAAAAGAATTATTAAAAAAACTAGGACGTTTCGATCGCAACACAAGCGGTCGTCATTCACCTGATGACGACCACTTGTGTTGCGATCAAAACGTCGTAGTTTAAATTATTTTTTTAACCTATCTACGTAACTTTACCGAAAGACCCAAAGAATCTAAATTCCTGCAGTCACGAAAGCTTTAAGTCAAGATTTAAACTTTATTGAGTTTAAGTTCTCAGTCCGGTTAACAATTATTGCCCAAATACTATTGTAGAAACTCATTTGATACTAAATATTAATAATCCGCCTTGCTCGAATGAGTACTTTGGCAGTGCTCATCTCCTGGTTACAGCACTGAGTCAAGTCATTGAAATTCCACATTCTTATGGTGAGGGAAAGTTTATCCTTAGGACAACTCCTTTCCCACAAACTGGTAGTCATTTTATCGACTGCAGTGGGGTGATGGACTGAGTCAACTCCCAGCCAAAATTTTACTCAGAATCTTCCGATTGTGAGCTGCTCGCTGTTCCGCTGAGCCATGTGGCCATCTACCTTGCAGAGAGAAATGTAAATCAATGCGTATTGGCTGAAAAGAGGCCTTTTGAAGGGACACCAAAAGTAGATTTGCGGTCTCTTTTCCTGGGTTTCTTCCCTAATGTGATGTCACGTGTGATGTCTATTTCATAGTCGTTTGCTTTGACTCTGATAACCAAAGAGCAAACCGATTTTAATAAGCAAATCCAACGAGACCTTGTGATGTGCTCTTGCTCCCGAGCCTGACAAGATTTATTTCAGGAGCCTGGTGGGTGTAAATGCCCCGTGAGAAACTGTTTCGAAGGAGAATTAATGTTCACATTCGTAGACAGTAAGAGTGTGTGTCCGCCCAGCTTGAGCCAAGCTGGTGTTGTGAGAAAAATCTCTCCGAGCGGTGGGAAAGTGAACCGTACTTGCTGATCTACAAAGCCATGTTTTAATGACCAAAACTCACCCACCGCTCCATTGTCCTCCATCAACCGAGGGTCACTTCACTGGCGATTGTTCAGAGCCCTTGCCTGACATTAAACAAGAGGGCAATCTAATCAAAATGCACACCTCCATAGCAACTGTGATAGTCTGTGTAACCTCGATTGCAGAGTGAGATCAACCTCGTTTTCCATGGTTATTCCTGAGGAGGGCTAGCTGGCTGAAACGTCTATGGTTTCCTCTCGGAGATGAAAATAATCATTTGTGCTTTTGTTGTTTTGTACATAACCCACCTGGCTACAATCACTAAAACAACGGTATGCCACGGCACGTGACCAATACTTTTCTGTTGCTTCAACAATTAAGCATACATTTGCAGAGAATGAAAGAGCCTTTGTAAAGGTGTGTGTCTTTAAAAAAAACACTCTCACATAAACTGCGAGATCAACTCCGAATGCATAAGAACAAACAGCACACCATGTAGAACTCACGGTGTACGTTGGAGGTGCCTGAGTGGCTCAGAGCGTTGAGGCTGGCACCACTAAGACCGTGGGTGAAGCCTGGCTTTCAGCCACCCTCGTTTAAAACAGGGTTCTCAAGTGCATTAGGTGAATTGGCCTCGGCCTGGTCACCAACGACTGCACAGAAGCCATCACACACACACAGAGTAACATTTGGCTTGCCCTTGATTATGGCTACACTGCAGCTCTGTCACACTAAATAAATTATCTCACAGCAGAGCCTGTGGGAGGGTGTGCCTCCTCACGTGTCAAGGATTTTTCGCAAGTCCTGTGAAAAATCACTTCCAATGAGCCGTCGTGTGGCATGTGGGATGCACGTTCTCTTTGTCATGGCACAATTATCACACATTGGGGGGAAAAATTGGCAACATAACAAAATAACTCAAGTTACATCTTGATAGCAGCTTTTGATCCTCATGGCACCCCTCTGTTTCACATTATTTGCCAGACCACTGATTACTCTACTCACGATTGCACCAAGGGTTGCTGGATTAACGTTTGCGTAAAGGAGGCTTTGAATAATAGTTTGTGTACAGGGGCCTTGGTTTAAGAAAAGGCGCCCTTGAAGAAATCAAGTTTTGATTGATTGATTTCCAAAAAAATCACAGTTACACATTCTTGGTGGATGAAGACTGAGGCAGCGAGGAGTGCACCTCATTGTGCTGCATGCAGTGGTGCTGCCGCCAAATGCACGATGCCGATCGCTGTAAACGCTGCGTTGGGAAGGGTGTGCATAAGAGACGGTGCCATACACACACCTGGAGTCTGGACTCAAATAACCCCGTGTGCCCATACAACACCCCCTTCTGGATGCAACCTCACCCCAACGTTTTTCCACTTCACAGTTTTATCAGACGTCGCTGTTCTGACATTTCCCCGTCATGCACACCACTGTTTTCCACCTTGCTATTTTATCTTTGTATAATTTAGTTTAAGGTGACAACAGTAACAACAAGCACCACACGTTGCATAACTCAATTTGCTTTTCCCGTACTCGGCAAGTGCACTTCAAGACTGACTTTCTCAATTCGACTAATGTCTCGGCTTGTGCACTTTAACAACGAACCATTAACCCTACGTTTTCTCTCTAAAAGGTTCCGTGTTTGTGTCCTCATCCGTTTCATTGTTTTCAGCTCGGTTTTTATATACAGTTACAATCAATGACCATCACAGTAGACATGTCTATAGGAGTAACAGATACACGTTGTGAGGATGAAGCAGTGTTGCCACGCCTTATATAATTATAAGGCTGAATAAGCAAAATGCCTATTTTAAATTACAAAAGTAAAACGAACAATTGAATGCAACTGTGAGTGTCTGATACAAAACTCTTGAGTAATATGGACAGAGCTAAATGGAAGTAGGCCATGATCGCCCACGTCTTTGGAAAAGGACACGGTACATAAGGAGAAAGATAAAAAAAATAATACTGGTGTATATATGATTGTCACAATAAGCGGCTTACTTGAATACAGGATCAGCCATTCTATACAGACAAGACAACTTCAGTCGAGATTAACAGGTCAGATATATGTGCAGCAAAGAAAAGACCATTCAGTGTGCCGAGGAGAAGACATCTCATGATGATGCTGACAATGTTGATAGTCATGAATATTATCCACGTTCTATCGACTGCTGGATATAGGCCTCCCAAAAGCCTTCACCATTCATCAAAGTTTGTTGTGTAGCCTTAACAGACTTTTGTGGTAAGTGCTGTTAGCGAGCACCTATGAAGGCCGGCACGGCACACAAGCAGGTGGACGGCCGCCGTTGTCTCCCCAGTAGCAATGTTTTATACACCGCACCAGGTACTCATTTGAGGCCGAGTCAACCTAGGGGAGGCTCAGGATCTGTTCAGATAAATTATCGCTGGTGTTGGTGGCCATGAGCGTCGCTCTGTCTCCATGGTGGAGCCCTCTCTGGCTGCCGCTCAGTCACCAGTCAGCTATGGCGGTCGGCTGAGAACGTGAAATAGAAATGGTACCAGAGTGACGGTTAACACATTCTCAAGCAGGCCATGAGGGAAGGCCGTGAGAGATTTTTAAAGCAAGGAGAGGATGTTTTGTTGGTAAGAAAGTCAGTGGGAGACCAGTTTGAGTCACCCATGAGGAGGTATAATGAGGTTAATTGTCAAAACTAAATGAAGTTTCTGGACAGAAACATTTTACGTAAACTTAAGTTGTCAATGTTTAGGATTCATATAGCTCATGGCAAATAGAGTTGCAGGAATTACATTTTAAGAAGTTGTGCCACAGTAAAGTGAACATGGGCAGAGTGATGTGGCTTCAAGGTTGAGTCATTGGAGAGACGACATTTTTACTTGTGCACCACAGTAATGTATTTATTAATATGAGTAATACAGTAGTAGGTTAATTACCTTATTGTTTGAATGGCATTACAGGTTTCCTTCGCTTTATGCAGGTTTGGTTTGCGCAATTTTGCCTATATGCGGCTAATCTATTTCTACCCAAAATTTGCTCTATTGCGGTTTGAATTCACCCAGATGCCGGATATGCCAGGGGTCGGCAATCAAAATAACAATAAGTCATTTTTCATAATTCGGTAAAAAAAAACTCAATATAATCAAGAGCTGCAATGCATGTGGTGAATACGAGACGGCGGTGCTTAATAAATAACGTCATGAGGTAGTTCTTAATGCGCCTCATGCGGCTCCAATGCCGCAGGTTTCCAACCCCTGTCCCATGGTAAACTGGAATTCCATGGTGAACTGGACTTCCATGGTAAACTGGACTTCCATGGTGAACTGGACTTCCATGGTGAACTGGAATTCCATGGTAAACTGGACTTCCATGGTAAACGGGACTTCCATGGTGAACTGGACTTCCATGGTAAACGGGACTTCCATGGTGAACTGGAATTCCATGGTAAACTGCACTTCCATGGTAAACAGGACTTCCATGGTTAACTGGACTTCCATGGTAAATTGGAATTCCATGGTGAACTGGACTTCCATGGTAAACTGGACTTCCATGGTGAACTGAACTTCCATGGTGAACTGGACTTCCATGGTAAACGGGACTTCCATGGTAAACGGGACTTCCATGGTGAACTGGACTTCCATGGTCAGGGGTCGGCAACCAAAATAACAAGAAGAGCCATTTTTTCCGAATTTCAAGAGCCGCACCGCAGTCCTTCGTGTGTACTGTGTGGACTGTATCCGCTACTCAGCAGGCAGCTGTCTCGTGGGGTTTCACTTTGCGCACCCTTTTTTTGGAACGCATCTATTATAAAGGGAGGGAAACCTGCAGTTTTACTTCAGCGAGAAGTATCGGTCACCTGTCGGGTGATTAAATACGGTTTCGCGAGTGAGTCGGCATTTAATCTCCGTGGGTTGACACCACTGTGCATGTGCTGATTGTCCACTTCCCCCGCTCAGTATTGTTACAAGAAAGTCTATGAGGATAATAAAGGACATTACATTCTGGTGGCCGATTCGCCAGAGCAGATACACCTGAAGGAGGCGTCTGATCTTCAGAGCCAGGTAACAAGTGCGCGCGGGTGCCGTGCGGCGCCGTTTCGCTTCCTTGCCCCGTGAGCACGTCCACGCGTTCGCGTGCGGTTCCCTACGGTGCGCGTGTGCGGTGTGAATTTTGTTGTTGTTGCATTTCAGTCCACGAACCCAGATCAGGTTATGATCTGAAGTCGGTACCACCAGATACAGCGTGACATTGTATTCTCTCTCCTGCTCCCTGTTCTCTGAATTACCTTCTTACATTTCTCCCCAGTTTATCCTCCCCTTGGCCGACGTAACGTTTTTGTTATGATGTGTACAGGGTTGTCCAGAGATTTGGTGATCCACAAAAAAGCCTTACACAAATATTACATTTTAGAGGATTGAATGGTAGTCACAAGGCATCTGGACCACCCTGTACATTGCCTTGAGTACCGAGTACAAAGTCGCCTTATAAAAGTAATGTATTCGTTATGATTGTTCAATTCGTGGTTCAACACTTTTTTACGTGGTCAATAACATTGAATTATGTGATACCATTTGAAATGAGTGTGGTTATTTAATAATTCACCAGTATTGGCAGTGAAAATGAATTGGTGCTACTGTAGGACTCGTACTGACGCGACAGCTTCTTTGTCTTTCTCGGTTCTTTATTAACTCGTATAGTTTCACATCTCCGTCGGCATCACTCAATGTCCCTCCGTACTCTTCAACTCACAACTCCCCATTAACATCACTCAATGTCCCTCCGCTCGCTCGCTCCGCTGGCTTCGCTCGCTCACCCTCTGCTCCTCTCCTCCAGCGACCTCCCTCTCTGCTCTCTCGCTCTCTCCAGCTCGGTCGCTCTTTGTTCTCTCTGCCGTCCCACTCCGTCGTAGCTCTCTCCACCAAGGTCCGTTACTCCGCTGCTACCCTATACTGTACTCGCTCCGTCCACTGCTACTCTATCTGTATTCTCTCTATCCACTGCTACCATACTCTGTATTCTCTTTGTCCACTGTTACCTTATACTATACTCTTTGTCCACTGCTACCTTATACTATACTCTCTTTGTCCACTGCTACCTTATACTATACTCTCTTTGTCCACTGTTACCTTATACTATACTCTCTTTGTCCACTGCTACCTTATACTATACTCTCTTTGTCCACTGTTACCTTATACTATACTCTCTCTATCCGCTGCTCCGTCTCTCCATCCGTTCGTTACTCGTCCCAGGCACGAACTCCCGTTTCTCCCCACGCTCTCCGCCTTTATCCCTGAACCAATTCCCCTTAATTAATTGGACCATCCCCAGCTTCGCTACTCGCCCCCAGTCCCACGTGGTGTTGTTGTTGTAGACACCGCGGCGCCAATTTCAGACACACATACCTCTCGTCCAATCACCAGCCTGCGTTCTCGATTACCCCCGGCCACCTGCAGGCCCCCCTTAACTACCATGCCACCTTAATTGGTACAACAACAGTAAGTCGCTCCGCGCCCTGTGTCCCCGTTTGCCCTCATTATCCGCCGCGTGCACGCATCTCAACCCAACGCGTGACGCGTGTTTCTCAAGTCCTACACTACTAATCTTTTGTTACTTTCGGTGGTACCGGTGTCTGCTCTGGGACATGGACCATGATAACAAGTTGTAACACAGAGTCCCTCTTGTTGTTGTGCCAACAACAAGATGGACCCTGATGCAACAATTCCATTACACATTGTTTTGACAAACATAAAAATAGGTGTGCTACATGGAATACATCTGTGTACTTAGTCATAGAGAGAGTTAAAGTATTACATTCTTTCCTGAGGAGAACATTTCGGTAAGGTTGATTTTTATTATTATTGTTTTACTTAGCATGAAATTATAACGTATGCTTATACAACCTTTACAACCAGGCAAGACCCAATTTAGGCCATGAGTCCATATTTTAAGGGATCTCTGGGTTTAAATAAATACATCAAACAAGTTCCAGACTATAAACCTAAACAACACAAATACTTCCAGATGTCAGGAGTGTTGTTTAAATCACAGTAACCTTAAGTTGAAACCATTTATAAAATGGCTACATCGCACCTCTACTGACACTTTGACAACTGATCTCCATCATCCTACTCAGGGGTGAGCCATATCTGCGGTTCTTGTCCAAGTGAGTGTTTGTGTTTGATAAATGAACCTTATGGCAGTACCCCGGCTCTCGCATAATGTCTGTGATGCAGTCATTTTTATTCAGTTGATGGTCAGCGATGTGGCAATCGACTCGTCTCGACGAGCTGTGCACGGTGCACTCTCCAAAGTTGAATTTTTCGATAACGGATTTTTGATGCTAATGTTTGGCGTTTCGACATCGCGGAGTGGCACTGATATTGGATTGATTGATACCCCGGTCGCGGAGTTAAGTACACCGCTGGAAAAGAAAGTGTCCCAGAAATCAAATATTTAATGGCCTCGGCCATTTTGTATTATTTGGTACCCCGGGGTACCGCCAAAAGGATCAAATACGCGGCATTCACATGGAACACACAAATACGCGTCCTTCCTTCCAAACAGCTGCACAATTTAGTCACCAACGGGGGGAACGCTGCAGATGCCAGCTTCGCACAAGTACGCCGATCCTTGTCACGCTGGCTAATTCGCGTATTTTTTCCCTACAGAACCACGTCTCTTCTTGTTGAGTGCAGGTGTTCACATCAAGCTTGCCAAGCAAGTGCTGATTCATTCGAATGAATCCCAGACCTTGAGTTGGCTGGGAGTTTATCTTTGCGACAGCATGGCCGCTAAGATGGCCGCCTCTTCCGTGGTGGAGTGGCACTCTCCAAGGGCTGGAAGGATCACTCCACCGCGTGCGTTGTGCCCGCTTCTCACGCTCTCTCTCCCTTTCACAGTACAAGTACAAGGAGGAGTACGAGAAGAACAAGGGCAAGGGGATGTTGGACTTTGAGACGCCTACGTACGTCACAAACAAGGAGACGCAGCAAATGCAGAGCGAGGTAAAATCCATTCTCCGCAACATGACCTTTTGCAAGTAGACTCGTCACAATCGCATTCGATCTGTCTGCCTATTCACGACTAGCTGCTGCAGGTCAATGATGTGAACCTGATGTGCTACAGCAGCTGATAAAAGTGTCTTGGACATCCCAGTTTTTTTGAGAGATGTCCATACTCGATATTAATTCATCAGAGGCAGAGTATAGGCTGAGTTAATTGCAAAATCAAATGTGTCTGATGTATGTTCTGTGCAGTCACTGACCACTCTTTTTGCCTTGGATCCATGCCCAGGCCTGAAATTTGGCTCTCAGTGCTGTGGAGTCCATTCCCTGCTTTGGGCATTAGCCATCTAGGGATCAGCCAGCCACTTGCATTACATCAGCATTACATATAACAGCAATGTTTGCTTTCAGTGCACTTATATGATTATAAAATTGTATGAATAGTGCGTAAAGATGAGGCTAAAGGGAACGTTGGGTGAGCGTGACATCTTTACTGTTGTGTTCTAAAAACTGTTTCTTGTTTTTTTCTTCTTCTTGATTGCTATATTATTTGCATATGAACGTCACATATAGAGTATACGCATGTACATTCTATGCACACTCTTCTCTTCAACTAAAGCAATATTTTGATTCTAGATTTGAAGCTTTCGTGACTGCAATGATTCATATTCTTAGGTTCTTTCGGTAAAGTCACGTAGGTAAAAACATTAAAAAAACATTAAAAAAGTAAAATAAAATAAAAATCACGACGTTTCGGAGGCAACACAAGCTTCCGTCTTCAGGTGGTACTGTCACAGCCACGACAGCTGTATCAAGTAAATGAGAGATTGCAGGAGCTACCACTCCGTTTATATAATGGTTGGAGAAGGTGGTGGGGCAAGGGCCGCATACTTTTTATTAATATGGTAAGGTGAGGCTTAAGACTAAGAATAGACTGCATAACAAAGGTTGAGCCTTTGTTATGGAGAGGTGCGGTTTGTGACGCGACCTGGGACAAGGAGACCACCACTAAACATGGTAAAACTGTAATGGTTGTCTGTCAAATAAGATTGGCAAATAAGTGTAGTTAAATCTTTTTTGCATGGTTAATCACATCTTTCCAATGATTACTCAGTTTGTAACCGTCATCACGAGTTGCCGATCATTGCTACAACTCGGTGGGCTCTCATGAAATTGTATTTTCCGAGACCAAGGTTCTCTGCAAACCTCCTGGCTACCATCAAAGGTTTGTATACGAAGCCATACAAATATACAAACACAGACATAATTTTAACCGTGATGAGGGGTACAAACTTAGTAATCATTGGAAAGATGTGATTAACCATGCAAAAAAGATTTAACTACACTTATTTGCCAATCTTATTTGACAGACAACCATTACAGTTTTACCATGTTTAGTGGTGGTCTCCTTGTCCCAGGTCGCGTCACAAACCGCACCTCTCCATAATAAAGGCTCAACCTTTGTTATGCAGTCTATTCTTAGTCTTAAGCCTCACCTTACCATATTAATAAAAAGTATGCGGCCCTTGCCCCACCACCTTCTCCAACCATTATATAAACGGAGTGGTAGCTCCTGCAATCTCTCATTTACTTGATACAGCTGTCGTGGCTGTGACGGTACCACCTGAAGACGGAAGCTTGTGTTGCCTCCGAAAAGTCGTGATTTTTATTTTATTTTACTTTTTTAATGTTTTTTTAATGTTTTTACCTACGTGACTTTACCGAAAGAACCTAAGAATATTGCAATATTTTGGTCGATTTTCTGACACGTTTCTAAGGTGGCTCACATCTTTTGAGAACCACTGCAAACCGTTTTTGTGTGATTGTCTTCACGAGTGTAGATTTTATCTGTGCTCATAAGTGTAAGCTTAACTTTTACGTACAGCGCTTTTTGAGACACTCCGATTTAAAGGCACTTCATAAAATAGAGGTTATTATTATGTTATTTTAATTACATATACAATTTGAACTGTGTGCTTTTGTACCCATCAATTTGTACCGCATAATCGGCACTGCCCTTTTTTCCACTGCCGCACGACGAGATGAATGATGTGCAACGCTTTCATAGCCTCCCAACACCCAGCACACGCATCTCCACCTTCGCGCAAAATCACCGAATCTTACAACTTAACACCCCAAGTTCAACCACTTTGTACTCATTCATTTAAAAACGTAGTCTCCTTCATCGTTGCTTTCCGTCTTCTCCTCCATGACGGTCACTGCGACACACTCTTCGTATTTTCACGTCCCCCCCACCCTTTCCACCCCCCCCACCCTCTCCCTTCCAGAAAGAGTATAAGCGAGGCTATGAGGAAGGCATGAAGGGCAGGAACCTGTCTGAGCTTGAGTTCACGCCAGCGTACTTGCATGCCAAGTACGCTAGTGGTCTGGTCAATGAGGTAGATTCACCGCGGCTTCTTGTACTGCTTGGTCTTTGCGCTGCTACCGCTGGCTGGCTGTACTTTCGTTTTGCTGGCTTCATTCTCTTTTCCGCTGGCTTCCTTTTTGATTCGCTGCCCTTTTTGCAGTTTTTTTTATTTCGTTGCAAATGTCAGTTGTTTTTTGCTTTCTGATGATTTTTTCTTTAGCTTTTTTGAGTGTTTTTTTGGTGGAGGGAAGTATAATTTTTGTTGAATTTTTCAACCTTGCAATTTACGCTTTTTGCTCCGTGTGCTTTTTGCTGAATGGCAACTCCTTAAATTGGAATGACGATCGCGATTTGTATCCCCGATATCGCTTTCTGTTAATATGTTTACCCTGTGTTGTGCTTGGTTGAATAACCACATGCCTACCCGTAATCTCATTAATGTTATTTGCCATCCCATGGTCAATGTATGAAGAAGTCTGAGTACATTTCCCTAGAAAACCTGATGCCAGTAAAACCTCCCGAAGTGGGACTCGTTGGGGGCAGTGATTTTTGGTTAATGGGAGATTTTCTGTGATACCCAAAACATTATTTAATTAAATACATAATCGTTAAAATGTATTACATTTACACATAATTCACACCTAAAACATTTAATTACACTCAATGAAGGTGATGAAATATCTCACGGTTTACAAGTTATCAACACCTTAAAAATGCCTACTGTGCAGTTGAATTCTATTCACTCACCATCGTCACGAAGCAGAGGAAGAAAGCTGAGCTCACAATCCAAATCTTTATACCGGAAAATTCTGATGAGCTATCAAGCTCTTTTCCACAGATGTCCAGTAAAGTTTCAAATGACGGCTGAAAAGATTTTCTGATGGACTTAAAGTGTTTCGTTTTTTGCTAAATACAGTCAAATAAAAATAAATACGATAAAAATAGAGCACTCGGATAACTGAGCAGATAAGTGTACCACTTAAATGTAAGTCACACGTATGTATGTTGAACTTCTTTCGCACCGTATGTAGCCAACCATAGTCAACCACGCTAATCGGTAGGCTACGTAATATTTATTCTTATTTAAAGCTTTCATGACTGCAGGGATTCATATTCTTGGTTCTTTCGGTAAAGTCACGTAGAAGGGAAATAATAAAATAATAAAAATTCAACATAATAAAATTCTCACGACGTTTCGGCCACAACGCAAGCAGCCGTCCTCAGGTGAAGAACAGAGCTGTTGGAAAGACAGCGTCATTAGGACAGAGCTGTCGGACCATTGTGATATATATTACAATGGTAAATATTCCAGGTAATGGGTCTGACAATTCCTGTTGTTGAATTTCTCACATGGTTAGCTTTCAGCTGTACGGTAGACCGATGCACTAGGAATCACTCGAGAATGCCGCATCCGAATGCGTTTTGTGGCTTAATTAGCGCGCACAAGATGTTCCGGTCTGATTTTTTTTTTATTCGGGAAAGCATTTAAAATTGAGTCCAGCTTTGAGAGGTTTTGCTGTGCTGTATTTACACATGTGCCATGGCAACCGTGTGCCATTAGCATTCTCTTTGCGAGTAGTTGCGCCAACTTGGTTGCATGCAACTGAATCACTTCACTCATATGTGGATGTCTCTGCAACTAGAGAAATCAACTGATTGCTCAGTTGGGGGTCTTGCTTATACAGAGATCTCTATAATTATATGCTGTTAAAAAGTGTTTTAAATGAAAGTGTTTTCCGTAAAATATATATCTCATCTCTTAGATTTGTGAGGCGGTATTTAGGTTGAGATAGTGAATCTATTTCTCAAGCCTGTTCGAGTCAACATTGTAAACCAGACATTTAAAACAAAATGTAACAACAGTCTGTTAATGACATAAAACAAATCAGGCAAAAAATGTGAATGACAACCGCTGACGGATAAGGATCTCAGCGTCTCCAATGAATTTGTTTCAGTGGGAATTGGCGTCGGTTATTGGCGATGACGCCCTCTGTTTCTGGCCATGCTCATCGCGCCGTGTGTGGCATTCGCCCGACAGAAAGAATACAAGAAGGATCTGGAGGAGGGAACTAAAGGCAAAGGCCTCACTGGCCTGGAGGTGACACCGGACATGATCAGGGCCCGTTCGGCCACCCATATTCTGAGCCAGGTGAGAAAAGGAGGTGGAGCGCCACTCCTCAATTCGTCTTAAATCCATTTATTAAAGCTCACCAGTTGTCACGTTACTTAACGATGGCCATTTGCAGCTGTTTTTGAAAAAAACAAAACTTTTGGTCATGAGTGGATGATACATGTTTTACCCTGTGATTTGGACACTGATTTTTTTTAAGATAGTTCAACATGAACTGTGATACGAGTTCTGTATATCTCGAATAATAATACACTATTCATGAAGGGCACATATTGCAAAATGGGCACATTGTTCGATCGAGCACTTGGGAGGCGCGGAGCCAGAGCTCACACTTCCTCGTGCGCCAGCCTGAACCGGTGAATGTTCAGCTGCTGCTTTGCTAGAGTTCACTACCCACCCACCCGAAATCTCTCACGTGCAGAGCAATTCTTCCCAAGTCTATGATGCTGTATCCGCATAGCTGGCTATGGCCGTGATGCCATGACCACGGCGTTTCCCACCACCATGCACAGCCGTTGGGTTTTTGTTACACGCTTTCTTTCAACTCACTCTGTTGTTGTCGTTGTTGTAGCCTCAAATCTTGTAACTAAAATTTAATTCACTTCCCAATGTGCTATCGACTGCAAACCTGGTATACTTATGTCATACTGATGACAATACTATATTCTATCATGAAAAATAAAATATATATTTTTAAACATTCTTTATTACATGTTATGTTTCGGCTTTGGTCTAATTGTCCACGGTCAACTGACGTTGGCTATAATTGGTCGCGGTCCCTTACGTGGAGTTCTACCGTTACTCGTACATTTTATAAAAGCGTGTTTAAAAAACGTTTTTTTAAATATTACTTACTATTTTGTTTTTATTGCAACACAATGTGAGCCCGGTACAATACGCCAATCGCCATTGGAAGGGAACAGAAACTCTGTGAGCAGCAACTTAAATTCGGTGCGGCAGGACCGTACGATGGCGGTGGGGGGGGGGATTTGGACTCGCTGCCCCAGCCAAGTGGGGACCACGCGTAGGGACACGACGATTTATATGGGGAGGGAATACGGCCATGGGTTTTAACCCGGTGTCACCATCCTGCCATGTTTTGTACGTGGGGTTTGTGTGCATGTCGCCCCTGCCCTGGCTTCACAGCGCGAGTACAAGAAGGATATGGAGGCGGAGATCAGAGGCAGAGGGATGACCACCACTGGACTGGACACCCCCGACTTCCACCGTGTGAAGAATGCCACCGATATCTTAAGCCAGGTTCGTGCCTTTGTTGTTTAAATTCAAAACGTGTGTGTGTGTGTACAAATTCACAGTGTGGAGTGGTAGTGTAGTGGTTTGCGAACTGCACTACGAGCCCAGGGAGTGGTGGTTGTTGGTGGCGGCGGTGGGGCAGCGGTGGCCGCTACGCTGCGCTACGATTCTGGCGATCCGAGTTAGATTCCCGGTCACGGCCACAAACACCAGTGACGAATATCTGAACCGGTCCTGGGCATCCCCTAGGTCGACTCGGCCTCAAATGAGTACCTAGTGTGGTGTGTAAAAATCGCCGCTGGGAAGACAAAGGCAGTCGGGTGTGGTGCCGACCAACGACCCCCTCGAGTACCGTGCTGGCCTTCATAGGGCCTCGCTAACAGCACTTGCTCCAACAGTCTGTTAAGGCTACATGGGGGATCTTTGTCTTTATACACATTTACAGCAGGCATGCGAGGTCCAGGCAGAGCAGACGCTGTTGTCTGCTCTGTGCTTCATTTATTATTTGTGCCGTGCATGTCTCAGGAGGTTCAGGTATAAAATAAAGTGTATTAGTCACTTTAACGATGTTAATGTTGGCCACACTGGACATGGATTATAAAGCATTGCCCAGTGAGTGGCGTCTTCCCCGTGACTTCTCACTATTCATCAGCCTTATATTATTTATTGCTTATTCCACTGAGTGGATTTTTTGCTTTTTAACTTTAAATGTATTTATCAGCTGCAGAAACATTGACGTGGCCCAATGGTATCTCATTTGGCCACATAATGATCTAGAACCCATCCACCACCCGACACAGCCAAGCAAGTTACGTGCAAAAGCATTTAACGTGCCAATTAGTACTATTTTAACTCACCGATGAGATGAACAATCCTTACAAACAAATGTATCAATTAGATCCCACGCTTGCTCGAGACAACGCATAGACATCGTTTGGACGAGATCAACAAAGTCGGGGTAACAATATGTAAAAAATAGGAGCGTTTCTGCAGGCAATTCTCACACGACAGATATCCACCCCAATTGTTATTTCGAATTAGTATTAACAAAACACGCTATTGCATTGAGAGAAGATTATTAATCAGCATACGCTTGGTTGATTTTGGCTAAAGGGCTTCGCCATCAGTGGCGTGGTTGGCATTGGCCCTGGTGCAAAGAATGCAATGGAGTCCCCTCTCCAATGTTATTTTATTATTAATGTGCAATTTTATTGAGGGACTGGTGGAATCTTATTGTGGTCTGGGACTGTTGTTGTTGTTTTTCTGCCTTTCCCAAGCTTGCATTTATTGTTGAAAAACTGGCAGGAATTGATAGACTTTTGCAATGTGATCTTATATACTTTATGTACATTTATTTATTTTAGTGACTCGCTTATTTTTCCTAAACGTTGCACTCTTATCGTGTTTTTGTATTGTTTGTTGTTGTAACGTTCTGCCCCGCCCTACTGGACGTCTGTGAAAAAATATCTTTATAGCTCATCGGATTTCTCCAGGATTAATAAATGTTCAGATTCTGATACATTGTAGGCTTAACAATGTTAACTTACAGCTGTTTACCCTCGCCCATTTTCCTTCCACTTGCTCACAGGCGAAGTACAATCAGACGGGTGATGGGAGCTACACCACCGTCGTGGACACCCCAGACATCCTGCACGCTCAGCAGGTCAAGACCATCACCAGCCAGGTGCGCCACGCAGTCCAACGCCGTCATGACACGCACGTGCACAGCGGTTGACAGCATCATTCCATTTCTTAAAGGGAGACGTAACCCGCAAAACTAATAGCGCTGAGCTTGTACATATTTACCTATACCCGTGTGTCCTTGGATGTCCGTCACAGGTTAAAATTGTCGTTAATAAGAAGGGAGGCCGTCGAGTCAAGGTCACACGTGCCACCAAAGCACGTGATTTAATAACGGCGTTGTTTACACTGTGTTCATGTTTAAATGTTTGGGGTGATGTCTCAGTGATGTCACGGTGATGTCACGAGAGTGACGCAATGACATGCTTGAGCATTACCTTTCAGCCTTTTTTTTGCCATGAATCAAGCGTCAGGTTTTTAATGGACAGCACAACTACAACTCAGCCACGTCAAAAGGCAACAACAGTGTGGGGCAGTGGTAACACCTGTGCCTCCGGACATTGTGTGTTCTTACCCTGTTCTGCACTTCCTCTGGGTCCTCTGATTCCTTCCCATATGGTGTTGGCCAATCATCCGAATGCAGGAACCTCCTGAAACAGAGTGGGTTTCCTGGTGCAGAGCAGTAATTATTCTTAGGTGGCGTCATTATGCACGTTTCATTTCCCTCCCATTAATTTAAATGTGTGGCACTTTATCCATAATAGAGGTTTTTTGGGTTAGATCGCGTAAATATAAATGTGTTGTTGAACCCACAACGTACCACTATACTGAACCAGTAACAGCCAATTAGTAAGGCAAACCTTACTAATTGGCTGTGTTGGGTGGTGGTGGGTTTAACGACACATTTATATTTACGCGATCTAGCCCAAAAAAACCCTCTTATTATGGATGATATTTGTCGCAAAAGCCTCCTGCTAGGTGTTAAACTGTGGAACTTGACTTGGACACAATGACACGAGGCAGCGTGGAGCGCTCACCGTGCGTTTTGCCTGACTGCGCTCCGACAGAAACAATACAAAGAACATGCGCAGAGAGCCATGTCCAAGTACCAAACCGTGATGGAGACACCGGAGCTGCACCGTGTCAGGGAAAACCAGAAGCACTTCAGCTCGGTCAGTGTCTCCACAACCCCCACCCCCCCCTCGTGCGTGTTGATAATCGTGGGCCCTCCCATCGAGCTAAAGCCTTCTCCAAGCAACTGGTGAAAAATGCGCGTAGGTGTTCATGGTGCCGCGGTATAACGGTCCTGTCACACAACATTCGGTATAAGGCCATCGATAACTGTGTCGTCTGTTTTGCAAAATGCTCGTTTTGTTTTTTGGAAATATTTTGTTTGTAAAGTTTTAGATTGTAAAGTTGGCGCAATAAGAAGACCCGTGGCAGGCTGATGTTGAGTGAACTGCATTTGAATAACTCTTTAAGAATCTGTATTTGTACTTGGAGTACGTGACAGCATAATAACAATTATATCGTGGAAATCCTCGAAGATATAGACACAAATATCACAGTGTTAGGATCAAATCATATGAATTGGTAGTAATAGCATGAATGGTATTGCAATCAGTTGTGCTTACACCCTTCCCCTGGTGTCCTCACTGTCCGGACTTTCCTCGATTTACTTTTAGGGTCAACGATAGTCTCCCCGGGCCGTGGCGCTGAGCGTTTCTTCTCTGAGAAGGGCCTCCATTTGCACCTTCACACAAATCCCTCTTCTCTTCCACGCCCCGCCCCCCTCCTGGTGCACATCCCCCCACCCCTATTTGCACAGTGTATTGAGATGTGGTCGCGGTCAGGTGATTGATACCTCTTCATTGTCATGTACACGTGGCCGTTAGTGCTTCTCCATTCTTAATTTTTGGAGCTTTCGTGACTGCAGGAATTATTCTTTGGTTCTTTCGGTTAAGTCACGTCTTTTTGGAATTTTCACACTTAAATTCTAACTTAGCAATCTTTGAAATACGTAATCAACCAGGCTATGCGTTAATTGTGTGTTGACCGACTCTCTGTGTTGCATTACATCACATTTCGATATTTTGCGAGGTTATTTAATTTTAGTGTGTCTTTCTCCTAATTTTCAAGCTTGCGTGCCGTGCCACGTCGTCATCTTACTTGCGCAGCAGCAACACGTTGCCGTCCACTCATTGATATGCTAATTTTCTCTGCCCCCTCCCTCTCTCCGTCCCCGCCCCCCCTCCCTATATATAAGGGACCGTCACAAAAACGACCCCTCTCTCTGTGCCGATATGTGTCCTCTCTCTGTGTGTCCTTGTGATGTCTGTCTGCTTGTATGTCTGTCTATAGTTTTCTAGTTAGATTTTTGTTGCTATATCTCTTATGCCTGATGATGATTGCTTGTGTTGCAATCGAAACGTCGCTATTATTTTAATATATTATTTTATCTTTAGACGTGACTTAACCGAAAGAACCAAAGAATGCTTCTCCATTCTTGCAAGAATCAGATCCAAATACCGCACATCTACCATGGATGATTCCTGCAGGAATGGCAGTTTACCTACGGGTGATTCCCGTGCTAAATATCCATTGACTGGAATGGGAGCCCAACATGAATTCTGTCATGGTAATAAGTAACCCAATTGTTATTCCCTGCGCATTATTGTGGCATAGTCATGCCGAGTGATTTGTGTTTTACCGCTGACATTCGTTTGGTGTTCAGCTTTTACGACCAATGTTATAATTCATAATTGTGTTTTTGGATTAGGTCGTGGTGTAAAAATGTTGTGTTTCGTAAACCCTCTTCCACCTGACACGGCCAATGAACACAAGTGTCACGTGAATCAAACGTGGCCAAATTTACCAGCAGCACTGGCGGCGGTGTTGTTGTTGTTGTTGGAGAGGAATCTCACAACATTTAAATGGCTACGCCGTATCGCTGGAGAATAATTACACCCCCCATCCTCAGGTTAACAGCTCACATCTCGAATGTTGTGGCTGTTACATTCTGCTCGGAAATTACGGTTGCTCATTGTGGTGTATGCTTTACAGTTTAGTCCTCTTTTTGAGTACTAATCGGGTTACAGTATTGACCTATAACATGTGACCTGGCCGGGTTATGCCACCGGCGTGTTATGCATGTATGTTGAACCGTACATAGCCAACCGTGCTCATCGGAGGTGCGGGGGAAGAACAACAAACTTAACACAAAAAGCAGTTCTAAAGAATTGAGTTTACAACCTACACTTAAAAGTGCATAGCTCCCAGTGGCATCCTAATATCTGAAGGATGAGCGCTCCAGACGGCCGCAGAAGCGCATCTCACAGCGTGCGATGCGGTGGCCATCTTTGTTCGATGGTCAGCTAAAAGCCGCTGCTGCCAGGATGACTGGAGTTCGCGTGATAGTTTATGCTCCTTACACAAGAATGAACTATGTGCTATAAATAAGGGTCATTTCCCGAAACGTCGCCGATTATTTATATATATTTCTTTGCAGGCACTGTTGTTGACGAGTGTTTATTTTTTTTATTGAATCGATTACAGCCATTCAGACACGTAACAAATTGGTTTTCAGTCGATTAACAGAAACGTTGCCGGACGAATTCAAATAGTTCAAATATATTCGTCTTGTTAAAATGCACATTTGTTAATCTGTGCGTTTATAGTCTTCAATAATACTGCCTTGAAATTTTTGCAAATGTATGCAGGGTAAATATATGGGGCCCACACCCAGGCGCGTGCCTATTTTTCAAAGAGCGTGATATTTTTTAATATGTTTCGCAATCTTTTCCCATTTCAAGCCCAACTACGCTGCCACGGTTCTGTATCATTAGGAAACTTTCAGTAGAGCAGGAAGCGCAGGCATCACGGCCCGTAGAAGCAGACATCAGAGAGCTACCTCCGAGATTCCTCCATGTGGACCGCCTGTTCTCGACGGCAGGGTTGCAGCACTGTCCCACCCACTCGGCCACTAGGAGCGTTGTTCAAAGCATCGTAATCAAATCGATTTATTTATTCCCAAACTGAGTGCAGTACCCGTGCCAGTGAAGTGCTCTGACCTCTAAGCCCATCCAGCCACCTCCACAGTTCGGCCTTTTACGAACCATCATGCACAGATTTGTTGTACAGCTACAATAGAGATCCTCACAGATTAAAACTGATCATTGACAATGAGAGGTTTTACTGTAGTCACCTTGTTATTACTTTACCCTTGAACGTACATTTCATAATGCGAATTGGATATAGCGCGATGAATGTATCAGGGAACACCTGATACATTCATAACGCGGATGCGAACTGGATATAACGGGATTGAGTAAACAGAACTGCGTCGCGCGAGTAGGAATGAGCGGTTGTACGGCTGCCTCGGCGTAGCATCGCACAAGGCAGTGGGATACTGCTGGATGCTTCTAGATGCTACCCAGCCTGCGTACGCATCTCATGTGTTATCGCGGACAGTGCTTCACCCCATATTATATATGATTACTATAACGTGATGTTCTTCAGGAACGCAACTGCTGCGTTATAGGAGAACAGATTTATAATAAGAATCTACAGTTGGATAAGGACATAGCCGAGCCGTGGCGCGCACACATCTATGATCCAGCACTGTAGAGGCAAGGGTTGGTGGATCACACAAATGTCATGAAACTCCTTTCCTGCGGGTGCCGAGGTGCCGTAACCCTGGCTCACCAGGAGAAGGCAAATGTGGACTGAACCATCTTCCATCTGTACGAGATAGAGTGTTGCTGCCTCGCACACATGTCGGTGGTTTTCTCGGGGTACTCAAGTTTCCTCCTACATGTAAACGCTCATGAAGTGGCCGATAACACCTGAATATATAGAGGGCCGCAGAGCTTGCAGGGGATGGGGAGTGGGGGATGGGTTGGCGCTGGCTCATCACCTGGCTGCCTTTCCCCACTTGTTTATGGCTCCACGCGCATCTGAGCCATTCTCCCTCTTCGAGAGCGAGCAAATGCTGTGTGCGTGCTCCAAGTATATTATTATATTCTTATTTAAATACATGACAGTGAATCGTTTTGTTTTTGGAAGTCGGACCATCGCACAGGTGGGGGGGCCTACTTTTGCGGGTAATGCCCCACCCGGGTGGGGGTGTTGGCTGCCTACCTCGCAGCAAAAGTAATTCCCCCCCACAGATGCCAAGACAACGGTTGATTCTGAATCATCGGCTATGCAAAGTGCCTCGCTTGGCGAGCTCGGGAACCGCTCTTCTATATCGGGTTCCACCCTCATTTACCCTCAATTTGTTACACCTGGCATGGGCAATGTGGAAAACACATGCAGGATGTCTCCGACCACTTTGTTTTAATTTAATTGACTTCCCCTTGCGCGGGTCACGACTAGGTGTGACTGCCATTTCTATCCAATTTAATCCCCATGGTGGGCCTGCAAAGCGCCACCTTTTTTTTGCAGGGGCCCCAAAGAGCGGCGTACACTTGAGAATCCCCCCACTTTAAAATGTATTTTCAAAAGGAGTATTTCTTTTGATCAACCTTAATCTCCTGCCAAAAGTGAGTAATCGGATGACCGTGCGAGGTTTCTTCTGGAGTGAGCCATCTATTATATAATGGTTTCCGACATCTGAACTCACTCATGGCTCGTCCATATGTGCTGGATAATATCCACACACTCCTGGATAACAGCCAGAGTATTCTGGCCCCAATTCCCAATGCTGTAGAAACCCTACCCTACAGCTGAGATCTTTATAAAACCCATACTAACTACGAGTCCACCTCTCGAGAATGGCGTTCCTTATACAGCAGTCCCTCGATTAACGGTGACATCGGTTAGCGCTTTTTTTGGCTAACATTTCGCCTCCCATAGGACCCCGTGATTTCAACTAAAGTAAATATTTTGTTCAATGGGCACGTTTACGTTATGCACGTGGAGGTGCAAATTTTGGCCAAACCGTACGCTTTGTAAGTGTTTCTATTAATATTAATCCTTCAATACGGTCTTATAATGTTTATTATTAACATTGAGTGTTTAAATGTTATAAACTTTGTTTTAGGGTCAAAAAGGTCAACTTCGGATCGTCTTGGAACGGATAAATGCTTTTTAATGTATAATTCCTATAATCGATTAACAGTAGTTTTAAAAAACGTTAACCGAGGGACTACTGTAGTTGATACACCGCCATCACATCGCATATCCAAGCCCGCCCGTGTGAATGACATTGAAAGTTTTAGATTGTTGTGTCTGTAACGCGCATTTGTTTTTGGGACAATCGCTAAACACTTCCTGGCGCGCGATTTCTCTCTCTCTCCTCTGCCACGGCTGACCACCCCAACAGCTGCAGTACAAAGCAGATGCCGATAGTCAGAAGGGCAAGGTCACGACCGTGTCCAACACGCCGGAGATCCAGCGCGTCAAGGAAAACCAGAAGAACTTTAGCTCGGTACTTTCCCAAAACCCTTTGCCGAAAGCGCAAAACGCGCTGTCTTGTCTGTCCGTTTGTTGCCCCCCCCCCCCTTGTGATCCTTAACAGTTTTCCTCCAATGATGCCGCCTTTTTTTTCCTCAACCACCTCTCCCCCTCGCTGTACTCGGTTTTTTTCGCGCAACTTTAATTGCTTCCTCGTGCACTGTTGGCGCGCGCTAACGTTCCAATTTGCAGCTCACGACTCCTAACGAGCTTGCGTGCGCGTGCGTGTGTGCGGTTGGAGTGGATTGTTGTTTGAATTTGTGAGGCTGATGAATAGCTCTTAACTCTGGGCAGCTAAACCGCTGCGGGCGTGTTGGCGGGGGGGTTCACATTAACTGACCGTGGCTGTGTGTCACTGGTGATTTTTCTTTCTGTTCAAGGAGCAATACAATGCAACACCGATTTCGTGCTAACTTCGAAGTGCTTCTTCTTGGTTCTTTCGGTTAAGTCACGTAGAAGGGAAATAATAAAATAATAAAAATAAAACATAATAAAATAATTCTCACAGAATTATTTTATTATGTTTTATTTTATTATGTTTTCTTTTTATTATTTTATTATTTCCCTTCTACGTGACTTTACCGAAAGAACCAAGAAGATGAATCCCTGCAGTCACGAAAGCTTTAAATCGAAATTCGAAGTGCTTTTCTAAATATTAGATTTCATCATGACAGCTGTAACTGCTACAGCATAGGTAACATTAACACATGCTCGATCATGAACCATCAGGCATCCTGTAACATCGCAGTTATCTTATTATTCACGTGATGCGAGCGTTGTTACATGATAGTCCAAGTGCAAACGTACTTTTTTTGGCGTGGATTTGAACGATTAGCAACTCAATACATTATTGCAACTAGACTCAAGAATTGATTATAATGTTTTAAAATTGTGATAAATGTCGCGACCTCTAGTGGCTGCAGTCTACCCCTTAGCCAATTACATACAACACACACACGTACAACACATCACTACTCCACACACGTGATTTAGGCATGTATTGCGAGCTAAATAGATGAATCAATGCATCGTTACATCTGTTCTCTTCTAGTTTTTAGGTTACATTGGGCTCTGGACGCAGCTGCATTCAACACCGTGCTCTAGCACAATATTAGGACTGACTCTACAACACAAATAAACCCTCCGCTCCTGGACGGTGTCTTGAGATGCGGACACATTTAGGCGCGACATAAATCAACCTTGTGTGATGTCATATTAACACTAAACTGGTTGCATCACCTGGCTCGAATAGAGCCACACAGGTGTGCAAACATGTGGCCAGCACAGGTACGCTAGTAGAGTAACACTTTCCCTTGTCTTCACGTAATAACTTGTAAACTCTTTATGTACCTGTACCTGTGTTTGCCACACCTGTCGTGAAGAATGTGTGAACCTGGACTAGATAACTGAAGTTCCCTGACCTTGCGTGGTGTTCCCACTGCCTATTTTACTTATTTTCCACTTGCGCATCTTGAGCCATACTGGGACCGAGCCGAACCAGCACGGCAATGGCTCAGAAAGCACGGGTTTCCTTTTCCACTGCACGAGCCGAGCCATGCTTTGACGTGGAATTCGTGATGTCAAGATGCACGCTAAATGATGCGATGACACGTTGATGCAGTGTTTGCATTGTACCGACTGCCACGAGACCGTCATTAGCACCCGTCATTAGCTCCACTTGACGCGGTTGTGATCTGGCTTGAGCAGTTGAATGTGACATTGTAGTTGTTGCTCTGCATCTACATCAGCAGCCACACGACAAGAAGAAGAAGATTAGCTCCAACCCTAGCACGGCTTGGACCCGAGCCAGATTCACGTCTTGCTGAGGCCGGCACAGCACGGCTCCGTTCCGGCTCGGCTCGGTAACATTCCAATGAGAAACCACCCATGCCCATGCTGGTCCCGTGCTGGCACGGCTCGGAAGTGCGAGTGGAATAGGGGTACAAGAAATGTCCTGCTCTGAATTTAATCCGCCAAGGTGTGCACACTTTTTAACCTCTTTTTAACAAGGAACGGATATTGACTTTGTTCTGGTGTGGGGACAGGCCCGAATTGACTCGTTTCACGTGCGTGGTTGCTTGCACGTGCGTGCGTTTGTGGCCGTGTGTGTGTGTACACTCACGCCTGTGCATGTGCGCGGTTCCATCGCAAGGTTTTGTACAAGGACGACATAAAAGCTGGCACCTCGGTGAACGCGACGCCCGAGCTGCGACGCGTTAAGGAAAACACAAAGAACATCAGCTCGGTACTCGCCCTGGCCCACGGGAGCGTGGGCCACCTCTGCACCGCACAGTTCGCTCCTCCGCTCGTGTCCTTATTCACCATCCCCTTTGCGAGTCTCCTAACAGCTTTCCCTTCGGCACCTACCTCCTATACAGCAGGTCGCTACCTCGCATTTCTCTCCACGCTCTAACAACCCCTCTCGACTTCGCTGCCAGTCAGACTCTTTGCGTTTGTTTCCCACTCTTTCTCTCTCTCTGTCCCCCCGACGTTTGCTCACACCGTTCCACGCCAGCGTCTTCTGTTCCTCTTGCAGCTTTCGGCTTTCAATACAAGCGATCTGCCACGCGTTTTTATTCTGTTTGTATTTCTACTCACCGTGTTTAGTAATCCTGCTCGATGCCTCGTGTTCAATTCACACGGCTTCACATCGCTGCTGACAGTTATTTTGTTCAACAATATTTATGTTACCCATTCAATGTTTAGATTAATATAAAACATTCTCAATGATACTGACTCTATGTTTCTGTGTGTGTGTGTGTGTTTGGTATGTGTATCGATGTACTGTATATGTGTCTCTCTACATTTGTGATACCTTTGTGTTTGTAAAATTGTGGATTTTTTAATGTGCCTGCATGGTTGTGTGCGCATGCACGTGTGTGAGTCCGTGTTGGTGTGTGTGTCTGTCTGTATGGGTATGTGTTTATGTGTACACGTGATGTGCTGGTGTTTGTGTGTATGTGTCTTCCTATTTGTGCACCTGTGTTTGTGTATCTTGGTTGTTGTCTGTCTGCTTTGGTGTGTGTGCCTGTCTGTGTTCGTATGAATGTATTCATACACGTGACGTGTTGGTGTCTGTCATCACGTGCACATATATATGCACGTGACGTGCTTTTGCATGTGCGTTGGTGCGCGCGTCTGTGTGTCTGTATATGTGCGTTGGTGTGCGTTGTTGTGTGTTGGTATGGACGTGTTTGAATGAATGCGCACGTGCTCCGGATGCGCTCTTTTCCGTACGCGTTCGTGGGTGCGTGCCCGTTGCGTGCGTGTGCCCGTTGCGTGTGTCTATGTGCCCGTTGCGTGCGTGTGCCCGTTGCGTGTGTCTGTGTGCCCGTTGCGTGTGTCTGTGTGCCCGTTGCGTGCCCGTTGCGTGCGTGCGCGTGCCCATTGTAAACAATCACAGGTTTTGTACAAGGAAGGCATCAAATCGGGCACCGCTGTGAACGACACGCCGGAGTTGCAGCGCGTCCGGGCCACTCAGAAGAACATCAGCTCGGTACCCATCCACGCCCACTTCCAAATCACCCCCCAGTCCACACTCTGTGATTATTAAAAAACACGACATTACTCCTCCCTCCTGCCCATGATCCCCCTATTCCCTTCACTCCCCTTTGACATACTTTGTCCCCCGAGCGTTTCCCTTGACATGGCAGAGCGGCGAGCCCAGGTGCTCTTGTCCATTCCCTAATCGCGGTGGTGCAGTGACGCGCTGCGTCAATCGCACGTCTTGTTATTCGCCGTCTCGCCCAAACCGTCTGATATTCCTCCTGTGTCCTGAGCTCTTGAAAAAATATAAAAATCGCTTATCAAAAAAACACCAACAACATTACCCATGAAGCAACTTATTGCATCGACCATGTTTCCTTGTATAATAGGCCGCGTGAAAATAATCTATTCATACATCCACTGTCCTAATTTACAAAATAAAGTTGGATAATTTAATTTTGTTCGTTAAACTCCCGTGTCAGATTTCACAATTTGTCAATGTATTGCATGTTACGAATTTATTATTTATAGAGTACAGGTTACCATGATGTTGTGCTTTTTTAGTTATGGGTTATTAATTGGGATTTTAAAGAGCACATTTATTCACACACACCCTGGCTAAACCAGGGCTGGCATTACGACACACAGAGTCACGTAGAGCTGGTGTATTCAAATGATGCATCGCCGCACGAGTAGACTTCATAATTACACTGGCTGCATCGCATCTTTCTGCACCGTCGAGGAGGAACATATTTCCCAAATCCTGTTTTTAATCGACATACGAATCACTTTATCTAATGTCTTACTTACCTTCAGGTGTTTGCCCTTCATGTGCGCTTCTATAATGGAATTATATTATATTCATATTCTTTGGGTCTTGGAATGACATTATTTACAATTGCAGTATTATTTCGCCCTCGGGTTGACTTTATGGTTATATTGAAGGTCATTAAATATGCAATTGTTTGTGCATTGTGTGTGTGTGTGCAAGTTTACATAAGTGCTTTGTGTTTCAAGGTTTTGTACAAGGACCATATTAAGGCCGGCACTTCACTCAAAGACACGCCGGAGATCCGCCGCGTGAAGCAAACTCAGGATCACATCAGCTCGGTAAGACCGTCCGCCCAGCGCCGCTCCACTCACCCCCCACCGAGGCCCCAACACCGACATCTTCCACCTCCTCCCGTTTCATCGCCACCCACAAATGAAGACCAAAGATTCCAGCCCCCCCCCCCACCGTGTAGCCTGTAACAGACTGTTGAGGCAAATGTTGTTAGCGAGTAGCACCGATGAAGGCCAGCATGACACACGAGAGGGTGGTTGGCCAGCACCACGCCGGGCTGCCTTTGTCTCCCTGGCGGTGATGTTTACACAACGGGGAGTGAAGGGAATAGGGAGGTAACGGGCACGGAGGCTGAGTTGACCTCGGGGAGGCTCAGAAGCAGTTCGAATATTCACCACTGTTATTGATTGTGAGCGGGAATCGCACTTGGGTGGCCAGAATCGTAGCGCAGCATAGCACGAACCGCTGCGCCAACCCCGCCACCACACACACCAACAACCACCACTCTTCTCACTATCGCCACCACAAACACCAACAACCACCACTCTTCCCACCATCGCCACCACAAACACCAACAACCACCACTCTTCCCACCGCAAACACCAACAACCACCACTCATCCCACCATCGCCACCACAAACACCAGCAACCACCACTCTTCCCACCATCGCCACCACAAACACCAACAACCACCACTCTTCCCACCATCGCCACCACAAACACCAACAACCACCACTCTTCCCACCTCCGCCACCGCAAAGACCAACAACCACCACTCTTCCCACCATCGCCACCACAAACACCAACAACCACCACTCTTCCCACCATCGCCACCACAAACACCAACAACCACCACTCTTCCCACCATCGCCACCACAAACACCAACAACCACCACTCTTCCCACTGTCGCCACCACAAACACCAACAACCACCACTCTTCCCACCATCGCCACCACAAACACCAACAACCACCACTCTTCCCACCGTCGCCACCACAAACACCATCAACCACCACTCTTCCCACCGTCGCCACCACAAACACCAACAACCACCACTCTTCCCACCGTCGCCACCACAAACACCAACAACCACCACTCTTCCCACCGTCGCCACCACAAACACCAACAACCACCACTCTTCCCACCGTCGCCACCACAAACACCAACAACCACCACTCTTCCCACTGTCGCCACCACAAACACCAACAACCACCACTCTTCCCACCGTCGCCACCACAAACACCAACAACCACCACTCTTCCCACCGTCGCCACCACAAACACCAACAACCACCACTCTTCCCACTGTCGCCACCACAAACACCAACAACCACCACTCTTCCCACTGTCTCCACCACAAACACCAACAACCACCACTCTTCCCACTGTCGCCACCACAAACACCAACAACCACCACTCTTCCCACCGTCGCCACCACAAACACAAACAACCACCACTCTTCCCACTGTCGCCACCACAAACACCAACAACCACCACTCTTCCCACCGTCGCCACCACAAGCACCAACAACCACCACTCTTCCCACTGTCGCCACCACAAACACCAACAACCACCACTCTTCCCACTGTCGCCACCACAAACACCAACAACCACCACTCTTCCCACCGTCGCCACCACAAACACCAACAACCACCACTCTTCCCACTGTCGCCACCACAAACACCAACAACCACCACTCTTCCCACCATCGCCACCACAAACACCAACAACCACCACTCTTCCCACCGTCGCCACCACAAACACCAACAACCACCACTCTTCCCACCATCGCCACCACAAACACCAACAACCACCACTCTTCCCACAGTCGCCACCACAAACACCAACAACCACCACTCTTCCCACCATCGCCACCACAAACACCAACAACCACCACTCTTCCCACCGTCGCCACCACAAACACCAACAACCACCACTCTTCCCACCATCGCCACCACAAACACCAACAACCACCACTCTTCCCACCATCGCCACCACAAACACCAACAACCACCACTCTTCCCACCGTCGCCACCACAAACACCAACAACCACCACTCTTCCCACCATCGCCACCACAAACACCAACAACCACTACTCTTCCCACCTCCGCCACCGCAAACACCAACAACCACCACTCTTCCCACCTCCGCCACCACAAACACCAACAACCACCACTCTTCCCACCGTCGCCACCACAAACACCAACAACCACCACTCTTCCCACCTCCGCCACCACAAACACCAACAACCACCACTCTTCCCACCTCCGCCACCACAAACACCAAGAACCACCACTCTTCCCACCATCGCCACCACAAACACCAACAACCACCACTCTTCCCACCATCGCCACCACAAACACCAACAACCACCACTCTTCCCACCATCGCCACCACAAACACCAACAACCACCACTCTTCCCACCATCGCCACCGCAAACACCAAGAACCACCACTCTTCCCACCATCGCCACCACAAACACCAAGAACCACCACTCTTCCCACCATCGCCACCACAAACACCAAGAACCACCACTCTTCCCACCGCCGCCACCACAAACACCAACAACCACCACTCTTCCCACCATCGCCACCACAAACACCAACAACCACCACTCTTCCCACCATCGCCACCACAAACACCAACAACCACCACTCTTCCCACTATCGCCACCGCAAACACCAAGAACCACCACTCTTCCCACCGTCGCCAGCACCACAGCCACTGAGTAAGGTTTGACACGTAAACGAAACATGCCAATTCGTTCCTAGTACAGCACACCGGTGTGTTGGAGAGTAAACCCACAACATTTATAATTCGAGTACGTCGTTTCACCCATCTGGCACTGAAGAGTGTTAATGACATCAATGACGTCATGCCTGCCCGCACACGAGTGCCCGTGTTTATAGTCGATCGCTCTGTAACCGCTCGCACGCCCTGCCGCCCCGCACAGATTAAATACAAGGAACAAATCGGCACAGCCACGGTGGTGGCGGACTCGCCCGAGTACCAGCGCGCACGAGAGAACCAAAAGCTGATCAGCATGGTGAGTCCTCAAGCCCGCTCCGCGTGCACCCACACACCACCCACGTGACGCGCCTTCACTCGCGGTCACGCTACGGCTTCAGTAGGCGTTTGTTGTTCTTCCCCCCCCCGCACCTCCGATGAGCGCGGTTTGGCTACGTACGGTGCAAAAGAAGTGCAACGTACATACGTATATTAGCGCGGTTGTCTACGTACGTTGCTAAAGAAGCTCAACTACATAGATACATCCAAAGGCTCACGTTACTTTAACCACCAATGAGAGGGAAAGGTGATTGTTCACGCTGCCCATAACTCAACACTGTGGAGGCAGCAGCGAGGATTGGTGGATCATCACACAAATATGACGAAACTCCCTTCCTGTGGGCGTCGAGGAGGTCCCATACCCTGGCTCGCCAGGAGAAGGCAGCACAGGAAAAATTTGGACTCCGCCGTTTCCGTCCTTATGGGATCGAGCGTTGTCCCCTCGAACGCGTGGGTTTTATCTGGGTGCTCCGGTTTCCTCCCACATGTAAACACTTATTAATCGACCAATAGCACCTTAATATATAGAGGACGGCAGAGCTTGTGCAATTGTTGACACCGGCTCACCATGTGACTGCCTTCGCCCTCGTCTGTGGTTCCTCACGCCGCTGGGTCTTTCCCTCTCTACGAGAGCGAGCGAATGTTGCGCTGCGCGTTAAAAGGTGAATTTTATGTATATGTATTCTTTATATTATTCTGCAAACATCGCGGTGGTGTTTTGATTTTCAGACGCCACTTTTTATAAAACGTTGCTCAGCGAAGTTCGCTCCCGTGTGGAATGACAGCGATTCTCGATTGTGTCGTCATTCATTCGAACCGGCGGTTCGCATCCGAGGGTCATTTTCATAGAGGAGGATCTTGCATCGATAATATGATGGATCCTAGCGAGCCGCAGAGCAACAAAGTGATGACGGGCGAAGGCTCTTATCAGAAATTGCTTTCGTCGTCGGTCTGTAAACGTCTGTAAATGTCTCCACGTGATCTCTGTGGAGATGACTTTTCCTCGGATCGTTCACAACCCCTATTGCTCTCTGGAGTTTAGATCTAGAAGTCGGTGGCGTCAGAACACCGCACAAACCTTGCGGCGTATACATGTTAACCAATCAGTCTGGAGTACTACCCATTGAAAACTTTCACAAGAAAAATACTCATAATAAAGGTATTTGGGTTCGATCACGTAAATATAAATTTGTCGTTAACCCACCACCACCCGACACATCCAATTAGTAAGGTTTGACACGTCAACAAAATGTGCCAATTAGTTACTACTTCAGCACACCCACAACATTGACAATTGTGTTTAACTAAAGCAAACACTGATAAATGAACCGAGCTACAATGATGATGTATTTCTATTGATTGTTTTACATACGATTGCTTTCATATTGGTTCCATCTTGTTGGCCATTCATGCTAGCTGTGGTTTAGGAAAATAGTCGACAACTGTGCATGCTTGCTTCCCTGAGAGTCGCTGTAGGTATTGGCCACTGCCTGCACCCATGGTTTACTTTGCGCTTCGTCTCTTGATTTGTGCTGCTCTTCAACATTCCCTCTCTTTTAACTCAAGAGGGCAGCACATTGTGCAAAACTCATCCTTGTTAATTATAGGTCCATTACAGTACAGAGTCACCTTAAAGCATCTGCTCAAAATGTAAAGCATTTCCTGACTATAATTAAAGCTAGGTGTTTGTAATCCGCATGCCTCGCTTGCCTTGCAGGTGAAATACAAGGAGCAGCTCGCGAAAATGACCCCGATCAACGCCACCATGGACACGGAGCGTGTGAAGCGCGCTCAGGGAAACGTCAGCGCGGTACGCCCGGGTGTGTGTGTGCCGGGGGGGGCGCTGCTCCCCCCGTCTCGGCATCGCGACTTCTCGAGAGAGGTCCGTCGGGGCCGTGTCATTGCCTCTTTCTTGGTCGCTCCGCTGGTGACGCACACCTCAATCGATCGGTCAATCTTAATTGTTTGTGCCAACGTCGCCCTCAATCTTGTAGGCATCGGTGCACGTTACACCAAACGGGAACAGTGCGGGGGCACCTACCGCGACTTGCATCATAATGGGCCACATTAACCCAATGGCATTTCTGGCAAAAAGTTGCAGGGGTTCCTGCGCTGATAGAGGCTCTCAAAAAGTGTGTGCCTAGCACTCCCCCACTAGTTTGGGTGTGGGGTGGCGGTAGTTCCTAGACATTGCTATATACATAGATGTAGATCCTTTTAAGTGCCAGATTAAAAGGGTCCCACCTTGTAGGACTCAAATCACCTGGAATGTGCCCCATCTCGTTAGATCTCAGAGAAACTCAGCAGGTGTTGAGCCTGGATACCACCTGAAATGGGCAGCCATCACGCACAAGTTGTAATAGAGTTACATGGTGGGCAGCAGGGGGCAGTGCAGCAGCATTCGTTGTTACACTGCACTTCCATGTGCCCGCGTTTGTGCTCCCCACCTTCACCAGCCAACACCGACCAGAGTGGTGAAGTATGGTCGAACGATCCCCATGACTCGCACAGCATGGAGAGGCCCTCATCCAGCAGTGGATTGACAGAAGGGCTGTACGTACATATAAATTCATGTACAAAGGGTTCCAACTCCCCTTCATCTGGCAACGCTCCCGGCCATTCTTCCTGTTACCATTTACAGATCATTAAAGTGGTATCTTTTGGAAAATTTTACATTATATATTATATAAAGCAGACAATTTAATTTTGGCCCACGAAAGAATATTAGTGGATTGGCCATGAATAACAAAAGCCTCGACTAGGTTTTAGTGTAACGCATTCAGAAGGGGCAATGCACTCGTAAATTGATACCCTTTTGAACGTAACACTGGCAGTGTTCAATTTCTCCCTGGGCCAGAAGATGCCAAGCACATGCTCTAGAGACAGCGTGACGCTTGGCAGGAGCAGCGTGCTATAACACGGGGCTCCACCCTGTGGCACCATCTTGTGAACCTGAAACCGCTCCAAGTTATCTCTTTCCTCGAAGGTTTCTCTGAATTCCACACTGCAATACGGACTCCGCTGCCTAGTTTTGTGTTGTGTTGTATGAACGACTTTCGGCTCCTCGCTCAAAACTCATATATTATTCCCGAAGTCATGACCCCCCGCCCCCCTTTAATCTCCCCCTCATAACCGCCACCATTACTTTTCCATCTTCATATTATGAGTTACTGACTGTCACTCATTAACCCCATCCATTGAATCCATTCATCATCGTAATTTACCGTCATCAATTTCACTTTCACCGAACTCGCGCATCACAGATTTGCCCCCCATTGCTTCCTTTCATCGATTTCATTCACCTCATCTCCACCATCACATTCACACGTTGTATCGTTCTGAATTATCTGTAAAGTGCCTTAGTTAAGGCACTCTATAAATTACGTTAAGATGAGATGAGATTATTTTTTTGTTATATATTATATCGGTTTATGCGTCGGATAAGGACCCATTATCTAACATTGCTTATAAACAACATCTAGCAGTTCACCAGCATTTTGTTCTGCTGATGAGGCACTGCATGCCAAAACCGGTCCAGAGCATGATTGTGTTGAATCAAGGCTTCTGAAATAGTGCACTAGCAGAAGACCACCGTTGTGACTGATAGGATGTGTAAATAATACTTTGTTTTATGTTGAGGGACAAATATGGGAAGGAGGATGTGTCGTCTGAGCACAGATGGGCTCATGGACTAATTTGCTGTGCAGCCGTCTCCCGCCCACCACCCAGTATCCCATGATGGGATATACCACAAATGTCCTTTATCCGTGAACCCTTGCCTCAGCGTGTTCAACTATAGGGGGCCACCACTGCTCCCATTTAGTCCATGAGCATAGAGCAAATTTCTATTTTATCGGTACCACCTGGGGTGGCATCTTCTTTAGCATTTCCAATTTCTATGCATTGCCAAACAACAGGGCGGATTGTGCGATTACCATTTGAGTTGAGTGAGTTTACAAAGATCCACTCTTATTGGCCGTATAAACACGTCGGCACGATGAACATTTGGTGACACCAAATTTCTGCTCTGGCCCACGGACCACGTGATGCCCACTGGACATCTGTGAAACCTACTGGACATCATCGGATTCCTCCACTATACATAAATATCCTGATTCTGAAGTGAAATGGCCTTCGTGCCATAACGTGTAAGCGGTACGTCGATAGGCGTTGCGAGACTTTAGCGGCCACGTCACCATTCTGTCTCCCCCGACCCCTCGCGCCGCCAGGTTTTGTACGCCGACCGCTCCAGGAGGGAGATGCAGGGCCGCGCCAGCTGCCTGCTCGACACACCTGAGATGCGGCGCGTGCGCGAGAACCAGCGCAACTTCTCCCTGGTAATGAGCGCGGCCCCGCACGCGGTAACACCCTGGTGCGGCCTGGTGAAGGACTGGACCATGGGTCTCCTCACCATTTGTTCCATAGCCATGCCTTGTGATATTTGACTAGCTAGACCAGCACACAGGCAGTAACACAGAGATTAAAAACGTATTTCTTTAGAGCTGCTTTTTTGTGTTCATTCTGTTGTCTTTCCCCCACACCTCTGATTAGCGTGGTTGGCTACATATGTTTAACAAGTAGGCTTTCGCGACCAATATGATCCATAATAGAGGTTTTTGGGTTAGATCACGTAAATATATAAATGTGTCGTTAAAACCCGCTATCACCCTACACAGCCAACTAGTAAGGGTTGTCAGGTAAACAGAACATGCCAATTCGTCACTAGTGCAGCACAGCGGTGTGCTGGAGAGCCAAGCCACAACATTTACAATCTGAGTACGACGTTTCGCCAGTAATTACAACTAGCTTCATCAGGCGACAGCCAGATTTGTGGAGAAGCCTTCCTGTTTCGTTCCTTATATAGAGGCGTAGATGTGTTAACCACCCTTCTGCGCTCTTGCACAATGTGGGGGGGGGGGGGGGGTTACTGAGGCATCGTACATTATGCGTGTGCATTATGGGGGGCCCTTTGAACTTGTCCTTCCTGTCTATTGTGTTTATTAAAATAGCCCTACCAACGGTAATCCTTATTGAAGTACGCTGCCCTTTGTAGGCATGCATTTAATAATGTATTATTTGATGATTCACTTCCACGCAGCACTAAGACGGTAGCTATCCGAACGGTTAAAGTTATTTTGATTTCTTTCAATTTCGATAGATTCTTTAATTAATCTTGGCCAGTAGTAGCTAGTTTTGCACTATATTTACACGATCTAACCCAAAAATATCTATTATGGTTGCCTACATATGGTGCGAAAGAAGTTCAAAATACGTCCAGAAGGCTGTCGCAGTGGCGAGATGTTAACTACCTCGCCTGGTCTACAGGAGGTAGTGGGTTCGATCCCAACCCTGACGCCTGCTGTATATTTTGAGTTTGCGTGTTCTCCCCGTGGTCGCTCGGATTTTTATCTGGGCCCTCCGTTTTTTCCCTCCACAATTTAGAAACATGCGTTTAGAATATTTGGCTGCTATAAACTTCCACATGATGAGCCACTTTGTTGACCTATCATTTGTGGCCAGGTCGCTTCTCAAAAAGAGTTATATAGCTCAGTGGGTCTTACCTGGTAAAATCAAAAGTTTAGTCTAGTTTTAGTCTTTCTGTAGTTGCTGCGTTCATTATCGGGGCCCACTTGGCACCAAGCTTAAAGAATAACAGCAAGGTTTGACAATGGAACTCCTGACTAAAGTTTTATGATCACTCGTTAAAAAAGCTTGCATCTGCTGATGGTTAATATGTGGTTAACATCGGACCAATGGAGAAACGCGTTCAACAGTGTCGTTGCGTGTCACCTAAACAAGCACTCTGCTGCACAGTGATGACAATAAAAACTCACCACAGGCATCCTCAATACTGCCTTATAATGAAAGCAGAGTGGAGAAAGACTTGACTGGCGTAGATTTGGAGACCGCACTGGGATCCCAGTGGGAAATTTTAAGATGTATTTTCTTTCACCGGGCATATCCCCGGGGAAGTAATATAATTAAATAATGAATTTACACCGTTCGTTTTACTTTTGCAGCGCATCTTAAGAAGAGGTCCTGTTGTCCTGTATTTATTATTTTTTTGCAATTTCAGAAATCTGGGTTATTTGGTAATATCAACACAAATGCAGCAACCATCATTGTTCGTTGGATAAACACCGGTGTTAATTATTTTTGTAATTTGACTGGTTTATTGGGGGTAATCAGTTAAAATTGAAACTCAGCAGTCTTAATCTTAATGTAACTTCACAACGAGGGTACATTTATTCAATAGTTCCCTTTGGCAACCGTTTTTTTAATTCCAATTACATTCAGTGGTCATTATTCAGAAATTTGCTAAATTTTAATTTGATAGAAATTCCCCATTAAAATTACACTTTGTTAAATCACTCTTAGAATGAGTCCACAGGTCACCGGGTGGATCTACTTGCCGTGGCGGTTGAAACGATGGCACAAGCTCCTTGAATTCCCCCCGCCCCGCAGTGTAAATTGGCTCAACCGCAGCGAGTTGATCGGCAGGCCGCGTGTTATGGCGGGAGGAAAGTGTCGGCACTCTAACTTCTTCCAAGACATCTGGCCAGCGTGGAGGAGTAGACCAAAATACTCTCGAGAGTTCCCTCGAGGGAAGCCCTTTCCGCCAGCAGTGGCGTGAGTAAGGAATTGCAGGGCTGCCCCTGCTGCCTTCACCTTCGCTACTGGGATGCTTAACTACAAAGTTGTAACCTCCATGACTCGTACTGCAGATACCGTGGTTGGAGGCGCCACGGCCGTCCGTTGAGTCTCGCACTGCGTTCCCTGACCCCGCTTTGCCCGCTGTCACGCCGCGCAGGTCAAGTACCACGAGGACTTTGAGCGCATCAAGGCCAAGGGCTTCACGGCCGTGGTGGACGACCCCATCATGGAGCGCGTCAAGCGCAACACGCGTGATGTGAGCGACATCAGCTACCGCGGCATCCAGCGGCGCACCGTGGAGATCGAGCAGCGGCGCCTTGAGGCCGAGCAGGAGACCACTGCCGGTTCGTGTGTGTGCGCGTGCGTGTGGGGAGTGGTAGTGTAGCGCTCCGAGCCTGGCGACCCGGGTTCGATTCCCACTCACGGCCAACACCAGTGACGAATATCTGAACCGGTCCTGGGCCGTCCCCTCGGTCGACTCGGCCTAAAATGAGTACCTGATGTGATTTGTGAGCATCGCCACTACAGATATAAAGGTGGCCGGGCGTGGTGTTAGCCACCCACCCCCTCGTGTGCCGTGCCGGCCTTGAGTGTTGTGTGCTAACAGCACTTGCCCCAACAGTCTGTTTAAAGGCTATACAGGGGGTCTTTGTGTCCATCACCACGGTTGTGTACAATAAAAGTATGGTATAAAGCACCCTTAAACAACCGTTCTCCTCAGGGCGCTATGTCTGAAAAGGCGGATATAATTTAACGTCAACCAAACAAAGGAAGAAGTGAGAAAGACGTTTGAAAAACTAAAGAGAGAGAAAGCCACTTTAAACAGATGTGTTTTTAGTCTATATTTGTAGTGCCTTGGAAGTCCTGACCTCAAAGGGCAAGGAGTTCCCGAGTTTAGGTGCCGCAATTAATGTGCATACTTGCAGGAGACCGTAAACAAAAAAGCCACAGTATTAAAATTATTTAGACGCGGCCAATGACGTCTTGAGTCGCGCCTTGGCCGCGTTGCCACGCTTCACCTGCGCCCCGTGGTCTCTCCGCCTCCGACGTTTGCCTCCGTGCCCTCAGACTTGCGTGTGTGGCGGACCAACCCTGGATCCATTTTTGACTACGACCCTGCGGAGGACAACATCCAGTCCAAGAGCCTGTATCTGATGAATGGTGAGCTACTCCTTCTCTTTGCCCATCGCCGTTCACTACCCACACCACCCCTCCCTCCTCCTCTGCTCCCAAACCCACAGCTGCCCGTCTCTGCGCGCACGCCCCACGTACGTCGCGTACACACGCTTTGTACGCACTCTGTAACGCTTGAATGGTCACCGCCATTCCATTTCTCTGAGTTTGTTGCATATGCCCATGTGTGGCCCAACTGTGCAACCACAGTGGCTCGAAATCGGTTATGACAAGCACATTTGAGACGTCACAAATAATACTTTTAAAGGCACTGTGGTTCTGGATGTGCCCATATTCTTTTGCATTTATGGCTTTCCAAAGCTTTTCAAACGACTTTAACATGAATAAGAACTATGGTCAGTCTGTGTTATGATCAGAACGCACTTATGAGACACATTGTAGCTTGTTATTGTTTCACACCTATAAAATTATATGGCATGCACACCACAGTATAAACCATTATAAATGCTCGGTTAGTTTATTTGCATGGTATTGCTACCTTTATTAGGTTTGTTCAACTAATGTGTCTATCCTGACCATTGTCCACGTATTTACTTATAGTAATAAGACGATTTATTTATCACATGAAGCCCTACTGAATCTCAAATGCCTTAGGGATGAATCTGTTTGGAATGATCGGCCAATTCCCTTTGCACGTGCCACAAAGCTGGCGCGCCTGAATAACACTCACGCTCTGCATAGATAGCTCAGCAACCTACTTGTTGTATTGCCTGCAGACACCTCTCTGGTCTTTCCCTTCATCAGAATTATAATCTTTATTGTGGAGAAATCTGATGAGCTATGATGCTCTTTTTCACAGATGTCCAGCAGGGGCAGGTCAGAAAGTTACCACAACAAACAATACAAAAAAACACAATAGTATAGGAAAGGTAAGAAAATCACTAAAATAAAATGTTTTACCTTAAACGAAACTTTTTTTATTTCATCAGCTAAAGCTCAGTGGCGTCATCTTATCAGGTGCAGTCATTCATGTTCAGAACACTTACAGCTGGTATTGTACCGGCTTGAGTCAGGAAATGGTCTGTGGAAGGTGATGTGATGGAACTACTTTACAAAGTGACTTCAATTGGGCTCTTGACTACATTGGGGCGTCACACCTTTCAAATTCCCTACAGAGAGTCCTTGTCCTATGGCAATCAAACTGAAAATGATTTGTGCGTTCATCGGTGATTGAGCCGAGATCATCAACAATGACGACAGTTGGAAATCTGTTTTTTCTTTCACGGCCGGGTGGCCGAAACACGATTTTTTTTTAATCCCAGGATCTCAGCACCGCCGCGTCAGAACCCTTGAAGCCCATGGCCCAGCTTACCGGGCAACAACCAGAATCATTGACACGAATTCTCACATGCAGCGCTCCTTGTTGTTTGTCTGCCAATGACTATTAATTCCCCGCCCCCCCCCCTTCTCCGCAACAGTGCAAGCGCAGCGCCGGAGCCGCGAGCATTCTCGCTCCGCTAGCGCCCTGAGCATCAGCACAGGCGACGAGCGCTCTGAGGGCTCCGAGCTGGAACGCAACTACTCCTACTACAGCAACAACGCCTTCTACGCCAGCGCCAGCACCAGCGGTACCGGCCCCGCTGCACACGCACGCGGCCCGCGGGCTGCCCCCTTTCCCCACCGGTACCTGCGGGCAGAGCCGTCGGCGCCAGAAGCCCTCGCGGCACGCGTGGGTTTCCCCTGGATATTTGCCGAGCCGAGCCGGAACCGTACCGCATACCGAAAACCACCTCTTGAGACGTTTCATCGAAAACGAAACGATACAAACTAAACTATGTTTTATTTTACCAGTTAAGGCCCACTGAGCTGCGTAGCTCTTTTTCAGAAGTGAACTGGCCACAAATGATAGCTCAGCAAAGTGGCTTATCACGTGGAAATTTAAAGCAGCCATATACTCGAAATACATGTTTTTAAATGTGGAGGGTAAACCCAGAGGACCAGGAGAAAAGTCCATGTCACCACAGGGAGAGAGACACCGAAAACTCCAAATATTCAGGCGTCCTGTATGCCAGGTGAGGTAGTTAACATCTTGCCACCGTCGCGCCCACAGTGGCGAGATTTGAATCTGGATTGGGGCCAAGCAGGGCCAGGATTATTCATATTTATCATTGAGTGCGATGTCAGTCTGTACATGGGGAGAAAACAGCATCATCTATTATTTTGCTTGTTTGCCCAGGAAAGCCTCGGCAAACAAGCATACATCCCGCACCTCCGATTCACACAGTTGGCTTCGTACTGTGAAAAATAAGTTCAACACGCATACAGTATTACAATTCAGTAATTTGCTGATCATTTCTCAAATGTTGCCCTTCGACACGCGTCCCGACTCGTTCATTCCACGTGACGTCAGTTGCACGGCTCGGCTTCTTCGCGTGAGAAACCAACGTGGCGCCTCCTGTGCTTTGTCGTGCTGGGTAGGCTCGGGGGTTCCCGGGATTTGTGTGAATCCCACCCACACTGCACCTCTGATGAGCATGGTTGGCTACGTACGGTTCGAAAGAAGTTCAGCTAATACATACATACGTACATACCGCACACTGAAGACTCGAAGAATTCATAACCTTGCCACCCATACATGACCCTGCATCACCATCATTACCATTCGACCCCTGTAGCATTCACGTATTTAGTAGTGCAGTAAAAAATCTCACTCATCTTCAGCAACATCTTTAACACGTCCGTTTATTTCTAAAGCACGATGTTCCTAAAAATACGTCAGCGAGTAGAAATGTTTGTCAGTAACAATTGATATAATATATATGGTCGCACTGCTTACTCACAAAGTGCTTGCCACAAATATACTACAATACCTCGTCAAGGAGCATAAACCATCAAGCGAACTCTGGTCATCCTCGCAGCGGCTTTTGGCTGGCCATCAAATAATGACGATCACCGCATCGCGCGCTTTCAGATGCGCTTCTGCGACCGTCTGGAACGCTCTTCCTTCCGAAATTAGGAAGCCATTGGGAGCTAGCACTTTAAAATAATTTAGTTTTAAAACTAATTTCATTGAACTACTTATTGTGTTTAGTTTGTTGTCCTGCCCCCGCACCTCCGATTAGCACGGTTGGCTACGTAAGTTGCAAAAGAAGTTCAACATACTGTACATATCTTCTGTAACAGTGAACATTTTATATGTATGTTGAATTCCCCTGTAATGCAATATTTAAATTCTGCATGATCATAATTCCAGCTGCAGCCCCACTCCCCCCCATTACACACTTACCATTTACCCTTGCCTGGACCAAAATTACACAGATACACCAGAGTCTTTCATCTCTAAAAGTAAAGAAAGCTTGACTATCAGGAGAGGACAGGGTCTGGAAAATGATAAATACCAACAAGCTATCTTGTCAAGTGATGTATAAGCCAGCGAGGTTTCACTGCCGGTGCAATGCGTGGTTCGGAATCAGAAGTTTGTGGGTTCAAATCCTCTCTGGGATCACATCTGCCCATAATTCCTATGGGGTCGATGAGAAAAGTGCCACAATTATGTGGTAAGTCAACAGCACTGGACGGCTCTTGCTCCAGGACTGGTGGAGGTGACCAGACGTTGTTGCCTTCTTCGTCACCAATGCCAGGTTCTGTGGGAGTTTGAATGGAGTGGTTTCCATAATGGCAGCAAGGAAGTGAGGGGATTAGAACGTTTACTCATCCCCTCACCATTTGGAATCATTCAGAACAACGCTTTGCTGCCACCCCAGGGACGCGTCTCGAAGGAGAGACAAGTAGAGAGAGAGAGTGATTCATCATGGATTCGCTATATTGGACATGGCATGCATGACCAATTGAGTTCAGATTATTATGATTATTTAGGGCTGCTCTGCTTGGCCGATTCAAAGGTTTAACTTTGATCACGTGCTCAGCTGCTGACCCATCTAAAACACTGTGGGGCCCTCTGTGGATAGGGGAAAGTGGGCCATGATGCTGGGGCCCTCTGTACGGGTACCGTGTTGCACATGTGTTAAGATGGCACCGCCAGTTACACAAATTCTCATACATTGCACTTGGCCTGTGCATATTTACTCCGCATTCCACCTGAAAAAAGTTTGCATGTCTCTATCCCCGTAGTCACGTGGATTTTTCTCCAGGTCCTCTGGTTTTCTCTCTCCACATTTAGAATTAACACGCATTTAGAGTATTTGGCTGCGATACATTTCTATGGGATAAGCCACTTAGTTGAGGTATCATTTGTGATAGCCAGGTTGCTTCTGAAAAACAGCTATATATAGATCAGTGAGCCTTACCTGGTCAAAATAAAAACAATTATTATAGTTTCATTAAAATTGCTGGATGAAGGCCATGCCAGTCGTAATTTTGGGGCAGTGCACGTGGCAGGCGGTTAGTTTTTAAGCTCTTTGGGTTTTTTTCTTCTTGGTTCTTTCGGTAAAGTCACGTAGAAGGGAAGTAATAAAATAATAAAAATAAAACATAATAAAATAATTCTCACGACGTTTCGGCCACAAACGTCGTGAGAATTATTTTATTATGTTTTATTTGTATTATTTTATTACTTCCCTTCTACGTGACTTTACCGAAAGAACCAAGAAGATGAATCACTGCAGTCACGAAAGCTTTAAATCGAAATCTTTGGGTTTTGTTTCTGCAGCTTGCTACCAGCAGGTGAAGACAGTGGTAATTCCACAGCAAAGGTCGTCTTCCGTGGTCACCCAGCAGACCACCGTCTCCTCCATCCCGTCCCACCCGTCCACCACCGGCGTAAGTTGCCCCCAAACTCGCGATGTTGCGAAGTCCGCAAATGTTCCGCTCCGTTCGTAATGAAGTGTAAGGGGAGCGCATTGGCGGCGGCGTTTAAACACAAGCGTGAGTAATGCACGTCACCACTATCCTCATCATTATCGCTACTGCCTCATAACGGAATCGTATCGACCTCGTGGCCGACTAAGCAGTGCTAAGCGGGACTCTGAATACATATCACCGCTTTATGAAAAGTATAAATCTCGTGTACAGTAGTCGGTTATTTCCCGAGCGCAAAGACAGCCAAGCTCATGTACACTGGTAAGGTTTTTGATTTGATGTTCTGATTGAAGGTACGTGTGACAAGGAAATGTTACTTTGCATGGCCATTGTCCTTAAATTGAGCTCCAGTTATTAAGATGTATTAAATGCATTCATTGATTACATTGATTTTGTAATATTCCCGCTGTGCACTGTGGATGTAAATGATGATGTTGTATATGTAGTAATTTATCTTCAGTCACAAACATGCCCGATGATTATTTGAGTTAAATGGTATCCGAAATTACAAAAGTAAAGGCACATGTTTTCCCATATAATGCACGATGTAAGAGCATGTGCAATACGACAGCGTATAAGCAGTTACAGTAGGAAATATTATGAGCTGGTTTTGTAGAATCTTACTTGGAATTTGAAATAATTTCAGGAAAAATAAAAAATGTAATCCTTCCCATACAGAATGTAATCGTTGCCATACGATGCACGTACAGTGCAAAATTTCCCTGCAAGGCAAAATCAGTAATTGTGAAACATGTGCTGGAACACGCACGCACGCACACACGCACGCATTTACACACACACACGCGCACACACACACACGTGTGCACCTCCAGCGCTCCTACCGAGCCCTCTACGACTACACGGGCGCCGACGACGATGAGGTGACCTTCAAGGATGGCGACGTCATCATCAACGTGCAGCCCATCGACGAGGGCTGGATGTACGGCACCGTGCAGCGCTCTGGCAAGACCGGCATGCTGCCTGCCAACTACGTGGAGGCCATCTGATCGGTGCCACCTTCCCGCCCCCCACGCTGCACAGCTCGAAGTTTAACCCACATCGCCACCACCGTGACCTCCGCCCCCTGATCTGGCATCGGGACGCCCGCCTCCTCCTCCGTTGGTTTCTTCCCCATCCACCTCACGACATGCGAACCGCGACGCTCTCGATCCAGTCTCTTTTGTTCAGACTAAAGTTAAATTGGGTGGTGCGTTACTGAAGCACCGCGGAGCAGCCATTGCATTGCTCATGAACGTGCATAACTGACATGTGGGAGGTTGGTTGCGGAATCTGTGGGATAAACATCGAGCGACATTGTGCGTACAAGCTGTGCAGCGGAGGCGTTGACAACTGGAAGCAGTGGTACATGTTTACACCGGTACAATTTTTGGTCTTTATTGATTCTAGAATAAGCTATTTGGGGGTCATGTTAAGGATTCTATTCCAAACCCAGAATCTAATCAGAGAAGGCACTCAGAAATGAGCACCAGAGAGTATCACATGTGTAAGCACGACTTCCAAAATCAGCTTAAAATTTAAAGCGCTCCCTAACAAAATAAAGATCGGTTCCAGGTGGCCTCGAACAGAAACACTAAGGTTTACTTTAGACTGCCATGAAAGAGTATTACATGCCTTACATACACAATACGCTTTTTGCCAAAAGTGCCTATGCAATACCTGAGCAATGATACACTTCGCAAGAAACCTTAATTAAAAGGCGTTGTTTTAGTTCAACATTAAAACGATGATGTCAAAGCAACCGTGGCTATGAAAGTAACATGTCTCAACCCAATGTATCGAGCCATTTCAATACAATGCCATTCCATCTTACCATCCTGTTTCTAAAAATGCATCACCGCAACACTACATTTGATTCTGGTTACTCTGTGGAACATTTAACATTTATACTTGCTACACGTGCAGAAAAATGGGGAGACGTATTTTTTCAGATTCACTGCTGACGTGGTTGAGCACAAGAAACACAGCACACACCCTGCCCGTTTGACGCCATCAATAGCCACGTGTTGTCCATTCGAATGCTGTGGAAATATGGAGTTCTGTAAGGCTAAAGTGTGAACACATAGTTGCACATTGCTGCCACATATAATAAAGCTAAAACATGAAGCTTATGCTGGTCGTCATCTGTACTATTTGCGTACGTTTCCACGCGCAATTAAGTGGAGCATTGTTTTTTGTCCATTTATTTTAGTATTCAACGCTGATATTATATAGTGTACGTGTGACTGAATCTTGGGACCCTGGAAATAAAGAATTGAATTTTTATGACAAGCGGTGAGTTATCAGGCAGAGGTGAAGCGGGAGATATGCTATAGCCGCCCTCATTATATTGGGGACCCGCAATAGTTTTGTTTGATAAACGTACAAAGGTGCACTGATCACATCCAGGACCTGGTTGGCTCGGCCTGTCCAGTGGCAGGTACCCAGTGGCGTCGTAACGCCATGAGCTCGGGGGGGGGGGGGGGGGGGGTGCGGCAATCGGGTCAGGTGGGGCCTCGGTATTTGACTTGTTCTCGCACAGTCTCACCTAGGTGCTTCAAAAAATGTTAACACTTTTTAATTGAATAAGAACGGATAATACACTTTAACATGATAACAAATGTATGTTAATAGCTTCAAAAAGTCAGTCTCCACTTGTTCGCCATCATTGTCAACAGATGTATGGAATCTTCTCCAGGTGGTCTCCACAGCCCGGAGGCATTTCTTGTGGTATTGTTGCAAATGCTCAGAAGTGTTCACCTTTTTTTGAAGCGCCCTGTATATCGCGGCTCCCCTTGCCTAATCACATCGTCGTGACGCTCACGGCCTCCAACACGGAACGCAGTAGGGGTGCTCCAACGTTGCAAAATAAGTGTTTTGTTCTTTTACACCGTTGTTGAAAACATCTCATGGTGGTTGTCAAGGGGGCCCCAACTCGGCCACCAGTGGGGGGAAGCCAAGGTGCCCTCTGCCTGCCCCCACGCTTGTTACGCTACAGGTTGCAATGAAGGGGTCTTTATGTTTTGCGTGCGGGTTGGGAAATGCTCATCGCGGGTGACCGACAATAAACCTGTAGCAGGGGTGTAGGTCACCTATTCCGCTACATCCATGCACACGGCCTTCCCAGCGCTCACCCCTGGACCACGAGATACAAACTATCTCGGCCTCGCCATGCGCTGCGTTGCACCGCTAGTCGAGTAGATAACCATGTGTTCAATAAACCCTCGGAGCCAGGATGACCGTCCAACTCCGATCGTCATTTATTGATTGTAACAGGTAAAACTGGTGAGAAAACACAGATACAGCATCTGTTATAATTCAGAAACACCCACACAATGAACACCACAGCATCAGAACATTGTCTCAGATAACAATAGATCCTGGAAGGACCAGGCCCCCACATTACCCCTGAACAACTAGACAAAGGCACAAGCTGGTGCGTTGCATACAGGCACATAGTGTATTCATCCCACTGCACCCCAAATGTACAGCATTACACTTAACACTAAACTGTGGATGAGATACTTCGTCATCACTCTCAGGATCGCAACATAGGCACAAGTCTGACCCGACCTACTAAATCACAAGTAACATCCACAATAAGGAAAGTCACAGGCTTCGTTACTAACTAGGCCTCGTATTTACTACAACAACTTAACGGCACCATAAAGGGATTTACATTGCTATAACGGTCATTCCAACATTACAACAGCATTTCCAATATTATAGGAATATAAACAACTTACAGATAATGCTTCTTAAGCTCCCACAATGGACAAGTGCGGCTGTGGTCTCACTGAGATGCGATGCGTGCCGCCATCTTGACTTATCTGTGTAATGGCTGACGCCCGCGTGGTACAGTGGAAATCTAACATCGTCACTTCCTGGTCACGTGACCAACATTAGCATCAAAAAACAGGAACTTCCTGTGAACGTACGCTCCCCATCTGCCGTGAGGCAAGACAGAGACCAAGCTCGGCTGCAAAAGACATCTCTTTAATATTAGCCCTTTCCCATTCTGATGACGTACACGTACGTCATCAGATCTGATGATGTACGGTATCGGAAGTAAAAGGCCATGTGGGAGTGCGTGTGCGGAAATGTTTGGCGCCAACTATCGTAGATTGCGGTCGTATCGCTACGGTTCTCTGCGGTGATAGCAACATCTTTAAAAACGGCAGCGCCAAGCCTCTTTGGATAAAATTGACGCCAAACCGCTCGAGATTCAGCAGTGAACGAGGGATACAAACCCTGCAACTTGCAGGTGTTTTAGAACAGGAAACGGCTAAACACAAAAACCTCCACAACTACATTTTTCGAGTATCAGTGGGGAAATTCCTAATCCCTGATTGGCCTGGTGCATTCAGGGCAATAATAAAATAAAATACAAATATATTCCACACGAGCTGTGGGCCTTACCTGGTAAAGTAAATAGTTTTGGGTTAGCACGGCCGATCCAGAAAAAGGCCCTCGGTGCACAATGGCCGTGACCTCCACGCCAGGGACGAGGTCACGGATGCTTGGAAGCAGGGGGCGGAGGAACTCCGCCAAGGCGAGTCACGTTGCCACCGGCGCATTGGAGTCAGCATTGAGCTGAGCCAGACACCAGGGGTCACGTGTGCCAAAGCTGGCGATCACTGTCAAAAGTTGAGTCGAGCTGTCGTCCGCGCACACGACTAAGAGCCACGGGCAGCATGCAGTGGCTAACAATGCGTGCCAACCTGATATCCCAGCCTCGGGTCTACCATTAAGCCAAAAATGAAACCAAACCGATAGGCCGCTTTGTATTTATATTCCTGGCATTGCCTGCTCCCTGTCACACTTCACCACTGTTCAGGGGCGGTTTCTTCATTAGGGCGATTGGGCGACGCACCACCAATGACCTTCAACCACAGAGTCACGCTAGCCGTCACTGTGCCTCTGGATATAGTCCAATCAGCGTCATGCTACGTTCTGTGGAGTACCGCCTCTTTTTGGGCGATTTCCCTCCAGCTGAGAATCGCCCCGAGTGGTCCCATAGACTTACATTCAAAGATGTTTTTTTTCGAACGGGGGCGCTGCAATGCATTCTCTATGGCTTCCGGGAGGGCTCGCCCTAACGTGCTTACGTCATCATACGTGCTTACGTCATCATACGTAAGCACGTTTCATCCAACAATATAATTTGTCGCCACCTAGTGGAATCTTTAATAAAAGAAACTTGAGTGGTTTGTTTTAATAGTGAGTATAGAAACAAACAAGATGTATTGTAAGAGTCACTTTATTTTTCATTAATATTAAAGAAGTGAAGTTGCCTTTACATGCTTAAGCTGTTAATTTATCCATTGCATGGGTGGACCTTATCCTTATCAATCATCCAGACATTTGCCCCCCCTGAGAGATTTTGCAGGAGCCGCCACTGCCACTGTTGCAAGATAAGCAGAGTTGGACCGATACATATCATTCGAGCACTGCACACTGTTACTCAGCTTCGTTTTCACACTGGGACTCTGGATCGTTGTCACAGGATATGTCGAGATGGACTTGAAATCCTTGGGCTCACTTGTTTCCCTGTGTCTCTGCGTATCCCTGTGTGCACAAACCACTGCAGTAATGAAGTGGTTCGCGCACTGCGCTACAAACTCTGCGACCAGAATTCGATTCCCGCTTACGGCCAACAATGATGATTAGCCAAACCGGTCCTGGACCTCCCCTAGGTCGACTCGCCCTCAAATGAGTACCTGATGCGGTGTGTAAACATTGCCACTAGGGAGACAAAGGCGGCCGAGCGTGGTATTGGGAACCCACCATGCGAACCTTCATAGGTGCTCGTTAACAGCTCTTACCCAAAGAGTCTGTGTGGCTCCCTGGGTCTCTAGGTGTCCCTCTGTGCATTTTCGTGTCGACCCATGTCTCCCAGTATCTGACCCTTTCCGTCTTACTCTCCATGCCTGTCTCTGAGTTTCTCGGTCTCACGTGGTCTCGGCCTCGCTGTCCCCGTGTCTCTATCGCAGTGTCCCAGGCCTTTGTGTCAATAGCCTTGAAACAACACAGCAAGAACAACAAACTAGACGCTGCGTCACTGAACAATTTTATACAACAGAGCGCTCAAAAAGATCCCCCCCAGTGCCACACCTCAATAGGAGATATTAGACATTTAAATTGCACACATCCTAGGCTCCCCAAGGGCACACTCAGCAGAAAACTGGCATGGAGTGGTGCAGGATCGTGAGAGTAGCACAGAGGGATGAAACACCTTCCTTCTCCCATGTGGGTTTCTGCCACACCTCGTGTCTCGATCGTTCTCCCTCACACCTCCGTAGCCGGACTCTCGGAAGCATGGGGAACCCCCAGGGGGGTAACGCGGCCACCACAGGACCATCGTTCTTTTTCAATGTACCATACGCGACACTGCGAGAATACGAATTCACGATTTCATACAAAAAAGAATGATGTTATTGCAAACACATTTTGCGGTTCGGTGTTAGGTTGAGGGTCAGGTGAAATTAAACCAGGTCGGATCGGGTCAGGTTACAGGTAAGATAGCGGTGTTAATGTGGGTTAGGGTCGGGTCAAGTAGTCACGGATCCGGGTCAAAAGGTTAAACTCCCGCAGGACGAAACCACACTCTTGGGCCAGCACATCTCCCATCTGCACTGACACCCGTTCAAACAAAGGCTGTGCAGAGAAGAATGCACGCGTACTCCGATAATTTAATTCGATTGTATTTGCGCTTCTTGTGTCGTCTTTAATTTGTCGTGGGTTCAAATTGTTACATTGATTACATATATAAAACATCTGGGCAGTGTGGAAGAGTAGGCCAAATCACACCTCTGAAAGGGTCCTCTAGCGCACCATAAAGTGGAGGCAGCAGCAGCAGCGTGAGAAAGTTATTTGCAGGCACCTCCCACGCCGAACCATCAACGATGGAGTTCATCGCAGCAGACATTTCATTCTCTAGAATTTCATTACAGCGATAGACTCCGCTGCTCGCGACGCAGTTATCTATAGTAGAGGTTTTCGTTCGCTTGGTCTGTGTGTGTAGTGTTGGGCATCTTTCGCGCCGTGCATAGCCAACCGAGAAATGGGATTTGGTCCTCATAAATAATGAATGTACAGCCTTCTGGGATGATGTTGACAAGAATGACGCTACTGTTAAAAAAACTTGTCGTCCGTCTTGACCACCTGCATATGAAATGGTAGTTGTTGCTCTGCATCTACATCAGCCATACAAAATAAGATCTTATTCTCCATCAGCTGCCAAAAACCATGTCTGCAGCAGCCTCTTGCTGCTCCAACACATGGCAGCGTGGCACCACAGGCTCGCCAGCGCGGACATGATGGAGCTTGCCCTCCCAGAGGACTGACCAGGCGGATGTGCTCTTAGGACGGCTTTGGTGGGAACGGTGGCGAGATTTTAATTACACTCGCCTGGTATACAAAAGATCGTGGGTTCGATCCCAACCCCGATGCCTGCTGCATATTCGGAGTTTGCGTGTCTCTCGCTCCCCGTGGTCGCGTGGATTTTTCTCCGGGTCCCTCGGTTTCCCCCCACTACATTTAGAAACAACGTGCGTTCAGAGTATTTGGCTGCTATACATTTCCACATCTGCCACCTTGCGTTGAGCTCTCACTTGAGACAGCCAGGTCTTACTTGATCATTTTAACTAACCCACGTGTGGACGCGCCACTGCCGAGCCTCGACGCATAGGCGGTGGTGTAAACATCGGCCACCGTGGAGCGAGATGGAATTCATTTCCAATTGCGTGGAATCCACGCAGCAAACCATTTTCATGCGTTAGGTTTTTTTGTTATTGTTACAAGATATAGGCACCTGCAAGTACACGACAGAAATTAAGCCCGAATATCTAAATCGCTTAAAATGACTCATCTCAGAGGATCTCGAAAGCTAAGCACGTCCGATTAGCGTGGTTGGCTACATACGGTGCGACAAAAGTTCTACATCCATAAGCAGGGGCAAAAGCGTGCATCGTTTGGCTGAGCGACTCGCGTGCACGTCCTGTTGTCGTTAGGCTTCTGCGAGACTCCGCCGTGGGCAGCAGAGGGCAAGGCACCAAATGCGTTGTTGCCATCGAGCGCCATAGCACCCCGGTTTGTGTCGGGCCGATGGCGTTCTCGAAAGGTTCGACGGCACGACACAAATCGAAGCGATTTGCAGGGTAGGTGGTGGAGGCTGAGCTGATGGATAACGAGAAAAGACTGACGATGCCGTCAGCGACGCGAGCGTGGGTTTGAGGCGACGCAAAATCGGGTCGCGGCGTTCAGTGGAGACGTGATATTTGCGAAACGACATGAATGGGGGAAGACACAAATCGGAGTATTACTGCACATTGTTATCCAGTACTCTACTTCCTATGCTCCCGTATCTGGCCGAATTAATCCCCACGACCCACAAAGCAGGCCTAGACCCTCATCCGCAGTGTATTGACACAAGGGCCATACACGAAGCGCAATCAAATGTGCCATTAGAAAAAAAGGCACGTGCATGGTTAGTAATTGTAACATTAGAATACATTAACGTTAAATGAATGTTTAATTAGGATTAGTTTTACGGACGTGAGGAAATGTTCAGTCTGTCGACATTGAGCGCGATGTATTTGGCACTCGCTGTGGAAAAAGGCAGAAATTCCAGGCTTGGCTTCAACACGTGGACAAAAACTTGACAAGGATCTCTCCAAACAAACTTGCATCGCACCACGTGTCCCAGACAGCTCAAAATAAACACACGGATTCCTTGGGTTTTTTCTTGAGCATTCAATGCATTTTTTTAATTCATGATTTTAGCTTTGTTTAGTACAAAATCCAAAAAGTGATATATTACAATATTTTGTTATTTATACAATAGAAAAACCTCGAGCACTGGTATACGTGTAAACATTAATTCCACGATGACAATTTATATTTTCCTCAAGCACTCCAGGCAACAACTTTATCTCAGACTGCATTCTCAACTTCTCCTGTGCTCAGAGCCTTAAGGCCAGCAACAACCTGCGTGACAAACGTGCAGAAAATCCCGAAAAACTACGGGGGGGGGGGGGGGGGCGAGGGCATCCCTTTACATCACAAGCTTATTGCAGAAAAATCACCCTGCCCCTGGTGAAAAGGCAATGCACGTAGAATTTGTCAAGGACATAACCATGCCTCCTGTCAGGCCATCGCAACCAGCAGAAAGACCGTGGGCGCTTATTCACACATTACTGGGCATCATTTCATAAGTCTGATTGGATTTTTCGGTGTCGGTGAGAACCTCCTTGTCGTGTCCGATGGTCTCCACGGCGGCGCAGTTCAGCTGCTCCGATACGCGCCGAGAAAACACGGTGGGCCACATTTTGGGGCGGAACTAGAACAACAACAACAACAACGAGTTGTTACAACCGTCATCTGTTAAATTATAAACGAAAACAAATTTGTTTCATATATAGCATCGAAAAAAAGCATGCATCTATAAAAGGCTGCACGGTCTTGATGGACTGCCATCGGGCATCAGTCCATGGGTCAAATGCCCATTGGGCCGGTCCATTCCAAGGGCCGGTCTGTGTGGAGAAATTGCAAATGTGAGAGTAAATACAAATATTTATTTCACATTTAAAAAAAATATTTATTACCTCCAAGCATTGCTTATTTAAGCTCTCATCATTAAGTCCCCACATTCGGCAGCCCCAAAGATTCTTCCCGACCGGCCCATTTGTTTTGTTTGGACAAGCGCAAATGAGCCAATGAGAACGCACGGCAATTTGGGCCCACTGTTTAGTCCCAGTCCGTCACAGACTGACACGTTTTTATAAGCAAAGAACAAATGGGTCATGGACCGAGTTATGTTGGGCATTTTTGCAGTGTACAAAAGAAAATGTTAAAATAATGATTACAGGGTTTTATTACTGTCAAAAGAAAAGGGTGCTCTACATGTATACAATACAAGAAGCAGAAAATCTATATAAATTACGGCAGCATATTTTCTAGCCAAGAAAGTGTACAAACTGCAGAAGCAATTTATAATAAACATTTTCAAAATATATTTAAACAGTGAAGAGCACACAGAAAGGGGGAATTGTTTTTTTGCACTTCACTTTTTTTAAGCTTTGAAATGGCTTTGGAAAATTCCCATTCAGAACTTGTCAGTCGCTTTATTTGCACCCACCATCTTCAATCCACAGGAACCAAAACACTATTGACTTGCCCCTCAATTTGAAATAAAATCTCAGGGACGAAGATATTCCCGACTGGTTTTGTGAACCTAAACTAGGGAACTCGCTAGGCCAAGGGCGTGCTGGACCTCCGAGCTCATCGCTGTTTGTGAAGTACCGTCTCTGCAGGACATTTCTCAACCTCAGCTTCTGATTTGGTAGAATAAAAAGTAAGCATTCTTCAGTCTTTGTCAGTCCACTGCTGGATTCATTCCCTCCCCATGCTACGTTGGTCATGGGGGTTGTTTGCCCCATTTCACCACGCTCGGCAGTACGAGTCTGTGAAAAGGAAGGGCCCCAGGATTGATTTGGAAAATCACTTTTTAGTAGTGGCCGGGAATCAAACTCTGGTCGCTAGGTTCATAGTGCAGCAGCACAATAACCACGATGCAAATCCGTGCAGGCTGTGGATGCCTCTGGTTTTTGTTTCAGGTTAAATCCGAATGCCCGCAAACACCACACCAGTGGCGAGCGATGTTGGATACAGTCCTGACAACGCCCCCCAATTCACAAACCCGCCCCGACTAGCGTAGTGGAAGCATGGCAAAACCCTCCAAAATCGACACAGAATGGGGGAGGCGGCCTTAATCCAGCAGCGGATAGAAAAAATGACTGTACAGTAATCCCTCGCCACTTCGCGGTTCAAGTTTCGCGGCCTCAATGCATCGCGGATTTTTCAAACTGATTTAAAGGCCTCATTATACCTGTGCAGTAACACCATCATCATCATCATTCATCATCACATTCATCGAACTGCACAGGTCTGTCATCGTCGTCATTGTCGTCATCGTCGTCGTCATTACTGGAGTCAAGTCTCAAGATACTACTGTCATTGGTGAGTGTAGAACACCATAATACGTATCCGTATGAGAGAGAGTGAATGTATAAAATTAAGGTTTTATAATTAAATAGATTTAAGTAAAATATATATATATAAAGTATAAATATACATATTTTAAACATTCTGGTACCCACACACACACGGAAATTCCTAGGGGGCCAATCCTACTTCGCGGATTTTCACCGATCGCGAGGGGTTCCGGTCCCCATTAACCGCGATAAACGAGGGATCACTGTATATGATTTTTAGAATGTATTTATCATGAGCAAACACACTTCTCGTCTCCAATAGGGTTTTGTTTTTCCTCACAATGCTTTTGGGTTATAGAGTAAAACGTCCACTGCTCCATGAGGTAGGTGGACATGAGCAGACCACGGGGTGTCCAATGTATCTTAGTGGCTTTCAAAGATTGTCTTGCAGCTTAGGCAAAGGTCTAAAATTCTACCCTACACTTAATGCCACCTCCTCTTGAGCACTTTCACACACACCAGCAAATCCACTATACATGGTTTGCCAATAAACCAATGCAACAGTGAAGTAATTTTACTGCGAGGTAGGACTGCCAGCAGCGGATGGAGGAAATTAATTTGACAAACCTGATTGCGAATAAAACCCAGGACACACCACCACCAAATTACAGGATCACAGGTGCGAGCGACTAACAAACTTCTTCTGCGTCGTGGTGGTTTCATTTACCAGTGTAGCTCCCCCCGCCCCCCCCCCATCAAAAAACATGTGCTTAAACAACTTGTCGTCATGCAACAAAACAAGCCTTTGGGGCAAGCCAGACCAACTTTTCTGGAATTTCATGCAGCAGCACACGTGTCTTGAGCATGGAGTAGGCAAGCGGAGCACCGAATGCCATTTGAGGTTAATAATTCCATGAGGAGGTTAATAATGCCATTGTGCAGCCTACGCCGTTTGCATAAGTCACCGGGGCATGCTGCAAGCGAGAGTTCACCAAGCTGTGCGAGTTTTTTAAAATTAACATTTCAAAATTAAATCGAGGATAACATGTATTATTTCATGGGACCTCCTAAGTCAGTGCCAAAATATGAGAATAGGTTTTCCGCTTTTGTCTGGCAACAAAACAGGTGTTAAGATGATAAAACACCAAACTGAAACCTTTTACAAGGAATCATGTCTGCATGAACCACAATACTGGTGGTCAGAATGGCGTCCTCTGGTCTAACACCATTTGAGACGAGGCTCAAAAGAAAGCTGTCTCTGGTGTGGACCAATCAGTTTCAAAGACAATGCATAAATTATCAGAGTGTTTTTTGTTTGCATTTTGACCACAAGCAGTGGTTCATGCAGACGATTCCTCGTAAAAGGTTTCAGTTTGGCGTTTTAACATCTTAACACCTGTTTTGTTGCCAGATAAAAGTGGAAACCCTATTCGCATGCATTATTACTAAGAATACTAATACATACGAGGTCTAGAATAATAAGTATATTTATTATAATTATTAACACAATATATGTATACGTATACATACAATAAGATAATAAAGCCATTAAACCTAGAATATGTATTATTATTACTACCCACTATAACTCGCGGTCAGAATCAAAGCGAGAATAGATTAACATTTTATTCCTAATAACAAGAAACATATTACATATATTCAATTTTACAAAAACACTTTTTTTCCTAAGAATTAAGCAAGACATCTAGCTCGAATATCAAAGGACAGATGATCGTCAATACAGAATTGATCAAATAAAATATTGTACTCATGTGCGGGAACCAAGTGGTTGTCCTACGGATTTGACTGTTCCCAGCCACGGGAACCACGGGAAGAGTCTCCACCAGCTCTGGGCTGTAAATTGGGATTTAGCACCACCCATACACTTGCCTGAATGGATGAACCCTTTGATGTTAACGTTTTAATTATTATTGGTCTACAATTTAAAGCTCTTCCTACTCCTATTGTGAGAAGATGCTATTCAATAAAACTGTTCAAAAAGACCAGTGGCATTTCCCCTCATACCCTCCCCACTTCATCCGCCAGCTGCCCTTGCATACTATGAATTCCCCACGCTTCCCAGGTTGTGAGCGCAATTCCTAACTAAAACACCTCAGAGGGGAAAGTTACATTTGAAGTAAAGGTGTAAACACACTCGATGACTGTTGCTCTTGCCCTCATTATTAGGAGATCCCAGAAGTGTTGAATTGCCCTCCACACCTGCTGATAGTTGACAAGTAAGCCATCCACCACCTATGGGATACGACACTTCCCCCTCGCACGCCTGGGATTTTATTTCGGGTGCTCCGGTTTTCCTGGGACAAGTGCTCATTATTTATCCGATAACCACATTAATACAGTCTGCCCTCCTATAACTCGGTAGCTGTGTTCCTAAAAAACACCGCATTATGGAAAAAAAATCGCATTTGAATAAATATAATAGGCTAAAGCACAGTCCACGATAAACACGTGAGATGCGTATGCAGGCTGAACAACATCTAGAAGCATCCAGCAGCATTCCGCCGGTTTTACGGCCGAGGCAGCAGTACTCATTTCTACCTGGCACGATGTCGTTCTGTTCACTCAATCTTATTATAGCCAATTCACATTTGCGTTATAAAATGTGTTTCCATATTAATCGCGTCATCCGTACACCCGCTCAAGGGCACAATTCTGCGCGTACCTCGATCCCGGCTGCGTTCCTAGGGGAGTGGGCATTTGCTGTGTCTGCGCAACGGATGTGGAATTCTCCACCATTGGAAATTTGTTTATCCGACAGTGTGGGTACCTTTAAGTCTCGTCTTAAAACCACATCTTCCCAAGTCAGTCTATTCTACATAGTTTGTCTCTCGTGGCCTTTCCTTATTCTTACAAGGCACCTTGAGGCATGAGTGGAAGGCACCTTTCAATTAAATGACGGATGGTCAAGAATGACGACAGAGTTGCAGCCCAGGAATGGAACGCATCCACAGAGGAGACGCAACGATGACATTAGTGTGCAGCTGCTGGGTGGATTATGACATTGCAGGACCGGCTTTGGGGAGGGCTGCTTCTTCCAGCAGTGGATCGACCGTGGCCAACGGTAAGTATAAGGAATAAAAAAAATACAGCTCTTGAATGGCTCATGACCGTATTCATGCTGCCATTGTAAAGAGCCTGTGGATTCTCTCTCGACAAAATATACCACGACGTTGACTCGAAGGAATAACTGCAGAACGGATTTTTTTGTTTAAGCGCAAACACAAATACCAGTGCCAGCAAAACAGCGGCATCGCTGCAAATTGCTTAACATCAAGGGAGCCCAACAATAATTAAGATAAAAAAAGAATAGGCTTTATCCTTTCCAGCAAGAACACAGGAGATCTTGAATTAAAGCTTTCGTGACGGCAGGAATTAATATTCTTTGGGTCTTTCGGTAAAGTCACGTAGATAGGATCAACGAAAATAACAAAAAACTACGACGTTTCAATCACAACACAAGCGATTGTCATGTGTTGCAATTGAAACGTCGTAGTTTTTGGTTATTTCCTTTGAACCTGTCTACACGACTATACCAAAAGACCGAAAGAATATAAATACAGGAGATGTTAAGATGTTCAAATACCAAATATACATCTATCACAAAGCATCAAAAGTCTGCATTAACCACACAACATCTTAACACCTGCATATTCTTGTCGGAAAGGGGTCAAAGCCAATTTTTTTTCCGATCATCTTGATAGTGGCAAAAAAGGGTCCGGTATAATAATGACGACGACGACGAAGTCTGTCGTCGTCGTCACCGAGCGGCCGCGAGCAACTCACCTCAATGAGGAAGAGGCTGACGGACGAGGTGGGGTAGCGGTGCACGTAGAGGGCGAGGCCGCACGCTGCCAGCAGCAGCAGCAGCGCCAGCGAGAGGCTCGCCGCCAGCAGCACGCTGCTCATCGACGTCGCTCCGCGCACCGCCTCTGCTCGCTCGCACGGCACGCCACGGAGTCGGCGTCGATCGCAACACGCACGCGGCCACGGCTCGTTTGTCAACCGCGCTGCTGCTGGATGCTGTGCAGGCGAGCGAGCGTTACTCTGACCGTACTTCACCACTCTGGTTCAGTGTGGGATGGTGGAAGGAGGTAGGGAGTAGGTTCGGGAGCAGGATTGGCTCAGAAGTCACGTGCCGCCGATATTAACCTTCGCCGAGAATCAAACTCTGTTGGGCAAGGTTCGTCGTGCGGTAGCTCAAGAACCAGAGCCACCGAATCCACCAAAAATCCGTGCAGATTGTGGCATCTATAGTTGGTTTTTAAATGTCTATCAAATGCCCAGAGATACATCATCGGTAGCGAGCGATATCTAAAGAGGTCCTGCCAATGCCCCAATTACAACACCACCACACTGACCAGCGTGGTGAGGTATGGTTAAACAATCCCCATAAATAGACACTGGGTTGGAAGGCCTTAATCCAGCAGAGGATTGACAAAAAGGTATGTGAGATTTTATTACACTTTATTTTACCATCGGAACACACCTATTCTGGTCTCCGTGAGGGTATTCTATTTTCACGCAATTGTCATTTTGGGTTAGACAGCAAAACGTCCACCGATCCCATAGGTGGACACTCCAGAGGGTGTGAATGTGCCAAAGTAGCTTTCAGAGTGTATCTTGCAGCTCAGGCAAAGGTCTAATTATACAGTTCCCGACACTTGGTGCTTGCGCTTGCCACAAATGAACCACAATATCTCGCCGATCTCATCGAGGAGCTTAAACCATCACTTGAACTCCGGTCGTCCTCGCAGCGGCTTTTAGATGGCCATCGAACAAAGACGGTCACCGCATCGCACGCTTTAAGATGAGCCTCTGCGGCCATCTGGAACGCTTTTCCTTCCGACATTAGGAACAAACTGGAGCTATGCACTTTTGAAACTAGATTGAAAACTCATTTCTTTACGACTGCTTTTTGTGTTTAGTTTGTTGTCCTTCCCCCACACCTCTGATTAGCACGGTTGGCTACGTACAGTGCAAAAATAAGCTATACATACATACAAATGTCCATGCAGGTAAGAAAGAAATATATAAAATAATTTTGTGCGCGTTAAAGCGTATGGTTTATGAAGAGTTGCATTGCGAAATTAAACATGATTGGAAGGCCAGCTGAAACATCAAGAATAATGTTTACAATAACCACAATCAAACTCCTTAGGAACAACTTGCAAAAATATTCCACTGGATAATACTGGCATCAAGCGTGCGATCGTGTTCCAAGCAAACATTTTCCAAGGGAAAATGCCAACCATAATCCTGTCCTTAGTCCCTTCGTCCACAGGAAATCACTTGCGGTGTGTGGGGAGATAATAATAATTATGATTTGAAAATACAATCATGTGACTCAGATAATTATATTTCAAAAATTTAATTGTAAACAAAGACGATCCAATCCATTTATATCTCAGAGCTCAAGGCGAGACTAGAGTCGCAAGCTACACAAGCATACCAAAACGGCGGCAAGATGTTAACTAGGGCCCCACAGGTGGCGAAATCTTAACTACCTCGTCTGGTCTAAAGGAGGTTGTGGGTTTGATCCAAATCATGACACCTGCATATTCGGAGTTTGCATGTTGTCCCCGTGGTCACATGGCTTTTTTCTGGGTCCTCCGGTTTTTTCCTCCACATTTAGAATCAACGTGCATTTAGATAATTTGGCTGGTATAAATTTCCACGTGATAAGCCTCTTTGTTGAGCTATAATTTGTGGCCAAGTCGCTTCTGAAACGAGTAACGAAATGGCAGGTTTTGTTGACGTGACAAACCTTACTAATTGGCTGCGTCAGGCAGTGGCGGGTTTAACGATACATTTATATTTATGCGATCTAACCCAAAAAAAAATTAAACCCTCTTTCATGGATATTGGTCGCGAAAAGCCCACATGTTAAACCAAAATAAAATAAAAAAGTTACTTTAAAACGCTACCCAGTGCTCGCCAAACCTCAGGGGACTTACTCCTGCCACTCGATGTGGGCCTGGCAGCCAGCGGTGGCTTCTGTTCTTCAGAGCCTCGGCTTGCGAGCTCATCAGCAGGGCAACTCTCCGTGCTTGCCTGTGCACACAGACGATGCGTTAACCAGGTAAGAGCCCACGGCACTTTTTCAAAGGCAAAATTTAGAGCGTGCCTTCACATAACGCGCAACTGTAAAATCACATGCAACGCATAACATATATGATGCACCATTCAAATACGGCATTTGTCATGCACACCGCAGCCTTTCTGTGCAAGTGCTGTGAGAAAGTGCCTATTAAGGTCGTCATGATTTCTAAGGAAATCTGTACACATGACTAAATTATAGCTTCAGCACCAAGTGCACAGACATACAGCAGCATCAGTGAAAGCTATACTCACAACGTTTCGGGCACAACATGAGTCCATCATCAGGTGGGACAACCACAGCAAGAAACAATTGCTGTGGTTGTCCTACCTGATGACGGACGTTTGTGTTGCGCCCGAAACGTCGTGATTAAATTTATTTTATTTTATACCTACATGTACGTGACTTTACCGAAAGAACCAAAGAGTATGGATCCCTGCAGTCACGAAACTTCAAATCTAGATTATTAGTGAAAGCTCACTGAGAAGAGACTATTCAAACCTTATCATATTAAGGTTAGCCCTACTATACTAATAAAGGGGTTAGTAGGGTTTCCATATTATATTTTTTATGATATAATATTTCACAAGATGAAGGTTATCGTGATATACATTTTCCATAATTTTGTAATTGTCTTTTGCATGGGTTTACGGTTTGCTGTAGTATAGTTCTAGTATAAATTAAAATTATCCACATGCTCTCATTGCAGTTCACTCAATATAAATATTTGATAAGTCTTATTATCATTGCAACTTAAAAAAATCGATAACACTTACAATTACACAAAATATAAAATCAACTTTTACATTCATGACATCACAATTGCCATGCCATCAATTACATAAAAAGCATCAATTCAACTGACAACAGCTATTCGTGTCTAACAAAGTGTTGCTCATGCGCATTTTCGTCGGGAAATAAATATATTGGAATAATTAAATGCACGGCCCCCGAAGGTGGCCACGACGTGGCAGCACTGCGACATTTCGTACGATATGCGACGCCCGATAACTGTACCGTCCGTTGAGCAAATGATCGTTGTCGCGCGAGTTTGTCGCTCACTCTTGAATGCAACGGCCAAGCTGCCAGATCCTTGGCTGGTGACCAGCACAGATCTGGGTACCCCCCCCGCCCCCCTTTTGGAAGAGCTTGACTTGTGGGATAAAGGAAGCCAATACCGTCATCGGGGTTCCAATGGGGCGCACTATCCATAACCTCGATGTGGAAGGTGGGTTTGTGTTCATCCATGACCATCAGCCTGCCCAGTAGAGGGCGCCCTTAACATAAATGCTCAACACAAAATAACCAATAGCGTAGCAGTGGTGACGAGGAAAAGAAGACACATGGACAATACGCCTCCTTCTAATACCCGTCGCTGCACACACAAAAGTAAATGTGCGTTTTTAAACACTCATCAGGTCCACATGGTCTTCTGGGAGTGCATCGTTTCAGCAGATTTTTTTTATTATCTAATCATTCGTTTAGAGTATTTGGCTGCTATAAATTTCCACATGTTAAGACACTTCGTTGAGCTGTCATTTTGGCCAGCTCGCTTCCGAAAAAGCAGCTAAAAAAAAGTTACATTTTATTTGTATATTTTTTAGTGATTTGCTGACCTTCCTATACTTTGCACTCCCATCGTGTTTTTGTATTGTTTGTTGTTGTAACGTTCTGACCCAGTGCCCTTACTGGACATCTGTGAAAAAAATGCTTTATAGCTCATCGGATTCGTCCAGTACAAATACATTTTATGATTCCATTTCAATACAAGCCACCTCTGGGTTAGTTTTGTCATTCAGTGTCACTTGAACCAACCGCACCTTTTTCAATCAAGAACCGAAAAGCAGCGAATGATTGCGCACAATAAATATATGCTTGAATATTGCAATGGTAAATAACGAGTAAGCGGACATAAGAGGAAGCTAACTTGTGCAAACATTGCGAGTAGGCGACAAATGCAGATTATAGCAATTTACCCAAATAGACCTGAGCCACAAAATGGGGTTTAAGTGGGAGCTGACTTGAGAAAAAAACCCCACAGCCACCTCACACACACACACTACGACCTTAGTTTTGGGGTCACATACAGGGCTACGAGAAAAACTCCTACAAAATTTGTTTTAAAACACACGTTAACTGCAATTTAATAACACAGGTAGCAGAGCATGTTTCTTGAGGAGGACGAGTTAAGAATCTCGATGTAAGGAGTACTGTGCGAGGAGCCATAAATGATTAGAATTAGCATGGTTGGCCCTGTACGATGCGAAGTTCACCACACATACATACAAGTGACCGTTAAATGTCCATTGGCACCACTGGCTGAAACTGCTGATTGGCAACACACTGTTCTGCATCAGTACTTCTGATGAACAAAGAAAATGCTCTGTCCTATCCAGGAGGTCTGGCTCGGGACGATGGATCGTCACACCCAGAGGAACATTCTAAACGGCGACCCATTGATGGCTTAGCGACAACGCCTACAACCATACAAGTGGAACACGTGCATTGCTATACTCTTAGGAACATACATATCTAGTGATATGGAATGGGTCACTACGGCATGGAGGGCTGGCTGCTGGCAAAAAGGAGCTCGGCTGCCATGGCAACCCTGCCGGCCAGCAGGTGAGGGGGTAGGTGGGAGGAAGGCACGTGGAGAGAAGGTGACGGAGGGGGTACAGGGGAACCTTCTAGGAGGGTCTAGAAGGGGGGCGTAGCCAAGGGGGAGCGAGGCTGCACTGGGGGGATAAAAGGGGGACCCCGGGGAGGACTCGGGGCCGTTGTTGGAGTGGATCCCTGGAGCCCGTCAAGTCCCGTCAAGTCTTCGCCATCATCGACAACATCGTCTTACCCTCGTCTGCAGCGTTGTGGGTCAGGCAGTCTGTTGCTGCCCTGACCTTATTGTAGCATTCCCTGTGCCTGCAAAGGCTATAAATAGACAGAGTGCCTCCTGATACAGTGCATCTCGAGTCCATCACTATAGATATTTGAACACATAAGTATTATATTTATCGGTTCTTCATGTCTATGGGACCTTTTTGCCAGTATCAAAATGATGAAAACATTATTATTTGGTTCTTTCGGTTAAGTCACGTCTAAAGATAAAATAATAAATTAAATTAAATAATAGAATACGACGTTTCGATTGCAACACAAGCAATCATCATCAGGTGTGTTGCAATCGAAACGTCGTATTCTATTATTTAATTTAATTTATTATTTTATCTTTAGACGTGACTTAACCGAAAGAACCAAATAATAATTCCTGCAGTCACGAAAGTTCTAAAATTAAGATTGATGAAAACATAATAAGCTTTGCCCTTTCGGGCAATAAAGCAGGTGTTCAAATATCAAAAAACCAATTAGATACCTATTGCAAGGCATCAAAAGTCTGCATTAACCACACATACTTGTGGCAAAACATGCAAACAAACATGCTCCGATAATGTATGCATCGTCGTTGAAACTGATTGGCCTACACTATAAAAAGGGGTAAAGCCTAGTTGTATTTTTTCATTAAATAAGCTCTTCATGTTACGAGGACTTTGTTTAACAGCGCAGGTTAATTCCCCATCGTACCTCTTGCGGACAACTTCCATCGATCCATTCCTGCCGGTGGCGGTCAAATCCGCTGGAGCATCTGAAACAAAACGCGGAAAATGAGTAACTATCGAACACGGAAGCATGGGGGGGGGGGTGGGAATTACTCAAGATCTTCACATAGATGGCTGCACATTTTGCACTCTGGAGCTATTACGAGCGAAGAATTGTGAGGAGTGAAACGGGGGAGGAAAAAAAGCAGGATGAAAAACAGGTTTGCAAAGTTGAGGAATACACGGATCAAGAGACAGATGCAAGTCAGCTTTAACAGGGCACCTCGTGGCTAAGAGAGATCAAAGTCAGAATATTTATTTGTACTGCTGGAGGATTCCGATGAGCTACAAAGCTCGTTTTCACAGACGTCGAGTAGGGGCGGATCAGAGCGTTACAAGATGATGGCCAATGGGCGAGACTGGTGACAGAATGGCAGTCCAAGCAGTGGAACACACCCAAAAGGATGAGCAGCACCAGGACATGGGCAGTGCGATCAATTCAGTGCACACACCTGAGATGGATTGTGGCTTTGCAGGGCCACGACGGACGGTTTTGGAAAAGATAGAGGCCTTCAGCCAGCCGTGGGAATACCATGGGCACGTGATGATGATAAATAGTTGTTTGGATGATGAAAAAATAAGAATAGGCATTAGCCTGTCCAGCAATAAAAACAGTAAGCATTAAGATGATCAAACACCAAAGACACCTTCTGCAAGGCATCAAATACTGCATTAACCACACATACTTGTGGTGAATCACGCAAACAAAACGTGTCCTGATAATAATCTATGCATCGTCTTTGCAACGGATTTGTCTACACCAGAGACAGCCGCCTTTATCGTTTTGTCTCAGTGTTCGACCAGAGAACACCAAAAGGCGAAAGCCTATTATTTTTTTTAAGCCTATTCTTATTTTTTCATCGTCCTGATGCTGGCAAGAAAGGTCCCATATAATAAATAGGAGCCGAAATAAATAAATGAATATAAACCTCTGGATGCTTCCACACCACCCGCAGTCGAATGCGATGTGGGCAGACAGGCAGCCGTCACACGTCTTGTACTGATTGCACGCTGTCAGGATCACAAGAAAAAGAAACAGGTAGCTTCAGGGAGTGAAGAACGCCTCTTCCAAAACAGCAGGATAAATCGAGCAGCGAAATGGAAGAAGCTCAACCCCTTCACTGCTGGAAAGGCTGCACGGGGGTGGGGGGGGGGGGTGCATATGGGGGCGCAAACTGTAACACCGCAGAACACGACACGCAGCACACACACGTGTGATCTCAACGTGCCGCGCACAAAAGCGTTGTTGAGGAAATGTTGTCACGATGTTTGGGAGTGTAAAAGCTCAGTATCAGAATGTATTTATACTGGAGCAATCCGATGAGCTATGAAGCTATTTTTTTGTTTCACGGATGTCCAGTAAGGGGGCAGGTCGGAGCGTTACAAGAAGAATAGAAAACAATTATATGACTGCAAGAATACAGGAAAGGTAAAACAAATAACTTTAACAAAAATATACAAATGAAACTAAGCTACCGACACTGGAAAAAGGCCGACTTTGTTGTTTGCAGGCTGACTTCAAAAACTGCACGTTCCGCTGATAGCACACAACTGACAATGCCAGTTCTTTAAAGTGGGCACCATCAGAATGCATTCCATATTTTACGTCGAAGGGCAGGACAAATAATTTAATTAAATATACCATGGACGTCTTCGAGCAGATGTTTATAATACAGTCAAGTATTTACTGAGTGGAGACCATTTTACAGCCATGTCATGACTCATTTATATGCACATACAAACCATAACTTTAAAAGTCTGTTCTTAAAGCACGTAGTCTATCATGGGGCACAAATGACAGTTTTTCAAGTTCTTGAAGCTGAACTGGAGGGATTATGTGTGGTTTCATTTGTCCACATTTTCCAATACACATCTTCAATTGTGTAACATCTCTAAAGTATTTCCATGTTTCACGTGCACACTTAAAAATCCCTGCTTACATTTCTGAAGGGTGCACCTAATTAGCATCACCAATTAAAAGCATAAGCACCATATAGAAATCATGCGAATTATGTTCATGCGCACGCACACACAACACAACACACCATACAACAGTACCCTGTTTTTACACTCTTCAATGAAAACGTGCAACGTGCTTGTAAACCACCAAGCTGGTACTGGTTTTCATATTTTTAAAAACCCAAACAAATGCAAGATGTCTCTGGAAAGCAGGAAGGCAATGTGACTGTGGCTGGAACACCAATAATGTTTTACGAATACAGCTCGACACAAATGATATTCCAACAAACCACACTGCGTTTTAAAAATGCAATGTGGCGGCCACTTCGTTCCGGCTGTTAAGCGTCTCCAGCACAAGTGCCACGTCGTGGTTTTGGATGCCAGTGACCCCCCCCCCCCCCATGATAATTTGATAACACTAAAAATTGTTTTCTTGTTCCTGGGTAGTAAGTGTTAGTTCCTAATTGCTCATCCCTCAAAAGTACAGAAAATGGCTATTATTCCACACAAACTTTGCCTTTGTGACCAGGACAGTGAAATTTTTAAATTTACCTATTTTAATTGAGAAAACGAGCGAATTTGTCTTTTTGTTCACAAAGTCAGGAAAAAACAACATATGAATAAAAATGTATATGTATTTATACTAAAGTAATAAAAAAATTAATACAAAAGATTTAGACATCAAGGCACACTACCACAGGCGGGACTGGCCACAGCGGACCGAGTTCTCTGTGGGGAGGAACAACGTCAAGTGGGAGCCCCTGATGGACCCCTGGAAGGTGCTGATGCCACCACTGCACATCAAATTGGGCCTTATGAAACAATTTTTCAGAGCCGTAGTTAAGGAGTCAGCAGCCTTCAAGTACCTTCAAGACTTCCCTAAGCTGTCTGAGGCAAAGGTTAAAGCCGGGGTCTTCGTTGGACCACAGATAAAGAAGATCCTGGAATGCAATTAATTCCCCAAGAAGTTCACTAGTAATGAGAAAGCGGCTTGGAACAGCTTTGTCGCAGTGGTTCGTGGCTTCCTGGGTAATCACAAGGTCGAAAACTACGTGGAGCTGGTTGAGACTGGCGAAGAACTATGGCACAATGGGCTGTAGGATGTCCCTCAAAGTCCATATCCTTGATCAATTCAAGGAGGACATGGGAGCGTACTCGGAGGAGTAAGACGAGCGCTTTCACAAGGACTTTGAACGCCGCTACCAAGGACAGTATAAAGAGAACATGATGGGAGACTACAATTTGTATTACTTTAGTATAAATGTTCATTTTGATTCGTGTTGTTTTTTTCTGACGTTGTGAACGAAAAGACACAAATTCGCCCGTTTTCCCAATCCATGAAAAGCAGGAAATAAAAACAGAACCAGGACAATTGACCAAAATAAAGAGGAAAGGCCACTTTAAAGAGATGGGTTTTCAAAGCAGAATGAAATAGATCTAACGACTCCGATTGCCTGATTCCATAGCGTGGGTACCACGGTAACAAAATCCCGATCACCAAAAGAGCACAACCTAGACCTGGGAGTGCCGAGCAGTTGGAGATCAGAATATCTTAAGGGACCTTGATGGAATATCTACATGTAGTAGTTCCTGCCAGTAATGTGGGGTGAGCCTTTAAAGCCTTATAGGTTAATAGCAGTCTCGTGTAAATGTCCTCTCTGGACAGGATAGCGCGTTGCCCCATTGCATGCGTTGATTTTGCTCTGGGTGCTTCGATTACACTAGTCTACAATTCTAGATTTGAAGCTTTTGTGACTGCAAGGATACATACTCTGTTTTTTTCGGTAATGATTTGGAGAGAGCCTTGCCTGCAACCCACCAGCGTGCATAACAAAAGGCTGCGTAATCCTAGCTCGCTTATCTACTTACGCCATTTACATCACAAGGCCTCGGCTGCAGCTCCAGGTGTAGCTGCAGAGGCTGTTTTGGTAATCAACCCCCACGACCCATCCTGGCTCCTCCCCCCTCCCCTTAACCAGTATATAAGGTCGTGTCTCTTTGAGGTCTCTTCACTTGATGCGGTGATTTTGCCGTGACGGTTCCACCTGAAGACGGAGGCTTGTGTTGCCTCCAAAACGTCGTGATTTTATTTATTTGTTTTATTTTTTAACCTACGTGACTTTACCAAAAAAAACAAAGCGTATGGTGGACATTTTTTTAGACATCGTCTGCTTCAGAGATTAAATGTGCTGTTTAGTATGGATTTTGATGTGCTGAATTCACATGACAATTAAAACAACCGATTGGTTACTGTTCCCAAGATATTTAAGTTTTTACATTTTACGTCTATGTATATTGTGAAGATAGCAGCGTCACTCGTAAATTGTAAACCTAGGTATGTGTGTTTATGGTTGCTTTACATGATAACATGTCACCTGTCCTGTTCATGTAAAACTTTAAAAATCAGCAAAAGGGTTATATAAATATAATGTATTATGGAATAAAAGGCAAAAAACTAGTATGTATATACAAGTGCATATTTTTTATTTAAAGCTTTCATGACTGCAAGGGATTCATATTCTTGGTTCTTTCGGTAAAGTCACGTAGAAGCAATCATCTGATGATGTTTGCTTGTGTTGCAATCGCAGAGAAAACAGCAATACGTTGTGTATCCAGTCTGCAGACCAAGCAACAGAGCAACAACCTTCAATCACCACAAAGCTGCCACTGATGTTGGTCATAGTTTATGCACCTGAAAAGTTGTTTCATGTTGTCATAGGTTTCCTTTATATGGACTGCATGACCAACTGGAATTGATGGCAAAATATTGCCATTATGCAGCAAAACAGCTTTAAAGACTCACCTTCGATTAATCAATTAACAGTCTCCACGCATTTGGATTATGAGCGATGTTGATGGCTGCCATCATACCATCGATGTTGTTGCAGGCTACAAGATCACCTTTCATGCAGAAGAATGGGACAAGATCCTTTTGACAGTCATGGAACATGGAAACCCTAACATTACCTGCCAGAAAATTCCACTGCTTCAGTCTGGAGCCCAACAGCTCTGCCTTACTCATGGGTAGTTCCAAATCCCTGACAAGGTCTTTCAGTTCACCTTGTGTTATGAGGTGTGGTTCAGAGGAGGAGGATGATTTGAGACATTTGGGTCATGTGACCTTGATGGTTCATGACCAGAAGTTGCATCCTCTTCCTCGTCCGACTCAAGTGAGAATGATTCTGGTGCATCAGGAACCGGCAGTCCTCCGTGGGGTACTGGGCATATAGCTGATGGAATGTTTGGATAATGCAGTCCACTTTTTCTTATTTGACACACCTTTCCCAACTGGGAGGCGCCATGCAGAAGTAACAATTGCTGATATGATCTGTTGGCCCTCTCCTAATCATTGGCACTGAAAAAGGCAAAGATTTCCTTTTCCTGTTCCACCACTGGCAAAGATTTGTTGTACAAGTGTTGCAGCATATGTGTGGGGCCCCCACATCTTGTTCCGATCTCCAATTTAGCAGCCAAAATAAGGGTGATAGGCTTTCTTAACCAGTGGTTATACTGCACTTTTGTGATGCAAAAGTCACTTCACAAACATAGCAGAAGCTAAATTTTGACTTAAACTTTCATGATTGCAGGAATTAATATTCTGTGATTCTTTCGGTAAAGACACATTAATTGAACCGACCAAACGGTTTTCCTTAAAACCTTCTGCTGCTAGACCACCCAGAGTATATGGCTTACCAAACATCCATGAAGGAGGTACACCCCTTCGTCCAATCGTCTCCACCATTGGCTCACCCACCTACAAACTGCCCGATATTTGTCTGAGACCTTGTAGCCATTTACTGGTAAGACCACCTCTTCTGTTCTTAACTCAGCTCACCTGGTATCGCCAATTAAAGACATCTCACTGTAACCAGGCGATTTGTTCATCAGTTTCGATGCAGTTTCTGTAAAAAGTTCCTGTGCCCAATAGCATTACAATAATTGAAGATTTGGTCCAACAAGAACTGAATGCTGCTGTACCAGCCAGAGGTGGGACAAAGTCATTGTTATGCAAGTCCAAGTCGAGTCGCAAGTCATCAAATTCATGACTCGAGTCTGACTCGAGTCCAAGTCACATGACTCGAGTCCACACCTCTGGTACCAGCCGTGATGAGACACTGCCTTACCAATACATACTTCACTTGGAATGGAACAGTCGACAAACAAATTGAAGGCACCCCAATGGGTTCTCCCTTATCTCCAGTTGTGGCCAACGTTTTCATGAAAAATTTTGAGACGGACGTCATCCACTCTACGCCCGTCTTTGTGGAAGAGGTACATGGATGACACGTTTGTCAACTGGCCACATGGCCATCCAGCTCTGGAACAATTCTTCAACCACATCAATTCCATACACCCAGCAATAAAATTCACCATGGAGGTGGAAAAGGATGGCATGCTACCCTTCTTGGATGTCTGAATCAAAAATATATCAGATGGCTCATTGAGCCACTCTGTCTACAGGAAAGTGACCCATACTGATGCCTACCTAAAACCGGATTCGCACCACCATCCATCCCAGAAGAATTCCCTCATCAAAACGCTACACCATAGAGCTCAATGTACCTCTGACCATGAACACCTGATCAGTGAACTCAAAACACATACACCTCCGCAAAAACATCATCCCAACCGCGAGGAAGGAGCCATCTGAAGATCCAATCAAAACCATCACCTCACCTTACATAGCAGGGATAACCAATTTTTTTTACAAAATCTTGAACAAACACAAGATCCAGGTCCGATTTAACAGTGCATAAAATGTGACTGGATCCCATCTGTGAAGGACAAAATTCCTGATAAGCAATATCCCGGCGTCTACAAACTAAGCTGTATCTGTGGCAGCAGTTACATTGGGGAAACCAAACGACATGTCTCAGACCGTGCTCGTGAACATAAGGCAGATCTGAAACATGGCAGGACCAATACTCCTGCCGTAGCTGATCATTACTTTAATGCGGCTGGCTCACGTGAAATTGCTTTCTCCAAGACGATGATACTTTGCAAGCCGACTGGCTATCAACAAAGATTAGTTCACAAAGCCATCCATATATACCGACACAGACACAATTTCAACCGAGATGACGGTTTTAAACTCAGCAATCATTGGAAAGATGTCATCAACCACTTTGGGTCATGACTTGATTTGTGTTTTCTTGTCCACCTCCACTGTCAGCAGTGTGGGTGTGTGGAGCGAGGTGCAAAGATTTGATTGGTGTAGACCGACTGCAGGTTACGGAGACCTCTCCTACATTAACATTAGCTGCCCCGCCCATCTCTAAACCTTTATAAACAGCCTGCCTCACCAGCTTTCCCCCTCCTGATGACGATTGCTTGTGTTGCGATCGAAACGTTGTGATATTGTTATTATTTTGATTATTTTTTCTATCTACGTGGCTTTACCAAAAGACCCAAAGAATATGAATTCCTGCAGTCACGAAAGCTTTAGTCTTTATTATCTGTTATTTTTATTTTATTTTTCTATCAACGTGACTTCACCGAAAGAACCAAGAATATAAAAATAATAAAGGCACTTTCTTTAAATTTGTATTATTTTATTGTTATTATTTTTTCGATCTTCGCGACTTTACCGAAAGAACCCTAGAATAGCGGAAGTTATCTGCTTTGTTCACACAAGTACGAGGCATCTCTGCTCACTCTGGCTAAACAGAAATGCGTCCCTTTGTTAAATCAAACTGACAAATAAGAGCGCACGACACTGTATGATTTCTAGAGCTCATATAAATGGCAATTTGTTCAGCAAAGGGATGTAAGCCTAGGTAGAATTGCATCATCCATGACGTATAGGAATAACAGGATGCAATTCATGTCATGTATGATGCAACACCAGGTTCAGATTGCATCATTCATCGTTTTGCTCAAAAAGCAAGAACTGCCCAAACCCAGACATAGATCCAGTCAAAGATGTATTTTAGTCATTTCTGGTTTAAATTGAGATCCCTTCCCTTTATAACTCACTTATCCTCCACCATTCCCAAGTCACGGGTCGTATATACTGACCCAGTAGCATAGCTTGAAAACTAGAGCCAATCAACAATTTTAAGCATCATTTTCATTCTCAGTGACCCAGAATTAGCAAAGTTGGACTACATTGATTTCGCTAAGCATTTTAGCTGTAGACCAGTGCTACCGCCCACGTTCATTAAATGGGCTGCAGTGGCATCAGTTATGCTATATTAAAATAATATATTGCGAACAACAATCGTTAGATTCAGCTCTTGAACTAGTGCTCTGGATAAGGCCAAAAGCATTCCACATGCAATGTGGTTGTCACATGACATGCATGTAGGGCATGACGAGACTTGTGCCTTCCTGCGGTGTGAGCAGCATACCTTTGTGTGCGTTATTTAATATAGGCATGGTCGTACAACTCGCCTTAAAACATTTTAGGACACATTTTATGTGTATATATATGGTCACTTAAAAAAAAGGTATTACAATAGATTGAAATAAGAAAATGTAAACTTAAGCTAAAAGTCACAAAACGATTACGTAACAGCTTTGATGGATATGCCTCTCCCGGGGACTGCATGTGGTAGATCTAAAGTCTCACTCAGAACCAATGTCATCTGACGCACGTGGAAATCACCGCTTGTTGAGTAAACAGAGGGATTTAGCCAGCTGGCGAATGGTCCATAACGTCTCAAACGCCCCCCAAGGATGAATTCAAAGGAGATTTGATTATTTATGGCCGATCCAATCACATGGAGAAACCAATATTATGACCATTTATAAAAAATGCGAAGAGATTATTAAATGGACGTGCAAAAAAGCAAGGAAAAGTGCATGCTTGGAATTGCACCAAGAATGCGTGGATCAGAGAACACACACACACACGTTGTAGACATCATTCCGACTGTAAAAAAAAGAGCCTTGAGCAGGACTCGTCACCAGAAGGGATGATGGAAGGTGGTCGAAACCGAGGGGAGGCGTTAGCCAAAAGAGAACAGGCCTGAGCGACATCCATCGATAAACCATTGCAACTTAAGGACTCGCCACCCCCCCTCTCTCCCTTTTCAGCAACTCAGATTTGTGGATGTGCTTCAACCACTTTTCAAAGTTTGGGAATAAATCTAAAAGGTTGGCACACTGCATGCACCCTTGGCCTAAGCACCGCTTTCACAACGACGGCCAGAACTGCCTGAATCCCATACACGCACACGTAGGGAGGGGGAAGGGGGCAATTACAGGCAGCAAAAATCCTGCCAGACACGAGCTACAGCTTTGCTAAAATACAAAACAGGTGAGACGTGCGCAAAATTGTTCCCCACAAAAACAAAATTCTGCAATAAATTCATGTACGCAACGTTAAATTCAGTTACATTTGCATGCGTGCGTCACATCGTAAAATTACGTGACGTCGTTCCGGCAGATTCAATCTCATAAAAATGTTGGTCTTGAAACCTTTACACCAATGACTACAGCAGTGGGCACGGCTTCTGCAAATATTGGTTTTGGCAATCCCAACTGTTACTACACACATGGGGGGAATGACAACAGGGCTGCACGTGTACAATCACCAGCACGACCTGTAAAGGGGACGTCGGCCGAGGTGACGGGAGGGTTCACACACACCCAGCAGAGCAGGCAGTGCGGACGACACAAACACAGCCCCCCCCCCCCCCCCCGTGAGCTTCTGGCCTAGCTCTCGTGCAATGGTGGCGAGATGTTAACTACCTCGCCCGGCATACACGAGGTCGCGAGTTCGATCCCAACCCCGACGCCTGCATATTTGCAGTGTGTACGTTCTCCCCATGGTTGCGTGGTATTTTCTCCGAGTCCTCCGATTTTTCCCTACACATTTAGAATCAACATGTGTTTAGAGTGTTTGGCTGCTATAACTGTCCACGTGATAAACCACTTCATTGAGCTATCATTTATGGCCAAAAGAAGCTAATAGCTCAGTGGGCCTTACCTGGTAAAATATATTTGTAAAAGTTTCGTTTAAAATGTTTGGTCTGCCTGGGCCTTTCCCGTGGCACCAAAGACGGTACAAAATGGGACCCACACCCACAGGCAGCAGCTTCAGTGTCGCACCATAGAGGATTCACGGAGTCTGCGAGCAACACAAGCAAGAGTCGGGCAGACCGTCTGTGTTGGGAACGCGCTCGATGTCTAAAGCACATCACCCTCGTCCACCAACCAATCCGGCTACTGCATAGTCACGTGAAAGAGCATTCGCTAAATAAACCAACCCATCGCTGCCCAGTGCAATTTCTCGCCAGCTCAGAACTGGTACCATTTGGCACATGCACAGAGAGAGACAGTTGGGGTTCATGCGAAAGTGTTTCAATCTAGCACACGCTCATCAGAAAGCCCTCAACTCGCCATTAAGATGCCTGCTTTAGCAGGAATGCTAGGGGCAAAATAGTGACAATGGGAAATATTGTTAATGGTATTAAAAGTAACCATTTCTGCCAAAAACGGCTTTAATATGTCCTGTACTCAAAGAGATGCAAATTGTGCTCATAGTGTATACACCATATTGGAAACACAACTCAAAACATAGCAGACTTGTAGCACAAACATAAACCTTAACACGAGAGCTTTTTAGATTAGATAGCGTAGATATAAATGTGGCATTAAACCCACCACCACCCGACACAGCCAATTAGTAAGGTTTGTCATGTAAACAAAACATGCAATCAGTTACTAGTTCAGCACACTGGTGTGTTGGAGAGTAAGCGATTTTAACGACACACATTTACATCTACGCGATCCAACCCAAACAAAACCTCTATTATGGATAATGTTGGTCGCGAAAGCCTAACAACGTGTTAAAATAAATCTCGACATTAGAGTGTTGTCGAAAGTACGGCCATATCTCTGAAAGCTGACTAAAATGGGGTCAGAAGAGATAGATCTTGCGAACAGATGTTGTGCAGTTGCTGTGCAAGCCTGGGTGCCCAAAGGCCAGGGTCCAGAGCCATGAAAATGGATACAGCATTAACAGTGATAGCACCACACTGACATCTCCAGTTTTCTTAATTTCCTCGGACGAGGTTCGGAATTTCGGTTAAGCGCACACTGCCTTGAATTATCCCATCGCATTTAAAACACTTGTAAAAAAAGGGGGGTACACTGTTGTTGAAACGCCCTACCGTTCCAAAAGAGCGTTTAGAGGCTATTTGATTACAAATGACTCAATGAAATCCAATTTCATAGTTGCTTGGTAAAAAACAGAGCAATAAGTGCAACTGCTTTAACCTTTGAAAAACGGTGCGTGATTTAAACCATCTTTAGTCCTGTTATTTTGGAAATTGAACCACGAAAGGAATAAACGCACAAACCTTTCAAGTGTGATTACTGGACATCTTTGAGAAAATACCTTTATAGCTAATCAGATTCCTCCAGTATAAATAAATATTCGGATTCTAAATTGAAATGGCCTTCATGCCGTTACGAACGCCGCAAGGCACTCGTGTCTGTTCACAGCCCTGAGCAAGTAGAAACAATTCATTGCTCGTGTTCAAGGCCTTGTGAGCGCTTGTGATACTTCATATTCAGGATCCAATTCTATCCGATGCCTTGGCGTGGATCTTTAAGACCTGCCAATTGTGCAACCCCCCCCCCTCCCACCCCTATGCACGCCTCGATAGGGTGATTGATTGGGCATTTACTGTGGTGCCTCCAGGGTTAGAGCCCCTCCACCTGTGGAGGTCAGGCTCCTCGGATTGGGTTGACAACTTAAAGTCCGGAGTAAAAACTTAGAATCATCATGATGCGTTTATAGTAGTTGGCTGCTATTAATTTCAACAGAAGCCACTTTGTCGAGTTATCATTTGCGGCCAGGTCGCTTCTGAAAAAGAGCTATATAACCAGTGGCCCTTACCCACCAAGATAAAAACATTTTAGTTTAGTTTTAAACACCTAGATTTGTTCTTGCTTGGCTCAGTTTGCCATCCAGTTATTTCATTAAAAACCTTTTCATTTCAATCCCTGATGCATTGAGATTATGTAAAAGGTGCCTTACAAGTGCAAATAATTATGAATTCTACATTCCTTTGGCCGAGATCAGTGAATCCATGAGACAACATTCCACACTTTGAGATAGGCTCAAGACTGCTGCAGCCAAGAGTTTCCATAACAGAAAAGCAATTTTTTGTCAGTTCATGATAATACATTTATGCATCGTGCCATTTCTCATCTTGCAGATCCCATCTTAGACGGTGCTTTGCTAGACCTCTGCCTGAGAACAAAAAACATATCAAAATCACATTCATCAAGAGCACTGCCTTAAAAACGGAAAGTTTTCACAATTTGGCAACTATTTAGGCAATGGCCCTTCTTCATCTAACCTATATAATTCATTTTTTGTCTGTCCGTCCGTCCGTCCGTCCGTCCGTCTGCGTACGCTCCCTTGCGGGAAATGTAACTCTCGGACCGTGGGGTTCGGCGAGATTAAATTTTGCAGGTGGGCACGCCCCCGGCCCCGCGGTAAACTTAGGCATTTCCGATTTTTCGTCTCTAAACTTTAAATCGGACCGATTATCGATTTAGTGCGATTTCTATTTATTTATTTAACACTTTATTTATTTATTTACTCTTGCCGGCCGGCGCAGACCCCGGCGGTTGCCCCTGGCAACGGATAGCAACGCGTTCGCTGCGGGGTGGACGCCATTTTGCATTACCATTAAAAATATGCGCATGCATTAACACGCGATTCTGAGGTAAATTCATCAAAGTTTCACGTCCTCTCCACTCCCCCCCCACCCCAATGTGTGCAATTACTATTATAGGGTCGGTAGATAATAAAATTATAGCGATTACACAGTATTATTGTAGCGCGGGGGGGGGGGGGAACGGCACCCGTACCCAGCCTCAGCCGGGTGGGCTATTTAGGCGAGGCCGGAGGCTCTGCACGGTACTAGACCTCGACACCCACCACGCGACTCTGAGGTAAATTCATCAAAGTTTCACGTCCTCTTCACTCCCCCCCACCCCAATGTGTGCAATTACTATTATAGGGTCGGTAGATAATAAAATTATAGCGATTAGACAGTATTATTGTAGCGCGGGGGGGGGGGGGGTTAACAGCCCCAGCACCCAGCCTCAGCCGGGTGGGCAATCTAGGCGAGGCCGGAGGCTCTGCACGGTACTAGGCCTCGACACGCAACTCTGTCAGGCGTCGACTTTGTGGTATAAACTCGATATACCCAGCGTTGCCCGGGGGAAAAATACATGTAAAATCTTCTGAAAACTTTAAAACATAACATCCCAATGAAAATACAACTGTGTAATTAAAACTCTAAACCCGACCGCGCCAAGAATCGATTCTCTGAATCGCGAAAAGGAATCGAAGGTTGTAGATTCATTTAGAATCGCCTTATTTCCGTTTAATATTAGTTGGTTATAGAGTTGATATAAACTGCTACGAATGGGAAATATCAGGCGTTGACCGGGACTAAAATATAATTAAAAACTCCTGAAAACTTTAAAACATAACATAAGAATGAAAATAAAACTCTGTAATTAAAAATGGAAACCTCCTATGCGCCAGGAATCGATTCTTTGAATCGCGCAAAGGAATCATCGAAGGGGGAGAGTGGTGGTGGTGTGGGAGAGTGGTGGTGGTGTGGGAGAGTGGTGGTGGTGTGGGAGAGTGGTGGTGGTGTGGGAGAGTGGTGGTGGTGTGGGAGAGTGGTGGTGGTGTGGGAGAGTGGTGGTGGTGTGGGAGAGTGGTGGTGGTGAGGTTGAGTGGTGAGTGGCGGTTGTTAGTGGTGATTAGTGAGGGGTGAGTGGTGAGGGTTAGTGGTGAGCATGAGTGGTGAGGGTGGGTGTTGAGCGTGAGTGGTGAGGGTGAGTGGTGATTGTTGAGGGTGTGATTGGTGAGGATGAGTGGTGAGTAGTGAGGGTGAGTGGTCAGGGTGAGTGGTGAGGGTGAGTGGCGGTTGTGAGTGGTGATTAGTGAGGGGTGAGTGGTGAGGGTGAGCGTGAGTGGTTAGGGTGAGTGGTGAGGGTGAGCAGTGAGGGTGAGCAGTGAGGGTGAGCAGTGAGGGTGAGTGGTGATTGGTGAGGGTGTGATTGGTGAGGATGAGTGGTGAGTGGTCAGGGTGAGTGGTGAGGGTGAGTGGTGAGCGGTGAGGGTGAGTGTTGAGGGTGAGTGGTGAGTGGTGAGCGTGAGTGGTGAGGGAGAGTGGTGAGCGTGAGTGGTGAGGGAGAGTGGTGAGGGAGAGTGGTGAGGGAGAGTGGTGAGGGAGAGTGGTGAGGGAGAGTGGTGAGGGAGAGTGGTGATTGGTGAGTGGCGGTTGTTAGTGGTGATTAGTGAGGGGTGAGTGGTGAGGGTGAGCGTGAGTGGTGAGGTTGAGTGGTGAGCAGTGAGGGTGAGTGGTGATTGGTGAGGGTGTGATTGGTGAGGATGAGTGGTGAGTGGTCAGGGTGAGTGGTTGTTGTGAGGGTGAGTGGTGAGGATGAGTGGTGAGGGTGAGTGGCGGTTGTGAGTGGTGATGGGTGAGTGGTGAGTGGTGAGCGGTGAGGGGTGAGGGAGTGGTTAGTTTTGAGGGTGAGTGGTGAGGTTGAGTGGTGAGGGTTAGTGGAGAGTGGTGAATGGTGATTTGTCAGTGGTGATTGGTGAGGATGAATGGTGAGTAGTGAGGGTGAAGTTGAGTGGTGAGGGGTGGTTGTGACGGTGAGTGGTGAGGGTGAGTGGTGAGGGTGAGTGGTGAGGCTGAATGGTGAGAGTGAGTGGTGAGTGGTGAGGGAGAGTGGTGAGTGAGAGTGGTGAGGGTTAGTGGTGAGAGTGAGTGGTGATTGGTGAGGGTGAGTGGTGAGGGTGAGTGGTGAATGGTGAATAGTGAGTGGGAGTGGTGAGTGGTGAGGATGAGTGGTAAGGGTGAGTTGTGAGTGGTGAATGGTGAGGGTGAATGATGAGTACAGTCAATATGCACTGCTGTTATCATACCAGGTACCACCACCACAATATGTACTCCTCTCATCATAGCAGATACCACCACGGCAGTATGCACTGCTGTAATCATAGCAGGTTCCACCACAATATGCACTGCTGTCATCATAACAGGTACCAACACAGCAGTATGCACTGCTGTAGTGATAGCAGGTACGACCTCAGTCGGTACACACTGCTGTAGCGATAGTAGATACTGCTATCGAGTTGGTAGATACCGCTATAGTAAATACTAAAACAGTCAGTATATACCGCTACAGTCAGTCAATACTGCTACAGTCAGTATATACTACTATACAGTCAGTATATACTACTATACAGTCAGTACATACTACTATACAGTCAGTACATACTACCACGGTGAGTAGCTACTAGAGTCAGTCGATGCTATTATAGAGTGAGTAGATACTGCTATAGATTTTGTAGTTACTACTATAGTCAGTGGATACAACTATAGAGTCAGCAGATACTATACAGTTAGTCGTTACGAGTATATAGTCGGTAGATACTACTGTAGGCCCAGTAAATACTACTATGGTCAGTAGTTATTACAGTCACTAAATACCAGAGGTGTGGACTCGAGTCATGTGACTTGGACTCGAGTCAGACTCGAGTCATGAATTTGATGACTTGCGACTCGACTTGGACTTGCATAACAATGACTTTGTCCCACCTATGAGATGTGGACTCGAGTCATGTGACTTGGACTCGAGTCAGACTCGAGTCATGAATTTGATGACTTGCGACTCGACTTGGACTTGCATAACAATGACTTTGTCCCACCTCTGCTAAATACTACTACACAGTCAGTAGCTACTACTGGCTCAATTGATACTACTGTACAGTCAGTAGATACTACTACAGAGTCAATAGATACCACTTCCTCTGTTGTATGTAAGGTGTTGTTAGTATATATACCTACGAGGGGTAAAGATATTTTTTGAGGGGGAGGGGGGGAGACCGCAATTTTCGGAAACCTTTTGACATCAACTATTTACCTCACACTTTCTACAACTTTTTGGAAAGCCTCTTATATATTTGTTGGTGGAGAAATGTACAAACAGCCCACCGGGCTTTGACAATACATTAGTATCTGTGTATATATATGTAAGGTTTTTAAGAAATATATTTTTCACCCGGGCAAAGCCGGGTACTTCCGCTAGTAGAATATAAAGGGAAGGGTCACTGCCCAAAACGTTACCTAATGTCTACTTTTCCGTTTGAAGGCAGTGTTATTGACGAATGCATCGGGGTTTGGGTTTTTTTTGCTTGTGCACCACTGCCAATCCAGTGTCACCACATCAAACTGCCAAAAGGAATGCAACACTGGCTATTTTTAAACCAAGCTAAGCTAGATTTGAAGATTTCGTGACTGCAGGGATCAACTCTTTGGTTCTTTCGGTAAAGTCACGTAGGTATCAAATAAAATACATTTTATCACGACGTTTCGATTGCAACACAAGCAATCATCATCAGGTGGGAAAACCACAGCAGTACATTGTTTTGCTGAAGTGGCAGAGAGATGCCGTGGTAAGAAGTTATATAGGTGTAAAGTAGTAACTTGACGGGAGACGACCTTACGGGTAGCACACTCTTTATTAACACCAACTTATATTACACGGGTGGCTAACTGCAGCCTAACCCACGGGGTTCCCCTGGCTACACCCACACGGGCTCTTACGCCCCGTAGCTTCTCGGAACCCACCCGGCTGGGGTGTCCGTCTCGACTCTGGGTCCCACAGCCTCGTCCCACATGGACGTCAGACCACGGGTCCCACAGTCTCGCCTCCGAGCCACACAGGGTCCCGGCCCTTACAAGGACAGCGAGACTAGGGGTCTCAGGGCCCTACCTCTTCAACTCCGTCTTCGATCTTCAACTGGTTAACAACTCCCCGAGTGCTCCCGCGCGTCCCCCTTTATAGTCCCTCATGCGGACGTCGCTGAGAGCACCCACCCCAGTTGACCAATCACTGCGCGCTGCCCACGATCCTATTTCCCACCTTGTGTCAGCGCGCATAACCACGCACCCCGCGCCGCCCCGTGATCTCTCACTGTCGGCGCGCATCAACACCACCACTACATAGGTAAGAGAGGGGGGAGGGGCAAGGGTGGGGGGTAGGGGGAGCGTTGCGTGGACGCTAGGAGAGGGACGTCCACGCAACGCCCCCCTCCCCCTACACCCCTCCCCCCCCACCCTTGCCCCTCCCCCCGACCCTTGCCCCTCCCCCCTCTCTTACCGATGTAGAGGTGTAATTGTGTATGGGAGCGGATGGCAAACAAACACAAGGGGCGTGGTTAGGGCCGTACACATAGGAGGTGGCCACACCGACGTCCGCACCTGCATCCCCCACGGGCCCCTCCCGGGGGGGCCGCGGACTATAAGAGGGGGTGAGCCGGAGGGCTCGAGGTCGAGGTATCAGCTTTAACCAGCGAAGACGGAAGACCAGCTAGCATAGGCCCCGGAGCTCCCCTGGCTCGCTGTCCTTATCAGGGCCGACCAGGGCAAGCCGGTGGCGTGGCCCCGAGAGCCCAGACTGACGAGCAGGTCTGGGAACTCAGGGGGTCGGATCCCAGCTTGACCAGGGCTGGGACAGGTAGCCTCCCCTAGCTCCCTAGTGGAGGACTTGGGCTTAGGTTAGCGGGGATTAGATGTTGTGTCTCCCTGTTAGCCGAGTAAGGGGACGTTACCCCTTAGATCCTGTGTATACTCGCTAACTGTATACAAGTTGTGTTAATAAATAAGTGTGCCTCCGATCCCGTCGTCAAGCCTCCTGAGTAATTACTACATCTGGTGTCAGAAGTAAAACGTCCAAAGATGGACACACGAGGGACGACACGTACCAGGGAGTCGGAGAGGGAGGACACCGCGGCCGAATCACCACCAGAGATGGCCGAGGTCGGATCGGAGCAGCCGGGGCCGAGTACACCCGCGCCGCTACGACAGGAGGGGGGGGATGCGTCGGCCGAGGGACTTCGGCTGGCTCACTCCCGCCTGGCGGAGCTGCTCTACGCCGCGGCCGCCGTGTTGGAGGACATCACGCGGCTGGGAGCTGGAGGGGCTGCGCGGGAAGACGGCAGCAGCCGACGCACGCCGGCATTTCCCGCCACCCCGACGCGGCTCGCGGTTAAATTTCCCGCCATCACTACAGTGCGAGCAGAGGGCGGGGCCGGCCTGCGTCAGGTGACTGCTGAGGGCCAAGCACGAGCCGTGACATCATCAACGCCGGCCAGCGCGTCAACAACGGAGCGACCGGCGATGCCATGCTCACAGCCCGCCCACACTGTAACGTCGGCTGGGAACGAGGGAGCGAGATCCGCAGCCACGGACGTCGCCTTACAACAGCGACTGCCGCCTCTCAAGGAGTTCGTGGGAGCGGATGGAGATTGGGGCGGCTTCAAAAGGCGGTTCATCGCTCATCAAGAGATGGCGAACTGGACGGACGCCGAGGCACTATGCGCGCTGCCGGCGATGCTGGACGACGACGCCCTGGCTACCCTCACCTCGGCGCCTAAGGAAAAGCGCGCCACGCTGCACCTGGCGCTGCAGCTGCTGTCAGCCGTCTATGGGCCGCCTTCGGACTGCAGGCAGCTGTTCCACGATCGGCATCGGGGCGCCAACGAATCGCCCCTGGCCTTCCGAACGGCTCTCCTGGCCCTGGCAAAGGCAGCTTTCCCGCGGATGGACGAGGAGGGAGTGGACGCCATGGTAGCTGAAAAGCTGCTGCTACTCGCCGATGAGCTGGACATCGCCGTCTTGGCTCAAGACGACGGGGAGATGTCGTCCCTGCTGGTCGCGCGCCACATCCACGGGGGCTTGCGGTCCCTGCGTCGCAAGGCTGCGGGGTGGAGCGGCGGGGGGAATGGAGATCGGCGGCACCGCAGGCTCGGAATGGACCGAGCCGCCAGGAGCAGCCCAGGCCATCTGGGGCGCTCACACGCTGCTACAACTGTGGCTTGCAAGGCCACGTTGCGTCAGGATGCCGGGCTCCCCGTCAGCGCGGAGCGACACCTCGTCAGGACGCCACGCCGTCTCCACCCAAGCTCCAGCAGAGAAATACGGCGAGTCGTGGCACCTCACACGTTTGGCCCATGCACACATCCGACACACACTCACGCGCTCACCTGAACAGGGTTCGAAAATCGCCGCCCATCGCGCGCGATTGTTCTGAAATGCGGCGAGCGCTCCAACCGGGTCAGTGGTCGGAGCTCGCCCATCGTGTCGTTGCTGCGTCGGCGGGATCATCGGTTGTGGTCGGTCATATTGATGGGGTAGAGGTGCGGATTTTAATTGACACAGGGGCATCGGCGACCATTATATCTGATTTGATTTATAACATCCTTCCCGTTCAAAGTCGTCCCTTGCTCCCTGTTGACGTGCCATGCTATGCTGCTAACGGGGGCTCGCTGGGCATTATTGGGCAAATCCGCGCCAAAATTTGCATTGGAGACATTAAATTATCCGGGCCTGTTTTGGTTTCCTCCTCACTCGCGGTTCCGTGCCTGTTGGGGACGGATTTCTTGGCCAAAATGCCCATCCGTATCTTGATTGACCAGGGATGCATCGAGCTCCCATCGGGCCGACGTGTTACATTTTTGTCTTCCCCCACCACGGAGCGTCGGGCGTTTGCCACCGTGCAGGCGCTCGTGACAAAAACTGTGCGCGTACCCCCGGGGGCTCAGATGCTCGTCCCTCTTAGGTTGCGTCGGCCGTTTGCTGAAGGGGTTGCGGATCGGGGGGTCTTGTTGGGACCATCTCGAGCCGGGGTCAATGGACCCGATTTGCTAGCGGCTCAGACCATGGTGAAAGGGGATGGGGACCCCTTCATTGCAGTCCTTAATGTAGGATCGCGAACGGCCGTGGTTCCTCAAGGGACCGTGCTTGCACACGCAACGCCGGCGCCCTATGAGGAACCACTCGTGGGTCAGGTAACCACCGATCCTCCGTGGCGACCGCATTCGGACTGTGATGACGGATGGCTGGATGCACTTTGCGCGGGATCTGTGGATCTGTCCGACACGCAGCGTGCGCAGCTGCGAGTTCTCCTGAAAGAATTTGCCGACGTTTTTAGTAAACACAAATTTGATATTGGTTGTACTAAATTGCTGCGACACCATATTGACACGGGTGACAGCGCGCCAATCCGCCAAAATCCCTTTCGGCTCAGTCCCGCCGAAAAGGATCATGTCAAATCGGCTGTTGATGACATGCTAGCCGCCGATATCATTTCCCCTTCCAACAGCCCGTGGGGCGCACCGATCGTTTTGGTGAAAAAACACGACGGCTCACTGCGGTTTTGTGTCGACTTTCGGCGATTGAACAAAATTTCTGTGGCAGATGCGTACCCGCTTCCTCGAATGGATGAGTCGCTCGATGCCTTGGCGGGGGCGCGATTCTTTTCCACCCTCGATTTACTATCTGGATTCTGGCAGCTTCCTCTGGATGACGAATCAAAACCTAAAACTGCTTTTCGGACACCGCAAGGTCTCTTCCAATTTAACCGCTTGCCGATGGGCTTGCATTCTGCGCCGGCAACTTTTCAGCGGTTAATGGAACTGGTCTTGGCAGGCTTGCAATGGGATTCGTGTTTAATTTACTTGGACGATGTCATCGTCTTTAGCAAATCCTTCGAGGAACACCTCCAGAGGCTGCGTGCTGTTTTTCTCAAAATGCGGGCTGCCAATTTAGAATTTAAACCGCAGAAGTGCCATTTGCTCCGCGAATCGGTGCGGTATTTGGGTCACATTGTTGGGCGCTCGGGGATATCCACTGATCCCGCCAAAACGGAATGCGTCAGCTCCTGGCCGACTCCCACCTCGGTGGGAGAGGTCAGGAGTTTCATTGGGTTCGCGTCGTACTATCGACGGTTTGTGGCTGACTTCGCTACGATCGCGAAACCATTGCATGCCTTGACGTCCAAGGGAGTCAGGTTTCATTGGGGGCTGGAGGAGGAGGCTGCTTTTCACGCCCTCCGGAATGCCCTAGTGGGGGCTCCGCCGTTGAATTACCCCGACTTCTCACAACCCTTCTTGCTCGATACAGATGCAAGTAACACGGGCATCGGGGGCGTGCTGTCCCAACTCATTGGGGGCGTAGAGCATGTGGTGGCTTACGGTAGTCGGGTACTGTCTCCAGCGGAACAACGGTACTGCGTTACCCGTCGGGAATTATTGGCAATTGTTTATTTCATTCAGCAATACCGCCCATATCTGTACGGTCGGCGTTTCACCGTCCGTACAGATCATGCGGCCCTACAGTACGCTCTGCGGGTTCAACAACCATCGGGCCAGTTGTCTCGATGGTTGGAGATTCTCCAGGACTACGACTTTGTCACCACATATCGTAAGGGCGTCCGCCACACGAACGCTGACGCCCTGTCACGGTTGCCACCCACTTCGGAGTGCGCTTGCCTCCTGGGTTCGGGGCGTTGTAGGCCCCCGAACGTCACCACCGATTCGGTCCTCGTGGCCGCCGCCGATGCGCCTTCGGCTTCGGGTCCTATCGAGCAAGAAGGGAGGGATTCGTTGCTGGGGTTGTCGGTCGCGGAATGGGGACGCCTCCAAATGGAGGACACCTCCCTCCTCGCTCTGCGCCGTCGCGCAGGGGGGGTTGGGCAGGGGGTGGCGAACATTGACTCGTGGGGGTTGTTCCAGGGTCTTTTAATGCACTGGGACGGAAAAACCCGCCGCCAGCAGCTCGTGGTGCCTGCAGCATTGAGGGGTAAGGTGGTATGGGCTGTTCATGAGCGGCTTCTGCACTTGGGGGTTCACAAGACCTTTGCCACGCTCCAGCTCGATTTCTTCTGGCCGGGCATGGCAAAGGACGTGGGGGATCTCCTGGGGTCGTGCACGCAATGCGCGCAGCGAAAGCCACCAGCTAGGGGGTCCAACCCTCCGCTGCAGTCCATAAAGGTTTCCCGGGTTAACGAGCTCGTTGCGCTAGACATACTCGGCCCATTTCCCGCTACACCCAGGGGGAATAGGTATTTATTGACAGGGGTCGAATACTTCACGAGATGGCCTATGGCCTGGCCCCTGGCCAACCAGTCGGCAGCAGCCATCGCGGAGGCTTTTGTCCAGGGCTATGTCCTCGACAAAGGTGCTCCGGAACGGCTGCTTACTGACCAGGGTAAGAATTTTTCGGGAAAACTCCTCCGCGAGGTGTGCGACCTCTTGGGTACGGAGAAAATTCGGACCTCCCCGTATCACCCTCAAACTGACGGGATGGTGGAACGGCTGCATCGGACCATCACGTCTATGCTGTCCCAACAGGTGTCCGAATCCCAGACAGATTGGGACCTTCGCATAGCCGGTGTGTTGCAGGCCTACAGGATGGCTCCCCATGCGGCCACCGGATTTTCCCCTTTCTTTTTAATGTATGGCCGCGAGGCTAACCCCCCTGTGACGACCCAGCTGAAGCTCTCGGCGCCTCAGGCGAAGTCTACCTTGTCCGAACACGTTAAATTTAACATCAGCAAATTGTCTGAGGCGCGGGAAGCGGCCGTGCAAAATTCTGAACTCCGCCAGAAGGCGAACGAGAGGCTTCGGCTGGGGCGGGTACATGTGTTCAAATGGAAACCAGGGGACAGGGCATGGTTGCACTGTCCCCAGGTGCCACTGGCAACCTCGTCAAAGTTGGTACGGCCGTGGCGGGGGCCAGTGGAGGTCGTACAGGTCTTACGGCCGCAATGTGTTCGCGTCAAATGGGGGAGGCGTCGGTGGTACGTGCACCCCTCAAGGTTGAAACCGTTCATTGCGCCGGCCCGTGGTTCACACACACACACGCATGGCCAAACGTGTGAGGGGTCCGCCGACTCCCCAACGTCGCTGCTCTCGCCTAACATGACGTCAACTGTTCCATCTCCAGGTGCAACAGGAGTGACGGGTCCACGCCCGCCAACCCCTCCCGGAGGGGTCGGGGGTCACTCGGCAGCGACGCCAGACTCTCTTGCACCCGGACCGTCACCAACCACCACTGAGCGTGCCGGGTCGAGCCCTTGTGACGGGCCCGCCGCGAGAACGCGCGCCAAAACGCGCAGACTATTGTGAGGTCGGCCGTTGGGGGGCCCTTGCGGACAGTGGGGGAGGGGCATCCGGAGCGCGTGTATATATGTTGGGTTTGCGGAATGGGGTATTTATTCGGGAGGGTGCGCCGGGTTATTTTTTTCTCTTTCTTCTTCTACCTGTTTCCTGTTGTTGTTGTTGTTATGACTGTTATTGTTCTTGTTAAATTTACGCGAGGCACACACGGTTTTGGGGAGGCATGCACCTTTATTCTGATTTTGTTGCAGCCGGGGACGGCTGCGAGCTGTACAGGGGGGGGTGATGTAGAGGTGTAATTGTGTATGGGAGCGGATGGCAAACAAACACAAGGGGCGTGGTTAGGGCCGTACACATAGGAGGTGGCCACACCGACGTCCGCACCTGCATCCCCCACGGGCCCCTCCCGGGGGGGCCGCGGACTATAAGAGGGGGTGAGCCGGAGGGCTCGAGGTCGAGGTATCAGCTTTAACCAGCGAAGACGGAAGACCAGCTAGCATAGGCCCCGGAGCTCCCCTGGCTCGCTGTCCTTATCAGGGCCGACCAGGGCAAGCCGGTGGCGTGGCCCCGAGAGCCCAGACTGACGAGCAGGTCTGGGAACTCAGGGGGTCGGATCCCAGCTTGACCAGGGCTGGGACAGGTAGCCTCCCCTAGCTCCCTAGTGGAGGACTTGGGCTTAGGTTAGCGGGGCTTAGATGTTGTGTCTCCCTGTTAGCCGAGTAAAGGGACGTTACCCCTTAGATCCTGTGTATACTCGCTAACTGTATACAAGTTGTGTTAATAAATAAGTGTGCCTCCGATCCCGTCGTCAAGCCTCCTGAGTAATTACTACACCTATATAACCTCTTACCACGGCATCTCTCTCCCACTTCAGCAAAAAAACGAATTTCTTGCTGTGGTTTTTCCACCAGATGATGATTGCTTGTGTTGAAATCGAAACGTCGTGATTTAATTTATTTTATTTGATACCTACGTGACTTTACCGAAAGAACCAAAGACTAAGCCAAGCTATTTTTATTTTACCAGGTAAGGGCCCACTGAGCTATGTAGCTCTTTTTCAGAATCGACTTGGCCACAAATGATAGCTCAACGAAGTGGCTTATCATGTAGAAATGTATTGCAGTCAAATACTCTAAATGCTTGATGTTGATGTTCAATGTGGAGAGAAAAAGCAGAGGACCCGGAGAAAAATCCACGTGACCACGGGGAGAGAGACACACAAACTCCAAATATACAACAATCTCCAGACGAGGCAGATAACATCTCACCACCAGGTCGCCAAAATGTTGCACCACGGTAGCAAGATGTGAAAGTGTATTTAATATCAGGGTGGGAAGAGCCCCCAGCGATGTTCCCTTTACCACCGCCACCACTGCCATGCCCCCACCAATGCAATTCTACGACAGTGACATCGCCAAAGAATAAAAACAAAATAAGATGCTGGGCCGAAAGGTGGACTTGATATTTAAGACTAACATTGTGACTGCTTGCAACAACAAAAAATAGCTTTATAGCTCATCGGATTTCTCCAGTAGAAATAAATATTTGGATTCTATTTTCTGACTGTCAAACTGAATGAAACATTATAATAAAAGTAGCCTAAAATGGTGTTGAATGTATGTAATAATTCACGTAATAATTGACAACCATTTGTCATTCCACTGTTGGATGAAAGCCTCCTCCCGCACCTTTAGGTTATGGGGCTTATTTTACCACGCCGTCGATTAGTACGGTTGGCTACGTACGGTGCAAAAAGAAGTTCAACATACATCCATACCATAGTAATAATAATAATAAATTCTGGCCAGTGCAGGTTTTGTGAAGGAGGGTCCCAGGACCAGTTCAGATATCACTCCGCACCAATGTTAGCCACGGTTCGTAAATTAAACTCGGGTCACTAAATTTACAGCGCAGTGGATGATGGAAGTGCAGCACAATAAAAACCGCCCCCTTGCACCCACCGCTTCCACATCTGCGAAGCCAGCATCTTGCACAAGTGAGAGAGAGAGAGAGATGGAGGAGAGAAGCCGGGCCTTACTTGGCAAGGGAACGAGCTCGATGGTGCAGCCGCTGGTCAACTCGGTGGTGTCCAGATCCACGCGGTGATATTCGTACACGGTCCACCTGCTTGGGACTGATGACAGTAAAATCGTTACAGCAGCAGGGTAACCGCCCCACTCCGTATGAAATCGCAGCATCTCATCTCGCTCAAACAAGGGTGGTACGGTAACTCAAGCTTCACCGTAGGCCACAGGCAAGCAGTGGAAGTTTGAAACATAAAAACGTCACTCATCTGCCCTGACCAATTAACCACCAAACCCAGTGCAGTTTTTGCGTGCGGTGGTGAAACCATCATTTTGTATCATTCACATATCAAAACTTTGCCACATATCCATCTACAACTCAGTCATCAGCGAGTTGGATATGCGACATTGTACTGTTTACTACGACATGGGACCAGCGGTCATTTAAATTACCACCGCTCTTAGCTTCTGACAAAGTGCAAGTAATTCTAATAATTTCTGAGGAATTACGAGGGAAGCCAAAGGTTCAACCTTGCCAGAGCTGGCCAGCCATATTTTTTGATTGTTAACGCCTGATCGTATGAACAACAGAGCAGCATTGTTTGGGCAGCCAGAATTGCAGGAAGTTCTACATTTTACAATCAGGTGGTTAAATGTAAGCAGGTCATATGTTCGATATTTCATTTCTCATTTCAGAAAGTTCCCTGTATTCCCATGTGGTGCTCATGAAGTCAAGCATAAAAAATGTACCCATTCGTAATGTGCAAGTCACAAAGTCTCAACAAATTAACCAATAGTAAAATTAAAAACACATTATATTTATGCACCTGTTAACTTTGACACAGACGTATCAAGATGTCTACCCTCGAGTTCATTCACTTTGTAATAGATACCCGATATTACACATTTTTTAAACTTTCAAACCCTTTTACCACAGCGATTAGTGAAGATAATCACAACGCTTTATGCAATGCAAGAAAAAAATCTGGATATTAAAAAAATAAGTGGTAAAACTATTTAAATAAATAACCCCCCCCTTTCTCTGTCCATGACCCGTGTCATTGCACATGTTACATATTTTTTCATTAGACTTTTTTAAAATCTCCTTTAAAAAGGCAGTCTTACTGACGAACATGGCGGGATTTTGTTTTGTCATTTGTGTTTCTGCACCAGTGCCGACGCAGTAGCAGCAGCAGCATCACTGCCAAAGAGTTTGTCCCACGCTGCACGTCTTCCTTCCTTCATTCGCAGCAACTTGAGATGCGACCAAATTACAAAAGTCACATTTAAACACTGTAAACCCAAATTGTGTTGCAGTATTAGGTAGAACTTCATTTGGACCGTATGTTGCCAACAGTGCTAAATCGGAGGTGCAGTGTACCGGAGGACAGGTACGGAAAATAGTAAATTAATAAAATTGGTTCACACCTACAGCGCTTTTACAACTTTGCAGAGATGATTGCAGTTTAAGAAGAGAGAGAGCACCGATTGACACTACTCATAGGTGTAACACACTCACTGGGTTTTCCTGAGGACCTGTGGGTCAAGATGAAAGCGTCCGAAATGCCGACCTTGACGGGATGCTTGCCTGAACTGATCCGCGATATGGGGATGGGAATCTACGGGGGGGGAGAGGGAAATGGGACAAGGACCGGTTAAATTCTCGAACAACGTGATAGCACACCGACATCGCTACACAAACTGTACATGCTTTCTTTACAACTGCTTTATGTGCATTTAGTTTGTCGTCCTTCCACCCACACCTCTGATTATTACGGTTGGCTAAATACGGTTCAAAATAAGTTCAAACTACTATACACTACACACTACGATACAATACACTATAGAATATACTACTACACCACTATATAATATAATACATAGATAACTAATTTCTTTGAAGCTTCTTTGTGTTTAGTTTGTGGTCCTTCCCTCCACACCTTCTATTATCATGGCTAGCTCGGTACGGAGTGAAAGAAGTTCAACACGCATACACGTGTAGAGGAGTGAAATACGCGGTGCGCACAGTTAACCGAGGGCAACCGAGGGCAAACAGGTGCGCGTGTGCAACGTGAGGTTTGCACGGACAGACCGCCAATTGTTAAGGGGCGAAGTAGGTGCAAACGTGGTCGACCGGTTGTGCACGTTGAGACCGGAGGTGTTACCAGGGAGACGGGAGATGAGCGTTGATTGATGGGCCGACAGGCGCCGGCCTGGCAAGAGCTTAAAGAGACGCACGAGAGGTCTCAGATAATTAGCAGAGGGATATAAGCGGGTGTGTGCGCGAGTGGAGAGAGAGCTGTTGTTGGCGGGGTCGAAGAGTGAAGACATCTTTCCACTGCCGCTCCAGCCGTCAACGGGACCTCAACCCTCACGCCGTCGCCGGGTGGGTGTTGGCTGATCCCCCCGCCCGGGACAGACGGGTGAGCGGGTCTGAGCGAGTGGAGGTGAGGGCAGCGGTGGAGATGTAGTCACTGTGTGCGGAGACACTGTGTGTAGAGTGTGTAGAGTCGCCTGTGTGCAGACTAGCTGTGTGCAGAGTCGCTGTGTGTGAGGACGCTGTGTGCGGAGCCGCCATGTGCAGAGAAGTTAAACATAAGTGACCATATAGATACAACTGGTGCAAGAATAGGTGAATAAAGTGTAAGCAGGCGACTTGTTACGTGTCGGTGCGAGTAATTTTTGAAGACTCTACACATACATAGCCGTTACAGCATACCAACGTGTCTATAGAACTTTCAATATTGCACGTATTCTTAACCTTAACCTCTTAACCTTAACTAACGTCTTCTTGAAAGAACCAAGAAGATGAATCCCTGCAGTCACGAAAGCTTTAAATCGAAATTTAACTAACGTCGTCACATGGCAAAAAGGAAATAACATTGTCGACACTTTTAGTGTTTATTGACTGTCATATCGGCAGCCAAACCGATGGGCATTAGCAGCTGATTGGAGGGAAGAAGATGAAAGGGGAGCGATGGATATGAAGCGGCGAGACACGGGGAAAGAGATACGGCCACAGGATGCCAATTCCACAGTATTCAGGTGTTAGCAGCACCAGAGCCTAAACACAATCCTACCACACATGCCCCTCACACACAGATGTAATACAGCCACAAAGCTCTTCTATATATGTCAAAGCAAGCCACAATAGCGTATTTGTGTCAAAAAGGGCACGTGTTTATTTTCCCTGTGACCAGTATAATTACTCTCCTTCAGAGCACAAAAAGCGCACACCAAACACGGCAATCCGCAGACGCCGACAGCAGCACGAGCCACGAGCAACACAAGGTTAGAGAGAGACCAGCCGCCAACATCGCCTCGCCACCACAAACACGGAGGGGGCGCTCGTGGTTTCAAATGAAGCGTGCTGGCTGTCGAGACCCACTAATCCACGATGAATGTGCTCGAGAGTGGGGGCAAGTAGTTCCGTGGACACAAAGGCAGACAAAGATCGCCTTAGACTGCACAATCAGTCAAGTGCAGAGGAATAAAGATAGACAATACAACTACGAGTTATAGAATGTCACCCTCACCCATGAGGCTAAGTTTCCCCTCAGGTTGTCGGATCGATACAATACAGTTCAGTCCGTTCTCCTATAATGTGCGTTTTCAAAACACAAATTGGATATCACGTGATTAATGTAATATGGAACACATTTTTTACAATGCGGATGTGAATTGGATAGAACGCGGTCGAACGAACGCAACTATATCGCGCAAGTAGGAATAAGCAGTCGTACAGACGCCTTGGAGTAGCATCGCACAAGGCATTGGGATGCTGCTGGATGCTTCTAGACGCTACCCACGATGCCTCAGTCTTCACTCGGCCCGCGGCATTACGCATTTCACGTGCTATCGCGGGACTGTGCCTTATTCTATATTATTGATTAGAAACACCAAAAATTTTCCCCAATGCAGCGTTTTTCAGGAACACAAGTACTACCGGCGTTAAAGGAAACAGACTGGACAACATTGTGTGCACGCTCACCCACAACCGGTGAAAGTATATGCGCGGTCGGTGCAATTAAAACCTGTGGGGGCGGGGGAAGGGGGGGGGTCTTGGCGAGGTGGCACTCACCGTTTTGTACCCGAAGATGATGCGCCCGTCGCTGTGTAGCACGGCCTGGAAGGTGAAGCCACCGACGCTTCGGTTGTCAAACAGGCAGACATCGCTCCACTCCACGGCGAGCAGGGAGCCTGCAAAGAGAAAGACCCCCACCCTCCCTAAGGTACTAATTTGAGGCAGAGTCGACCTAAGGGAGGCCCAGATAATCATCACGTGGGTAGTTTATGTTCATGTATCCAAACCACTGCGGGCTTGGCAGCACAGCAGCATGCGAACCACTTCACGACTGAGGCTGCTCAAAGACAACAACAACACCCGTCATTTGCCACCAAGTGGTGGTGATGTCAACATGGTGCCTTTTGAGGACACCTGAAGTGTGAAAGGATCGTTAACAGGAGGTCTCAGGACAGACTCAGGTGCCATATGTTGACCGAGATGACTGGCAGATGGGCCAGCTGTGGCCCCTACTGTGCCAACTTTCTGCATGTTATCCAACCGGTGCTCCGCTCGTTGTTGTGAGCGTCGCTCCTCTGCCCTGCGTTGTTGTTGTTGTTGTTGGAGGGCGACTACCTCCAACTGCCCAGTAGCGTCCTTCACGAGCCTCCTCCAGAGGCCGATCTTGACACCACCTGTACCAGTCTTTGGCAAGTCAACTCAAGCTCTACTGCATCAGCTCATCTCTTCTCCAGCCCATGTTGTGCCCGTTTAGCCCCCACTATCAGGCCAAATAGAAGCTGCTTGGGTATGCGGTGAATGGGCATGTGGGCTACATGACCCAGCCAACACAGCCTTGCCTGCCAGAAGAGTTCACCGATGGGAATATGTACAGATCTTTCAAGGATTTGTGAGCTCCTCACGCAATCCAGCCTCGTTCAACCCCAGATGGATCATAGGCAGGCAAGCCTGAATGTTTCTAACCGGCGCAGATGATGCATTAGAGGGATCCATGTTTCACAAGCATAGAGAAGACAGGGCATGATTGTAGCTGAGAACCCCTGAAGATTCGTGTTGAGCGACAGCCCAGATAGCTTCCACACAGCATTATGTAGCAGATGAAAAGATAATGCTGCCCAACTGATTCAGAGACATCTGCTGTCAACCAGAGCTGGTCATATTGCCTAGGTATGTAAAACTCGCCACTCTCTCCACAGCTGCTTCATCACCAATGGGAAGATGAAGGGTGGAATGTTTTATGGCACAAAATACCCAAGCAGGTGCTTAGTTTTGGTGGGGCTAATAGTAAGACCCCATACCTCTAAGTAGCATGCTCCAAGTTCAGCAGCAGCGCCTCCAACTCCCCCTCTGAGTGAGCAGCAATCATCAGCATACATTACATAGTTGACCAATCGGGAGCTATCCCTTGACCGCACCCAAGCATCGGTCAGCCTCCTATTGTATCTTAACCAGAAGGAAACTCCTGCATACCCATGGAAAGCTTCTCGAACCCAAGTGGTCAAAGGGGATGTTAAATAATGCGGGAGCCAGCAGACATCCCTGTCACACCCCAAAATGAACAGGGAATGGCTCCAACGCCTGGCCACGTATATATAAACCGGGCCTGCCCACCATCATGAAGGCTCTTAATGCTTGTGTAGAGGCATTAATCGGCACTCCCCATGCTGTTAGCGGGTAGCTTCCCCTTCGCGTCAACAGGGAGCGGAAGTGCAATTACGTTAATGTAAAGGACTCTGGCCCAAGGGGCCAAAGGTAATCTCTGGGATAAAGGATCCTAGGACACAATCCCCAAACCCCAGGAGGGGGATTGGGGGATGATCTCACCTTCCAGAAGGTTCTGGAAGGGAGGCGTGGCTAGGGCGGAGCAAGCCACGGACCTGTATATAAGTCAGACCTCTGAAGAGTCCGGCTCAGGTCATCTCCAAGCCGAAGACGAAGCTGAAGATAGGACCCTGGACCCCGCGCTCCGTTGTCCTCCTAAGGGCCGGAGCCGAGTGAGGCCAGCGGTCAGGACCCGGAAACCTTGGCACGGTCGGGTCGGCGTAGCCTCCCCTAGGGCCCCTAGCTGGAGAGCTAAGAATTAGAGTGGTCCCAGTGTTAGCAGGCAGTGTAGCCCGGAGGCCATACCTCCTCAGGTATCGGGTGAAAGGGGCCGTTACCCCTTCGTTTTGCTTCACAGAAGTTCTCCTCTGGTTATTGACCCACTACACTTGCGAGCAGAAAGAATGAAGAACAGCCCAAAGCCCTGGCCTGTTGCTGGTAGCATAGGCCTTGACCAGGTCAAAAAAGCAGAGGTAGGTCTTGTTGGAATTTCTTACACCTCTGCTGTAGCAGATGATCAGAGAATGTGGCATCCGTACAGGACCACCTTGGTCTGAAACCACATTTGGGCTTCACAAGCCTCTCCCCTCAGCGTGCCTGGTAAGGGGATGTTGAATAATCCTTGCCAGGACCTTTCCCGGCAATGACAAGACACACACACACACGCCCACGCCCCATGCGTCTCATGGTCCCATACGCCAAACCCCCACACAAATGCCATGTTCTTTTTTTACGCAACCCAGGGTGTTTAAACTTCACTGCCAGAAAAAAAACAAGGGGTGAGATGATTTGAGAACCTGGTTTAATCACCAGGCAGCAGCCTGGATTCAAACTCGGGGACTTAGCGGTTGTGAACTAGTTGCCCGGACCTCCGAGCCACCTCTGCCATCTCTCAAAAGATTATTTTTTTTTATTAAAATCAGCATCAACTCTATAGGAATGCCCGAGGAGCATGTGCTCCTCCCCAATAACAAACAGCGGTGGTTGCCGGCTGCCGGCTGCCTCTCACTCAAAGGGCAGCTCCTCGAGATGTTGGTTGGGGGGGGGGGACATTAAAATACCAGTTCAAGGAGGTCACCACAGCAAAGGCTGTCATTGCCACATCACCGTGCCACCACTTTCTTCCCTTCTGCTAAATACCACAGCAGTTGCCTCCAAAACGTTGGCTCCTACAGTATCCTCCTGGAGAGGTTTAACTTCACATGTGACAACAACAGGTGCCCCCATACATTATGGGGAGCGGTAAGTGCATTGGTTAGTGTTCAATTCCCGCTCACGGCCAACATCAGGGACGATTATGTCAACTGGTCCTGGGACTCCCCCAAGGTTGACTCCACCTAAATTGAGTACCTGGTGTGTAAACATCACTACTGCTGGCCACCCACCCCCTCAGGTGCTGTTCCAGCCTTCATTAGGTGCCCGCTAACAGCACTTACCCCAACAGTCTGTTATGGCTACACAGGGGATCTTTGTCTTGGTTTTACCCACATGACTTGGTTCCACTGTTGGTACCACCTCCTGTGTACCATATCCTAGAATCGTCGCTCTTCAAAATACAACTCAACGCGCTAAATGGCAGAGAAAGAACAGGTCGAGATAGAGAAGTTGGAAAGTAATTCACCAAGATGCAAGTACACCATTATCTATTTTAAATGACGTGTCCATCCAAGTGTGGGAGAGGGACTGTAATTGTGTCTCACCTCTCAAGCAAGAAGCTCGTTCACCTACCGTTGTCGTAGTACTTGACGGTGGAGTTGTCGGAGAGGCTAGGCGCGAAGTTAGCCATAAGTGGCGCAATGTACTGTGTGAGAGTGATCATTCGGTACTTCACAACTCCAACAAATATGAACCCTGCAAAAAAAACAATCAATACGTGAAGGATATTATACGACAATCGAGACCTTTATCACGAAGCCAATTTTACTTCACTTGAAGGAGCAGACCATTTGCTGCAACTAGAAGACTGCCAAACAAACAAAAGGAGATGGGCAAACAGGAGTGTAAGCGCTTGCACACAAAATCTGACCGCTATTATGAGCAACAGCGATTTTCCACAACGCTATACGGTTGGTTTCCAGGCACTTTTGAGTCTATTTTCTTTGCTACATGGATGATCCCGTTTAGCCGGCTATTTTTCAAGGGAGATATGCGGTGCACGAGAACACGACAACACCAAAATAAAAACTTTAATATCACAGAACGGTCCTTCAGGAGTATTGCCTAATCGACCATCAAGGTATTTAATGGTCACAAACGAAAACACACGTGAATCAAAAGCAGATGGGAACAAATTATATAAGCATTCGAGATGAGATGACAGAGGACGCCATACCACACACAGCTCACCATACACCACACGAATCTGTCCAGGCCAAAATCGCAGGAAAAGGTGAGAGAACAAACCACCATTCGTTAGATGTTGGCGCGGTCAACGAGTCTGGGGATACCATCGTCACGGTGGGACGACCTTTCGGGCACGAGATCCTTTCCTGTGGCTGCCACCCTTACCCCTCCTGCTCAAGACTCGCCGCCCCCCACCTCCCCCTCCCCGCCTTTTTATAATGAAGTCAAAGAACTATCATCTCTGGAAAATGTCACATCCATGGCGATACCGAGGGGGAAAAGAGCTCGAGCAGAAGGCATGATCGACAAAAGCAGATCGCATCGTTACTCACCGTGTAGCGGTTATGTATTTAGTTTCCCCCATCGACTGTCACGCTACAGGGTTTGCGTTGTACGGGAGATTCTCAACCTGTGGTCCATGTGTCTTACGGAGGAAATATGTGTCGAGCTGATATGTATGGGATCCTACGGGAAACTAGCACAGTGGGCGGGGCTACGTCAGTGCACGGGCAGGTGCCCTCTACGACGTCCGCGCTTCGGACGTTACGATCCCCCGGGGCCCCACCCCTCAGGGAGGGGGATGTATAAAAGGGGAATGTATCGGGGGGCTAGGGAGAGTTGGGTTAGCTAAGAAGAGAAGACGGAAGACGTCCGAGATAGAGCCCTGGTCTCCCCCTGGTACGCCGTCCTTGTCAGGACCGCGCAGGCTCGAGCCAGTGGCGTGGTGCCAGAGCCAGAGCCAGTGTTGATCTGGACTCTGAGTACCGGGCCCGACTGACCAGTGTCGGGCCAAGATAGCCTCCCCTAGTCCACGAGAGGAGGACTCTGAGGCAGGCTAGGGTTAGCTAGGAGGTGTGTCCTCAGATAGACGGGTGAGGGGGCCAATACCCCCTCAAGTGTGTATGTCACAACGTTTGCTGTAATAAACCTCAGTGTGCCTCAACCCCGGGTGTCGACCTGTATTCGACGGTACTACATCTGGCGTCAGAAGTAAACAACAACGAACATGGACACGCGCCGAACAGCTCGGGCCGGGGTGCAGGAGGCGGAGGACACCACGGGAAGTGCGGTACCAGAGACGGCTGATGGGGGCAACGAGCAGCCGGGACCGAATGCGTCCTTACCGGGGCATCGGGAGGAAGGGGAGTTGCTGTCCGACGGACTGCGGCTGGCGCACGCGAGGTTGGCGGAGCTGCTATACGCTGCTGCCGCCACACTCGAGACCATCACTCGGCTGGGGGCTGCTGGACCACCGCGGGGCGAGGACGGCCGACGGCCGTTGCACCTTCCCGCCATTTCTACCGACGGCACTTTTGAAAGTCCCGCCATCGCCGCAGCAGCTGCCGAGGGCGTGGCCAACCTCAACTTGGGGTCCGACATCGGCTCCGCTGGGGCTGCCGCGTCACCGCCTTCGGACGGAGCGTCACTATCTGCGCGACAGGCGATTACAGCTGCCGTTCGTGCTGACGCTCGGCCGAGTCGCGGGGACATCAAAGTGCGGGCCTCCACGGCGGTCGCTGCACTACACCAAAGGCTGCCCCCGCTGAAGGAGTTTGTGGCTGAGGAGGGCGACTGGGGGGGATTTCAGCGGCGCTTCCTCGCGCATCAAGAGATGGCGGGGTGGTCAGACGACGAAGCCCTCTGCGCACTACCGGCGCTCCTTGACGGCGACGCCCTCGCCGCTCTTACGTCCGCATCGAGGGACAAGCGCTCTACTCTTCAGATGGCGCTGCAATTGCTGGCTGGGGTTTACGGACCCTCGGCGGAGTGTAGGCAGCGATTCTACGACCGCCAGCGGGGTGCGAAGGAGTCGCCCCTCGCCTACCGTACGAGCCTTCTGGCGCTCGCAAAGATGGCCTTCCCTCGTATGGATGACCAAGGCGTCAACGCCATGGTCACCGAGAAGATCCTTCTGCTGGCGGACGACCTGGACGTCGCTATCGTCGCGCAGGAGGACGTGGAGATGGGTTCCCTCCAAGCGGCGCGGCTCCTCCACGCCAACCTCCTGTCGCAGCGAAGGAAGGCCAGCAGGGCAGCTGCCGGCCGTACGGTGGCTGCCATCACCTCACCGATGGAGGAGGTCTACGCCGCCGACTTCCGACAGCAGCAACGGATGGGAGCACGGGCGGACCGGGATGGGTCGGCCCGCTCCGACCGCCCGTCTTCACCACCTGCGCTCCCGCGCTGCTATAACTGCGGCATCCGGGGCCACGTCGCCTCGGGGTGCCGCTCCCCTCGACAGCGGGGGACGACGCCTCGCCGGGACGCCGGCCCTCCTCCTCCTCCTCCCAAGCTCCACCGACATGACCCGGCGAGTCGCGGCACCCCACATGTTTGTCCAAAGCACACACCCGTTACACATGTACACACCGCAACGAACGGGGGGCCAACATTGCACACCATGGGGCCAACACGAACCACTATGGGGACCGAATTCGAACCCGCCCAGTGGTCCGTGTTGGCCCATCGCGTTCTAGCTGCGCCGTCGGGGTCGTCGGCCGTAGTAGGGTATATTGACGGGGTCGAAGTGCGTATCCTCGTCGATACAGGTGCGTCGGCAACCATCATTTCGGAACTAATATACAACATTCTCCCTGTCCAAAGTCGTCCCTTGCTACCGGTTAATGTGCCATTCTATGCTGCTAACGGGGGCTCACTGGGTATCATGGGGCAGATTCGCGCGCAAATTTCGATCGGTGATATTAAATTGTCCGGCCCTATTTTTGTGTCCTCCTCGCTGGCGGTTCCGTGCCTGCTGGGGACGGATTTCTTGGGCAAAATGCCGATTCGGATTATGATTAATCAGGGTTGCATTGAACTCCCGTCGGGACGGCGGATGGCGTTTTTGCCTTCCCCTACTACGGATCGCTCGGCGCTCACGACGGTACCCGCGTTTGTAGTTCAGACGGTTCGCGTGCCGCCGGGGACACAAATGTTGGTGCCCCTAAAGCTTCGTAGGCCCTTCGCTAAGGGTGTTGGGGACCAGGGTGTCCTGCTCGGGCCATCTAGGGCTGGGGTTAGCGGGCCGCATTTGATTCCCGCTCAGACCATTGTAAGGGGGGACGGGGACCCCTTCATCGCGGTCCTCAATGTGGGGTCGCAGGCCGTGGTAATTCCCCAAGGGACCGTGCTTGCTCACGCAACGCCGGTGCCCTGTGAGGAGTCTGTCGCAAATCACGTGCACGCTGCCACTCTGCCGACTCCACATTCGGACACCGATGAAGGGTGGCTTGAGGCGCTTTGTGCGGGATCGACGGACCTGTCGGATGTAGAGCGTCAAAAACTTAGGACACTATTGCGCGAATTCGCCGATGTGTTTAGTCAAAACAAATTCGATCTGGGCTGCACCCATTTGCTGCGTCACCATATTGATACTGGTGACAGCGCGCCCATACGCCAAAATCCCCTCCGGCTGAGTCCCGCCGAGAAGGACCATGTCAAATCGGCTGTTGATGACATGTTAGCCGCCGATATCATTTCTCCCTCTACCAGCCCGTGGGGAGCACCGATCGTTCTGGTAAAGAAACAGGATGGATCGTTGCGGTTTTGCGTCGATTTTCGCCGCCTCAACAAAATTTCCGTTGCTGACGCATACCCGCTTCCCCGTATTGATGAATCGCTCGACGCCTTGGCGGGGGCGCGATTCTTCTCCACATTGGATTTGCTTTCGGGATTCTGGCAGCTTCCTCTGGACGATGAATCTAAGCCTAAAACCGCATTCAGTACGCCACATGGTCTCTTCCAATTTAACCGGTTGCCGATGGGATTACACTCGGCGCCGGCGACTTTCCAGCGATTGATGGAATTGGTTTTGGCTGGATTGCAGTGGGATTCGTGTTTAATCTATTTGGACGACGTTATCGTCTTTAGCAGAACATTTGACGAGCATCTCCAGAGGTTGCGGGCCGTTTTCCTCAAAATGCGGGCTGCTAATTTGAAATTTAAACCCCAAAAGTGTCATTTGTTGCGCGAATCGGTACGTTATTTGGGGCACATCGTAGGGCGCTCGGGTATTGCTACCGATCCCGCCAAAACGCAGTGCGTCAGCTCCTGGCCGACTCCCACCTCGGTGGGAGAGGTCAGGAGCTTTGTTGGTTTCGCGTCATACTACCGACGCTTTGTCGCGGACTTTGCCACCATTGCTAAACCCCTGCACGCTTTGACGTCAAAGGGGGTCCGTTTCCATTGGGGACAGGAGGAGGAGGCTGCGTTCCGCTCACTTCGGGATGCTCTGGTTAATGCCCCTCCCCTGGTTTATCCCGATTTTTCAAAACCCTTTGTGCTCGATACTGACGCGAGCAACACAGGTATTGGGGGCGTGCTGTCCCAGGTGGTCGAGGGCGTCGAACGGGTGGTCGCGTACGGTAGCCGAGTGTTGTCTCCAGCGGAGCAACGATATTGTGTCACGCGTCGGGAACTGCTGGCAATTGTCTACTTCATCCAGCAGTACCGGCCGTATCTGTACGGACAGTGTTTCACCGTCCGTACAGACCATGCAGCGCTACAGTACGCCCTGCGAGTCCAACAACCATCGGGACAATTGTCTCGATGGCTGGAGGTTCTCCAGGATTTTGATTTTCAGACCACGTACCGTAAGGGCGTTCGCCACACCAACGCGGACGCCCTGTCACGCATGCCGACCACCCCCGAATGCGCATGCCTCCTGGGGTCGGGTCGGTGCAGGCATCCTGCTGAATTGCCTGTCCCGGTCTTGGCGGCTGCTGATGACGCAGCATCAATGACTAATTCTATCGCACAACAGGGTTCTGATTCCCTGTTGGGGTTGCCTGCTACGGAATGGGGCCGGTTGCAAATGGAAGATACTTCCCTCCTTGCGTTGCGCCGCCGCGTCAGGGACCGGGGGCGGGGTGATGCCGACGCATGGGAAATGCTCGGTGGGTTGTTAATGCATTGGGACGGGAAATCCCATCGCCACCGGCTGGTGGTCCCTTCGGGGTTACGGGGTAGGGTGGTGTGGGCCGCTCACGAGCGCCTCCTCCACCTGGGTACCCAAAAGACCCTGGCCTTGCTCCAACTTGATTTCTTTTGGCCGGGCATGACAAGGGATGTCGGGGATCTATTAGGATCGTGCCCTAGATGTGTGCAGCGCAAACCACCAGCGAAGGAGTCGAACCCGCCCCTGCAATCTATCAGGGTTTCCCGGGTGAACGAACTCGTCGCGCTGGACATTCTAGGACCGTTCCCCGCCACCCCTAGGGGAAATAGGTATTTGCTAACCGGGGTTGAATATTTCACGCGCTGGCCTATGGCCTGGCCCCTGGCCAACCAGTCGGCGGCAGCCATCGTGGAGGCCTTTGTCCAGGGATACGTCCTTGACAAAGGTGCTCCCGAGAGGCTGCTGACCGACCAGGGTAAAACATTTTCAAGCAAATTGCTCAAACAGGTCTGCGAGATCCTTGGCACTAAAAAGATTCGCACCTCTCCATATCACCCACAAACCGACGGGATGGTCGAGTGGTTGCATCGTACCATCACGTCGATGTTGTCGCAGCACGTTTCTGACTCACAGACGGATTGGGATTTGAAAATTCAGGGGGTCCTGTCAGCATACCGGTTGGCCCCCCATGCTGCGACGGGATTTTCCCCCTTTTTCCTTATGTATGGCCGCGAACCGGAGCCACCTGTTCAGGCCCAACTGCAGATCCCGGCGCCGCAGCGAAAAACTCAATTGGCCGAACATGTTAAATTCAACCTGGAAAAATTAACGGAGGCTCGGGATGCTGCCATGCAGAATTCTGCCAGGCGGCAGAGGGCTAATGAGCGCCTCAGAATGGGTCGCGCGCATGTGATACAGTGGAAGCCGGGGGACAGGGCATGGTTGCACTGTCCCCAGGTACCGCTCGCGTCCTCCTCTAAACTGCTGCGACCGTGGTGGGGTCCCGTCGAGGTGGTTGAGGTCCTGAGACCTCAGTGCGTGCGCATTCAATGGGGGAGGCGCCGGTGGTTTGTACACCCCGCCAGGCTAAAACCCTTCGTTGCGGTGCGAGATCCCACTACACACGCGCGTGGCCAAGCATGTGGGGGGGCGTCCGACTCAGAGGGGTCTTCTCCGTTGCTCCCGCCTAACGTGCTGCCGGCTGTCCCACCCCCAGGTGCACCGGGAGTGACGGGCTCACGCCCGACGACCCCCGCAGGTGATGCTGAGGGTCTTGCGACGTCGGCAACAGACTCGCTCTGTGATGAACACCTGCCGGCCGACGGCCTGCCGGCCGCGCCTGTCCCGTGTGACGGGCCTGCGGCGAGGACGCGCGCAAAAATGCGCAAACTCTTGTGAAAAAAAAAGAGAAGAAAATTTTTTTTTTTGCGTCTTTTGTGGCTTCTCTTTCCGGTGTACATTCGCATGTTGTGCTCACGGTGTGGGGCGTCCGTGCTGTGTTCCCGGCACGTGCCGCGCTGCGTTGTACGATTATTGGGTGTGTGTTGTGTGTGTTGTGTGTGTTCTGTGGGGGGCTGGGGGGGGGACTCCAGGTAAAGAAACACGTGTATATACGCTCGTCCTACGGTTTTCGTATTTATTCGCGGGGGGGGTTCGTCGGGTTATTTTTTTTTTCCTCCTTCCTGTTGTTCTTCTCGTTGCGTTATTGTTGAAAAAAATGAGGCACACGCTGGGGAATCGAGGGCTGAATAAACTTTTATTGTCGATGTTGCAGCCGGGACGGCTGCGAGCTGTACAGGGGGGGGTGATGTAGGGGTCTTACGGAGGAAATATGTGTCGAGCTGATATGTATGGGATCCTACGGGAAACTAGCACAGTGGGTGGGGCTACATCAGTGCACGGGCAGGTGCCCTCTACGACGTCTGCGCTTCGGACGTTACGATCCCCCGGGGCCCCACCCCTCAGGGAGGGGGATGTATAAAAGGGGAATGTATCGGGGGGCTAGGGAGAGTTGGGTTAGCTAAGAAGAGAAGACAGAAGACGTCCGAGATAGAGCCCTGGTCTCCCCCTGGTACGCCGTCCTTGTCAGGACCGCGCAGGCTCGAGCCAGTGGCGTGGTGCCAGAGCCAGAGCCAGTGTTGATCTGGACTCTGAGTACCGGGCCCGACTGACCAGTGTCGGGCCAAGATAGCCTCCCCTAGTCCACGAGAGGAGGACTCTGAGGCAGGCTAGGGTTAGCTAGGAGGTGTGTCCTCAGATAGACGGGTGAGGGGGCCAATACCCCCTCAAGTGTGTATGTCACAACGTTTGCTGTAATAAACCTCAGTGTGCCTCAACCCCGGGTGTCGACTTGTATTCGACGGTACTACACATGCACTGCTGGCAGTTCGCACAGCTGGGGATGTTGGATGGGAGGGGGGGGGCGTTTTCCGCAGAGCTGTTAGGTTCGTTTGTTTCTCAATCCGCTTGTCCTGGTAAGGGTTACAGTGGCAGCGTGTCGAGTAGGGTGGTCCAGACCTCCCTTTCCCTGGCGACAGATTCCAGCACTACATTACTATATACTACTACACACAGACTCTTTCTTCCTGGGGAATTCCCAGGCGTTCCCAGGCCAGCCAAGTGACAGTCCTGCCAGGGTGTCGTGGGCTGGCCGGCCCCGGGGTCTTCACCCAGTGGGATGTGCCCGGTAGAGTTCCAGGGAGAGTTTATCGGGGGCCATCTTTACCATTTGCTCGAACCACCTCAACTGGCTCCTGTCAATCCGGAGGAGCAGCGGCTCAATTCTGAGGTTCTCCTGGTTACCGAGCTCCTCACCCGATCATGGAGCGTGATCCCGGCAACCTTGCAAAGAAACCTCATTTTGGCCCCTTGTACCTGTGATCTGATCCTTTTCAGTCATTACCCAAAGCTCATTACCAGAGGTGAAGGTAGGAATTTAGATCGATATGTAAACCGAGAGCTTTGTTCGATAACTCAGCTCCCACTTCACTACCACAGAATGGTACAGTTTTCATTAACACTGCGGATGCCACACCGATCCACCGGCCAATCTCCCACTCCCATTTACCATCACTCACGAAAGAGAGCCTGATGAACTTAAATTACTCCACCAAGGGCAGCTGTTCCCCCCTCACTTGGAGAGAACAATCCACTATCCCCCAGGAGTGGCCTCAGATTTGGAGGTGCTGATCCTCATTCCAGCCGCTTCACACTCGGCATCAAACCGTTCAAGTGCACGCTGGAGATCACAGACTGATGAGGCAAAGAGGACAACGTCATTTGCAAAAAGCAGCGATGCCACCTCCATGCCCCCATACTGGATACTCTCCCATACCTCAGCTGTGCCGTGATATCCCGTCCATGAAAATCACAAACAGGAGTGGAGACAAGACGCACCCTTGGCAGAGTCCAACACCCACAGTGAAGGACTTTGATTTAACACCAAGAATACAGACACAGCTCACTTCGAGAATAGAGGGACTAGACAGCGCACAAAAGCGAAAATTTGGTACATTATACTGCCACAGCACCTCCCACCAGACATTGTGGGGAACAGTCATAGACTTTCTCCAAGTCTACAAAACAGAGACTGCCAGTACACTCATCCAGTTTAATAACCATTGCTACAGTCTATATTATAGACTGCCAGTACACACACTCCGATTAAGAACCAGGCTACAATCTACATTAGTGGTTTTTTGTTGTTTATTATTTCTATTCACTTTATGTTTTATTATTATTTTCTATCTACGCGACTTTACCAAAAGAACCAAAGAAGCTGGTCCATTGTTCCACAACAATGATGGAATCCGCATCGTTCCTCCTAAATCTGAGGCTCAACCACTGGGCGGAGGCTCCTCTCAAGCACTCTGGCATCGGCTTTACTTGGGACGCTGAGGAGTGCGATTCCTCTGGAGTTGGAGCACACCCTCTGGGTCCCCTTTTTTAAAATTGGGAACCACGATCCCAGAGGTATTGTACCCGTCTACCATGCAACATTGAAGAGACGTATTAACCACAACACCTCTACACTGTCCAGCGCTTTTAAATCTGGGCGAACCGTCCACCCCAGCAGCTTTGCCGCTATGAAGGCCCTGGACCGCTGCCGCGACATCAGCATCAGTGATGGATCCAACACCCCCCCCCCCCCAACTGCTTCCAGGGCTGCCTCCTGAAAGGAGGACATGTCCACTGGGTTGAGGAGCTCCTCAAGTGTTCATTTCACCTCTCGACTATCTCCATAGTTGAGGTCAATGTTACATCACCCTTACTGAACACCGCCTGGACCATGTCCCGTCGACCCCTCCCAAGGCGTCGGATGATTTACCAGAACATCTTTGAGCCTGCCCAGTAGTCCCTCTCCATGGCCTCTCCAAACTGCTCCCACGCCCGGGATTTAGATTCGGCGACTGCTGTAGCTGCCGCCCTCTTGACAAGCCGGTCCCCTCTCAATCGAGTCGGGAGAACTTTTTTCCGAGCATAGCTTGGAAAGCCTCCTTTAATTTGACAGCTTCCCTCATGTAGTGGCTACTGTTAGCGTTACACACGGTTACCACTACTTACCTGGTGTAGCGTCAGCCATGGGTCAAACAGGGGGCAACGGCGAGTCCGGCCTGTACCAAGTAACGCCGTTAGGCCAGGGAACCCAGAGGGTGGTTGGGAACCGGAGGCACACACCTCAGGCCCCCACTGGGGGCTGGGGGATTACACAATAGTTGAGGTCCCTCCAGAAGGTTCCAGAGAGTAGGCGTGGCCAGGGGCGGAGTAACCCTGGGAGCTGTTGTAAGTCGGACCTCTGAACGGGTTCGCCAGTCGTCGTCAAGCTGAAGACCGAAGAGCCAGCTTAGACTCTGACCCTGGGAGCCCCCGTGACCCGACGTCCTTCTAAGGGCTGGGACCGAGTTGGCCAGTGGCCGGGACCCGAGGACCTTGGCTGGGTCGGATCAGCTAGCCTCCCCTTGGTCCCCCTATCTGGAGGGCTGAAATATATATATATACATATATAGAGGAAGTGGTCCCAGTGATTAGGCCACGCTAGCCCGGAGGCTATACCTCTCCAGGGTATCGTGTGGAAGGGGCCGATACCCCTTTGTGTCAGGGACCTTGTGTTACCATTATAGTTGTTATACATAAACGTGTTGCCTCCAGAGAAAACTGGGTCTCCATCATTACCACTACACTCACACTGGTGACCACCATCGGATCCAAGGGTTGCCAGCATGACAGACACCAACTGTCTTCAGACCACAGCTTTTCGCAGCTGCATCCACAATCGGGGTCCCGAATATCATCCACTCGGCCTCAATGTCCACGACCTCCCCTGGAGTGCAGGAGAAGTTTTCCCGGAAGTGGAAGTTGAAATCTGTCTGCACAGGGTGTTCTGCCAAACATTCCCAAAAAATCCATACTAGTCTTTTGGGCCTTCCACGTCTAGCTGGTCGGTGCCCCGCGCATCTGATCCAACTTACCACCAGGTGGTGATCAGTTGATAGCTCTGCTCCTCTTTTCACCCGAGTGTCCAGAGTATATGGTCTTCGGTCCGATGACAACGATAAAGTCAATCATTGACCTTCGGCCCAAGGGGCTCTGGTGCCAAGTCCACTTATGCGATTCCTCGTGTTCGAACATGGCGTTTGTTATTGACATTCCCGAGACTAGCACATCATTCCAACAGCATATTACCATTTGGGTTCAGATCAGCGGGGCCATTCCTCCCAAATCATGCCTCTACAGGTATCTCCATCATTTCCCATGTGAGCATTGAAGTCGCATAGTAAGACTATGGAGTCGGTCGGTGGCACTCTGTCAAGCACTGCAACCACTGTCTACCAGAAGGCCAAATACACTGAACTTGTTTGGCGCAGAAGCACAAACAGTCAGTTTACCCTTTCTGAGATCCGAAGTCTCATTGAGGCAACACTCTCATCCACTGGGACAAACTCCAGCTGAACAGCACCTAACCAGAGGCTTGAGTATCCCCACACACGGCCAGGGGTCTCTCACCAGGGATTACTCCAGAATAGGAGAGAGACCACCCCCCGATTGCTTAGTTTGGTTCCAGTGCCAATGCTGTGTGTGGAGGGGAGACAGACGACATCAAGTCGGTACCTTCCCACCTCCTTCACCAGCTCTGGCTCCACATCCCAATAGCTAGTGTCCATCGCCAAGGTCCAGTCCGTCTGAGACCACCGCTCTCCCTCCCATACTGGCATCACACCTGCCCCTCACCCTTTGTCCTGTGGATGGTGGGGCCACAGTACGACGCAATGTAGCCATTTCGGGCTGGGTCCGACAGGGTTACGTGGGTCACCCAGCCACCAGGTGCTTGCCGGCAAACACCACCCACAGGCCTGTCTCCGGGGGGGCGGGGTCCAGTAAATCTTGTCCAGGCAAGCTTGTCCGATTTTAGTATTTTGTAAACATTTATGAGGGGCTTTATTTTGAATTGTTACATTTCTGGATCCTCCCTCCAGACCTGTTCGCCAAGGGAGGCCCCTACCAGGAGTACACGACTCCAGGCGACATAGCTCTGAGGGTCATTGGAATATACAAACCCCACCACCACGATCAGGTTACGATCCTTTGTTCACAAAACACCATTATTTTCCACTGCATGGTAGTCCGCAAAAAACGTCTTGAGGATTGACAGCAGTCCGTGGGTCTACCATACTCACATTTATTTAGTAGGGAGTGACAGTTCGCTGCAGGATAAGGGAGCGTTGCCACCGGCTCATGGAAATGCACTTGGTTTGTTTTGTTTGTGTTCCCTAGCTCCTTAGTGCTAGAGAATTTTAAAGTCTGGTGATGGCAGAACCCCCCCCCCCCCCACAACGAGTGATGGGCCTGATTGGCAAGAGCTTAGTTTGACGGAAAACACGGCGCAAGAGAATCGGCGTGCTTTCTTGGTAGTCCTCAGGAGAAAAAAAACTTGCCATTGCTGGGAACGGCGATGGAAATTACTGTGGCTGTGATGATGCCAGTGCCAACGCAAATGGGCACATCCGTTCAAAATTTAAACTTGTGGAATAAATAGTAAAAGAAATGCCAGAATAAAGGCCACTTTCCCCCATTGTCAATCTTACACATGAGTAACAAGGTCAAAAGAGCATTGTTGTCAATGCTACCACAAATTGCCATCACCTCTCCACCCAGAGCCTGCGGCTGCTGCGCCATCTGCAGCAGCCACCCGTTAGTACCCTACCACTGGGCTTTATTTATAGATTCGCCTCCTTGGTCACCAACCTCTGCATGCCACTTCAATACCCCTCTTGGTAAACTGCCCTCTCCATCCGCCCTGCATGTGCCACAGCTTAAGCAACTACGCCTGACCGATTGTGCCTACAACGCTCTTCTGCACCGTTTTATTCCAAATTTACAGGTTGCTTAACGTCTTTCTGCAATTAAGATCTATATTATCCTACACGTGCACTTGTGCTCGGGTGCCCCAAAGTCAGTTGCTTTGTTAATTTCAAGTTTTATGTGGGCTGTGTAGTAACAGACATTACTGCAACACACAACCGTTTACACTGAAATTGTCAAATCTGTCCTTTCAAAGTAGATTACATAACTTCACCAAAAAACCCACCAAGGGAACACAATAGATCGCCTTTGTCCCTCACCGCATCATGCCAAATGCTACCCAAATACTAGGAAAGTAACGATGCATCGACCTGGCAATCGACGCTTTAGAATATTGATGCCAAAACTGCACGTGGCTACAGCGGAGCCACGACGACCATCAACATTAACTTTAAGAAAGCTAACCTTTAAAAACAAAAGGTCCCGAGTTCAAGCCTCGGTACATAACACTGCCAAAACGGCAACATAAATCAGCCAAGGTCCTAGCTAATAAAACAATACGAATGGCAGCCAGACCAATGCTAGACAAATAGCAGCTTCATAACCATTGTGCATTATGTCAATGGCCAATGTCTGCTTCATTCTCACCACTTGAAAAAAAAAAAACCTTCCCGAAGTCCAAAGCCAACACGAGTAGTGCCATGCGTCTGCAGTCCCTGCCCCCCCCCCCCACGTGCCCCTGCATACATCTCAACGCTGCTTCACCTTCCTCCCGCGTGTTAATTGTTTTTTTACCCTTTTATCTGGCAACAAAACTGACACCTTTTTTTTACAAGGAGTCATGTTTGCATAGACCACAATACCTGCAGTCATAATGCAAAAAAAAAACATAACTCTGATAATGTATGCACTGTCCTTGAAGTTGATTGGTCCACACCCGAGACGGCTTTCCTTAGAGCCTAGTCTCACATGGTGTTGGACCAGATGACACCAAAAGGCACACGGTGTGGACCAATCAACTTCAAGGACAGTGCATACATTATCAGAGTTATGTTTTTTTTGCATTATGACTGCAGGTATTGTGGTCTATGCAAACATGACTCCTTGTAAAAAAAAGGTGTCAGTTTTGTTGCCAGATAAATAGGTAAAAAAACAATTATCATATTTTTTACTGGCAAAATGAGGTTCCAATGGTGTAAATTCCTCCCGCGTGTTTATCCCCTCAATTTCAAGCCTCATCTCCTCCTTGGCAGGCCCTCTCAGTGTGCGTGTGTAGTCAGCGTCTGAACACGCTGCACCATCTGTTTTCGAAAACGGGGATTTTTTCCCCCCAATTCGACAGATCTATTCAGGCTGAATGACAGATTGAGTCTTATTTTTATATATATATTCATTATGCAATGCAACATGTTTGTTATGCAATTCGCTATTATGTAAAAAAACGAATGTTTTAAACGTGTATCATCTTGTAAAACTTGTTTGTGGTCACTCGTAAAACCTTATGACACCTAACAGAGTTTTAATACTAACATCTTAAAGTTTGACGTGTGTACACAAACCCTGGACAACTCTATAAATCTCTAGAGCCCAGTCTTACTGAATCAATGATTGTAGTTTGTATAATTTCTCCATAAAATTGTGCAGTACTGGCCAAACATAAATTAGGTAAACAAAACTATATAACGTATTAAATAAAACAATAATACAATCGTGTTTTCCTATAACGTGGTAGTTACATTCCTGAAGAACACCGCACGATGGAAAAATCGCGTTATGATACGTGATATATAATACAGGATAAAGCACAATCCGCGATAACACACGAGATGCGTATGCAGGCGGAACAAAGACTGTTGGCGCGTGGGTAGCATCTAGAAGCATCCAGCAGCATCCTGCCTTGTGCGATGCTATGCCGAGGCAGCCGTACAATTGCTTATTCCCACTCGCGCAACGTATTTTCATTCACTCAATCACGTCATATCCAATTCGCGTTATGAAAACACGCGTTATAGGACAACAGACTATAAAATTTACAGTACTGCCAAACCCATGGGGTCTTTGCTGTATTCCAATGAACAGGACATGGGATCTCGCAGTGTATGTATGGCTGTTGTCCATCCGCATCGGGCAGCCAAGTAACATTTCATTCGTGCTAGAGATCTGAAAAGGTGAAAATGATTCGGCATTTTCCTCATTTTAGACAAACTGTTTAAAAAGCAATGCCTTCTGAAAGCCAGTGGGTAGGGCCCTTAATCACACAATTAGTTCACAAAAGGCTGTACATTATGATTATATATTTCTTAAAGGAATGCCAATTCTTTAAAGCTGACAATGTGGTAAAAACAGTATAGCCGCTGCAAATGAGCGAAAATACTTTCATATTTATCCTTCATGCGCCACTTATGCTGCGTATAAAAATCACATTCTTGCAGTTACATAAACAGTGTATATATATACATATACACACACTCATCGCGAAATGCCAGCTGGATGAAAATAAATCACACATCTGCTTGGATCTAACGTTGAAAGCATTTGTGTGAAGGCCAATAATCAAACACTACACTGTGTATGGTTTAAAAATAAGTGCACCATTTTCGGGAGAAATGCACCGCACTCTGATTTGACACAAAACAGCAAAAGTTAAACAAATCCTCCCAAGTGTTTACTAACATGATTTGTTCAAGAATGTCTGACCTCGTGGATTGTTTTAATGCTATTTAACCTTGCGAGCACACAGCACATTTACATTTCTGCCCGTCAAGTCACGTTCAACATTAATACTACAGTACCTGGAGAAAAACACAGTACAGTACACCTATGCTGAATGCAGCAACCCCTGTTGTTTAACTTGTTCGATTTGTGTGCTTTTATGTGGATACATTAGACATTACTATTTATTTATTGATATGCGAATTCGGATGCCACTCACTCAGTATGCATATGAAATAGTGGCGTTTGTTTCCTGCGATCACTGTCTAAATGCGTTTGTTACCTTTGGTGCAAAAAAAGTCAACTGCTGAGAACCTCAATGTAACCTGTTCATATTTACAGGTTGCCGAGGATCCCCGCCCTCCTCTTCTTCATATCATCTACGCCTCTACGATGACGATATGTAATGGATAGCAAACGTATTTCTCAACTTCGTAGAGCAAGCAAGAGGGAACTCTTTCGGCATGAAGTGTAATGTCCCGGCTTGTGTCAAGAGGCCTCAAAATCCACACGAGCAACACCACCTTTTCCAAGCCATGCACCAAAGGATGCTAGTCGCAAACCGAACCATAAAGTTATCTAAAGGAGCTGAAATTACCACAAAAAGCGCACGTTATTTTGTGACGAGGCCAAGACCAAGAAATTGGTCGTTACTTAAAAAAAAAATACGAGCTCCATTGCAGGTTCTAGGCCTGGAATTGAATCCAGGGTCACGGTTTTCTGGCATGGCATTGGTCCCCTGAGCCAGCCAGCAATGTCCATTTGCTGTCATTTAACGCTAAAATATTAAACTGTCAAGAGATATTAGTAATCAAAACAATAATTTTCAGAGTAGTTGATTACATAAATAACCCGATTGCCCAAGTTTAATCAATGCGCAAGTTGGAATCAAATATTCTTAGGTTTTTTCAGTAAAGTCACGTAGGTAAAACATTAAAATTAATAAAAGTAAAAAAAATCACAACGTTTCGGAGGCAACACAAGCCTCCGTCTTCAGGTGGAACCGTCACAGCACGATAGCTGTATCAAGAAACGTCGTGATTTTTTATTTATTTTTTATTTTACTTTTATTAATTTACATTTTTTACCTACGTGACTTTACCGAAAAAACCTAAGAATATGAATCATTGCAGTCACGAAAGCTTCAAATCTAGAATTGGAATCAAATAACCAACTCGGGCTGGTTTAAAATCACAAAACTACTTGCGGACTCTCAACAGCCATCTTCGGAGCAGCCACAGCGCACAGGCAAATGATAGCAATTCACTTGAATGTAACAGGTGACATCAAAACTTTGGGCGAGCATTGCCGAGCTCTGTTGGGATAAAAGCTATCCCCAAAAACAAGCTTTTTGAAATAAAAAGAAAAAAAAGTAGACCTACCATGTAAAAATGTAGGAACTTCAGATGCGACTCGAACTGATAACTTAAACGTACGCGTAAAAACTCACTGGACTTTGAGTAGTGTGTGGCTGAAGCATTCGGGCAGCAATTGGAATGTTGCAAATTCAAATCCCAGTCTGGAGTCAACTCATCTTTATGAAGTCAATAAAATTCGCAACAAAATGGATTGGTGGAAAGGTAACAGTGGTTGGCTTACGGCCAATCTTAGCCCTTGCTATGGCAATGTTGACATTCCACTATCTCTTCTCTACTGCCCATTCTCTCCCCCCCTCCTTCCCATCCCACCCCTATACTTTCGTGATACCCAATACACCCCCCCTCCTCTCTATCGCGGTTACTCATGCCTCAATCCTTGCAAGCCCCTGCCATCTGAAATCATTCGATTCTCACCGTTTTTTTTTAACCATGTCAAGTGCCTTCAGTGAAGGCCTTAAGTTAAGGCGCCCTCTAAATATAAAAACACACTAGATTAGAATAAGGGTTGTTAGCCAATGAAGAGAACAGCCCCTGGCTTGTTATTTTAATGTTGAGGCTTCAAGACGGTGGTCACCGCATCGCGCACTTTCAGATGCGCTTCTGCGGCCGTCTGGAACGCTCTTCCTTCCGATATTAGGAAGCCACTGGAGATATGTAATTTTAAATCTAGATTAAAAACGAATTTATTTCGAAAAGCTTTTTGTGTTTAAATCATAAGCTTTACTTTTTCTGAACATCTTAACACCTGTTTTATAGACAAAAAGGGTAAAGCCTATCCTTATTTTTTCATCGTTTTAGATACTGGCAAAAATATCCCATATATTTGTGTTTTGTTTTTCTTCCCCCGGCACCTCCGATTAGGAAGGTTGGCTACATACGGTGCGAAAGAAAGTTCAACGTACATACAGGACATGGAAGCGTTCAGCTCTTCTGAAAATCTTGAGTATTTAATTAAATAATCGCTTCCCGAGTTCAAATGTGATATTTGGCAGAGCAACTGTTCCACGAGGATACATGAGAAAAACATGTCTCTCGAAAATAATTTCCAGGGGAGCCAATAAGTTTACTTATTGCTTTAATTATGAACGCCCGTCCATCCAGGAACCCTTCACATGTGTCCACACACACAAAAAACTAAAATCCTGAAACCAACTGCCAACAAAACTTTTATATCACACTGCCCAGTTGCCAAAATCTGTCGTTTTAGGAAATGTTATACTTTAAAATAACTTAACTCTTTATTTCACCAGGTAAGGCCCAGAGCTATGCAACTCTTTTTAAGAAACGACCTGGCCACAAATGATCACCCAACAAAGTGGTTTATGATGTGGAAATTTATAGCAGCCAAATACTCTAAACGTCATGTTTCTAAATGGGAAGTCGGGCAAGAATTTACAAAGGATCCCATTACTAAAGCACATATATATGAAGACAAAGATCTCCCATATCGCCTTAACAGACAGGCGGCAAGTGCTGTTAGCAAGCAGCGCCTATGAAGGCCGGCACGGCACCACGAGGGCGTGGATGTTCAGCACCACGCCCGACCGCCTATTTTTCCCCAGTGGCAATATTTTCACACACCGCACCACGTACTCATTTGGAGGTCAACCTAGGGGAGGCTCAGGACCGGTTCAAATTAACCTCACTGGTGTTGACTCGGGTCACCAGGTTCGTAGTGTGGCACGCTACCTTGATCTACATATATACACACACACAGTATACCGTGAGGTGCTGCAGTGGTTAGTGAAATATGCTATGAACTTCTCAGCCACAACTAAACTAGAATGGCAAGTGATATCCGAAACAGTTCTGTTGCTCCGCCCCCACTCCTCACCAACCCATATTGACCAGCATGAAGCATGACAAAATAACCCCGGTGATAGACATGGCTTTAAGAGATCCTCAGCCAATGGTCAACCGACTGTAAACGTTAATAACCATTTGATAGAAATCAGATTTAATTCTTTTTGGAGAAAAAACAATTACCACAGATGACAAAATCTGAAAATATTCCAAGGCGAAGAGTACTGACCATCGCTCAAGCATGTTAAAATAATAACAAAAATTTGAGCAAACTTTACAACATGTGATTTATTTTAAGAATACACGGTCTCAATTTTTTTAAACACAGATTGACAAATGCTGCAATTAGGTCCAAGAAGCTGGGCCGTTAACGAAACCAACAGTGTCCACCATCTAATTATGGACTTATTGGTGCTTTTGACCGGGTACAAGGTTTACGGTATAAATGCATACCGCGTGAACTAAAGATGTTTGTATATGTGTCATTACGCGTTTGCCGTGTATGTTGTCAGTTGACACCGCAAACATTATTTGCAAATGGGACGTTTCATCTACAAGGGATTATCCAAGTGAAATACTTTTGAAAGATAATAACGCCGAGGGGGGGGGGGGGTATGTCCTTACCTCCTGTGGCGAGAGTCACCGAATGCAGATCGTGTCCATAGTAAGGAAAGGCAAAAGATAAATTCACATTCTGCAATGAATATTACAAGGAATAAGTTCAGCCACAATTAAACAATTTCCAACATCAATGAACTGCACACGTTTGCTTGTACTGAAAAACGCAATTAACTAATTCATATATCCATAATAAAAGGTTCTTTGGGTTAGATTGTGTCAATATAAATGTGTTGTTAATCCACCATGGCCAATTAGTAAGGTTTGGAGAGTACACCAACAGCATTTACAATTTGAGTACGACATTTCAATAGTGATTGCAACCAGCTACATCAGGCGAAATGTTGCGCTAAAATTGTAAATGTTGTGGGTTTACTCTTAACACACCTAGTAACGAAACGGCTCATTTTGTTGACGTGATAAGCCTTACTAAATTGGCTGTGTCAGGTGGTAGCGAATAAATGACACATTCATATTACGCGATCTAATATGCATAATATTGGTCGTGAAAGCCTGCATGTTAAACCCATTAATGTAGCGAGGCATCATATTTGTGCCATGCCTTCAAAAATGAAAAACATCGATGGCTTGTCACCACAATCACCTGGAAGGCAACCGATTTCGTCAAATCTCAGAAGCCAATTAGGAATCGAGCTCGAAGTGTCGCTAAGATTGCGCAACCGCCATGCCGCCAAGCGGGTTGCTCCGAGCTGCTGCAGGAGGAGGGCAACGCTTGGCGCAACAAACGGCGGTGACGCACAAACACACTGTCGTGCCACCGTAGCGTCACCGTAGCATGTTACAGCTTTCACGCTTTCCCCCGCCTTCACCAGCGTGGTGAGGTATGGTCAAATAACCCCCCCCTGCCCCCCCCCCCCCAAGCACGGCATGGGGGAAGCCAGTGGATTGACAGAAGGGCTGCACATGAACCTGAAAAACTGCCGTGTTTAATGAACTGTCAGAATAAGAACAAACTAAATAACTTGTCATTTGTTTCCGAAAAACTTTGGTTGAGGTGGTTTCACACGCCACAATATTTATTCGTGAATATAAAAAAAGAAAGATTCAATATTTGGACCAAAAGGACTCCAATGAAGGCATGAGGCCGCCTAAAGAATTTGAAACGTTTGTGCCTTATTAAAAGTTCTATTACATGCCATATGGGCACCATATCTTTCACAGCCACACATGCTCATGCAATGTTTTCATTAATAACCATACGTGAGGTCTAGTTTAGTTTTTTTCTTGTGCTGATGTCACGTTTTCATTTTTAGCCACAAACAACTTATATATATTTAAAAAATGAGTTCCTTGCTAGTGTTTTGAAACGAAATATTTAACATTTTAGATTTCATTAGAGTGTATATTCAAAAATCCAGTGTTACATGCATTGCTTAGAACTGAAAACAAAGCAAAGAATGTTCAAAGGGATCTTAAGAGATGCGAGCAAAAGAGCTAACCGGTTAACGAACATCTGCCAAAACCCACATTGTACACTGGATTTTAATATAGAACACTGAGACAATGGCTATTTAATACGGTACATTTATTTCGAACAAATTGGCAAGTTGCTTTGGTCACCGTTTATTGCTCATGCAAAAAAAATACCTCATCAACAGGATGAGAATCCTGGCCCTAATAATGACATAGAAGTTGCCCAGACAAACATTTGTTAAGTCACGTCCCATTCACATTATACACTTTAAAAAAAGTGGTATATGAACTCCCAAGCATGCAATAGTTTCAACCTTAAAAATAATGCAGCATCCGACAGTTATATTTGACTGGGTGGAAGCAGTAGTAGTGGTGGTAGTGGTCATCTCAATTACCGCCATGAGTCTGCAAAAGCTTACCACAGCCTGCCTGTATCCTCCGGAGAGAGACTCGTGAGCTCGCACTCCACCTGGGGAACCGTCCACGGTGCCGTCCAGCCCCACCCACATCTCGCGAGCGCGCCGGTCGCCAGAGCCGTACAGGCGCGACACGTAGTACGTGTGCTGGTTGTCCTGCGGGCAGATGGCAGACGACGATTGTGGACAATTCTCTAACCCGCACCAGGAACTAATGAACCCACTAGGGCACAAAAACCTTTGAGGCCCGAGTCAACCCTCCGATAATCATGGTTGGCTATGTATGGTGCGAAAGAAGTCCAACATGCATACAACTCTGCTGTGCACACCTGCCCACGGGGCGAGACAATCCACAGCTATTACCAAACTCAAATTCTCGTGCACTTGCCACTGCTCTCCAAAGTACTCTATTTTTTGACCTACCTCTCTATGTGATGCATTTTAGGAGCCTTGCATTTTTTTTACGCGAGTTGTACCAAGTTGATGCACGACATTGCCATTCATAACTTGACGATGCAGTTGTTTTTGGGTTGATTTATTCGTTTGCTTATTTTTTATGGCTGTAACCATGTTTGTATCATACAACCAGCTCCCTATCAAACATGAGCATTCCTTGCTCAATGGGGTTTACCACTGCAGCAAAAAACCTTAACCCTAATCACTGAAAACAATCCATGGCCCCCCAAACATCACCGACTCATATTTTTTCAGGCATCGTTGACAAACATGTTAAGTTTTTTTTATCAGCGGCCTCAACTTAAATTCCATCCATTGACCTTTGGTGCACCTCAAAAGGAGAGATTTCATGCTCAAATTGGAGCAATGAGGCGGTGCGCTCATCTGCGTTTACAGCCCTGACTGAGCCAGTAGTGGAGATTCCACATTCCCATGGCATCCACTGTTACCTTGGCCACAAAGCAGGACTCATTTTATTGACCCCCCCAGGGAGGGATATTGGGCAAAGCGAAGCAGGATCTGAATGTGCGTGTCCGTTTTGCTCCGAGACACGGCACCCACTCATCGCCACTCGCGTCCTTCGAGGTGAAAACCGCCGAGGGAGATGGCATTTCCATCCCTCTGGTCAGATTTTAGAACCGCTTTTGTTTTTGGTCGGCCTTCCCCCGCACCTCCCGATGAGCAAAGTTGGCTATGGTACGGTGTAAAGAGCTCCAAAACTATGCATATGCTTGGCACAACATTTACAGCACACTCACGAGTGTGTACTGGTACTGTGCGTGCAGTCTTACAAAATGTGACCGCTGCGGGCGACTCAAAAACTAAACAAAAAAATCCAAATATGAACGATAAGTAAAGCTACTTTTTTGTCCAGTTCAAAGCATATTAACCAATTAAGAGTCCAAATGGTGCCCACTCCACAACATGCTCAGCCAAGGCCGATTTCTTCACATCCCAGGCCAGTGTGGATTAGATTGCTCCCAGATACTCCGCTAGTTACAAAAAGTCAAGTAGTGGTCAAAGAGATTTCCTGCTCAAATGAGCACCGAGGCAGTACTCAATCTCCTGCTTCCGATGGCGAGTTTATCCAAAATAAACCACTGTTTAAGTTCCGCCCCCCACAAAGTGGTATCTATTTTATTGACCCCAAAATGGATGATGGGCCGAGTTAACCCCAAGTGGAATTTGACCTCGCAACCTTCAGAATGCGGACTCGCTCGCTTCACCGCTGAGCAACCCGACCCGGTTACAGCCCTTTGTCAATCCGCTGCTTGATGAAAACAGATGCCCTCACACAATTCCAGCCATTGGCGGATGATTGACCATACTTCGCTACGCTAGTCAATGTGGTTTGGTGAAGAGGTGTCGGGTGGGGGGGTGTCGGTAGGGGGGGGGCAGCCACCGGTTCAGATGTCACTCAGCATGGATGTTAGCTGTGGCTGGGAATCAAACTCAGGTGGCTGGGTGCCAACCATTGCACCAACGGTGCCCCCAATAAATGATTAAAAAAAATGTTCGATAGGTTTCAAGCATTTATTTTATTTTGCATTATTTAGTACTGTATCGTGCCTTTTATCATACAATCTCAAACTGCTTTAAATCAAGGATACGAACAATTGTCTTAAGTAATCCTGGAATTAAAATTAGTGACATTTGTGCGTCTCGTGTACATTTCAATATAACAACGCAAGTTGCAATTTTGCGACTACACAAAATCCTAATTGTGAAAAAGTGCACCACAAACCGCACCTCCGATTAGCACAGCTGGCTACGTATGGTGCGAGAGAACTTCAACGTATACAAACTTTTGACTCCATGGTTTGTGACGGAATATCAGAAGCTGTACTGTACTTCAAATTTCAGAACCGAGTAGAGATTGCATGGCACATTCATAATAATGGTTTATCTCGCAATGCTTCCTGATTTTTGAAGGTTTTGTATGTTACCCAATAGCTACTGTTAAGTAACTATTCACATGACGATTTTAAAACTGCCGATAAGATTTGATGTATTTAAATTCTCAACAGGCCCCTGGTGTTGTGCATTTTTTTATCCCTATAAACTTTATCCTTCCGTCCTCTGTCTGTGCTATAAGGGCCATTGCCTGAAATGCCAGATAACTTTCTTTTATGGCTGCAGTATTACTGACAAGTGGTGTTTTTACGTGAATATTTTAATAATCACCGTTTTATATAGTGTCATTCATGGAAACTCAATATCATAACGCTGTACAATCCACAACACACAAGGTGCACATTAAGATGTTCTCAGCAAATTCATTCGTCTCCATACAAATTTAGCAGATAGATCGGGATGTCGTCCAAATAGATAACAAATGAATGCACCGTGCACGCATCGCCTTCCCCAACAGCACGCACAGTCATTTGTGAATTCACTGCTGAATAATAGCCACACGTCACCACACCGACCGGTGCAGTTTGGCGACAGCGGAGAGCAAGCACGTGGGAGCATAGACTTACAGTACAATGGGTTTCGTGCCAGTGCCCTCTGCCAACCACCGCACAAGCACCACAGCCACCTATGGCAACCGGTTTATGAATGGTAGTCGACCATTGAAACACTACGCAGGGCTCAACGTTAGCCATCAAGCTCCAATGAAAACGAGCACATCCTGGGCGATTTGGTCAATAGTCAGCTGTATTAACAGTGCGCTAAAGTTCCATTAAGTAATACTATTAAGTTCAACTCTGCAGATGAGGCTTTTGTGGTCTGGGAAACTAAATGTTGCCATATGAACCTTGGTAGCGAGCGAGAAGGCACTGTATATAATACAGAATTGTCAAAGATAAAATAGATCCTTCATCACCTGTTCTTGGAAATGGGCACACCAAGGGCTAAAGCCTAGATTCTATTAATTAGTAATGATTTTGCTTAAGTTAAGTCTTAATACGGTATATAATCCACAAAAAGTGGAATCAGAGGCACAACTTCGGTATGAAAAACAAATGACCCAATCTCAATCAGTTTAATAGGAGCCATATCTGAACAAGTCCTGGCCACCCAGCTTTCATCAGCACACATTGACCCACGTGGTGAAGTATGGTCAATCCACCTCCAAGACCAACACGGCGTGGGGCAGCCGATGACGGAGTTTGGACTTCTATATTTGGCGGGGGGGGGAGCGATTCCTAATGTGCCTCACATTCGGAATCACGGGTGCATATCATTTATTTAAGGACTGGATCATCACAACCGCTGCCCTCGTGGCGGAAAGCAACACCCACCACGACTTCGTCCGTGGCACCGGAAGTCCACGTGGGGTCAGTTGGACTCGATTCCGGAGACTGGAAGGTGGAGAACCAGGAAGGCCAGTGTCGATTCCGCTCGGAGTGCTGGGACACGTCCAGGAATGTATCGTTCAAGCCCACATCTGAGCACAGGGCGCACACAAGATGTAAGACAAAATAAGAGAGCGACTACCATCTGAAATATATCTGCAAATATCCCTTGCCCGAGGTCAATTAACCCTGATCACCCAACACTGAATAAATGAAAACGTTGAATTGTCATGGACAAAGGACGGAGATGCAGATGATTTTTGTTCCTTACCAGCTAATATTATTTATATTTTACGTAAAATAATGCTTTGGAATCAGATGACTTGCCTGCATCACATTACTTGGATAGAAGCAGTTTTGCGGAAAGGTAAACGACACACCATTCACAATGTGGACCACAACGATACAATTTACACTATTCATCCGAATGGTTTCCATTAACCAACATTGTGGTAATTTTTTGCTTTTCCATAGTTGACAGAGACATTCTGAGTGAAAAGGAATTGAGTATAAAAGGAGAAAATTATAATGAAAAACTAAAACAAATAAAAATTCCCACAACTTTAACTTACCACACCAATTTCACAACACGCTCACCGACGTTAAAACGTAAATGTGGTATTCAAATGTAACCAAATAAGACACCGAGCAGAAGGCAACGTCACCCGAAGGTTCGCAGTCTATTTTCTGAATAAGAGTCTCGAGAATGTATGTAGGTATGTTGAACTTCTTTCGCACCGTACGAATCCAACCGTGCTACATCGGAGGTGCGAATACATTCCAAATTACCAAATGTCATATCCAGCAAGTGGGAACGATTTGACGTTTGGGGAATGCAGCAATGGGGGCCCATGTCGAATGGCCAAAGGGGCCTAGGAAGGCTCTTGAGGGGACATTGTAACTCGGCTTGGGTACCCGGTCCAAAAACTTGGGGCTTGCCCCTGTATTCTAGTCACGGGATTTTTGTAAGTCGGACAAAACTACTCCTTATACGATGAAAATAAAAATGCATTTTACAATCAAAATCAGAATATATATTTATACCGGAGGAATCTGATGAGCTATAAAGCTCTTTTTCACAGACGTCCAGTAGGGGACGTTCAGAACGTTACAACATTTTTCTTAATACACACTTCCTAAACGCATTTTTATTCAAGTATATATCATATATAAATCTAGATATCCGTAGTCGATAAATAATGTTCACTCTTACAGCACGAGTCAAAAATCAAATTAAGAACCCGCAGTTCAGACTTGTAATTATTTTTACCAAACCACAGGTAAATCCAGGTTATTCACAAATTATTCCTCAAATCGCTTCAAATTACCACTCACCAACAAGGATAAGCAATGCTTATATTTTCATGAGGAGCAATCGGACAAAGACGGTCACCGCAGCGCGTGCTTTCAGATGCACTTCTGCGGCCGTCTGGAATGCTCTTCCTTCTGCTATTAGAAAGCTGCTGGAGCAATGCACTTTTAAATTTAGGGTTGAAAACTAATTTATTTAGAACCGCTTTATACGTTTAAATTGTTGTCCTTCCCCCGCACCTCCGATTACCACGATCGGCTACGTAACACGCGAAAGAAGTTCAAAATACAAACAATTTCAATACCACACTGACGATGTCACAGAGCGCGACGGTGAAGTCGCTGCATGCATACAGGCGAGTTACTATCCGAGGAGGGAGCTGCAGCGGTTGACATTTCCGACGGCCACGTGTGTGTTAGTACAGGAGCAGGGAGGATTTTAAAGATGCAGCGTGGCTCCGAAAAAATTCCATTCCTTCCCTTTCGACGACAAGTTCAACGCGCATAACATTACAAGCTGACCAGATACTACCATGGGTTCACCGAGACGTTTGGCAAAATGCACCAAACCCCTGTTCCCCAACTTTACCAAATCTTTCTGGCACAAGCTACAAAGTCCCCAGCGATTCGTTTCAGCCGCAACTGTCCGCAAAGTTGTTTCTGCCAATGACTTTGGTACGCCACATCCATCCCACGAATTGCCGTGCAACAAACCTGTTCATGCGATTATAGGGGTAATAGGGTACAATAATATAGATCACGGATAGGCCTATCTTTTTCGCTCTCGTGGTGGTGCCTTACAATCATTCTTACGGTAAGCCGGTCTGGCAGTGTCCCGGAATGTATCGAGGGAGACATTAAGCCATTTACAATCACCACCATCACCAACTTCTACTACAACCATCATCCATTCTCATCGTCAAATTGCCTGGCCCAGATCCCCGCAGCCCTCGGCTTACATGTGCACACAGTCACCCCAACCCCGAAAACTGCTTTTGGGGTTGGGCGTTGTTGTCCTTCCCCCGCACATCCGATCAGCACGGTTGGCTACGTGCGGTGCGAAAGAAGTTCAATATACAGGGTGTGGTCCAAATGTCTTGTGACCCCCCCCCCGCCCCCATTTAATTCTCTAAAACGTAATGGGGTTGTATACTAATGGGTGTGAAAATAGAAATGCATGATAAAAATTAAAAAAAAATGTTAGGGGGTCAATTAAACGACCCTGTATATACATCCCGAACAAACCAAGGCAGATGCCCCAGTCAGCCTAGGTCCATCAACGTAGTGAAGTAAAACCGCGATTATAAAGTCCAAGATCTCGCTGCAAATTATTGCCACACGAACACGGGACAGCAGATCTGCCGATGCCCAGTTAACGGCACGTCTTAAACATTTTATAAAAAAAAAAATCTATAAATCCTAACCCACGTTATTTTAAGTGAAAAAACCGGAGCCTTTATCCGCCCCGATGTACCCAAAACGCTCGATGTCACGGCGCGGCAGGAACAAGCGTGGCCAGCCAGCCAACAACCCTCACCTGCGCCGCCAGATGCGGGGCACGAAGCCAGCAGCAGCAGCAGCCATGCCCAGCGCAGCAGTGGCAGGGCGGTGGTGGTGGTGGGAAGCAGATGCAGGGAACTCATGACCGCGATGCTGCTGCTGTCACTGCCAATGCGCCCTCCTCGCACACTGCAGCAGCCTTTTAAACGCTCGGTGGTGGTGGTGGTGGGGGGGGCCTTGGGGCGTGAGCCGGTTTTGCAACTCGTCAAAAGCCAACACGGACCAGAGATTTGTGGCGTCCGTGTGCTCAGCTCTGGGGTTCGCTCCGAAATGTCTTCTTTGCCCGTCGTTTAACACGAGGGCTGCGTTGAGTTTGCCCGGGCGAATGTGAAACAACACACAACCGCGGACTGTGTCGCCTCACGTGAATTATATTTGAGTCTCTTAAGGATATTGTATTATTGGCTTTCCAGACCCCCTCCCCTGCCGCCCAAGCAAGCAACACTCTGAACCGGTTTCAAATTTGTCCTGGGTCCTCATAAGCAGCCAAGCATGTTGAACAAATGCGGCTGGATTAACCAGATGCTGTTGCCAAGAGGACCCCACATGTGAACTGTGGAACCCCGTTAAATGTAAAAAAGCAATAACCCGTACACACACTCTCATGCACTGGGGGAAACTTTATACCCCGTAAATAATACATGTTTAAGCAATAGCCGAACAACCTACTGGCTTTCCAGACCAATACCGTATTATCCAGCAAAATGAAATACGTTTAGAAGCACATTTTTGGAAAGGTTTCGACCTGAAAGCAAGAAGTCGCCAAACGAACCTCCCAAAGTGACTACAAGTCGCAAGGCAGTCCTACAGTCGGAAATGTCGCCACTGGACAATTTACCTTGAGTCATAACATCGTGAAATGATACAGGATCCTTAACACACACCATGCATCATGTCACTAGCCAGTTTGCCAGGTATTGGTGAACTTGTACAGGATCCTCAATACACGTACGCACCCTGAATGGATCCTAAAATTAGCATCTTGCTAGAATCAGAATATGTATTTATGCTGGAAGAATTTAATGAACTATCAAGGTATTTTTTGTACAGATGTCCTCGTCCTATAAACGTTGATACATATCAGTTCAACACGTAGGCTTTCGCGACCAATATTATGAATAATAAAGGTTTTTGGGTTAGATCGCGTAAGTATAAATGTGTTGTAACTCTCCACCACCCGACACAGCCAGTGAGATTTGTCACGTGAACAAAACTCGCCCATTAGTTACTGCTTCAGCCCACGGGTGTGTTGGAGAGTAAAAATTGAAAATGTTGTGGCGGTTTTGCAACAAATTAATGTGGTTTCATAAACTTCAATACTGTGATATGACTACATCTAAACTAAACATGTCAAGATTATTTTACCATGTTTCTCCACAATAAACCTCTTTGAGTAAAAAACCTTGGCTCTGGAACGTAGGAAAATACAGTATAAGCCCAGTAAAAACCATATATGCATTCTGTGAACAGTGATGTCTAGTCTTGTAATGATTAGAGGGAACAAAATTCTAATTCCATTCCATGCTCATCAAGCTGCTCATGAGTTTGATAAAAAGTAAAATCATCCTCGTGCCATCCCATCTGATCTTCTTCTTCCGTACGTCTGATGTAGATGCAGATACAATTTCACATTCAGGCGGTCAAGCCAAATAACCGCATCAGGAGTAGCGGACTGTATCATCGTCGTGATGTCTCCTTCGTATTTGTGGATCGGGGAATTGCATCATTACGTGTTCTATGGTCTTTTCTGGATGACCTGGATGACCACAGTCGCACACCGGAGAGTTTTTAATTTTCCATTTGAGCATCAGGTATCCGCATCTACTGCCATGGTTTGTGGATGTGGTTTAGGGTGGTCCATGAGCTTCGTGGAAGATCAAACCCAGGCATCTTCTGCCATGCGTCTTTCACAACTCGGTGTTTGTCAGCAATTTTGAACCCGCTCAGCTCCCATCCCATGAGATTCTCAGAGCAGAGATAATTTAATACGGGAACTTACACAGCACCTAACGTGTTAAGCAAAACGGTTACTACGATGCAAATGAAACAATGAAGGGACTGCTATAACATTGATGTACAAGCACAATTCAAACGCTCACACCACTTGTTATTAACACTGCCTTTGTAAAACAATGTATACGACAGGCTGACGTTTAAGACAATGGCCGTTCTTCAAGGAGCAGGGAGATGGGCTAACTTAAAGTTGGAGACCACATAGTACACTGTGGGGAACCTGAGAAAACTGGGATATTCTAAAGTTGATTAACAGTATTGAATTGACATATGAACATATTTATCTTAACATTTAATTAGGTATTTAACTCAAATACAATTTCGCATATTTGCCTTTGATTGGTTTGGGTTGATAGTCACTCATTATTAATGGACAGCTGTTCACTCACCAACTTTTTTTTTCAAGTTCCAAGTTTTCTCAGGTCCGGTGTGTAATCTGCAATCTCCAACCTTCACGTCAGCCCATGTCCCAACCCTTGCTCTCTCCACCCTGAAGAGACATTTCTTGAGACACTACGCTGTCAAATTTTTTCTGCTATAAGCTAGTGTTAATATTTTTTGTTGCGAACTTTACCATGCCGTCTGAAATTAGAAAAAAATATCATCATAACTTACTTTCTCCATTCTCATTGGGTATGATTCTTTTCACTCTTCCTGCTGGCCCAATTCCCATCCTATCTAATCCCAAAATTATTTATCCTATTCCCATCCGTTGCTATGTGATGTCCTAGTAAACATGATACGTTGAGCCAACATTGATCCAACCACATAACAACGTCGACCCAACGTTCCATGTTTACTGGGGTCCCTTTCCCTCCGAGTTCCCGTTTAGTTAATGTTCATTCCCTTCGAGTCTACGGAATCCCATTATATCACTCTCAAGAATGATTACATACACTCCTGTGCCTGTTATACATGCATCAAATAAGATTCATGTTACTGTTCCATTCACGAAGTGTATTTTATTTTATTTAGCCTCGTATCCGAATGAGACAGTACAAGACAGAATGAGATAGCACAAACAAGACATAGTGTGGAACTGACTGAGACAGCATGAAACAGCTTAGGGGTGCCAAGGTGGGGGGATGTTAACTACCTCGCCTGACATACAGGAGATCGTAGGGTTCGATCCTGACCCTGAATATTTGGATTCTGCATGTTCTCCCCGTGTTCACGTGGATTTTTCTCCGGGTCCTCCAGTGTTTCCCTACACATTTACAAAATATACGTTTGGAGTATTTGACTACTATAAATTGCCACATTATAAGCCACTTCGTTGAGCTATCATTTGTGGCCAAGTCGCTTCTGAAAAAATGATAGCTGAGTTGGCCTTACCTGGTAAAATAAAAACATTTTTAGTTTAGTTTCAGGCGACAGCATTAAACATAGGGGCACATTATTAATCAATGCAGACGAGCCGACATTGATGAGACAAAATGATGCAAACAGTACAGACGATTTCCAGTAGACAACTACAAAAAGTAGCCAGAGAGGAATTGATGTTTGAGTGGAAACGTGAGCCACGTTGAAAGGCTCCCTTGGATGTGCGGCCTCGCTCCGCTTTGTCGCCACCTGCTGGTAACGGTGAACATAATAAGACAAATATCCCCCGCGTAGCCTGTAACAGATTGTTGGGGCAAGTGCTGTTTGCGAGCACCTATGAAGGCCGGCACGGTAACCGAGGGGGTGGGTGGCCAACACCACGCCCGGCCACCTTTGTCTCCCCGGTGGTTATGTTTACACACCGTGCCGGGTACTCATTTGAGGCTGCGTCGACCTACGGGAGGCGCAGGACCGGTTCGGATAATCGTCACTTGGTGTTGGCCGTGAGCGGGAATCGAAATCGGGTGGCCACTGCTCTCAACACGCACACCAACCTGGTCCAGGACACACTAGCACCGTGAACGCTCTAAACTCCGGACCAAATAATGCAGTAATAATGAATGCAGTAATAACATTCAATGAACCATAAGTTCATACTCTTTGGTTCTTTACCTGCAGTCACGAAAACTTCAAATCGAGATTGAACCATCATTTACAAATTCATTTACAATAAAATAAAAATCACTAATCTACAGTTAAATCTGAGTGATAAAGCGTCACTCTATGAAGCAGAGAGGTTTAAAGGTCAGGGTCACTCGGTGGGGAAGCCAGATTTTATGATGGGGCGTGAATAAGTTGTTTTCGTGTATCTATTAAACAAATGAAATGTTAAATTACCATAGAGCGCACGAGCAGGTCATGCCATTGTAATAAACGACTGGACCACGATGTCTGGCTCAGTGTCCTTTATTCGGTTCGTGCTGTACACCCACACGGCTGTCTTTACTCTGTAGCTTCTCCACGGCGCTGACTCCAATGTCGGCCCGATCCACAACAGCAGCCCCGCTGCTGTTTCTCTCACACAGCCCCCCTTGGCTGTACTCGCTGCAACTCCTCTCTCTCTCCGCAGCTCTGACAGCCTCGTGCTGTCTCTCTCTCCGCAGCTCCACCTGGCAGCCACACCGCTGCCTCTAACACGCAGCCCTTCTGGCTGTCTCCTCTGCAGCTGCACACCACTCCGCAGCTTCCTCTTGTCTTCGGGGTTGGCTCCCGATGGCCGTCGGTGCCCCCCCCTTTTCTCACTCGCCCGCGTGGCCTCACTCTTTTCCGCTCACACCCCGACTGACTTCCCCTTCCGGTTTACCCGCTTAAGGACCCGAACCTTCCACCCACGTCACATGACTCCACCCCCCGTAACGTCACATCCGGAAGGTCGCTTACGCCCGCATTACACCATTAACCAAGTCATTCAGGGGCATAGACGGGTTCACCAACTTCCATACAACAGAATTGCGAGTTCACGAATGCACGTCAATTGCATTTATTTTACACTGGTCAGCTTCGAGAGGTTTTACAGTACAGGGACTCCTTTCCTTACTAACATCCGACTTATGAACTTTCCGAGATCCGAACAAACCTGTCCGTATGTCCAGTTGCTTGTTCGGACCGAGAGTCGAAAGCTCAACCGCCGCGCAATAGATGGCAGTGGTGGCATCTACATCTGCAGAACATGAAGAGCAAAGTGACATCTACAGGAGATTATACAACTTTTAAAGCCATTCTCTGTGTTTAGTGTACATGCCGTACATTTTGAATCGACAGGAGTAAAGTTGGACTTACGGACAAATCGACTTCCGAACAGACCTCTGGAACCGATCTCGTTCGTAAGTAGATGAGTCCCTGTACAGTAGTATTATTATTATTGGACCATGAGCCAATATCAGATATTCCACTTGCCAGTGACATCAGGGTTGGCATAACTTTAGTGGTTTCAATGTATTTGTGGTCAATAACAATGAATTATATAACCATTTGGAAGTAATCTTCAGGTGAGAAAGACCGCCTCAGCTGTACTTAATTCGGCCCACTTGGTTTCATTAATCAAGGACATGTCACTGTCCCCGGATGATTTACTTGTCAGTTTTGATGTCGTCTCCCTCTTCACCACGGTACCCGTACCTGATACTATTGCAATCATTGAAGACCTAGTCCAACAGGGATTGGATGCTGATGTACCTTCGTTGGTAAGGCACTGCCTTACCAACACTTACTTCACCTGGAATGGTACTTTCTACAAACAGAATGAAGGTACCCCAATGGGCTCTCCCCTATCACCAGTGGTAGCGAACATTTTCATGGAGAAATTTGAGACAGATGCCATCCAGACATCCACCCGACGTCCCTACCTGTGGAAGAGATACGTAGATGACACGTTCGTCATCTGGCCACATGGCCAGATGGCACAACACCAATTTATCAACCACATCAATTCCATACACCCATCTATCAAATTCACCATGGAATTGGAAAATGATGGCAAGCTACCATTCCTGGATGTTTTGATCGAGAAGAGACCTGATGGCTCGTTGGGACACTGTCTAAAGGAAAGCTACCCACACGGATTCCTATCTGAAGCCTGACTCCCACCACCATCCAGCCCAGAAGAATCCCCTCATCAAAACACTACACCATAGGGCCCGTTGCATCTCCAACCAGCACCACCGAGCCAGTGATACCGCACAATCCGCAAAGCTGCATCCCCAACCATGGGTAGAGAACGATCTGAGGACCCAATCAAAACCACCACCTTACCATACTCAGCAGGTGTCACCAAAAGGATTTCCAAAATCTTAAACAAACTCAAGATCCAAGTTCGGTTCAATACAGTACACAAAATTCGTGATTTGATCCCATCGGTGAAGGATGCGATTCCGGACATGCAATGTCCTGCCTGGTGTCTATAAGCTGAGTTGTGTCTGCGGCAACAGTTACATTGGTGAAACGAAGCTACGTGTCTCAGACCGGGTTCGCGAACACAAAGGGGATTTGAAACACGGCAGAACCAACTCCTCCGTGGTGGCGAATCATCGTTTCAACGCTGTGGGCACATATGACATTGTTTTCTCCGAGACCAAGGTGCTCTACAAACCCTCGGGCCACCATCAGAGATTTGTTCATGAAGCCATCCAGATATACAAACACAGACAAAACTTTAATCGAGAAGATGGATTCAGATTGAGCAATCACTGGAAGGATGTGATAAACCACGTCAAGTTTTAACTGCTATGATTTTCACTCACCCACCCGATTGTCGTCGTCCGATGACTACATGTACTACAAGTCCATTTACTTGCTAATTTCCCCAGCCCCACCCGTCCATGCACGCCACAAACCCTCCCCCCTCTCCCCTGTGAACTCCCACAGCCAAACTCTCCCCCCTTCCCTCCCCCTCCCGTGCCTAAATAAAGCCACAACAGCAGATGATTTTTTCTCACCTGAAGACGGACGCTTGTGTTGCGACCGAAACGTCGTGTTTTCTTTTCTTTTTTCTATCTACGTGACTTTACCGAAAGAACCAAAGAGCATTTGGAAGTAGTGGGTTATCAAATTATTCAATCGTATTGGCCATATAAATTGGTACTGTAATTATAAAGCGGTACCACATTTTGCGCTGGCCAATCTATTAAATGTGCCATCACTTTTCTTTTATGTATTTTGGAAAGAGGGGAGATGATGAGGTGTGCAGAGCTGAGGAAACAAACTGGGTGTATGACCTAGCAAACTCTTGTCACCGAAATGACCAGATGACACTCAAGAGATCGTCTCAGTGTACATAAGGTAGGCACAGTCGGTGATGCAACAACTTACAAAAAAAGTATGCAACAAACCAACTCGAACACTTTCAGTATTTGATGACACAAACTCATCAGATAGAAAAGCTGAGTGCAGGCTGGAAACAAACGATGAATAATACATGTGAAGTATTGGAAAATGACGGCAGGAAACTCCTTGACGGGAACACACTTCTTTTATTAAATCTTGACTTGTAACAATACAACGCGTGGCCTCTCTTCTTCACAATGCGGTCACCATACAACGGTACAACTCGTGACCTCTTCTTCTTCACCCTACGCTTCTCTTGACTCTCTGGATTCTGTGCTGCTGGCTCTCTGTGCCTCGTGTAGACTCCGCGCCTCGGCTACACTCTTCTCTCGCCTCGTGTAGACTCTGCGCCTCTGCTACACTCTCCACTCGCCTCGTGTAGACTTTGCATCTCTCTCTCTGGCTACACCGTATGCATACTCGGCTCGTGTAGACCTTCCTCTCTCTCTGGCTACACCGTATGCATACTCGGCTCGTGTAGACCGTTCTCTCTCGCTGGCTACACACTATACATCACTCAGCTCGTGTAGACCGTTCTCTCTCTCTGGCTACACACTATACATTACTCAGCTCGTGTAGACCGTTCTCTCTCGCTGGCTACACACTATACATTACTCAGCTCGTGTAGACCGTTCTCTCTCGCTGGCTACACACTATACATTACTCAGCTCTACTCTCCATTACTCTCCTCTCCGGGCTCTATCTCTGCACCTTCGTCTTCATTCTTAGATGGTTCCACTTCTGCCCCCTGCTCCTCTGTGCATCACCTTATATACCTCTTCTTCCCGGGAGACGGAGCGGATGCGGACCTCAACGTCGGCACCGCTCCTCAGTTACCCAATCCCCACGCGCTATCCCTACGATCCGGTTCCGCTCAGCGCGTGTTTCCACTCCCCGACCAATCACACCGCGCTGCTACCCGATCACTCCCTCTGGGCGCGTCACCGGCACACAGCCAATCAGCAGCACTACCCCCACCCGCGCACTGACGCCTGCTCCTCCCCGTCAGCGCGCGTCACCACACACACACCCGTACATACGCGCTGGCACACGACATATACACCCAGCGCGTATCACCACTACATCACCCCCTCCCACATAGCTCGCAGCCGGCCCGGCTGCTAACAACAACCAACCGCGACGATAAAACGACAACCAACAAAAAAAAACCCCGTAACCCCCCAAGTGTGCCCCGTAACATAACACAACAACAACAACAACAAGAATAACTATGTACAGATTGACAATGAACACGAAAAGTCAACGATAACACGATACGAGCAAATTCGAAAACGAACGCGCCCCACGTCCCTGCGACTACACGCAGTGACGAGGCGCTCCAACTGCCCCGACTCCTCACGAGGCAGGTCATGCAAAGTAGCACGACCTGGCGCGAGTCCGTCTGGCTGGTCCATCGTATGGGGCGGGACACTGACGACCGTCCGGCGGTTCCGGCTGCTCCAGACGGCGCGGAACGGGCCTGAAAGGGCCGGCCCCGCCGCGGAGATCCGGCCGCCGGTGATCGGCAGCTGTCAGTTCCGAGACACCTGGGAGCAGATCAGGCGAAAATACGTGTGGATCAGGCAGAGACATTTCCCCCTCTGGGTCGCCGGTCACGTCACACGCCCGGCCATCACGACACAAGGGGAGGCCATATGGAGGCGAGAACGGTTTCAGTCGGGAGGGGTGAACGTACCAACGGCGCTTTCCCCACTTTATCTGAACGCACTGGGGCCGTGCAACGCGCACGACCTCCACGGGTCCCCTCCACGGTCTCAACAATTTAGGCGACGTAGCCAAGGGTGCCTGAGGGCAATGCAGCCAGGCCCTGTCACCTGGTTTCCATTCGTGCATGGACACCTTCCGTGCCCGCAACCGTTCATTAGCCATTTGGCGAGCCCGCGAATTAAGCCGTGCGGCCTCCCTCGCCTCTGTCAGCTTGTGAATATTAAACTTAATATGTTCTGCCAAATTAGAATTAGTTCGTGGAGCGGACAGGCCAAGTTGCGTTTCCATTGGCGGGACAGCTTCCCGACCGTACATCAAATAGAATGGGGAAAACCCCGTAGCTGCATGGGGGGCCATTCTATACGCGGCAAGGACTCCCGGGACCTGCAGGTCCCAATCTACATGTGCCTCGCACACCTGCTGGCACAGCATGGAAGTCAAAGTTTTGTGGAGTCTCTCCACCATCCCGTCAGTCTGCGGGTGGTACGGGGAGGTACGTACCTTCTTGGTACCCAACAGATCGCACACCTCTTGCAACAATTTACTCGAAAAATTTTTACCTTGGTCGGTCAGCAGGCGTTCGGGAGCCCCCTTGTCCAGGACATAGCCCTGGACGAAGGCATCCGTCACAGCCGCTGCCGACTGGTTAGCGAGAGGCCACGCCATAGGTCATCGGGTAAAGTATTCGACCCCCACTAACAAATATTTATTCCCTCTCGGCGTGACTGGGAAGGGCCCCAAAATATCGAGTGCAACGAGCTCGTTGGTACGCGAGACCTGAATAGATTGCAGCGGTGGATTAGCTGCCACGGCCGGTGGTTTACGCCTGGCGCACTCAACGCACCCCTTCAGAATATGTACCACATCACTTCCCATTCCCGGCCAGTAATAGTCACGCTGAAGCAGGGCAAGCGTCTTGTTAACTCCCAAGTGCAAGAGGCGTTCGTGTGCCGCCAAGACAACCCTCCCCCTCACAGCGGAAGGCACCACGAGTGCGTTCCGCCGGGACAAACTGTCCCATCTCAATAACACGCCCTGCTCAAGTACATAGGAGCCGGTACGCTCCTGGTCCCCCTCGGGACCCCCAACCTTGCGGCGCAATGCTAGCAGCGAGCTGTCCGCCATCTGGAGGCGGCCCCATTCGCTGAGCGACAACGAGAGCAGCGAGTCCCGACCCTGAGAGGCAGTGGAATCATCCCCGATCGGCGCGCCCGCTGTCGCAGCCAGTGCCCCCATCTCCCCCGCAAGCGTCGGTTTACAGCGCGCCGATCCCGACAAACACGCGCATTCATCACAAGGCAACAACCGCGACAAGCAATCGGCATTCGTGTGTCGCAACCCCTTACGGTACGTAGTCGTAAACTGATAGTCCTGGAGGACTTCCAACCAACGCAACAACTGGCCCGAGGGCTGGGCGACCCTCAATGAATACTGTAGCGCCGCGTGGTCCGTTCGGACTGTAAAGTGACGACCATAGAGATATGGCCTAAACTGCTGCACAAAAAAAACAATGGCAAGCAGCTCGCGACGGGTGACACAGTAGCGCTGTTCCGCCGGAGACAACACCCTACTACCGTAGGCGACAACTCTTTCGACACCCCCAACGACTTGGGATAGCACCCCCCCAATGCCCGTGTTGCTAGCATCCGTGTCCAGCAAAAAGGGACTGGCAAAATCGGGATAACACAAGGGTGGGGCACCCACCAAGGCGTCCCGGAGGGAGCGAAACGCGGCCTCCTCCTCCGGTCCCCATTTGAACTTCACTCCCTTCGCCGTTAGAGCGTGCAAGGGTTTTGCAATAGTGGCGAAGTGCTCAACGAACCGCCGATAATAAGAAGCAAACCCGATGAAACTACGCACGTCGGAAACGGACGTAGGTGTCGGCCACGAACCGACACAATCCGTCTTCGCGGGATCGGTGGAGATCCCCGAAGAATCGACAATGTGACCCAAGTATCTAACGGACCTACGAAGGAGGTGACATTTGGCCGGTTTAAATTTCAACTTAGCCGATCGCATTCGCAAGAACACCCCTCTCAATCGCCGGAGGTGTTCTTCAAACGTTTTACTGAAAACAATGACATCGTCCATATAAATCAAGCATGTATCCCACTGCAAGCCCGACAAAACCAGCTCCATAAGTCGCTGAAACGTCGCTGGAGAGGAGTGAAGTCCCATGGGTAACCGGTTAAACTGGAACAGCCCCCCTGGAGTCCGAAATGCTGTCTTAGGTTTCGACTCTTCGTCGAGCGGCAACTGCCAAAACCCCGATAACAAATCAAGAGTCGAAAAATATCGCGCACCAGACAAAGCATCGAGGGACTCATCCATCCTGGGGAGCGGATACGCGTCAGCCACAGAGATCTTATTCAGGCGACGGAAATCAACGCAGAATCGCAGGGACCCGTCCTGCTTCTTAACCAGCACAATAGGCGCTCCCCACGGGCTAGAGGAGGGCGAAATAATATCGGCTTCTAGCATATCGTTAACAGCCGACTGAACATGTTCCTTCTCCACGGGACTCAGTCGGAAGGGATTTAGCCTGACCGGCGCCGCATCGCCCGTTTCAATGTGATGGTGCAACAAATCCGTGCACCCAATGTCATACTTATGTTTACTGAATACATCAGAGAATTCAATGAGCAACTCGCGCAGCGCACCCAACTGCGCCGCCGACAAATCGTCCGAGGCGGCACATAACGAATGGACCCACTCAAGGTCTTCCCTTGGCTCAACGTTCCGCGCGGGGCTCGAGCCCACCTGCGCAACCAACCCATCATCCCCAGGGACCTGCGCCGCGTGAGCCAGCACGGTGCCCTGCGGAATGACAGCTGGTCGCGACCCCGCGTTCAAAACCATCACAAACGGATCCCTGTCAGCCCGCACCAAAGTGTGAGCCACCGATAAATCAAGACCCCCGACAGCCTTGTTAGAAGGACCCAAAAGCATACTCTGTCCCGAAGCCTCCCTCACCCATGGTTTCCGCAACCGGAGGGGAATCAACATCTGTGAACCCGGGGGCACTTGCACTGTCTGCGTCGCCACCGCTTGTATCGTAGCGCACGCCGTCCGAATGTCAGTAGGGCCCGTCAAAAATGAAATCCGGCGACCCGATGGCAGTTCAATGCATCGTTGATCGATAAGAATTTTAATGGGCATTTTAGCCAAAAAGTCAGTGCCCAAAAGACACGGAACTGCCAAAGAAGACGAAACGAAAACGGGTCCCGACAATTTGATATCTCCAATGCAAATGGACGCCCTAACCTGACCGATAATGCCCAACGATCCCCCATTAGCGGCGTAAAATGGCACATCCACTGGAAGCAGCGGACGACATTGGACCGGAAGAATATTATAAATGAGGTCCGATATAATAGTTGCCGATGCCCCCGTGTCCACTAACACCCTAATCTCAACCCCATCAATAGATCCCGTAACAACGGACGAACCCGCCGAAGCAGCCACAATTCTATGCCCCAATTCCGCCCATTCAATGTCTCCCTGGTCCCGGCCGAACCCCCCTCGCCGAACCGAATCCCCGAACCTTAACCGGCCCTCCTCCGCCGCAACGCGGCGTCCCATGTGTGCCGAATAAACAGGCCGAGCGTGTGAGGTGCCGCGACTTGCCGGGGATTGTAGAGATGACTTGGGCTCTCGGTCGTCGTCCAGCCGAGCTCCCATGGCGCGCTGCCGCGGAGCGCGGCACCCGGACGCCACGTGGCCCCGGAGGCCGCAGTTATAGCACGTGACGAGGGTCGGAGTAGATCTTGGTTGCTCCGACTTTCGGCCCGATCGCAGAGGCGACCGGGCCCCCGGCCTCCAGTCCCCTGGTCGTCCCGTGGCGAACGCCTCCTCTCGTGGGCTGACGACTTGGGGTTCGGCGACCACCAAACCCGGGGCTGCGACGACAGCAGCGTTGCAACCAACGCCTTGCTTCCGTTGTAGGGCCTCGTGCGCTTGAATACTCGTGGCGACTCTCAAAAAAGAAATATCAATCTCATCAGCTGTGTTGATAGGGACCCCCAGGTCCTGCGCCAACTTGAGCAGCTGCTCCAAAACCATCGCGTCTTGGCCCTCCTCGTCCATCCGAGGGAACGCAGCATCAGCAAGAGCCAGCAACGCCGTGCGATAGGCCAGCGCGGTCTCCGTGGCCGCTTTCCGTCTTGCGTAGAACTGATGGCGGCACGTAGAGGGAGGTCCGTAGACCCTGGCCAACAAACCCAGCGCATCCTTCAGCGTGGAGCGGTCCGACTTCCGTGCAGCCCTGAAGGCCGCGAGCGCATCGTCGTCCAGCATGGCGGGCAATGCCCGCAGCGCCGTAGCATCGGACCACGCTGACATCTCTTGATGCGCCAAAAACCTTCGCTGAAATTGGCCCCAGTCTCCGCCTTCCGCCTTGAAGGCTGACAACGTGGGCAGGCGCTGCTGAAAAATGAAGTCATCCGCCTCGTGGTTCCTCTCCGCCTGTCCGTCGGTGTCTAAGATGGCGGCTCCAGCAGCAGACGTAAGATGGCGGACCCCCTCGCGCGCTGCTGACGTCGATGCGCGCGCTTGGGAACCCACCACCACGTGGCGCTCGCCGTTCCCGCCAAAAGTAGGCCCAGGCGCAATGGCGGGAATCCCCCATTCGTTTTGGCGGGAATCTGCGGGGCGACCTTGTAAAATGTCCCCCACCGTCCCCGCTCCTCCCGACGAGCTGATCTCCGCCAAGATGGACGCGGCGGCGAGCAGCAGCTCCGCCAGTCGGGAGTGCGCCTCACGAAGCCCGGCGTCGGTCCCCGGTCGCTCGGCCGGCGCCGTCGACGGACCCTGTAGCGTGGGCAAGTCCTCTTCCTCACCCCCCGCCACCAGCGGCCCCGAGTCGTCCAGGTCTTCCTCGCGGTCAATCCCGTGGGTCCTACGGGTCTTCCTTGTCTCCATACTTGGAAGCCCGTTTCACTTCTGACGCCAGATGAAGTATTGGAAAATGACGGCAGGAAACTCCTTGACGGGAACACACTTCTTTTATTAAATCTTGACTTGTAACAATACAACGCGTGGCCTCTCTTCTTCACAATGCGGTCACCATACAACGGTACAACTCGTGACCTCTTCTTCTTCAACCTACGCTTCTCTTGACTCTCTGGATTCTGTGCTGCTGGCTCTCTGTGCCTCGTGTAGACTCCGCGCCTCGGCTACACTCTTCTCTCGCCTCGTGTAGACTCTGCGCCTCTGCTACACTCTCCACTCGCCTCGTGTAGACTTTGCATCTCTCTCTCTGGCTACACCGTATGCATACTCGGCTCGTGTAGACCTTCCTCTCTCTCTGGCTACCCCGTATGCATACTCGGCTCGTGTAGACCGTTCTCTCTCGCTGGCTACACACTATACATCACTCAGCTCGTGTAGACCGTTCTCTCTCTCTGGCTACACACTATACATTACTCAGCTCGTGTAGACCGTTCTCTCTCGCTGGCTACACACTATACATTACTCAGCTCGTGTAGACCGTTCTCTCTCGCTGGCTACACACTATACATTACTCAGCTCTACTCTCCATTACTCTCCTCTCCGGGCTCTATCTCTGCACCTTCGTCTTCATTCTTAGATGGTTCCACTTCTGCCCCCTGCTCCTCTGTGCATCACCTTATATACCTCTTCTTCCCGGGAGACGGAGCGGATGCGGACCTCAACGTCGGCACCGCTCCTCAGTTACCCAATCCCCACGCGCTATCCCTACGATCCGGTTCCGCTCAGCGCGTGTTTCCACTCCCCGACCAATCACACCGCGCTGCTACCCGATCACTCCCTCTGGGCGCGTCACCGGCACACAGCCAATCAGCAGCACTACCCCCACCCGCGCACTGACGCCTGCTCCTCCCCGTCAGCGCGCGTCACCACACACACACCCGTACATACGCGCTGGCACACGACATATACACCCAGCGCGTATCACCACTACACATGAAAAGGGTCATTTCGAGACAGAAAAATGTGACATGACCAGAGCCTTACTGCACTCCCCATGCTTTGCATGATGCAGTATTGTGCCTCAAGGGCCTAATAATAAGAGTAAACAATTATGTCTATACTGTACTGACGATGTCTTTACTTTGTCCTCCCCACGGCTGACTGCCATCAAACAAAGACGGTGGTCACTGCATCGCGCGTTTTCAGATGCGCTTCTGTGGCCATCTGGAACGCTCTTTCTTCCGATATTAGAAGGCCCCTGGAGTTATGGACTTTTAAATCTAGATTGGAAACTATTTTCTTAAAAACTGCTTTTGTGTAGTCTTCCTTCCCCCGCATCTCCAATTAGCACGATTGGTTTAACATACATAATACAGTTGGTATTTACATTTTATATTACAATTACTCTTGTTTACCGAGCCTCAAGACTGTTTGCAAGGTCTTGATACGTGCTTTGTAATGGGGGAGACGATTGCTGTTGTCCAATTAAGTAAATACAAATAAAGAGGCAAATTTGGACCATCGCGCAGTCAACACTTTTTACTGTCATTTAATTTCCTCTATTTTTGTTGATATTTTCCATCTTATTAAATTATTTGGCATCGCTAACAAACTCATTATTCCTAATTTCAGAAAGTCGCACATGCTATAGAGTTAAAGTAACCCGAAAGAGTTATTGGATTGAGACACTACGCATTGTCCACCAATTTCGGTATTATCCTTTAGGAAATAATTCATGTCGGAGCTGCAGCTATTGAGGCACAACAGCACTTTACACTTGTAACTCTTTTATTTACTCTGTCGAATGAACCACAAAGACAAATATTGGTATTTTTGGTTTATTTGTTATGGAGTCCGTCGACTACAAAAACTCACCAATAACTAAGACCATTTAGAACTAAAAACAATATTGAAATTAAGCAATGTTTGATTCGGAATAATGTTTGAGATTATGATATGAATATTGCAATAGTTTATATTCTGGACGGCCTATTTAAAGTTACCGTTTTGTCTGTGAACCCTGAAGGGACTCTGGAGATGCCTTCATATAACGTTGCCACAAGCGTGCTATATTGTTACATAAATTAACTCAAATTGCTACTTAACAATATCGTGCGTTAACTACAGAAAGGATGGAAGACAAGGAAGAAGTATCTACAAAGCACTTTGAGCCCGCCTTAAGTAGACAGTCTACAGGGATTATTCGAATTATCCCAAAACATTACCACTCATCCACAGCATCGGCACGGGAATTCATATTAAGACTATTTTCAACAACACTTTCTGAACTTCGTTAAAAAAATATTTGTTCCCATAAAGGCATTACAAATAATATGTAGTTTACATTATGTAAGCCAGTAGGGTATGTTTAAAAGTGTTGATTTGTTGATGCTGAAAGAATCCTGAAGTGATTGAGAGTTTAAAAAAATTCCATACTTCTGGTGTATTACAGCAATAAATTACCAACTTCAGGAAAGGTTTCCAAATACTGTCCAGATGGAAGACAAATCTGAGAAGCATGTACAGCAGCTCTACAGCTTCGAGTCTGTACAAAAGGTCTTCACCCTCCATAAAACCTTACAAAAACACATGAATCCTGTCATTTTAAGTAACTTTCCATCGCATTATGTTCTCAGTATATGCATATTTATGATTTTCAGGATCAAACCCACTGTCAGCGATATCCTTTACAGGGGAAATATTGCCAATCATACTTATACTTTTATATATACAGTACATATATTGACGTTGGAATTTCTGCTATAAGCAGTGACACACAACGGCTTGATCTTAATTTCCATATGGGTGGTGAACTGGAGCAGTGGCATGCACGGTGGTTCATTGCCTGCACTATTCATCTCGCTACCTGAGTTTGATTCTTCACCAGAGCTAATATTAGGCGGCGAGTGATATCTGCGCACTAGCCCTGGACCTCACCCATCAACACCACACTGACCAGCGCCGTGAGTTGAAATAAATCCAGTAACTGACATTGTACAGGGAGGCCTTTATCCAGCAGTGGATTTCATATCGAAATTTGCAGTATGTTTTGCTGCAAAAAAACCCGTTTCAGCAACTCCTCTCAGAAATAACCAAGAGGTAGAAATAAACTGTCAGCCCTGCACACATCGGGGCAGTGCCAATGCGTCAACTATTAATGCTGTCCAGCTGTTAAGACTTGATTCGTCAATGCCACTCAGCAGAGTTCAGTGATTCGCAAGGTAAAAAAAAAACAACCATTCAAGTAAATTCACTATCAAGAATGCGTTTCAAAACATATACCGATTAATAAGAACAGTTTCTCGAAGCCTTTATTTTTATTATCTTGAAAAATAACAAAGGACTCATAAGTTATACATGGTTAATGTCGAACATTAAGTGTCTCGATGTACTGTAATTTTAAACATTTAACACCATCTTAATGCTGCCAACTCTCAGCTTTTCACAAAAACCCATCCAACAAACTCAAAGTGCTGAATCCTGTGCACTATCACACAAATACAAATGGGCCTTTCATTCCCAATTACTATACAACAAATGCGTTTACTAAGTCGCAATGTCGCACACTAATTTTTACTGTGTGGATGACCCAAAAAGGGTTGAATTGTATTTTTTATGGACTTTGATAATAGTTCTAATGAAAGTATCATTCCATAGACATTGCATGTAACTGTGCAACAGTAGTGTTTATATGGCAGCCAAAATACTAACAAAACAATATAAGGAGTCACACTCTCAGTTTTACATAGGGAATCATAAACAAAAATCTTATAAAACGAACGCAAACATTCAAACCACAATATGCCAAAACAATAGTAAAACATCACAAAGCCAGACTTGAATAAGGCAGAGTTCTGGGTAAGCACATGCACACTAGCAATTCTAAAGCTACAATACAGTACTTATCTTATCTGTCATATGGAATTCAGTGACCTTGCCCGCTTGTGCAGGTCCATTTACTGTTAGTGCTCTCAAGCATTTACTTCACACTTTAGAAATATAATTAATTACATGAAACTCATTCGAAAATATCTTCAGCCTTCCACCTTTGCTTCAGAGTGATGGTGATGCAGATTAAACTGTACAGTGTTATGAAAATGTAGCTATGTAGTATTACGTTATAATAAGTCCGTTAGATGTGTTGGGTGTTCCGGTTAAATAAAATGAAACTTTAAGTATTATTTGCTTAGTTTCAATATGCCAGGCATACCCAAAAAACCAGGCAACTCTCTCCATTGTTACTCTGGCTTCGAGAGATTTCACTGTACATGAAATCTGTTTACATTTGCTTCAAGCAATTAAAACACACGTGGCAGGAATATAAAATGTTAAAAGAATATCATACACCACTGACAAAAAATGGTAGTTTTAAGCCAAAGAAATACAACGCCCTATGTGCATATATGAAATAGTGTCAGACATTATTTGCTCTTACAGTAATTCCACGATAAGTCCATTAGGCGAGACTTTAAAGAGTAAATATGTTAAATAAAGGCCTTTAAAAGAATAGTTCATGTTAATCCGTAGACTTCATCGCTTACTCCGATGTACTTTTCTTCAAGTAAGCAATCAGGTTGTTACGTTCGTCTTTTTTCTTTATTCCGGAGAAGATCATCTTCGTGCCAGGGATGTACTTCTTTGGGTTCTCCAAGTAGACATAGAGTGTATCTTCCTCCCAGGTGATTCCTTGATATATCAGTGTAAAGCAGATACACACATATACACATACGTTAAATTATACCAACAGAGATACAAAAAAACAAGATGTTTGACAATAAGATTTCAGGTGTCCACAGCCTTTATTATGTTCACATTTAAACTTTACTTGGATCGCACTTTAGCGTGCGACTTCATCACCAAGTTACTGCTTAAGTCTCCCTCCTCGTCGACAAGGTCAACGGTCAATTGGGAGTGGGAATGTGATGAAATGGCAAATTACATACCCTTTGACTTGTTGGCATCAGTGTACGAATAGCCTGGAGCCTGGCCCGTCTTGCGACCAAACAGGCCCCACAAATTGGGCCCAGTCTTGTGCTTGCCGCCACTCTCAACGGTGTGACACTGCGAGCATTTCTGCACAAACACTTTCTTGCCCTTCTCCACATCTGCCATCGCTCTGCATAAAACAGGGAATTCAATTTGTATTGCCAGAAAGGGTACAATATATTCTTATTATTAATCGTTTTTGATACTTGAAAAAAAGGTCCCATAGATATAACTGCTCGCACCGATCTGTAAGAGTTTCGATACTTGCATCGTCTTTATCCTGTTCACCTTTGGCGTTCTCTGCTCTATCACTGGTGAGACAAGGCCATTAAGAAGGCTGTCTCTGGTGTAGGCCAATCAGTTTCAAGGACAATGCATCAATTATCAGAGCATGTTCATTTTCACGTTTTGTCACAAGTATGTATGGTTAATGCAGACTTGATGCCTTAGAAAAGGTATCTATTTTGGTGTTTGAACATCTTAACACCTGTTTTATTGCCGAAAAGGGTACACAATATTCTTATTTTTCATAATTTTTGATACCGGCAAAAAGGTCCCATTAATATAATTATTCATTTCCAGAATTTCCATGTCGCACATGTTTTCTCTCGCCAGCACCATGAACTCATCAGGCACACTCACTACCTACTAAATATACCTGACAACTCACCAGACATTCACCATGCCTCTTACAGTCACCAGACACTCACTCGACTCTCACCGCTCACTCACCATTGACTACTCACTACTCATATAACACAACTCCCTCCGCAGACACACTCAATACATACCTGACACCACGCCTCACTCGCTACGCGCCACTTACCAGGCATTCACTATTTGCATCAGTCACCAGACACTCACCACCCACCGAACACCCCGTCCAAACACACACCACGCACCTATGACACTTCACACTTCAAGTGCTTATCTGGTACTGTGTTGGTAGCGTCACTGGATAACGTGAAATGACGCACGTTATCAAGCAGGCGATGCACCAATCATTGAGAATAGTGTGTGGTCAGGGATTTTAGTTCACCCATGTCAAAGGTGAAATTATAGTCCCACGGTTACTGGTTTTCCACTGGACCGGGGATACCAACAAAAATACTCAAGCAAATTCGTGAGAGACGGGTACAACTAAATGGTATATAAGGTGAGTGACGTCACCAAGAAGTCCAGTGACGTTGGTCAAAACGCAGAGCGTGCACATCCGAGCGAGATGACAAAGATTGACGAGTGGTGGCAGTGGTTGCTAGGGATTACATCGTGACTCTCGTTACACCTGAGGGTGCCTTCAGGGGCGCTGCAAGAGGATACAATGAATATGCGAAAGAATTAATGATAAATTATGTTAATGATTTAGGCCCATGCAATAATTTGTTTCGTGGCTATGCCCATATAAGGAATACTGGAACAGGAATCTATGCATTTTAACGATGCAATGCTCGATTAAACGGGAATCGATCGATTGTTTCGATAAGCGTTCGAGCATGGATCGAGCTTTGACATTTTGAATACAATAAAAAAAATCGGTACAGTAAAGTGATTCTGTGTGACGTTATTTTTGGCTCAAAAGAGACGATTTGTGGATCGAAAAAGCCACACGTTCGACCGCTCCTTGACGCCGATTGGCTTCCCTCATTAACATAATTGATCATTCATTGTCGCGGATTCATTATATCCTCTTTATACAGCGCAACGACCTATAGCTACTACGGATGTTTTTAACACGTATACAATAATATTAGGCTACAACTTTGTTATTTTAGTTGCAACCGTGTATTGGGTTGAGAGGAAGACAGTCTCACAGTGGCAGTATTAATAATAACGATTTAAAGGTATAATAACTATTTAAAGGTACAATACCCCCAATTAAGTTGTCTTGTGCATGTGGGTGAGCAAAACATCCTGGTGATCAGTGACAAACACCAGTAAGCGCTAGTATATTTTAGGCCTCGTATTTTTCGGAAATATTTGTTTAATTTGTAACAATGTGTTTTGGCATTCATGGTGAATTGTCGGAATTAAAAAAAATATTTTCTTTTGAAACTTGTTTATCTGTCGAGTATGGCCCTCCCGTGTTGCCTACTGGGCCCCTATGCATCGCATAACGCTGCCACATACCCCATTGGCTGCGCCCCTGGGTGCGTTCAATAGGCAGGGCGCCCCAGAACGCGTTTCTATTGAACGACCTATTAAGCTGCCAACGCATAAAAGGAGCTCACGTCTGGGGTGCCGTCTCGCTGAGCGTTGTGTACAAATTCAGTCAATTGGAGGAAACCGCACAATTCCCATAAACTCCTCGCCGTTATGAGGCTTTTGGCGTCCTAAAATAATAAGAGCCAACTTGTTCAATAATAGCCAACTTCTCTCGTAAACGCAATGGGTATTGAACGCACCCCAGTCCCTATACAACATGGCCGCCGTAAAAGTCCCCATGCAACATGGCCACCGTGAAAGTCCCCATGCAACATGGCCACCGTGCAGACCCTATGCAACATGGCCACCGTTAAGTCCCCATGCAACATGGCCACCGTGAAAGTCCCCATGCAACATGGCCACCGTGCAGACCCTATGCAACATGGCCACCGTGAAAGTCCCCATGCAACATGGCCACCGTGCAGACCCTGTGCAACATGGCCACCGTTAAGTCCCTGTGCAATATGGCCGCTGTGACACCATTGTTCTGAGTGTTGCAAATATATCCATGTTATTACTGGTAGGAACCTCGTGGTTACACCAGCCCATAGGGGATTATTGTGTCCGTCCGTCGTGCATCCAAAAATGGGAGGGGTGGGGCTGAGTGGAGAGGGGAGGGTGGGGAGGGTGGGTGGGGCTGGGTGGGGAGTAGGGGTCGGCACGGTTTGGCTCAAACCACCAAACCGCGGTTTGAACCGAACCAAATCGGTTTGGTTTGGCTCTGTTTGAACTGGTTCGGTTTGGTTTGGGGCTACGAAAACCGACTCGGTTTGGCTCGGACAGGGTGGAACCGGCTCAAACTAGTTTGGTTGGTTGTAAAGGTGACACGAAAGGACATGCTGTAGTTGCCTTTGCCTGCGAATTCACTTTGCAATTGCATCTCCATGGCTCGAGCGGCTCAAGACGGCGCCATCCCCGGCGGCTCCAGCATCACAAGGTATCTCATCCACGACGTGGAAGAGACCAAACACGCCGGTAGCGACGAGGAGCCGATGGCGAGCGAACGTGAGAGCCCGGACGCCACGCGCGGCGACACGCGGCAGAGCCTCATGCGCACCCTCGGCGCCGCAGCGCTGCAGACCACGACGCAGCCCAAGCCCAAGAAGGCCCGTGTGTCCCGAGCGCTGTGGCACGACGAGTACTTTGAGACGAGCCAGGCCGCGGGCGACGTGCAGAGCCGGACCTGCAAGATCTGCACCCTCCAGTACGCGGGCTCCACCTCCTCGGGCACCCGTATCAAGCATCTCAAGACCCATGGGATCGTCGACCCCGAGTCGCCCACGGTCGTCACGTCGCCGCCGACGGGGAAGGGTTTGCTCGTGCAGTCCAAGATGGCCACGCCCATGTCAGCGCACGCGAGCAAGGCCATGGACAGCTTTGTCGCCGAGTACATCGCGACGAGTGGTCTAGGCCATAAACACGTAACATCGGATCCCTTTACGACTCTTCTTCAACGAGCTGCCCCGGGTTACGAGCCCAAGTCTGAGCGCACGGTCAAGCGCCGCATGCTCGAGATGTATGTCGTCCTCAAGCTACTCGTGCTACAGTACTTTACTACTTTTGGCTCTTGCGTCTCCTTGACCTACGACGGTTGGACAAACGACGCCATGACCGGCTTCTTCTCGGTCACCCTCCACTGGATGGACCCGGCGTCGTTCTCCATGTGCAACTGCATCATTGACTTATTTTGGGTGGCCCCGGGCGAAGGCGTGGGCAAGCGCATGGCGCAGCGCCTGCACGAGCTGCTCGCCGACTTTGGCATGTGGCCGCGCCTGCTCGCCGTCGTCACCGACAGCGGTTCTGACGCCGTCGCATCCGCCAAGTCCCTCATGCTCCTCGAGGGGAGCAACCTGCGCTCGACGTGTTGCTTGCGGTGCATCGCGCACTGCGTCAACCTCGGCGTCAAGGCCTCATTCGGCGCGTTCGAGACACTGCTGCGCAGCCTCCGCGCGACGCTCGGCGCTATCCGCAAGACGAAGAGGGCGGCCTACACGTCGCTCGCGCGGCACTACCTCAAGTGCCCGCTGCAGCCGCCTTGCCTCGACGTGGTCACACGTTGGGGTAGCACGTACGTGATGCTCACGGCGTCGCTAAGGCAGCGCCAAGTGATCGACGCCATCTGCCTTGAGCCCGGCTGGTCGCGGAGCCAGGCCGGCTTGTCGGACGAGCAGTGGGAGCAGGCGGCGCTGCTCTGCCAGTTCTTGGAGAAGCCGGCGGCCATCTCCGATGCCATGGGCGCCGAGGAGTACTGCACCATCTCGAACGCCATCACGACGCAGGAGGCTCTCTTGAGCCACTGCATGATCCACCGCCCGAGTCCTCATGTGGTCGTGAGCTCGGCCGCCGTGACCATCTCCGACTACATGGTCAAGTACAGCGACCTTCTCTCGTCCGAACCAAGCCGCGTCGCCCGCTTTCTCGACCTGCGCCACCCCAAGCCCGCGGCCTCGAGCACCGAGTACAGCAATATCAAGGACATGATGACGGACATTCTCAACCAGCGCTACCCAGCATTGACGAAGGCGGCGCCGCGTGGCGGCATTAACATCCTCTTTGACATGGTCTACGCGCCCAACGCTCACGACGGCGCCGCCTCCGAGGTCGACCGCTTCCTGCTTGAGCCGACTCAGGACCTGAGCATGGACGTCGTCGAGTGGTGGAAGCTGTACGGCGGCAAGTACCCGCGCCTACGACGCGTGGCCCTCGACTATTTGCCTATCCCGGCGCCGTCCGTGCCCTCCGAGAGAGCAAACTCGGCCGCCAAGCGCTCCTTTCTCGACCGACCAAACCTGCACAAGTGCACGTTCAAGGCCGAGATGTGTGTGCGCTCGTGGGCGCGGATGTTGCCTAGTGTTGGGGTTTCACTGCCATTGAACTACCACACTGCGTTCAAGGACATTGGGCGTGCCAAGCTTGAGGAGATGGCTGTGGACGACATCGTCGTCCAGTACTTGCTAGTGAATCTCAATATGAAGAAAGCCTGCGTAGAAATTAGCGATTAATACACTTGATATTTGTATTGAATGTGAATATTGTTTGCCGCGCATCTTTTCGGTTCAAGCCAACTCAAGAGGTTTGGTTTAGCTTAGTTTGGTTTGGTTTTGGTTTGGTTTGGTTCAGTCGTCGCTGGTTTGGTTTGGTTTGCTCAATTTGAAACCAGTTTGAGTCGGTTCAAACCGTGCCGACCCCTAGTGGGGAGGGGCTGGTCACCCCGTGGTGCCCTTATAAAACTCAACGTTTAACCTACTCACGCCGGCTTGTGCCCGCCCTCACAGTCGGCCATATTTTCGGAATACACCATGCCGCCGTTGACCCTGGCCATTGACCAAGCAACACAACGTTCCTACCAGCTCCCTCCGCAGGAATGTGTTAACAATGTGTGATTTTGTGTGCACTTATTTGTGCGAATGTGTGAGCGCGTGCGACCACTCATGTGTGTTATTTTGCATGGGGATGTTGACTGTGCCCCTACTGGAAATCCGTGAAAAAGAGTTTCATAGCTCATCAGATTCTGATTTATGTTCGTGCCTGAGTGTTTTTGTGTATACCGATGTATGTAACTATCGTACGCCGTGTCGGCCTTCACGGGTACTAGCTCAGAGTTTGTTAAATGCCTATACAGTATGTGGAAAATGTGTCTAATTATGATATTATTTGCTTTTGTGCACGCATGTATTTGCAGGTTTTGGTGCGTGTCTCTGCGTGTGTAATTGTATCTGCCAGTCTTGCCAAGTCAGCCAAACAACAACACCTGGGCCTGTCTCGTGCACCTAGCCTGGCACAAGCGCCGTAATGTCACGGTGGTGGTTGTTGTGTATTTGGTGTTGTGTATTTGTGAGTCTGTTTGCGTGTCCGTATTGTTTGAGAGTACGTATGTGTGGACGTAATGATGGACTAAGGGGTGTATCGAGCAGCCCTTAGTTATCACAGCATGTATGAGATTTATTTCGCGTAAATACCTTATGGAATTAGGAGTTAGGATAAATCTCAGGTTACACAATTTCTAGAATTATGTAAGCTGTTCGGGTTCTTGGGTCCCAGACCGCATGCTGTGTGCTTCCTTCGAAACGAGTGCCATGGGCCCAATATTCAGCATCCAGTGACTCATCACCAGCACGAGAGGAGGGCTTTGTGGCATTGTGAAGAGCCGGCCCATCATTTGACCAATGGTGGCTTAATTTTGGCCAAACAAGTCCCATCAACAGAATGTTATCGATGTTGCCATCAAAATTTGATGGCTGGTTTTCCTTGTGAGATAACATTTAGTCCACTCCTTGTTTGGTAACAACCCTGCCAAAGTGATCGTGACAATCATTGAGAATTGATGTAAATGTACCCTAATTAATACGAGTGGACTATGCGGGATGGTATCTCGGTTGAGTAATAGCAGGTTCCAAATTGTAGAACTGTACACGTGGCCAAGGTCAACCTAGCCGCAGTGTCTTTGAGGGGTTGGCAAAACGCGCATCATGGACGTCGTGCGAGTGTGCACCACCACTTAATGAAGACTGTGGCAAAGAATATACTTGTCCCTGTCATAGCAAGATGGAAATCCCACCATTTTGGGTCTATAACTTTAAGACTACTGTACTCCTGCTGTGTTCAATTTTAAAGGCCCGTGTACCAGTACGCACTGAGACGCAGACTTTTCCTAATACATACGAGCAAAAAAATGCAGGAAAAAAAGTGTGTAAGTATCGTGCTCTGATAAATAGCTCGACAGGGCTCATGCTTAATATCCAAGCACCATGGTGGAGGCAGCGATAACCCGATATTGCTGACGAAGGACAAATCACAAAACGCCAATCGACAAACGTCTCGGGCAATGACCCTTATTCAGTGCAGGTAAAGGTGGCATTGTAAAAATGTGTTCTGCAGACAGAAATGTCAGAGGAAAACAAATCAATCACCATTGATTTTTCCACATTAAGTTAAATTGGTGTTCCAGTCTGACGTTAACCAATAGCAATAGATGTCAACCGTGTAGCTATCAGATGGGTCAAGATTCCTATACAAAAGTGGTTTTCACCAGGCATTAGATGACTTAGCGTGCTGTCTAAAGTTTAAACGATGGGACCCTCACAACACACACAGCATGTGCTCCAATTTATAAAAATATTTATTTAACAATATTTTATCAAATAGATTTTCTATAGGTCTAGTCTGGACATAAAGGGGGGGGGGGGGGGTGGGCGGAAAGTCCCTATACCGCATTAACATTCACGCGCTGTGATAGCCTCTTGGGCAGGGGTATACGGACTTCCCGTCCACGCTATCGAGGCATGTCGCGAATGGCGCCTTCACTTACCTCGTGAGTCAGCGGTAAACACTGCGAACCGGGCTGCAGCACAACCACCAGGGGCTTCCCCGCTCTTCCAAGTAACTCGCAAAGCAAATAAACGCAGAGACTTGCTCCACACTCGCTGCAATCACCGTGTGGCCAAAGCCCGCACCGGCGTTCTTATGAGTGTCGCGTTGTGTAAGTGGGAGATACCAAGTGCACTGCACGGGGTGAGGATATACATCTTTAATCACTATCTTTTAAATACTGCAATCCATATAACATTGTTTTAGCCCATTAATTAAGCTGGAATTTTTTTTTTTTAAATTGTCAAACGTTGTTAAATAGTAACTTTCTATGAATATTGTGTGATGTTGTGTAATGTAAAAAAAATGCCCTCCCCGCTTTGAATGGATCGGTCTCGCGGCATGTGGGGGGTGATGTCAGTGGCGGTGACGTCACACGGAGTCACCCTTCAACTGCCCGGTGATGATAATTATTTTTTTACCCTTTTATCTGGCAACAAAACTGACACCTTTTTTACAAGGAGTCATGTTTGCATAGACTACAATACCTGCGATCAAAATGCAAACAAAAAACACAACTCTGATAATGTATGCACTGTCCTTGAAATTGATATCAATTTCAGTTTTGTTGCCAAATAAAAGGATAAAAAAACCAATGATCATATTTTGCTACTGGCAAAGGAGGTTCTAATGGTGTCAGGTGATGTTTTTGCGTCGTCAATGCTACACAAATAACAACATCAACATTCAACACGTGTCAATTTGAAACAACAAAAATATCTCACAACAAAATAAGTTATGCCCTATAAAGAAGGGCTATTGCCCGAAATTTCACCTCCGATATATTGTCTGTGTTACGAAGGAGGGTCATTGGCCGAAACGTCGCCCAATATGTATTTTTTCATTTTAAGGCCAGTGTTTTATATTCTATTGATAAATGCGTTGTTCCCCCCCCCCCATACACGCAAAGAACATACTCACCCCGCCAGTTTAAGCTATCATGAATAATTAACGATTAAAATCACGCCGTAGTGACGTTTGTGAACCGACTCATTGAAATGTAAAAGTGATGTCATTCTAAACAATAAGAATACGTTTTACCCGTTCAGGCAAACATATTCTTACTTGTTCATACTTTGATACTGGCAAAAAGGTCCCATTTTGTGATGCCATTCATCGTTACTGTTAAAAAACTCACATTTCGTCAAGAGTACTACGGCCTTAAAATGAGAAATGTATAACAATCGACGTTTTAGGACAAAGTCAATCTTCACAGCACATGAATAGAGGTCAAATATACAGTGGAGAGTGAGAGATGCAGGTTACACTTAACACCATTGGGCCTTGCTGAGAATTACATTTGTTTAAATGTTTTCTGATTTCTATGATATTGGCATATTAAGTCACCTCAGTCCCCTCGTAGTACGTAGTGTAACATACAAACGCTTCAACGTTACAAAAAAATCGAAATACATTTATTTATATTAAAAGTAAAATTATAACACTGGCACACTGCATTTTTGGAAGCTTTGTTCTGGTGAGCACAAGGCACAATCCACTTATCAATGCATTGCTGGGCCTAATCACCATTTCAATGACAGTATTTTTAACTGCCCTAAGTTCCTGAGGCGGATAAATCTGAGAAATACAACAATGTAGACATTCATGAAAGTAAAGTAAATCAAGTTAGTGAGCAATACTTTTTGATTACGGAAGGATTTGTCTGTTACCCAACAGCTACTATTAGGTAACTATTCATATATCACCAGGCCCCATGGTGTATAGTGCAGTCTCCAACTCTATCCTGTTTAATACGTAGGCTTTTGCGACCAATATTCACATTTCACAACAAAGGTTTTATGGGTTAGATCGCGTAAATATACGTAAATGTTATGGGTTTACTTTCCAACACACCGCTGTGCTGAACGTGTAACTATTTGGCACGTTTTTGTTTACATGACAAACCTAAACGACACATGTATGCGATCTAACCCATAAAACCTTTATTATCTTACTATCCACTCTGTCACTCCATAGAGTGCTATGCAGAAAGGTCTTCGCTCAAAACATCGCCTTTTAGATATGTTGATTTTAAGGCCGCAAAGCGTTATTGAAGAATGTGTTGAGTTTTAGTTTGTTACATATCGTTATATTTAGCTTCATTCTCCAAAGGGTTTTGTGGAGCGGATGTGTTCTAGAAAACCAATTGGGATGTATGAAGTTAGTGGCAGAGCGTATCTTTACCCATTATAAACACTCTCATGTTTAAGCTCATTATCACGTAGATCACTATTACATAGCATTAAAAGGTGGATTATCAAAATGCAAGATTGAGAGACCATCCAGTAGTGGATTGACCATGGCTGATATTTTTTAAGTGGATATGCAATCACTGTAAAACATTATCTATACTGTACTACTGTATGCATTTCCGACGAGGTGACGCATTACGACTGTGTCCCTTTGAGAAGAAGACGAATAAGAAAAACACCCCGCGGCTCAGTTATTATATAAGGAGTGCTCTGTGTTCACGTTGCTGCGTGGCTCGTGTGTTTAATAAGGCCCCGTTGTGAAACACTTGGCACGTTTTACAGAACACGTTTTCTGTTAGCGTTGTACTGGATAGGTGGGGATGTCCGATTCTCAAAGTAAATCGATTGATCACTGGTTAGAAATATTTGGGATAAGAATTGCGCCTTAATAAGACACGGGAGGACATATCCTCACTTACGAGAATATCATTAGGATTAAGCTTAATATCTTTAATTATATTTACGAGATGTTCAGAGTTTTTGATTAACGAAGAGGTCCTACCGATGTAGAGCTGTATTTGTTTCGTTACGTATTGTGCTAATTTGTACATGGCACAGCCTATTGTAATATGGTTCTTAATGGGACATGAGGTTTGTGAAATTTTTGTTGCCCCTAAAGTCTTGTGGTTTTGATGCCCTTGGTTTGATCAGGTATTGCTCTTCCGTGGGAATTGATGACTTGGCAAGAGCGCAGAAGCGTGGTCACCACATCTACACCTCAAAATAAGGAACGAAACAGTTACACTTCTCCACAAATCTGGCTGTCGCCTGATGAAGCTAGTTGTAATTAGTGGCGAAACGTCGTACTCAGATTGTAAATGTTGTGGCTTGGCTCTCCAACGCACCGGTGTGCTGTACTAGTGACGAATTGGCATGTTCTGTTTACGTGAAAACCCTTACTAGTTGGCTGTGTCGGGTGGTTGCGGGTTTAACGACACATTTACGTGATCTAACCCAAAAAAACCTTTATTATGGAGTATACTGTATTAATGCGGAACAGACTATACCCCAGAACTGATGCCAAATGAAACCGTATTTGTTGTAGATTAGCAGCTTCCAATTTTCCCATTTTCTGTCAGATAGATATTATTTAAACCAATACAGAGCAGTTCAAGTAGCAACAAAAACGGTTACTAGTCTTATCAAAATCGTGGAGTATCCATTGGATCTCAATGGCCTGATTGTGCAACGGACAGGCCCTGAAAACAGCTTGTGACAAGGGGCCACGGGAAATAAGGGGCGCAACCATAGTTACTCCGGAGCTCTTGCTTTATCTCCCTACATGAGGTGCGCATCTCATAAACACCCTCTCGAGACCTCGCCCACGTATGCCAAGCTTCCTTCAAGTGTAATATGTTTTGTGGCTCTGGTTCACATCTTACCGGAATGCTTCCAGGATGAATTAAACCACAATCTTGCTTGAGGTTTCTCTGAGACGAAAATTATAATTTTGCTGCATGCATCATTTGGTCTGACTGTCTCGGTTACTATTTAAAGAGCAATTGAGTGATTTACCTATTTTTTTCCCTCTATTGTCAGCCATCTTGGATATCAGTGTCAGATCAGGCACAATTCAGGAGGGCTTCTAACCTACATTTTTATGCAAGGACCCGAAAGACTCAAGCAAAACGGAGTGCTTTTATTCACCCAGGAACAGTGATTATTCTCACCTAACTATGCTACATGTACTGTCTATTGGTACAATTAGAGCAAAAATTGGTGACTTGAATAGAAGTTGAGAGTTCCACCATATCGCACCACTGCTAAGTGCGCACTACTTTGCATTGATTTGCGCGTGTTAATTGCATATTGACGGCATGAGGACGTTTCCCTGGTGAAGCTGATTGTTGTAATCGCCAGCAATACGTCGTACTCAAATTGTAAATGTTGTGGGTTTACTCTCCAACACACAAGCGGTGTTCTGAAGTAGTAACTAATTGGCACGTTTTGTTTACGTGACAAACCTTGCGAATTGTCTGTGTCGGGTGGTGGCAGGTTTAACGACACGTTTATATGTATGCGATCTAACCCATAAAAGCTTTATTATGGATTAGGCAAGACACATAATGACCAATAGACACGAGTGTTGACAGAATAGCAGTAATATCAGTGACCACACTCAAGGTGCAGAGATGGAGTGACCAGCAGATTGAATACTGGAATACTGTGCACCAACAGCGAGAACTGAACAATATATCTCAATGAAAAGACATTGGAATTGATAATGTAATTCAATGGAGTATTTATTATACACATTACATCTTAGCACTAACATTAATATACTAGTTGTATATTCACCATAGACATATAATTGGGTCATATAATTGGGTCATATCACTGCATATATACAAGTACATATGTCTACACAACGAACCACACGAGTATATGTTGTTTCCATTGCAGGTGCTCGATGTAGGATTGCCACCTTTTTCCAGAGACCAAACCCAGATTAATTCTCACTCAGCCTAGGTCTATCAGAACCTTGCAGTACAGCACATACTGCAATACATTTAAACACAATGACCTCCAGATCTCATTAACAAATAATTCATCCGACCAACCAACCGAACACAGACGCCAATTCCCGGACCGTACGGGTCCATAACAACGGGCAGGTGGCAAACCAAATAGCGTCACGTGAATGGGGCTCTGGGTGAGAGATCACATTGGGCTGGCGGAGTCCCCACCCCTCTTGCCGAAGCGCTGCGGCCGCGTGCGGTGCCAGAAGGGCTCGGAGCGGCTGGCGCGGTCCGCGTTGCCGTCCTGGAGCCCGGCCCAAGACGCCGCACTCTCGGGGCAGTCGGCAGCCGGAGGAGGCACGCCGCGACCAAACCTGCATCGTCCCCAGTGCAACAAGCAAAGCACCCGTGCTGTGTCAAACCAAACCAAGGTGCCAGGGGGGGGGGGGGGCAGCGGTGGCGCAGTGGTTTACGCAACAAATACAAGAGCGTCACATGGCCTGCACGATAGTCACATTCTCAATATTGTCTTAAAGGAATTTAGTTAGCGCCTTAACTAAGGCGCTTTACACAGACTTAACAATGGTACATATGGATGTAATGATAGAGATTAGGTGAATGTAATAGATGAGAGGGAGCAATGGGGGGCACATCTGTGATGCGTGAATTTGGTGAAAGCGAAATTGATGGCAGTAAACGATGATGAATGGAATGAATGAATGGGGAATGAGTGAAAGCCATATCATGAGAATATGAAGAGGTAAAAGTAACGGTGGTGGTTAAGAGGGGGTGATTAACGGCTCGTGGGGTGAGCTCTGGAACTATAAGTGAGTTCTGAGTGGAGCAGAAACGAGCGAGCGAAGGTGACTGCTTAATGTGGAAGGGCAATTTGTTCCAGTGAAGGGGGCGAGAAGAGCGAGAGAGAGCGAAAGCGTGCATTGAGCGCAAGGAGAAGGAGGAACAGAGAGGGAGAGAACAATGTAATTGCGTCTCGACACTCAAGCAGTGGTTCTTCACTCATTTTCAGAGGGGCCACATTTAGTTATTGCTTCTTGAGCATGGATACCAATGTGAGGAAAGCTTAACTTTGGCAGAAACCCACAATTATATCGGAGCGTATAAGCATCAGCATTGTGCTTTATCATTATAAGTTTTGGGCCTTTTAGGATCATTAATATATATTTACACCATTGTCATACGATTTAATTGTTTATCTCAATTCAAACTCTACACACTCTGTCCCTATGCAAATGATCAGTCTCTCCATTCGAGTCACTAATAGTTGCTCACATTGCTCTAGATTTCTTTCCAATTTTTTGTTAATCAAATGTTTTATGGATTGATCAGTGGGACAACAATTTAAAAATATGACTTCCGCATCATACAGATGAGCTTTTATTCCTGCCATTTTAGTTGTACTCTTAGCATCACCTAAGTAAACAAACCATCTAACGGAGACCCCAACATTTCTCGAAAATGTGAATAGAAGACACAGCCGCCGTGTACCTATTACTGGAGGTGCATATACTGTACTGTGATAGATTGACAGTAATGTGAATTCCATCAGATGATTAGAAAGAGGAACACACGGATCAAATGCAAATCAGAGACAACGTATTGACCGTTAAGTAAAGTAAGCGGCCTTTTGGCAGGCACACACGCGGTGTCCGGTGGACAAGACTGGTGACAAAATAGCAGCCAAAGCAGAGAACGCAACCCGAGAGCATGTCCACCACGGAGATGGGGCCTTTAAGTTAAACTCAGGTGCAAATATGAGAATGGGCTGTGGGTGACGGTGTGGCGAGACCCCCGTCCAGCGGGCGATAGACAGTGGCCGATGATGAACATTGCTCTACGTATGTACGTTGAAATTATTTTGCACCGTATGTAGTTAACCGTGCTAATCGGAGGTGTGGAGAAGTACAACATACACTTAGACACAAAAAGCAGTTTTAAAGGTGGGGCGACTGTGTGCACAGGTGAGCGAGGGCTGCGAGGAGATGGGCCAGGTAATTTGACGACGATGATGATGGTAGTAGCAGTAGTGATGGTGGCTGATAATGGCTTAATTCCTCACTCGATATTTTCTGGGACGCTGCAAGACCGACAACAAACTAAACACGACAAAAGCATTTCTCAAAGAAAAATTTAGCGATCAACGTAAATTGGGGGAAAACCCGTGTGCGCGAGGGTTAGGAGGGGTTCGAGAAAGTTTCCGTGTGCAGTCGCGTACCGCTGAGGCTGGAAAAGGGTTTTGGATGAGCGACCCTGCCCAGCTCCGGAGCGCAGGGCGGCACGGTTCTCACGGCTGCCTTGGACCTCGTCTGTGGCAGCAACGCCGCAGTCCTCCACCTCCTCGACCATGGCTCCTTCCAACGCCGTATTCATCTGCAACACCAGCAGGTTGTTGAAGCGCCATTCGTTAATCCAACAAACACACACACGCGCGCACGTGTCCTGTCCACCATCTGGTGCTTTCACGTTTGCCCGTCGGCAAAGTGCAACGTTACCGATTGTGCTCATCCGGGAAAGTCTTAATTAATCTAAAGAACATTTTTTTTAAATCGGGGTCCTGCATTTGAAAGCTTTGCCGTTGACCTTTTTAAAGGTGTATTTTGCGTTGAAGTAAAAATAACAGAACCTGGAGAAATGCCACACGTCCGAGGGGAATGTTCACAAAGATCACGAACCCACTTGCTGCACTGCCCTCTTTTGGCCACGTCGCCCACCCAGAAGGTTCGAGCATCACACAAATCTGTGTGATCCACCAACCCTCGCGTCCAAGGGATGCACCGTTACGATTAAGATTTCGCTTTTGCAGCATTGATCGCTTACACATAACAAAGCAACCAAAGCTTTGTTTTTTGAACCTACATTTTGATTTATCCTGCTTTTCAAAGCTTTTAAAATGTGTGTGTGTGATTCCTAACTATATTCAGGGGTACGAATAAAAGGTAAACTATTGTGGGGAGCAAAGGAAACAGACAACGTTAGAACTGGGTGATCTTTGTGGAATACTGTGGCAAAGGTTCGTTTTGCAGACACGGTTCTGACGAGTTTGAGATTAAGTTAATGGAATCCACTGAAGTGGTCATGGGATGTTACGATTCACAGTTGTCGATCTCTCTTCTGATTCTAAAATAAACAGAGCTCTTCTTCTCAGCTGTCCACTGGTCTGATAAACTCGTATATCTCCCCATAACCCATTTGGTTGTACATACACTTGTCGATTCATATATTAATACATGTATATTGGATTTGTACGTGTGAATATATTAGCATATTGATAACATGTGGGCTACATATCGACGTTGTTTCAGATATTAAATGTGAACTATACTGCACAACACCAAGGCAGCCCCCCATATCCGTGGTGCACTTCAACGCTTTGTGGACTCAATGAACATTTGTTCGAGTCAACTTTCGAGACAGGAAATTTATTTAGATTAACATTGGATTATATTATTTGTGTTCACCGTTTTCAATTCCTCCCGTAATGCGGCTGTTAATACGATGATTTTTACTCGCTAAAATTCTTGAACCTTTGTTTCATTTGATTCCTTTTACCATTTTGGTGAGCCCACATTACTCTTGCAAACGAGACTCTATCCTGGTCTCTTGAGTTCTCGCTTGGGTTAAACTAAATCAACCTGAATCGACTGCATCGGCGGATGCGTGTGGGTAAGCGCGCTTAATATACTCACGCGAGACTGCAGCTTGCGTATGAGAAGAGCATCGTCCTCGGTCAGATACTGCAGGGCTTGGCTTTCGAGAGGGCTTCCGCGAGCGCTCTCGGGATAGGGCGCAACGAATGCGAAATGCAGGCAATGCAGCAGCAGGAAACCAGCCAACATCTTCCTGGCTCGCAGAGTCTTGATTCCCGAGCGGAGTGGGATGTCGAGGACTCGAGGTCAAGACTCGAACACGGCTGTAAATGCGATTCGGAAACGCAACGCTGCGGACGTTCCTTTTAAAGTCAAAATCATGAGCCGGGGACAAAAATACCTGGGGCAAGCGTGACGTCGGTCAGACATGCGTGGAAGGTGAACATAATCCACGGAATGTTAATCTCCTGTAGATTGTATGCCCTGTGATTGTTCAGTGCCTCGTTAATTGGAATGAAATATTTTACGAAGCGAAAGCATCAATCCAGCATTCCACGTCTTCTGCATTATGAAGGCTCGACAATTAGCAGAGCCGGTGACATTACACAACTCACAATTAGGGGACGTATTCTACAGCAGGCTATTGTGCTATTCCTCTAGAGCATGTGTGTTTGAGGATGCATCCAGCAAGGGTGGAATTGCACAATGACAGCATAAAATGTTGAGTTTTCACGTAAAAACATTGCAATGACTGGTCATTCGTGACATGTTCTCCTGATTGACACGACATTTTTGTTTATAGTTGCAGACCTGTTTCAAGAGTATGTAGGTGATGTGCCTGGTGATCGTCTGCTGCATGGATCTCTGCCGAGACATCCGCACCTCTGAATAGCACGGCTGGCTACGTATGGTGTGAAAGAAGTTCAACATACGTACATTGAGGCGTTTCTCCATGTTTCAGGATTAGCCTCCGCACAGGGTATTTTTCCCTGCTGTCTGAACATGAGTGGTCTTGAGTCCGAGTTAACAGAGGTTTTTAGTCATTGCAGTTTCATTGGCTTCCGTATGTACTGTATGTTGAACTTCTTTCGCACCAACCGTGCTAATCGGTTTCTAATTTTTTTTATTTTTTTTTATTTGCTCGAACAATAATGTCCTGCAAAGTTTTCGCTGGACGTATTTCAGATATTATTACAGACATCGATTGTTTGTACGAGTTGCCCCCATATTGGGGAATACCCAGGGAGAGTCCGCATACCATGGGGACTCACTGAAATGAAGGGAATAGGGTCCGACTAATTACCGCACATTTTACTGCAAACTACCAAGAGGTGACCGCTCCACGGCCCCGCTGTACAACCAGCAACCCCCCCCCTCCTCCCGCGCCCTCCCAAAGGCTCTCCAAGCCCCCCCCCCCCTGCCCCAGGCGTGGGTGCTGTGTTTGGGAGGGGGCATGAGGGGGTGGCAGTGAGCCCTTTGCAGTACTAGGAGGTAGTTTTGCGAATTGTCATGACAGATTCTATTTTATTGTTTACTTATTACGCTGGTTTACTCAGGAAAGCCTCGTATGTGTGTATGTATGCTGAACTTCTTTCGCACTGTGCCAATCGGAGGTGCCTCACTGGAAAGTCCTGCTAGGTTACCGCAGTATGGGACAATTATTACTTTGCACAGGGAAGATAATACTTTATGTGCAGGTTTTCATTAATAAATATTCCTTTATTATGTATCATCCACTTGGGTGTTTTGTGGACAATTGTAACATTTGTACCGTGTTCCTAGGTATTCGATCCAAAGCTGCTTCCATTCATAGATATGGACTGTTTTCATTTCCTTAAAAAAAAATGACACCTGCATTTAGAAGTCTGTGTCTGGATTTTGGGAACATTACCTTTGGAAATATTGTGAACGTATGCGACGGATAATTGAATTTCTTCTGCACTGGCAACAAAAAATGTTCCCCGAAATGACGCCTGTCTTTTCTTTTTCTCCAGACTGTTCCAGTCCTATCGGATGATGAAGAGAATTCAACACCTCACCTATCAACGTGATTGGAATAGCACCGCCACAGCCAATGCACTGGCAATGATCTCACACCTAATACGGCTGAAGTATTTGGCATTTTCGTCGGTATGACACGCGATGTAATGCCACGAGGGAGGGTTTGACCTCAAATGGTTATTTTAGATTGCCAACCGCACCGTGTCATAATCAGAATGTATTTATACTGCTGTAATCCGATGAGCTATAAAGCTCTTTTTCACAGAAGAAGACACGAGCTTCGAATTGTTCCACAGTTGTGCAAAAAGCCAAACAACAAACATCCTTTCCAAACGCCCGACTTTGCTAGCATCGTGTAATCAACATTTTTCACCTCTCTCTCCCCCTAGCTCTCGTCGCCACCGCATATCTTATTCTGCCCCCCCCCCATCTCTAGCCCAACCCATGTACCCTACCTATATAGTCTATATAACCTCGTGCCACGGCAGCTCTGTCGCCTACTTCAGCAGTTTTTTCTTGCTGTGGTTGTCCCACCTGATAACGTGTTGCGATCGAAACGTCGTGATTTATTTTATTTCTACCTGCGTGACTTTACCGAAAGAACCAAAGAGTATGGATTCCTGCAGTCACGAAAGCTCCAAATCTAGATGAAAACATCTCTCGAGCTTCTAACACCACGTGTGCCCTCGGGACGCGTTGCCATGCCTTGCCCATGCTCCGCTGGCCCCCTTCCCTTCCCTCCCTTGCCGCGCAGGTCAAGATTTGGTTCCAGAATCAGAGGCAGAAGGAGAAGAAGCTCATGCGAAGGCAGCAGAGTGGAGCCGCGGCCAACGCCACCAACATCAACAACGGGAGTGGTGGCACGACCGGCTCGGCCACTCTCCCGTGAGACTCTCGCCTCGGCCTCTCCTCGCCCGGCTCCCCACGTCTCTCCCCCCCCACCCCCAACTCTCTCTGCTTCAAAAAGCTTAAAATCAAGATTGGGCGAGTGCAGTTACGAGGGAATTTTTCCCACTGTCCCCATGACATCCCACACAAGAGGAGATTGACTTTTGACGATTACGAGTAGAGAACCCATTGCTCTGCAATGGGAAATAAGAAAACGAGCGTCACGTTGACACCCTTCTCACAACCATGTACTCGGAGTACAAAAAGTAATCTGCTATTTTATGTAATACAATGGCACTATGTGTTTAGTTTGTTGTCCTTCCCCCGCACCTCCAATTAACACGGTTGGCTACGTATTGCAAAACAAGTTCAACATACAAAAATACGTATTGGGGTGGTTTTTTAAAAATAAGTATCTAGGATTTAAATAATGTTATGGCGAAAAATTGCATTAACAGGAACACAAGTATTAAATTTTGAACATTTTTAAATTAACTGTCAGCCTTCTGTATTCGTTACTCCCACCTCTTCTATTATACGTTGTCTGAATGTCTTCGTCTTTCTTCCGCCGTTTCAATTAAATGCGATGAAATGTGTATTCGTTCCATGAAAAATCCCAATTAGCCAGTTACCCAGCTTGTTTTGGTGACAATGGCCCGTAACGACTAACAACAGAGATGTTGTTGGAGTGGAGAGTAGCCCAGCCAGCAGTCAGCTGGGAAATTTGAGGCATGGATTAGTATTAATAGTATAATCTATTAGCATAGCTAATTAATTAACCAATTTAGTACTTTGGGATTCTGGAAGGGTGTGAAGATCATCATACTGTATTCATAAATTGGTTTATTCCAATAAATGTTCTTCTTGATGAAGCTAGTTGTAATTACTGGTGAAACACTCGGATTGTAAATGTTGTGGATTTGCTCTCCAACACACCGGTGTGCTGTACTCGTGTAGTGACACAGCGCTAACAGCTGTACAGCTGTACAGCAGCAGCAACTGCAGGTGGACACAGCGCACACGCCGTTCAGCATATACACGGTGTGTGTGCCGGCAGGGCGGAGGAACTGGGGCAAGGGAGACCTCATCGGGAGGCCCTTGGAACCTTCTGGTGGATTCGAGAAAGGAGGCGTGGCTAGGGCGGAGCCAAGCCGCACCGAGGGGAATATAGCAGCGGAGAGCAAGAGCTCCGGGCTGCCGGTTCTGGGAGTCGTCTCGTCGTTGCGGTCGTCATCGCCGCCGCCTTTGCCCGATCATTGCGCGGCCGGACAGTAGCTGGCCGTCTCGGTCGACGCCATCGGTGCAACGCGGACAGGGTCGTGTCTGGGCCAGGCCATACGGCAGCATGGTCGTGAGAGAGGGGGCTGGAGTTGGTGGCATGAACCTAATAAAAGAGAGATGGTGCCGAGTGCGACTACCTAGTCTCCGACTGTGTGCGCTGCACGCCACCCACATAGGCACGCCTCGAGGGAGAAGCAGAGAGTTACGACACTACATTTGGTGTCAGAAGTGGGGTATTAAAAAACCCACCTGTAGTGTCGTTGGGACAAGGACGGCGAGATGGTCATCCCTCCAACAGCCCTGGGACCCGGGACCCCGGTTACGAAGCCCGTTGGCTGCGGGGCAGCAGAAGAGCCACCATGGATCGGCGGGAATTGGCATGTTGTTTACGTGACAAACCTTACTAATTGGCAGTAAAACATATGATAATTGGTTTTTACCCTTCTATCTGGCAACAAAACTTACTGGCAAATGAGGTTCCAATGGTGTAAATGCTTACCTCGAGCTCTCATACTCTGATGGTGCATTGTCTTTGAGTTGTGCGCCTTTTGGCGTCATCTGGTCCAACCCATATGAGACTAGGCTCTAAGGAAAGCTGTCTCGGGTGTGGACCAATCAACTTCAAGGACAGTGCACATTATCAGAGTTATGTTTTTTGTTTGTATTATGACTGCAGGTATTGTGGTCTATGCAAACATGACTCCTTATGAAAAGGTGTCAGTTTTGTTGCCAGATAGAAGGGTAAAGAACCAATTATCATATGTTTTACTGGCAAATGAGGTTCCAATGGTGTAAATGCTTACCCCGAGCTCTCATACTCTGATGGTGCATTGTCTTTGAGTTGTATGCCTTTTGGCGTCATCTGGTCCAATCCATGTGAGACTAGGCTCTAAGGCTGTCTCGGGTGTGGACCAATCAAGTTCAAGGACAGTGCACATTATCAGAGTTATGTTTTTTGTTCGCATTATGACTGCAGGTATTGTGGTCTATGCAAATGTAATAATCCTTCGGGAGACGGCTTCGGAATCAGTCCTTTTATTTCCACTCCACAATACACTTTGCTCACTCACTCTCCGTTGCTGGCAGACAACGGAGAGAGGACAGACTACGCACTAAGTCCCCACCGCGCACGTGGCACCCCGAGCCCCCGTCCGCGCGTGACCCTGCTCTTGTCAGTTTCAGTCTGCTCCCGATCGTTCTCCCTCACTCTCTCTTAATACCTTCGTCACGTGGTTCCCCCAGCCAATCGTTCATGGAAAGCTTCGACCATTCTCGATGGTTCCCTGTCAATCCCGGGACCACGCCCCTCATCCGGCTCCCCATTAGCTGGGGCCCCGAATGGCTAGGCCAATCACTCCTGATGACCTGTCGTGATCACGCGTGGGCCATGGTCCCTATCTCAACCCTTATTGGCTACAAGCAGGACCGGCAAGCCAATCCCCACGTGAACCCTCTATGACTGTTATTACATCACCCCCCACCCCCCCCCCCCGGTGAAAAAATTTAGCCGTCTCGGCTGGGAAAAGGGTGAAGAACCAATTCCACAACATCTTATTAGGGCACCAAGGTGCGTTTAACAATTTGAGGGTGAACCGGCGTTCCCGCGCCTAACAACATTTAAAACAGTCACCCATAATAATAAAAAAAAATCACAACATACATTAGGGCGCCCCTGCAGCGCGGTAACGACAGGGAATCAGCGAACGATCAAACGTTAACGAAACGGAAGAGATTTCGACCGCGTACGCGACGCGGGACCCTCTCCGCTCCCAGCGCAAGGTCACTTTGCTTCCGGATGGACAGGAGGTGGCAGGCTCGAAGAAGAAGTCGGTTGTTGGTGCTTGGTCACGTCCAGGGCGGGCCCCGTTGGAGGGGGGGCAGCGGGGGCTTCCTCAGCCCTCAGAACCTGTTCATCTGCAGGAGGCACAACACAGTCCCCCCTGGGATCAATGGGCGTGTCAAGCGGCGTAGTCGGCCCAGCAGAACCCGGCAGGTCAGCTATTGGGGATGAAGGACCGACACGCGCGTCAACATAGGGTTTAAGTCGCGAGGACTGAACATACCACCGACGTTTGCCGTATTGAACGCGGATACTTTGCGAGTTCCGAACATCTACGAGCGTCACAGGCCCCCGCCATGGCCTGTGCAGTTTAGGGGATGTGCCCGCCGGTACCTGGGGGCAGTGGAGCCACGCCAGGTCTCCCACTGACCAAGGCATGCGAGTATGCGATCGACGCGCGTACCGTTCGTTCCTTGCCTGAGCACGGGCCGTCGCACACCGGGCAGCCTCTCGCGCTTCCGTTACTCGTTCAAGCGAGTCACGCACGTGGTCAGGCAGGGAGCGGGACGGTTGTTTACTCGGCGTACCCAGTTGCACATCGATGGGAACATTTTCAGGGCCATACATAAAAAAAAACGGTGAGTATCCCGTGGACGTGTGCGGAACCATGCGGTATGCCACCAAGACGCCTGGTATGTGCAAGTCCCAATCGGTTTGCTTTTCACTGACCGTGTGACAAAGCATAGCGGAAAGGGTACGGTTGAATCGTTCCACCATACCATCTGTTTGTGGATGGTATGGGGAGGTGCGAACTTTCTTTGTACCTAGCACGTCACAAACTTCCCTAAGCAATTTAGAGGAGAAATTCTGGCCTTGATCTGTGAGCAGCCTTTCAGGTGCCCCCTTGTCCATGACATACCCATTCAAGAAAGCGTCGGTGATGGACGCTGCCGTTTGGTCGGGCAGAGGCCAGGCCATCGGCCATCGAGAAAAATATTCCACCCCGACCAGAAGGTATTTATTGCCCCTAGCTGACGGGGGAAACGGCCCCAGAATGTCGAGAGCCACTAATTCGTTGATACGGGACACTTCAATGGAACGCAACGGTGGTACATAGTGGTTCCGAGGCGGCTTCCTCTTCACACAATCATGGCACGAGCGGACAAAATCATTGATGTCCGCCGTCATACCGGCCCAGAAAAAATCCTTTTGCATCGTGGCCACAGTCTTTTGGACGCCGAGGTGCATCAACTTATCAGCGTGCAGAGCACGGAGCAGGTCGTAGCGAAGCGAAGTAGGCACCACCAAGCGTGGTCGGTCAGACACCCCGTCGGTACACATTAGCAATCCCGACTTACCCCGGAACATCTGCCACTTCCAGCCCGCCAATTGCGATTTCTGTTTCCCAACCAATTTACGTAGCGGAGACAGCGAGGCATCGGCCTCCTGCTCGCGCAACCAGACCGCGTGCGGCAGCCGTAAGGTATCATCGGTGTCCACCGACACCTGCTGGTCCTCCTCCTTCGCTTTCGCCCCTGCGTCGTCCTCATTCGCTATCGCCCCCATAACCGGGCAGGGCGACGTGGGCGGTGCGGCGCAGCGGTGCGTGCCCGTCAGGCAAGTGCACGGAGGAACGGGCGGCAGCCTTGAGAGCGCATCAGCGTTCGCATGACGGGCCCCCTTTCGGTATGTTATATCGAAGGAAAATTCCTGTAACGATTCCAACCACCGGGCCAATTGGCCTGACGGCTGATCCAATTTGAGGGAATATTGCAAAGCCGCATGATCAGTGCGGACCAGGAATTTCCGTCCATACAGGTATGGTCGGTACAATCGAACAAAATGGACAATTGCCAAAAGTTCCCGCCTTGTCACGCAATATCGCGTTTCCGCAGGGGACAGAACCCTGCTGCCATACGCCACCACCCTCTCAACCCCGTCCTTACGTTGCGACAAAACGGCCCCAATGCCGATATCACTAGCATCCGTATCAAGGATGAACGGCTGTGAAAAATCTGGGTAATCTAACGTAGGCGCCGTGGCGAGGTGGTCCCGAAGTGCCATAAAGGAACTTTCTTCCTCCGCCCCCCATTTAATCCTTTGATTTTTGCCAGTCAGAACGTGTAATGGTTTTGCCAACGTCGCAAAGTTCTTAATGAAGCGGCGATAATAGGAAGCGAATCCAATAAACCGCCGAACATCACCCACTGAAGTAGGTGTGGGCCACTCACGTAGACACTTCGTTTTCAGAGGGTCAGTGGATACACCGTCCGAACTGACAATATGACCCAGGTAACGGACGGAGTGTTGCAGGAGGTGGCATTTCCTCGGTTTAAACTTAAGGTCAGCCGCACGCATTCTTTGAAAAACTGTCTCAAGGCGTTGGAGATGTTCCTCGAACGTGCGGCTAAAGACAATTATATCGTCTAGATATATGAGGCACGTTTCCTACTGCAGTCCCGCCAACACCAATTCCATGAGCCGCTGAAACGTGGCCGGAGCCGCGTTCAGGCCCATCGGCAACCGATTAAATTCAAAGAGGCCTTGCGGCGTGCGGAATGCCGTTTTGGCTTTTGACTCGTCATCGAGGGGAAGCTGCCAGAAGCCCGAGGACAGGTCAAGGGTGGAAAAGAATTTAGCACCCGATAAAGCATCCAATGAGTCATCCATCCTCGGTAAGGGGTACGCGTCCGCTACCGAGATTTGGTTCAACCGGCGGAAATCAACGCAAAACCTCGTACCACCATCTTTTTTCTTAACCAAAACGACGGGCGCGCCCCAAGGGCTGTTGGATGGCGAGAAAATATCCGCCGCCAGCAATTCATCTACCGCCCCACGCACGTGTTCCCTTTCCGCCGGGTTCATGCGGTGAGGGTGCATACAGACAGGAGGCGCCGCACCGGTTTCAATATGGTGCGACAAAAGCGATGTGCGGCCGAGGTCCAAATCATTTCTGCTGAACACATCAGCGTACTGCAGCAACAGCGAACGCAAGGCGTTCCTATGTTCATTTGACCAGGAAGAATTCTCTCCGCATAAATCCGCGATCCAGCGTTCTTGTGAACGATCATGCGGAGGCCCATCCGCGGGCATCCGAGCGCGCGGCGGTTTTTCACAAGAGGCGAAATCGGTAGTGGCGTGAGCCAGCACCGATCCCTCCGGAACAACAACGCGATCAGGTCCCCCATTCAAGACCTGTATGAAAGGTGCCTGACCTGGGCGCACGATCGTTTGTGCCGCCGCCAAAGAAAAAGATTTCGATACGGAATTCGATGGGGATAATAGCACGCCTTTCGCACCCCTTCCCATTTGAAGTGGTTTTCGGCAACGTAGCGGAATAAGCATTTGCGCTCCCGATGGAACCTCCACCGTAGCCGCAACTACAGCAGTAACTGCGTTACCTGTAGGCGCCTTGGCCAGCAGGGAAGGCAGGAACGCCATCCTACGACCCCCCAGCATTTCCAAACAGTCCTGGTCGACCCGTATTCGCAACGGCATCCGGCGCAGGAAATCCGTACCCAACAAGCATGGAACAGCTAGCGAGCGAGAAATTAACACAGGTCCTGCGGCGGTAATATTTCCGATAGCGATGCTCACATACACCTGTCCGCAGATACCTATGCTCCCCCCATTGGTGGCAACACACGCATCATTAACCTTGCGTATTCTCGACGCAGGAATGGACAACAAATGAAAAATTACATCCGAAATGATGGTAGCCGATGCGCCAGTGTCCACCAAGATACGGACGTCAACGCCGTCGATGGTACCGCGTACCGTCGACGAGCCCGACGCCGCAGCCACAATCCTGCGAGCCAATTTCTTCCACTGTGTAGCAGAGCATGTCAATGGAGCAGGAGAAGTAAAATTATCCTTAGGAGTGTAAGAATGAGTGCGAGTGGATGAGTGATGTGACACGACCTGCCGGGTGTCCGATTTGTGCCGACTCGCCCGAGGTTGTTGCAGCTCCGCAGCAGGTAGAGGAGATGGAGGTCCCCTTGGCGGAGGAGGTGACAGCAGAGGTCGGCAGCGGCAGTCACGGGCGAAGTGGCCCCGTCTGCCGCACTTAAAACACGCGGCCGACGTCGGCCGGTGGTCGGACGACCCGGCCCTCGCACGCGGTCGGCCCGTGTAGTCGCCCCGCTGGTCGCGCAGCCGCCGTCCCGGAATCCTATGCAGGACAGCAGCAGTCAGCATGTCGTCGTCGCCCGAGTCGTCGGAGCAGTGGACAACCAGTCGCGGAGACCACCCCAGAAGCGGCCCGTCGATCTCGGGTTTCCCCGTCCACGCCGCCATCTGGTCCCACCGCTTGATATTAAACTTAGTGTCCAGGCAGCGCGCCACCCACCGCGATGAAAGCGGTTCGTGGCCGCACACTGGTAGAGAGATGTTGAGCTCCTGAGACAACTCCAGCATGCGGGAAAGGATGAGTGGATCCAAATGCTCGGCCGTTGCGTCGGGGTAGGCGGCCATGGCCATCGCCATCAACGCCCCCCGATAGGCCAACGGCGATTCCTCCGGTGCCCGGCGACGCGACATAAATTTTCTGGTGGCCGATGTCGGCGGGTCGTAAAATTCCACCATCTCTGTGAACGCATCCCGCAGTGTCTTCTTCTTGGACGCCGGGATGGAGCGGAAGACTCCCAGAGACACATCATCGAGCAGCATAGGTAGCGCTCCCAGCACTTCTTCCTCCGTCCAGTTGACAGATCTAAAAGCTGACTCGAAGCGCCACGTAAAAGCACTCCAATCGCCCCCGGCGATAAATTATTTTATTTGTGGAAGGCGATGTCCGCGGTGGCAGGCGCGTGCCGCGGGCGTCTCCGGCCGCCGTTCCCGCTCTCCGCTCGGTGCAGACAAAATGGCGTCCGGCGGCCGCGTGGTGGTAGGCGCGCCCAAAATGGCGGCCGACGACTCCGGCGCAGCCGCCCCACCCAAGACGACGGCGTCCTCCCGCGTGGCAGGAGCAATGGCGGGTCCCGCTTCCATAGCAGGACCCCTTCCCGCGGCGTCCAGCTGATCGGCGATCTGGCGACCCACGGCTGGTGAGGACGCCACCACGGTCACCAGGCTTAGCAGAATCGCGCGCAACGACTCAATCTGCTCCGCTATCAGCCGCCATTTGTCTCTCGGTCCTGCGGTGGTCGCATCCTCCCCCGGTCGACGCTGAGAGGCGTCGAGGCGAGCGTCATCAGCCGGCGGCACCAGGGCTGTAGCTCCCAACAGCTCATCTTCATCCGTCTCGACCTCTTCGTCCGATAGAGGCACGGGCAGGTTCTTTTTTCTGAGGTGCTTAGACATCTTGACGATCGTCCAAACAGTCGCAGAATTACTTCTGACACCAGTGTAATAATCCTTCGGGAGACGGCTTCGGAATCAGTCCTTTTATTTCCACTCCACAATACACTTTGCTCACTCACTCTCCGTTGCTGGCAGACAACGGAGAGAGGACAGACTACGCACTAAGTCCCCACCGCGCACGTGGCACCCCGAGCCCCCGTCCGCGCGTGACCCTGCTCTTGTCAGTTTCAGTCTGCTCCCGATCGTTCTCTCTCACTCGCTCTTAATACCTTCGTCACGTGGTTCCCCCAGCCAATCGTTCATGGACAGCTTCGACCATTCTCGATGGTTCCCTGTCAATCCCGGGACCACGCCCCTCATCCGGCTCCCCATTAGCTGGGGCCCCGAATGGCTAGGCCAATCACTCCTGATGACCTGTCGTGATCACGCGTGGGCCATGGTCCCTATCTCAACCCTTATTGGCTACAAGCAGGACCGGCAAGCCAATCCCCCCGTGAACCCTCTATGGCTGTTATTACACAAACATGACTCCTTGTAAAAAAAGGTGTCAGTTTTGTTACCAGATAGAACGGTAAAAAAACAATTATCACACTTTTTTATATTTCGACAAAAATCTTGGTGAAAGCAAACGCATTTTCTAAATAAAATATAAACAAATCTTGACTTAAAGCTTTCGTGACTGCAGTAACTCATATTATTTGGGTCTTTCGGTAAAGTCACGTAGATAGGTTCAAAGAAAATAACAGAAAACTACGACGTTTCGATCGCAACACAAGCGCTCGTCATCAGGAAAAGGGGGGTTAGCTTCTAAAGACAACTGCTTATAAAGGTTTGAAATGGGCATAGCCCAAAAGTCAGCAGCCAATGCTAATGCAAATGGTGGGTAGCGACCACGGCGGTGGTGGGCTTTCCACCAATCAAAGGGCTGCCAGGCAAAAATTGGCATGTCAATGCAAGATCGCCGAGCATCCTTCACGGCAAGCGTGCCAAGGTGGCCATGAGAGATCAGCATGTTAATGTGAGAGATTAGCATATTGATGTGAGAGATTAGCATGTTAATGGCAGATCGTGAAGCAGCAGCCTCGAGGATGGCGCACGAGGTAGCTGTGTTAGTGAGAAATGCAATCTGTTAATGTAAAAAATCAGAACCGAAAATAACAACTAACATCGGAAGGCGATAGGTTGGGAACATCACAGCCAGTTATGACTTAAACTGGTTATTAATAACGTCATTCCAATGATTGCTCAGTTTGTACCCATCTTCTCGGTTGAAATTGTCTGTGTTTGTATATCTGGATGGCTTCATGAATGAATCTTTGTTGATAGCCAGTGGGTTGCAGAGTACCTTCGTCTTGTAAAAATCTATTTCGTGTGAGCCCACCGCATTAAAACAATGATCAGCCATGGCCGAGATACTGGCCCGACCATGTTTAAGATCTGCCTTATGTTGACGAACACGGTCCGAGACATGTCGATTAGTTTCCCCAATGTAACTACTGCCGCAGACACATCTTAGTTTGTAGACGCCGGGGTATTGCACGTCAGGGATCACATCCTTCACAGATGGGATCAGATCACGAATTTTACGTACTGTGTTGAATCGAACCTGGATCTTGTTTGTTCATGATTTGGGAAATCTTTTTGGTGACCCCCTGCTATGTATGGCAAGGTGATGGTTTTTATTGGGTCCTCAGATAGGTCTTTCCCACTGGTTGGGGTAATAGCTTTACGGATTGTGTAGTTTTAATATTCATTCATCTTGAGAGCTTGGTGTACGTGTTCCAGTTCACTGGCTCGTTGATGGTCAGAAATACATAGAGCTCTATGGTGTAGAGTTTTGATGAGGGAATTCTTCTGGGATGGACGGTGGTGGGTGTCAGGTTTTAGGTAGTCATCCGTATGGGTGGCTTTCCTGTAGACAGTGTCCCATTGAGCCATCTGGTCTCTTTTCGATTAAAACATTAAAGAATGGTAACTTGCCATCCTTTTCCACCTCCATGGTGAATTTGATGGCTGGGTGCTGCTTCACGATCTGCCATTAACATGCTAATCTCTCACATTAACATAGCCACCCTGGTGCAATCACCATGAAGGATGCTTGGCCATCTTGCATTGACATGCTAATTTTTGCCTGGCAGCCCTTTGATTGGTGAAAAGCCCACCACCGTCGTGGTCGCTGCCCACCACTTGCATTGGCATTGGCTGCTGACTTTTGGGCTATGCCCATTTCAAACCTCGCTGCTTCAGCAGTTCCACTGCTGGATTTTTTTTCCGCCCGAGGACGAGCGCTTGTGTTGCAATCGAAACGTCGTGATATATTATTTTTTATTTTATTTTTCTACCTACGTGACTTTACCGAAAAAAACCAAAGAGTATGGATTCCTGCAGTCACGAAAGCTTCAAATCAAGACTTTATAAGCAGTTGTCTTTAGAAGCTAACCCCCCTTTTCCTGATGATGACCGCTTGTGTTGCGATCAAAACGTCATAGTTTTCTGTTATTTTCTTTGAACCTATCTACGTGACTTTGCTGAAAAACCCAAAGAATATATATAAATGAATTGGAATCTTTTAACAACTCTGATTGAATTTTGATACATGCGGGATGAAACTGGAGTACTCGGAGTAAACCCATAAATGCAAGGTGGGGGTGGGGCAACGCTGTCCATGTACAGATGGCAAAAGATGGAGATTAATTTTGCAGACAAGATGCAGCTAGAGCTCCTGACAGCATTCTAAACTAGACTATTTTAAATTTTAGCAGGTAAGGCCCACTGAGCTATACAGCTCTTTTTCAGACATAACCTGGCTATCACAAATGGTGGCTCATAGAAGTGGCTTACCTTGTGGAAAATTTATAACAGCCAAATACACGAAACGCATGTTGATTCTAAATGTGGAGAGAAAACGCAGAGGACCCGTAGAAAAATCCACGCGACCACAGGGAGACGGGAAACCTCCAAATATACAGCAGCAGGCGTCAGGGTTGGGATCGAAACCACGACCTGTATACCAGGCAAGGTAGTTAACATCTCGCCATCAAGGCACCCCTACACAGGTCAACCAAATGGCATGCTTGGGTAAAGGAGTTCCAGCCTGGGTGAGCATTGAAGCTCGTCTTTATTACGCATTCCGCACAGCACGTCACAACATTAGGGGACCACTCTGTCCAGGCGGCCCGAAACCCCTTCTCTACCCCTGCCGTTATTCCCTTCACCATCTTTTCTGGAACTTTCCACGACTCTCCACAGATCCCATTCGTTTCTCCCAACGGTCTCCCCCAACCCGACCCCCTCATTACCATTTAAGTTACCCTGACGACCAATCCGATTTGAATGTTTTCCACCTTCGAATCCGATTGGGCGTGCCCTACGTCGGCCCCTCCCTCCTGTGATAACTCCGAGTCAATTAGAATCGAGCGCAATATTCGAACCCATGAGCCGCTAGACCCAGCGATTGTATACTTATTTCCGAATAGGGTTCAGACTCTCCGTTATCCCTTACACTTGTATCAGTGTGAGATTCTTATTAAATGTCGGGTTAAAGCCGCCTCACTCCTCGACAAGGCAAGTGTACCATCATCATAACAACGCTTGTGTGTCAAGCCACAGCATTGGTGTACATTCGCTTGGGATGTACCATACCTAGTAGCTGCTTGCAGTCGGATAAGTGAAGAGGTGTGTGTGTGCTCATGGGAGAGTAGAGTGGAGCAACCTTCACAAGACATGGAGGCATCCGAACACGTTTTCCACATGGCAACATGGATTCCTGTTGCACCGGTTGAAATTCTGGTCTGCACTCAAGGTTCATTTGTATTGTCACAAAGTTAATTTGTAATGGCACCTACTGCCGTGGGCTTAGGTCCATTATGTATGGCACTATCCCATATATTCTGTACTGTTTTGACAAATGAGTGCAGAAGATCCCTGGTTTTGTTCTTCCACGAAACTCATGGTCCACCCTAAACTGCATCGCACAAACCATGGCAGTAGATGCGGATACCTGATGCACAAATGGAAAATTAAAAACTCTCCAGTGTGCGACGAATCATCCAGAACAGACCAATACAACATACGACGCAATGCCTCGATCCACAACTACGAAGGAGACATCACAGCGATGATACACTCCGCTGTTCCTGACGCGGTTAATCTGGTTTACATCAGCCGTACGGAAGGCGTGCACATCTGCAACTGCTGCATCAGTGGGCACTAAAGAAATAAACAAAATGTTAAAGAAAAAGTGTGCTTCTCTAATGGTCCCCCTAAATTGAGAAAAATATTAGCAAATTGCAACATTAAACATCTTAGCAAATTGCAACATTAAACATCTTAGCAAATTGCAACATTAAACATCTTAGCAAAGTGTTTTTGTCAGATGTTTTAAAAATTAAGGTAGCATATGTAATTAACAAAGACTTACAAATGAATCCCAACTGTCGAACAATTTTGAGAATGCAGCGAATATAATTAATGTCTAAACGTTAGAACATAATTGCGCATGGTGTTTTTTCTTCATAATTGCTAATTTAGTTCCTTTATAAGTTACCGTTTCTTGAATAGTTGAACGAATATTTTGTTGTATGCCAAATGAGTCGATTGCCAATTACACATCATCACAAAGTGGACTCCGTAAATGCGTACAATGCTCAGAAACCAGGTAACAACGCATTTTTGCGAGAGGTATGTGACATTTTCTAATGCTGAGAATGTTAATGTGGTTTGTGAGCGAATCGCCCACAAAGGATGGAATGCACGGCCATCAACTGCAATGACCGGCGTCTCATTCCAACACGACAACCGCTACTGCACACATGGCTTCAGCTTTCAGAATAAAATTAGGAAGTAACTTTTCCTTTGCTGTGCTTATTACTCACTTTAAAGCCTTATTTTGAAGTATAAACATGTAGAATACATTTTGAAGAGTAGTCTGTTCGTATGGCATTTGAAAAGCAACTGACAAAACATTGCAACTGTGTTTGGAGTTCAGCAATTAATTTGATGGCTTCGGGAGTTGCTTGATATGTAGCGTTAATACCTCCTGTATAAGCATGTAATGGGAAGTGGTTGGTTGTACTTGAATAAATACATAACTAACACAGTTGCGTGCAGCAATGTATCGACAAGGCTCAATTATTGCAATTCACTACTCTAGGGGACGTATGGCAAAACATTACCAAGCTGCAGCGTGTACAAAATTCTCTGGCACGTGTCGTGATGGGGTACTGCAAGATCCGACTATGTCCGTCCAGTGCTCAGCGAGCTGCATTGGCTTTTGGTTGCCGGACGAATACATCATTATAAGGTCGCGCACATTACACACAAAGTGCATGCCACAAATGAACCACAATACCTCACCAATCTCGTCAAGGAGCATAAACCATCACGCGAATACCGGTCATCCTCGCAGCAGCTTGTGGCTATGCATTGAACAAAGATGGTCACCGCATCGCGCGCTTTCATATGCACTTCTGTGGCCGTCTAAAATGCTCTTCCTTCCGATATTAGAAAGACACTGGAGTTATGCATTTTTAAATCTAGTATGAAAACTAATTTCTTTAGAACTGCTTTTGGCGTTTAGATTGTTGTCCTTCCCCACACCTCTGATTAGCACGGTTGGCTATGTACGGTGCAAAAGAAGTTCAACATACATGCTTCATCAGTTAGAATAGGGCGACTCATTTATTATGTGTAGAAAGTAGCCGCACCTGCCATGTGCCATTTGAATGCAATTGAGCAGCAGTGCATTGCGCTCTCTGCACGCTGAAGCTAGGTGTACTTCCTGTGTCGGGTCTCCAATAAGTTGCTTGTCCAGGACATCGCAGGCCATCCAACTTTCACGCCACCAATCGCGGATGTCATTTTTGCTCTTTACAAGCGTCTCAGCATTACTCCAGAATGGCGTGCGGGACTTTTGCCCCGCTTGGTGGCACATATCCTGATGTCCTAGTGTATTGGTAGTTGTGTTGGCCATGATCGTATTGTACTCTAACAGTGCAGTGGCATCTTGCCTAATGTTCTATGGCAGGTTATTGGAGAGAACTCTTAGGGCGTGATGCTGATCGTTCTCATTGTGGCATCGATTTGTCTGTAAACACATTTTTTTATGTGAACTGACACAGACACAAGAAAAGTAGTTTAAAGGAAATAGCCAGAAGCTCCAAAGTGTGACAAAATACATATTGAAATGTTGCCATTTTAATTCAGGCAGTCAATAAATGGATTTGAGGGAAGGCCCATTTCAGCCAAGAAGCTATTTTTCAATGGCGATCCATAATTGGCTTCAAAACAGAATTTCCTCTGCTTACTTCCGTTCCCATCTCTAGGGTTTACCCCCCTTCGCCGTTATGTCAAATTGACACTGGTGAGGGGGAAATGCATACTGTATTCTCACGTGCTACGTTCATTTTACAATGTAAAAATCTGCATTTTTTCCAAAATAAAAAATAAATATCACTTCAAACAAAAGTAGAAAAAACATTTATTTTTTTCCATACGAAAAGCAAAGACAAAGGTAACATGTAAGGCATTAAAAAAAGTAATTTAAAACATCAAACTTGTTTTTAGTAAACAGTGTTTAGTTTGTAAGCTCCACGTGGATTTCTAACATCTACCGTTGGTGGTGTACTCGTTACCTTTCACTGTAGAGAAACATTCAAAATACACGAAAGCTAAAAAAGGCATAGGCCTACTGCAGGTGAAACTAATCACTTAAATTGGTTAAATAAGCAAGTGAATCATATCTAGCACGTGAGATTAATACTTACAGCAAAAATCCTTAAAAAGTAACTCACTGCAAAATCACTTTAGCACTGTCTTGTCAATGGTGATCACAATGATCATTGGATGTTGTTCTTTGATAGAAAAACAATCTCCAACAAACGACACAGCGCAGATAACAAATTAAAATGGAAAAAGGCACTTTCAAACACTGCTATTATTTATTGCGGTGTCCCTGCCTTAATACCATGGGCAGGTTTAGAGCTCAGCTCTTAAAATTGTTAAATTTCATAGCGAGTAAAGATCAGCCTCGGTATGGCCACTGATTTAAGGATCCTTGCAGACTTATTTCAAGAACGCTACTTGCCCTACACATTGAATCCTGCCTTTTAACGATTAAAAACATTGGAAGTGGAAGCTTAATCCGACTTTTTTTTTGCTTGAGTAGGTTTCATTATTTTACCACGTGTGGACGACGCGGTTGCGAGGATGGGCGAGGGGATTTGGGATGGGGCTCGTTGCCCAAAATGTTTCTCATCTGCAATTGAAGGCACAGTTGGTTCCCTGTAAAGAAACAAAATAAATACTGAAAAGTGTCGCAAGCCAACCACTTTCTTCACGAAACATGAGCAGTTTTTTTTATGACATCCAAATTCACATTTCAGCAGGGACACGATACAAAGAACCAAATTACGAGTCATTGTCAAAAGGTAATGCCAGCCCAGATGAAAACCTAACCCTCGAGGTTTGTTCAACACGAGTTTGAATCTTTAGCAATTAGAGACAGACTTGCAAGTCATATACATTCTAGTGGTAACAATTGTAGTACAGTTACACGGGATTTTAAAACCTCTTCCAAGACGTGGAAAAGTAGCCCCCAAATACCCTGTAGAGGGGCCCTCGAAACCAATGGTTCTCAACCAGGGCTACGTGGCAATGTCCCACGGGCTACGCGAGGCGATTTATAAGTGTGTGAAATTACATCATACATGACAGTTATTGGTGAATAATCATGTATGAAAAATAATAATAGGGTTTACCCTTTCTGGCAACAAAACAGATGTTAAAATGTGCAAAGAGAAACCTTTTGCAAGGAATCAAGTCCGCATTAACCACACGTACTTGTGGTGAACATGCAAACAAAACATGCTTTGACAATCATGTATGAATCTCCCAAAAATTTAACTACGAGAACATTTAAATTAATATGGTAACCTAGAATGATATAAAAGATCTTTCTAAACTCACTGATCGTAAACAGTGGTTACCAAGGGTAACCAGCGAGCGCAAACACATTATGTTACGCATGCAGAGCGTCCGTCGATTTTTGTTGTTGTTATTTCGCTTGTAGTTACTAGCTCGTTTGGATACCTCACAAAATGGACAATTGGTTTAAATATTGGATGTTCATTATTCATACGTTTATTTCTCAGAATCATGTTGGGTCCAGGCAAGGGGGTTAACTCGGTTGAAACAAAATTCAACAAGGGGGGTTCACAGCCAAATAATTTGCGTCATTGTGGAGAATTAGTAACAAAAACTAGCAGATGGTAATGCCTCCTTCCAATTGCAGGGCTGCAACCTTTACCGCTTGTCGATTCTAAAAAGGTTTTTCCTAATTTAATGAAGCTTCAAGCTTGTGTTGGACATCCCCGGGACATATCTGGGCCTCCACTAGAGGGAGCGCGCTCAAAAGGTATTTGGTCAACTCTACCTCCACTGTACCCCACAACGCGCAACCTGCCAATTCAACTTACTGCAGTGGACCCATTCATATTACTGGCTGGGGCAGAGGCAGATTGATAACCTAGCCCCATGATTGCAACTGCTGTGCCGGAAGGTAGAATCGAACCGGTGACCTCTGGACGGCAAGTCCATTACACCATGGGGTAGCTCCGTAGACTTTATTTAAATTAAGAGATTTTTTGTTGTATTTCTTTTTAGGAACAAACAAAAAGACCGGAAGAGGATTGACGAGCACTGGCCCACAGTCTAATTCAAAAAATGGCGTTTTGTGTCCTACAGTGGCGTGGGAAGTACTCACAGCGCTCCGGCGAACACTCTGGATGTACTGGGAGAAGACTCCCTGGGAAGCAGAAGACGAGTGGGAGGCTGCTGCAGCAGTGTGGCTGCTCCCTGCATCCTCCTCACTGGGACTACGGCATTCCTCACATCGCCAACCCTGCCAGAATAACAAGCACGGCCGTGCCACGTTGGACAATGTATCGGGGGGGGGGGGGGGGGCATGTTTTCTCAGTCACGTTAAGTGTACGATTAAAAAAGGAAGCCACTCAAATTGACAATCGTTTGAACGTTAAATTGTTTGGCGATGCCGCGTTGGGCAGTGGTGCACAAGCACAAATAACAAGAGACGTCAAACGTTCGTCAAAAAACAGTGGCCTTACAAGGTAAATAAATGTAACCGGTGAAGATTCAGGCAATTTCCCTTCTTCAAACCATATATATAGTAATGTTTAATTTATGTATGTAGAATGTCTTTCGGATCGTGCGTAAACATCCATGCTAATCGTAGTTGTGGGGGGCCATTTCCCAAAACTTCACCTATGATATATTTCCCTTTTAAGGCCACAGTCTTATTGACGAAGCGTTGCGCTGCGCTCGATTCGAACGTCGCTGTATGTGAAGAAGTGGCAGTGCAGTGCGCAGTGAGTGCAGGCTGGTGGTGGGGGCCTTGCCTGCTGCCCTCCCAGGCAGGTGCAGGTGCACATTGCACCACGGTAGAGTTTGCGCCACTGATCGCCGGCCTGGTACATCTTCCCTTCATCGTAACACGACGCCTCATCTGCATTAGCAACAAAAAATATAGATTTTTTTAATGTTTTGTATTACATTTAAATAGGAGCCCGGTAGAAAGCACAAACCGCAGCGTAGGGGAGAGGGCTACAGAAACTCCGCAGACACAAGTCCCAAACGCTGTGCTGCCGAGTTGAGAGAAGGGGGCAGAGACTGGGCTAGCTGCTGCCCCACCGAGTGGGGACCGCGAGTGGGGCGTGTGTACTTTTATATAGGAGGGGGAAGGCGAGGAAAAAAATTACTTAAGGGAGTGTGGGGAGGGGGGAAGGGGGGGAAACAAAAAAAAAATAAAGATGCATCTTGTTTCTTAAATCAGAAGTTCAAATCACACTGCAGTATTTTGTTCACGACTTAAAAAGCTTCCAGCACGTGCAGTAAAACAGTTGGGCGGCACGGGGTACACATAACTCGTAAGCACGTTGCAGAACTATACAATGCATCGAGCAACACCTATGCAGCCGTAAGGCTGGAGTTGAATTAACCCTTTCCCGTTACGATGCCGTATGTGTACATTATTTAAACAGTTTGGCACCAGCTAATCACAGAGTGCGATCTTGTCGCAATAGTTCTCTGCGGTGAGGACGTTTTTAAAAATAACGGCGCTACCACTACGCCTCTCTAAACAAAATGAACGCAGAGCCGCTTGTGTGTTCCGAGATTCAGCGGTGGAACGGGACACCCACCACCCTGAACGGGGACAGGGGGTTTAAAATGCTGCTCGCAAACAGGAAGCGGGCACGGCACTTACGCGGCTCGCACTTGTACTCCCCCTTGCCGCGGCCCAGACACGTGCACGTCAGCATCTGCCCATTGTCGGCCGGGCGGTCCCAGGTCTCGCCCTCCCTGTAGTTCTTACCACTGTCGTGGCACCAACCTGCAAACGTACGGGGGGGGGCACACATTTGCCCAGCAAAGGGAGCCGCTTGTTTACACGGCAGAGGTTATTGGCTACAGAGTACGTACATGTCGAAGAGAGTTCCTGCTGGAACGAGTTGAGGCGTACATGCTCATCTCTTGTGTACAACCCCCCGGGACAGTGGTGGAAATTCCACATTCCTATGGTGGGGGCTAAGTCTGTGCGTAGGAAAACCACTGTTGACTTCCCCACAAAGTGGTATCCGTGTCTATATATATGGATACCATTGCAAACATTGTTACATTTTTACGTAATGTGATTTCTGAAAATGTCTGACAGTCAAGCAATGCAAACACTTTTACCTAAATAAAACTACAATAAAACAAGTCACGTAAAATACATAACAAAAAATCTATCATGAGTAAAACGAGAAATAAGTGTGCTCATAAACTTGATACGTTCCCGGTAACCACAATTCCACTCCATAAATCAGTAATGAGCATTATGTATATCTGCGATAACCATATGGCTCTCTAAGAATCTCAAGGAGGCATATGGTCATGGAAGTATACACATGGGCTCATTGGGGCGAGCAATGACTCCAACAAAGCTTTGCAGAACCGCAATGTGACTCATTGTGTTCACTGTGAGGACAGGCAAGCTGGGATCGGACTCCCATTAGACAAGCACCGTTAGAGGTTAGTGGTTCCCAAATTCTGTTGCAGCGTAATCTCTAAATATAACATCAAACACGGTTCCCCATTGGTCTACTCAATTGTTATTGTGTCTGCCCGTGACCGAGTCTACAGTCACCGTTCCCGACCTGAAGACATCTGCTAGGATGGGTGCCAAATGGAAAACATGTACTCAAAATAGTTCCCTTACTGTTTAGCCTCGACAATAATTACAACCTGCCGAATGCTACTGTAAAATATTGATCTTGCAACGGTTACTCATTTCTACAAATGTTGGTACTTGCTGAAAGAGTTCACTCAATGTTTATAGGTTTAGTGCATCCATTGTTAGAGGCTGACTGGAGGCTGACAGGCGGTGAGGGCCTTGGTTACTGAAGAGCCAATTGCAACCGAATCTTTACCCGTGAATATTTCCTGCCACAGGGCCTGGTCGTAAACTAATACGTCATTTAAACTTTGTATTGCTCGATCGTCATGCTCAGTAATGGGCCCCTACAATAGCTACACACTCGGCACGCTGTACCCCCCAGTTTCCTCCGTGGCTCTACGTCGAATAACCGAGAACTTTGTTAAACCTTCAGCTGAACACGCTGACCAATTAGGTTCAGTTCGGTTCTGGCAGACCCTGCGTTCACATTTGGGAACCACCGCGCGGGAGGGCTCACTCACGCGACGAATCACAGCGGTAATGGCCATTGCCGAAGCCCAAGCAGCGGCAGTAGAGCATGAAGCCGTTCTCGGAGAGACGCTCCCACTCTTGGCCCACCGAGTAGTAGATACTTGTGGCTGTGTCCAAGCACAGGTCTTCATCACTCTCCGTCATAGAACCCTGGCCCCCTGCACCACACGTCAAATTCAGAAAGGCAATAGGAGTCCTTTAAATACTGTTACACGATTTTTTTTCTACGGTCAGCAGAGCGTGCAAGAGGGGAAATTTGGGGATCGGCTCCACGCCTAAGCGGTGCTTGCATTAAACCGACTCGAACGCTCTCTCTTCCTGTAAACCATTAGAAATGTGTCAGACAGAAAAAATTAGTGCAGGCGGGAAACAAACGTAGGTAATTGTACACACAGATGGTTATTTTGTAGACAACAAAAGGTGACATTGCGACCTTAAGTTCAATCCTCCCAGCAAGCCATGTGTGTAACATGACATGCCCATGCTGCACAAGTAATGTGCACACAGGCTTGCTTTAGAACACTGCTCAAAATTGTAGCCACGTAATTTTAAGCAGCAGTAGAAAAAAATAGACAACTGTAAAACCTGCTTCCGTTGCCCCCTTAAAACTCATCTCTTCTCCCGAGCCCATCCTACTGCTACTCCCTAAACCCGCCCCACAGCTACAACCAGGCCTACCCCCCATCACTACCCCAACCCCCATCACTACCCCAAACCCCATCACTATTCCTACCCAAACCCCTCCATAACCACTCGCACCTCTTCTCCTAACTGGCACAGTCCACGATAACACGTGAGATGCGTACGCAGGCTGAACAAAGACTGAGGCACGTGGGTAGCATCTAGAAGCATCCAGCAGCATCCCACAATGCCTCGTGCGATGCTTCGCTGAGGCAGCCGCACGACCGCTTATTCCTACTCGCGCGACGTAGTTCCGTTCACTCAATCGCGTTATATCCAATTTTGCATCGGCGTTATAAAAAATGTGTTCCCTTATAAATTCATCGCGTTATATCCAATTCACTTCATGAAAAAATGCAGCGTTATAGGAAAACGGACAAAGACTCCCCTATAGCCTGAAGAGACTGTTGGGGAAAGTGTTGTTATAGTGAGCACCTATGAAGGCTGCCACAGCAAGGGGGTGGGCGGCCAACATCACGCCCAGTCGCCTTTGTCTCCCCAGTGGCGATGCTTATACACCACACCAGGTACTCATTTGAGGCCGAGTCGACCTAGAGGAGGCCCAGGAAGAGCTCAGATAATCGTCATCGGTCTTGGCCGTGAGCGGCAATCGAACTCGAGTCGCCGGGTTTGTAGCGCAGCGTGCTAACCACTACACCACCGCTCCCCACAACAGACTCTGTACATACGTACAGACAGGCGTCCCTGGCTGCGGTACCGTACCTACGCCGTCGTGAGGGGTGCTGCTGACGGCGCGCGCCGTCACCACCTCCTCGTGCACGCGGTAGCGCTGCGTGCCCTGCAGGGCCTCCACCACGATGCTGTACTGCATGCCGTCAGCCAGCCCCGCCAGCGTGGCGCTCGACGTGCCAGCCGGCACGCGGATCTGGCTCACAAGTGACGACACCACATTTACCACCCACCCATCTATTTAAGACCGAAACAAAAGGAGGGCTTCTCCACAATTCTGGCTGTCGCCTGATGAGACCGCTTGTAGTTACCATTACTACGTCACACCACACCGGTGTTGGAGAGTAAACCCCCATTTACAATTTGAAAACGACATTTCGCTGAAGCTGGTTGTTGTAATTACCGGCGAAATTCACGGTACTCAAATTGGTCAAGGTTGTGGGTTTACACTCCAACACACCGGTGTGCTGAAGTAACAACAAATCGGCATGTTTTGTTTAAGTTACAAACCTTACTATTGGCCGTCAAGGGTGCCTGCGGGTTTAACGACACATTTATATTTACACGATCTAACCCAAAAACAAAACCTCTTTAATGGATAATTCCAAATTGTCCGCTCCCATCGAATGCAACTTTCATGCATTGTCAACCCTTCACACGCAGAACATTAGTTCAGTGTTATGTATGAATTGGTTGAAGTTTTGCCTGGCTGTGATATTCGTTGAATAAATTCACACTTTATAAGTTATAAGTTAAATATGTTTGTAGAGGTGTCATCACATTGGCTATTTGTGTCAGTTGATGCCCTGAACAATAGATGTTCCAAACGAAATATTTGAATCAATAAAAATATTATATTTAAACTATTTAAATTTTACCAGGTAAGGGCCACAGAGTTGTATAGCTATTTCCCAGAAGCGACCTGGCCACACATGATAGTCCAATGAAGTGGCTTATCACGTGGAAATTTATAGCAGCCAAATACTCGAAATGCATGTCGATTCTAAATGTGTAGGGAAAAACTGGAGGACCTGGAGAAATATCTACGCAACCATGGGGAGAGAGAGACACGTAAACTAAAATATACAACAGGCGTCAGCTTCGGGATCGAACCCACGCGCTCCTGTATACCAGGCGGGAGGTAGTTAACATCTCGACACTGTGGTACCCATATTTCACAGTATTGGTAACTTTTAAAACCTTTTTTTGCCCAAAAAATTACCAAAAATATAGGGAAGACGAAATTTTATGCAGTAATTAATTTATTTTGTGCTAAACATCCTACTTCAGCTAACTGTTCTACAGCGCCTCTATCCATAAATTGGTTCCAATGCCATATTCTCTGAATGCCTCTCACCACTACGTCTATTTGCTGCCAAGAAAATTTTGCTGGCCTTCTTTTGAGCAGCTGCAATATATATAATGGGGACACATGAGGGCAGCAGGAAATAGGAAGAGTAACGTTATGGAAATAGACTGCCTAAAGTTTTTTTCCGGCAGCAATTATGTCGTAACCAGTTCCAAAAGAATGGTGACAACATGACGTGGTCATCACCAGCACCGATTACAAAGGGTGAGTGCAAGGGTGTCCCCTGCTTTCAAGAGTAGAATTCAAGAGAGCTGCAGATATAGATCACAACCTCATTACCTCAGAATCACAATTAAGAATAGCAACGCTGTCAGAGGCGATGTCGTATTTTAGACAAGTCGAGATAGGAGCAATTTTAGCAATAACTTGCCGATGCCGACACTTTGACAAATGGTAAAACTCAAAAAAGTACAACTGAAGTTTCAGAGAAGCATTGCAAGCCCTTTGCAGGAGGTAGCAAATTTGAAATCATAAAACAGAGAGGGACATTTTAAAAGCTCCCCCAAAGGCACAAACGAAGATTCAAAACTCAAGGAAGTTGAAGATGCTTGGCATGGTTACCAAGGGGGAGATTGGAGAAGGGGAAATGTTGAAAGAGATAACATGCAACTGGTTTAAAGCATGAATAGTTGATTCATTGTTGGCGGAAGTAGACCGAGGAGATGAATAATCTCAAGAAGGAAACTAATATACAGGATACCAGGGTAGGAACAATGCATTGATTGAATAATATTGATACTTAAGCTAGTGCATTAATTGCATAGATTCCCAGAGCCGAATGTTATCATGAGATACATGCACTAATGTGGCTGATATTTAAGAGATTCCTCGCAAGCTAGTTTATGACTCAATGAATAGAACTGCGCGCTCTGTAGTAAAAAAACGATGCTATAAGATGTGAAAAAAGACTATCACACGTTTCCAAGAACATTTTTGTAAATAAATTTGCTTGACTAGACGTCAGAGGCCAGGTTGAACAGGAACAATCTTACATTGACCATGTCAAGCCAGATATAATAAAAAAAAACACCAATTAAAAAAATACAAGCACAATACATTTGTATCAACGCTATGCTTGTGTAAAATATGTGAATACAACACGACATTTGAAAATGCCGTAATGTGTATTTAAGTGCAGGATAATGCAGTTTTTTTGCAGAGTGCGCTATGTTTGATATAAACCACAAAAGAGCAAACACATTACCTGTGTTGTTTCTCCCTCTCCGCTGAGTGGGTAGCAGGACAATAGGTACTCGGACGCCTGTGGCTGCGGAGACCAGCTGATAGTGGTCAGAGTCTTTGCAGCTTCTTGGGGGCCCAGAATTCTGTCCTCAGTCTTGATTGGTACCAGGCCACGGTCCATGAACACCACCTCAGATGGCGTAAAGCCAGCCGCACTTCGGTCTGGCGAGTGGCTATCAATCGCAGCGATTCTGGCTTTGAAAGGACGGAAGTTACCGAACACTGGCTGCTGTCCTTCTGGATGCGACCCCAACTGCGGCCGACCCCGTTGGTGTGCCTGCGGTTCGTATGACGGAGTGACTGCGCTCTCCGCCAACTCGTCGGGTCGCACGAACCTCCCGGGAATGATACGCCTGGTCGTCTGCGAGTTTGCTGGCTTGTACTGCGCATTCGCAGGCTTGTGCTCGTCCGTCGTGTCTACGAACCTCGGTGTCAGCGCGGCGAGGAAATCGCCGACAGTTCTCTGCCCAGACAGAGGCCTGCCACTCTGCCTGTTGTTCAGAGGCCTTTGTCGCGTGTGATATGTCGGGTTACGCGATTCGCTGCTCGGGTCTCTCTCCAGGACAGTGGACGAATGCTGGGAGGACGTAGGGATGTCTAAAAACGGGGGAATGTATCGGGCGGGAAAGTTTGGCGGTCTAGTAGCCAATTGCGGAAGCTGCAGCTCTTGTTCTGCACAAAAAACCCAATGTGGATTGGAGAAGGGAATGGGGAAGAGGGGCGAATGTGGTTTGAGGGTTAACAAAAAAGCAAGCAGATCACATGTGTACGCATAACCATGTGATCAATGATTACAAGATCGCGTTAATAAAGCACCATTAAGCTTTTATTAAAGCCCAAGTTTGTGTATATATTCATGATATAGTTTTAACCATGTTAATTTACATGGCATCATTTCAATAAGGTAGTTGCTGTATCGCAACAGAAAACATATAGAAATGTTGAGTTCATTCAACACATCTCCACATGAAATATTAATTGCATCGATGTCCATATGCACTGTCCATTGATGACAAGAATTACAAAGTTAAATATAGTTCACATAGATCTGACCACAGCAGATCTGGTAATAAAAGGCTGGTACGTATTTTTCAGGCCTTAATATACAGCATATGTGTAGGCCTGCATCCTGTGGTCATCAATGAATTGAAGATAATAGACATTACAAACTAGGGCTTTAATATATAGATGTTGTACCAGTTGATAAAGTAAAACGCCACAGATAAACATACAAACACTGGCAGTGGGAGACATTTAACCATAAAAAAACAAACTATTTCAAGATATTAAAACATGTTCAACGGGGATGTGGGAGGGTGGAAAAAGGTCAAGGACTCTGCTCGGGTAGGCAATGTACCGAGAAAGGTGCAGTACATGGCTTACCATGAGCTATGCCCTTCTTTTACCAGTGTTCATAAAAGGTTTACCGAGCGGGTTAATACGCACAGAGACACATTGCACCGCCACTACTTCACCTCGCCCCCGGCGGGCTCAAAACGCCGCCATTACACGGCAAGGAGCCAGCCGGTGGCGTCGCGGCGCCGGCCACTCGCCGTCGGTACCTGTGCGGTGCTTTCCGGTGAGCTGAGCGCTGCGCATGCTGTTCTGCACGGCGTAGATGCCGATGGTGTAGCGCGTGCTGGGCTGGAGATCTGTGAAATGGGAGGGGTGCCGACAGCAGCCGTGTGTGGGCGAGCATTCTCTCTTGTCTACCAAAGCCAAAGTTAAACCTACGTTATAACATTTCCTCTCGCCCAATGACAAAAAAGGGGGGGGGGGGAGGTACGAGTAACGCAGATAGATGCCAAAAGCAATTTGCATTTGAATTCTCTTGTGGTGCAAAAACAGGTAAAGGCGTAGCAGCCCCCGCAATTGCTTGTGAAAGTCACTGCTGTCAGAGAGTGTTCTAGAACCCCTCAAAGGGTTAATTTGGCCTCTTCTTCCACACTGGGTAGATGTTTTGGAAGAGGTAGTACCCGCACTTTACCTCATCACAATTAATTTGGCTTTGTGCTTTGGCCCAATAAAAATATATCGTACAGTACTTCATTACATATCCACCTGAATATAGTATGGCAGTCACTGCGAGGATGACCAGAGTTCGCGTGATGGTTTATGCTCCTTGACAAGATTAGCGAGGTATTGTGGTTCATTTGTAGCATACGCTTTGTGTATAATGAGCGCGACCTGATAACGTATTCGTTCGGCAACCGGAAGCCAATGCAGCTTAGCGAGCACTGGACGGACAAGGTGGATCTTGTCTCTTGCCAAACATCTACCTAAGGTAACTATTTATATGCCAATTCAAAAACTTGTTGTCAGAATTGTTTTTTATGAACTTTAACTCTCATCGGGCACAATGGCGTGCAGTGGAGTCTCCAATGCTCATCGACAACATCTCTGGCCTCGGTATTTATGTGCCATGAAGTATGACCATGACCAGAAACATCCCCTATTGCAGTCTGTTCTCCTATAACGCAGTAGAAGAGTTGCATTCCTGAAGAACAGCGCGTTGTGGACAAATCGCGTTATAAAATATGAGATACGACTGCAGGCTGAACAAAGACTGAGGCGCGGGAAGAAAATCCAGTACTCAGATTGTAAATGTTGTGGATTTGCTCTCCAAAACACCGGTGTGCTGTACTAGTGTTGAGGAGTGGAGTGCTGACGTCAGGTCACACTCGCCTCGGGGGAATGCCGTCAGGGTAAAGTGACATCATGCCCCCCGGGGTATTTGAGGGGAGACCCGTGACGTGGACGGGGTCTTCGCCGGGAATTGAGAGAGTGAGTGCTAGGGGAGTAGGGGGCTCCGGGATAGAGGGTAGACAGACAGGCTAAAGGGCTACTTTACCGGGCTGGCCGAGTTGGATGAACCCTCGGTCAGCGCTGTGGGAAGAGCCCGATAGCCTGGTGGGGTGTAGGGAACTCCCAGTACCCTTCCCCTGGGGAGCTTAGTTAATAACCGTTGTGTTAACCCCTTCCCCTGGGGAGATTAGTTAATAACCCTCGTGTTAACCCCTTCCCCCGAGTTAGGCGTAAGCCCTAAATAAACAGTTTGGCGTCAGCCCCTACACGACCGGCTTCAGCGTCCTTTTCTACCACACAACACTAGTAACGAATTGGCCACGTTCTGTTTATGTGACAAACCTGACTAATTGGCTGTGTCGGGTGGTGGCGGGTTTAACGACACATTTATATTTACGCGATCAACCCTAAAAACCTCTATTATGGGCGTTATACCCAACTTGCATTATGATAAGACGCAGCGTTACAGACTGTATATATTATTCCTTTCATGGCCACACAGTGTTGCTGTTGTTGTTATCATAGAACGTGTCGAGCGTTTTGTTCACTCTACTTGTAATGGTGGCCGAGGTGTCCCTGGGCCCGGGAGCTGGCGTGAGCCGGTTGAGCGAGCCGACTTCGGACGAGTAGGTGACGACGTAGCTCATGATGGGCGCGCGCGGCGGCTGCCAGCTGAACGTGATGCTGTCCTGGCTGGCCGAGTCGAAGCGGAGGTCCTTCGGTGCATCCAAGGCTGGGGGGGGGGGGGGGGGGGCAGGAAGGTACTCGTACGTGAAACGACTCCGTTGCATCACTAAAGCTACGAAACTGTTTTTATTTTACCAGGTGAAGCTCACCGAGATGTAGAAGCTTTCTTTTTTTCAGAAGCGACCTGCCTATCGTAAATATTTATCTCAGCGAAGTGGCTCATCATCATGCGGAAATTTATAGCAGCCAACGAGGTGGTTGCGTTCCTGCAGAACACCGCTTTGGAAAAATAGCATTATAATAAATAATATATAATATAGGGTAGTGCACAGTCCGCGACAAACACATGAGATGCGTACGCAGGGTGAACAGACTGAGGCGCGCTTATTCCTACTCGTGCGACGCAGTTCCGTTCACTCAATCGCGTTGTATACAATTCACATCCGCGTTATAAAAAATGTGTTCCATTATACATTCATAGCATTATATCCAATTTGCCTCATGAAAACACGCAGCGTTATAGGAGAACAGACAAAGACAAAGACCCCCCCATAGCCTGAAGAGACTTTTGGGGCAAGTGCTGTTAGCGAGCACCTATGAAGGATGGCACAACACACGAGGGGGTGGCTGACCAGCACCACGCCCGGCCACCTTTGTCTCCCCAGTGGCGATGTTTATACACCGCACCAGGTACTAATTTGAGGCTGAGTGGACCTAGGGGAGGCCCAGGACCGGTTCAGATAATTGTCACTGGTGTTGGCCGTGAGCGGGAATCAAACTCTGGCCGACGGGTTCGTAGCGTAGCGAGCTAACCGCTACACTACCGCTCTTCAATCATTATATATACACACACGCAAGGCCGCATAGCAATTATTACCTGTGGTAGCGGTCACTGTAGCAGGCTGACTTCTTGTGTTTCCGCTGACGGCATAGATGCTTATGGTGTAGTGAATGCCTGGCAGCAGATCTAAAATATAAAAAAAAAATGCACTTTAGATGTACACGTCACACATCTTAAAAGACAATAACAGAAGACAAAGACAAAGGTTTCTCCCATATAGCCTTTATAGACTTTGGGGCAAGTGCTATTAGTGAACACCTATGAAGGCCTGCACAGCACACGAGGGGGTGGGTGACCGGCACCACGCCCGGCTGCCGTTGTCTCTCTCGTGGCGGTGTGTTCACACTGCATCAGGTACTCATTTGAGGCCGAGTCAACCTAGGCCGGGGGTCGGCAAGCAAAATACCAAATAGAGCCATTTTATTTCGAATTCGGTAACCAAAAACTCAATATTTCAAGAGCCGCAATGCAATGTGAATACGAGATGGTGGTCCATAATAAATAACGTCATTAAGAAAGTTCCTTAAAGAGCCACCGCACGCGGCTCCGGAGCTGCAGTTTGCCGACCCCTGACCTCGGGGAAGACCAGGACCAGTTCAAATATTCGTCAACAGTGTTGGCAGTGAGCGGGAATCGGATTATATACATAGACACACACACACACACGTCCTCAATATGTTAATTTAGTTATGCAAACATCTAACAGAGAATAAATACATAAACACTACTTTTGAAATAAACTCCACACCCCTTGCCACTCAACCATAACACATGGCACATGGCACACATTCGATGTCAACAGTTTTTTTCATTTCAGCAGCCAAATTGCAGGAGTGATGTTTACACACCGCACCAGGTACTCATGTAAGGCTGAGTCGACCTAGAGAAGGCCCAGGAGCGGTTCAGATAATCGTCACAGGTGTTGGCCATGAGCGGGAATAGAATTCGGGTAATAGCCGGGTTCATAGTGCGGCACGCTAACCGCGACACTACTGCTCAATCCCCAATACCAATACACACCATTTCCCACTAAGTGACGTTGAAGTCACAACGGCTCCTGTGCCAGGCCAGGTGCAATGAGACCACATGAAGTGTCGAAGACTCGCTAACAGGAGGTCACGGGGACAGACCCAGGTGCCATGGGTTGGCTGACTGAGATGACTGGCAGATGCACCACCTGTGCACCCCCTACTGTGCCAACCTGCTGTATTTCAGCTGCCCGGCGCGTCACTCGTTGTTGTGAGCGTCGCTCCTCTGCCCTCAGTTGTTGTTAGAGGGTGACTGCCTCCAACTGCCCAGTAGCGTCCTTCACGAGCCTCCCCCACAGAGGCCTATCTTGACACTGTTGGTACCAGTCTTAGGCAAGTCCACTCAGCTTTTTCCCCACACATGGACACACACACGGACACCCAGAAGGCATGCCCCACCAGCGATGGTGAACTGGCGTGCATCTGGTGAGAGGGTCTTCTCGACACTGGGAGCGGTGGAGGACGGCACGACGGAGATGAGAAACCCAGACAGTGTGTCGCTCTTGGCCCGCCAGTTCACCGTGATGGAAGTCTCCGTCACGTTCACCACGCGCGGCTTGCGTGGAGGGCTGATATCTGCTCAGGTCGAGGATGAACACAAAACGGATGAACACAAATTGTTGAACATGAACGGATAAACACAAAACGGATAAACATTCTCCGCAACCAAGCGACCTCGCCTCCAATGTTAACTCCACATTCAAATGCATGCTGTTACATAATCCAAAGAGTGAGTCGACTCAATATTGTTTGAGCTTTAGGGACTTCTAACCCCAGACTAACTTGGGTTGGGGAATGTGAATTATTAACATTACAACTAATAAGCAAATGCATTTCTGAAATAAAGCCAAGTATCGTGATACTTGGTAAATCCAGCAGAGGAATTCACTTACCTGCCCCTACTGGACAGCTGTAAAAAAGAGCTTTATAGCTCATCAGATTCCTCGAGTATAAATATTCTGATTTGGATTCTGCTTGAGAGAAGACATATACCCTCCAAGTAACCACATGACCTCACGGATAAATATTCAATATTGATTGTATATATGGAGAACCATAAAGTAGCTAACCGTGCTAATCAGAGGTGTGGGGGAAGGACAAACTAAACACGAAAAGCAGTTTTCAAGAAATGAGAGTGACTGTCTTTGTTCGATCACGAGCCAGAAGCAGCTGGAAGGATGACGCCGAGTTCACAAGTGATAAAATTGTCTGGAAGGTTTCTAAATTGTAAAGCATTCCACCTCTCTCTCTCTCCCGAGAGAGAGAGAGTAGTGAGATTGAAAAAAAGATGAGGGAATAATTTATTGAAATTTTTTTTCAGGTAGGAGAATAAAAAAGTAGGCATTTAGAACTAAAAGCAACAGAACAGCATGTACAACCAATACCCTAAATATTATTCAAATTGATACCAACCACAGATGTGCACTCCAAATGAGGCATTAAAAGTCAGTGTGGAGATGGCTCTGAAGGGAATGGAAGTCACTGGCGTGCGATTACTGGTGTATCTGCTTGGGAACGCCTGTGGGAAGATTCACACATGTATATTGTAAACTCAATGAATGCATTTGGGAATTTGTTTCTCATTATAGGTTCAACATCGGTCAGCCATTGTCTATCCACTGCCAGATGAAGGCCTTGCCATCTATACATCAGCTCAAGCCTCCTGTGAGCCACGTGACTTGTGTGGCCACTCCCACTCGATCTCCCCCCACCCTCTGAGAAAACATGCTGCGCTCGGTGCAGCTCTCACTTCTGCCCACTCCATCCTTCTCTCCCCACCTCTTACCTCCCCCCCTCATCATCATCATCATCCCCTCTCATACCCAACATCTTGACCCGGTCATTCCTTCTCCCCTTCCTCTCTTTCCTGCTCATAGCTCCTCCCTTCTTCCACGGATCATCTTGCTGGAGCCGTGCCCTCCGCCGTGGGGACTTTGATCCTGGAATCCCCTTCCCTTTCCCGGTCATCTTGCCCCCCCCCCCCCCCCCAACTGCTGCCTCCTTTGCACAACTTTCCTTTAGAGGAACAACAAGTAAAAGCCACCCAAAACTTTGCACAGTGCATTTCTCTACTCCCTATCAACTCGGTGTATGTCTATTGAACTTCTTTTTCACCGTAGGTAGACAATCGGAGGTGTGGGGGAAGGCCAACAAACTAAAGTGTGCCACAAAGGTTTTATTCCACCCAACTGTTGGCTGCTGCCCGGAAATTCGTCCCTTGTAACGGGAAGGCAGTGAGGGTGATGCATGTGTACAGAATCATGGGATGTCTTTTTTTAACGTGTTGCATGAGCTCACACGTGCTAAGCTGCTGACAACTATACAGCAGCTTGTATAGAATGTCAGAGTTGACTATCACTTGACAGGACAATCCATGCGCACTGCCTGTAGAAGTGTTTAAGACAGAGGGGATCGGCATGGAAACTGTCAACTCACTCTCCAGCGTTGTGAAGACATCCTGCAACGGCTTGCTTGTGTGACCGTTCTTCAGCGCGTACACGAACACGTTGTACTGCGTTGCCACCTGCAAACAAACACCAAATAGTTAATTGTACGCAGTGCCAGCGCAAAACGGAATCGTAAGATTTCACGGTTCTCATTCAGATTTTTTTTATTTCACGGTTGTCAAGCACAGGCCCCCAAGGCCCCAAAAACGCCAAAGCGGCCAGCAACAAGCAACAGTCTCGAAGTTGTAATAGATCAGAGTTAACTCGCTTCTCATGTGGAGCTAGATTACGAGAGCTTGAGTAAAGGAGACGATGGGAGGAAGGGAATTCTAAAGTGGAGCGGTGCGAGGGAAGAAGCAGAAAGATAAGCGCTGTGACCTGCAGTACGGTGTGTGCGTGCGTGAACACGGTGTGAATAAGACGACGACGACACAACCGTCACGCTAGGGGCTCACCATGAGGCTGGGCAGCGTGAACGAATTGACATCGGCAGGCACCATGTGGTCCCGGCTCGGTCCGCTCTTCTCCCGCGGCGTCACCACCACGCGGAAGCCGCTCACTTCGGCCGAGGGCGGCTGCCACTGGATAGACAGGCTCGTGGAGGTGGCCTGCACAAGCTTCAGTGCCGTGGGTGGAGGGATGGCTGTGTGGGGGGGAGACACGGACAGCGGTGCCTGGGGTCAGTGTGTGGGGAGGGAGCTCTGGAGAGAGATTTGAGGCGGTGTTGGGTGCGTGGACGTACCGAACGCTCTGCCTTGGTAGAATGTCTCATTCTTTTTATAAAATCGGAACTTTTTATGAACCTAGAAGCAAACGTTCATCGTCCCACCTATTGTGCCAGACATACAAATCCAAAAACGTCTTGAGGGAAATCTATAAATATGGACCTTAACGGATGACGAGTTGGCTTTTGCAGCCAATATTATAATTTGTTACAGATTTTTTTGGGTCTGGCCACATTATATCGCCCAACCTAATAATCAACTATTAACCCTATTACAAAAATGTACATATAAATATGGAACACATTTAATTTGGTGATCATAGTCTATGCTTTGAAAATGCTGGACAAGTAATGCCAGACGTTTCATGCAATGCTCCTTCTGAACAGGCGAGATAAGAATCAATGTTGCTTCGCCATTTCCCACAATGTTGTTAAATAAATATTACTTGACTTTTAAGGCCCACGGTGTTATTGACACATGCGCCGAGTTGGTTGTTGGGTGTTGCTTGCGCACCACTGCCGAGGCAATCTCTCCAAATAGCTGGTCCCAAGGTGATTCCAGGTTCCAGTCATTTAACTCTGTTAGATTCACCTGTGCCGCTAGAGGGGGACATGGCTCACTGGGTTCCTCCATCACAGAGACAGGAAGCTTCGGCACTCTGTCCACTAACAGTCGACATAAAATCTAACCAGAAAACTATAAACAGACATATTAGCAGACATATCACCAAGATACATAGAGAGAGCAACACAGGTAACAGAGAGAGGTGATCGTCTCTGTGGGGTGGCCTTAAATAGACAGAGGAGGGCGGACGCAGAGAGAGGGAGGGGGGTTAGAGAAAAAATTAGCATATCAATGAGTGGACAACAAAACGTGGTGCTGCAAGTGCGATGACACGGCAAGCACTCATTGATATGCATTTGCACTAAAGCTCTATTTGTGTTTGCCGTCAGCACAAAACGAAATTATGTCCTTGACGAGCGGCACAGACCCAACTGAGGTGACAACTTTGGTGGCACCAATGTATGTACGGTATGTTAAACTTCTTTCACACCATACCGTAGCCAACCGTGCAAATCGGAGATGCGTGCCAATCACCTCGTAACATACGTGAACTTAATAACAAAGCTAGAGAGCCCGCTGAGACAAAATTATATTTCGCTATAAAACAGAATGAAACCACTCGGGGACTGACAAGTCTTATGCACTGCACGTGAGACGTGTGATTTGCAGTGCAGCTCCTGTATATTTTCACATGCGCGCCTCTAATGGTCATGGTCACTCAACCCTGCACTTGGGCAAATAAAAGGAACACAAAAGAAACCACGCACACACAGGGGCTACAACGATATGCAGCAGGTGAGAGCCATCGACTGGCACGCTTCCCAGCATGAAGCCAAACGGCAAAACTAAACACTTGGTTCGTTAAAACGCGAATTATTTTAATGTTTTTGGATGAGTCCAAGTATGGATTTCCACGATGGGACACGTGAAATGAGCATTTTTTCTCTCAAGCTTTTGCAACGGACCACTAAATTGCCGCCCCCTATAGTCCGTATAAACCGCCGTGCCCCAGTAGTCGTACCGACGCGTGGGTCTGTGGTGCGCGCGCGGTCGTGGTCGCGAAGCCTCACCGGTGGCCTGCGTGCCCACGAGCGGGAGGCTCTCCGTGCCGTGGTGGAGCGCCGTCACGCTGACCTTGTAGTCCGAGCCGGGCTGCAGCTGGGAAATGACGGCCGTGTCAGCGTCGCCGTCCGGCGCCGGCGACAGTGTCTGCGGCACGCTGTCCTCCAAGGACTCGTAGAGCACACGGTAGCCCGTCACCGTGCCCTCCGGAGAGTCCCACGAGATGGACATGGAGTCCACGTCCACGTCCGTGAAGGTCAGGCCCTTGGGGGCATCGATACCTGGGGACCATCGACGAGCGAAGAAAAAGGAGATAATCGTTGCTATCCACGCTTTTCCACAACAACGCTAATTATTGCGTTGAGCCACGGTGTCATATCGTTTAGGATCCGTATCTAACAGAGGGGTCCTTTCCGATAAACAACTGTCAGGTCACCAGCATTCGGTTTAAGCAAGCCTGATCCTGCCGATGAGTCGACGAATGTCAAAACTGGCACAGAGTTTGCTTGTAGTCAAATAATTATGCTGGTACAATACACTCCCAGAAAGGGCGTGGGGCTGATGGAAAGTAGAAAACAAAAAAGTTTTTGTGGTGCAACAAACACGGGAAGGAGGCGTGTCGTCTCTGTTAATTTACAATGTATGAGAATCTGGTCCCACAGATGGCATTAATCAGCAGATGCAGAATGCAACAAACATATCCAATCCTAACTCGACGGGCTAAAGACAGAAGTCTGTTAGCGATAAACTCACAGCGACCAAACCCGGGCAAAACTCACCTGTCACCACGTTCTTCGAGGCGGGCAGGCTCTCCCCGTGGTCGCTCAAGGCGTACACGTTCACGGCGTACTCCAGGGTGGGCAGCAGCCCGTCAATGGTGACGTCCGTACGGCCTGGGGGGGGGGGGGACATGGGCCCACCGTCGCTCACACAGCTCGCTCCACTGCAGCGCAAGAGCGGCAAGCGTTCGCAGTGCTGCCCTGTTCGTGACACAGCAATGTATTCGCATTGCGCACGTTAACCAGATCAAACCAACGGCGTGCTGTGCGATTGTTTAAAGTAGCATTGTGGGTTAACTGCTCTTGGCCAAATGACGTGGCAATGCTGTGAAGTTCCACCGCACATTCACTCCATGTGGTATCTTACGGCCGCAGCAGCAGCAACTGCAAAAACGTGGCAGGATTCTCATGAAAAGAGTCTTGAGACTCGGTGAGGCTTCCTCGGGTAAACATAATGTACGAGTTTGACAATAAAATATTTTCCGTTTCCATTTATCTTTTATGTACTCTTTAAGTAAGGACTCCTAAAAACTGGCATTAAACAAACTAAACATCTGCATTATCGATAGTCTACTTTACTATTCATATGCAAGAAGCATTCCCCTGCAAATGCTATTTATATTCCAGGTGATAGACGAATTGCCAACTTCAACTCGCAACAAACTGCGTGAATTTTTGGTGAAGTAACCCGCGAGACCGACACGAGGCATGGGGGGAGGCCCTCATCCAGCAGTGGATTGACAGGGATGGGCCATGTGCAAAAACTGAGTTTTCCCACACTGATTATTTTAGATCAGGGGTCGGCAACCTGCATTTCCGGAGCCACGTGTAGTGGCTCTTGAAGGACTGTTGCTGCTTCGTGACTTTTATTTATTAAGGACCACCACCGTATCATATTCACATTGCATTGCGGCTCTTGCAATAGTGTTTTATCGAATTAGAAAAAAAATGATCTTGTTATTTTGGTTGCCGAACCGTTTTCGACGGATCACCATTTGCAACCAAGCTCCTCAACATAAATTGCCTTAATTACAATAAAACTGTATTCGCCATAACTGTATCTTCAACAAATTGTGTCATTCACATATCAAATGAGCCTGGCAGTTAGTCGAGCCAACTTGGCTTGGAAGGATGTCTTTCAATATAAATACGCGATCCGTTACACGTTCAATGAACTTGAGCGTCCGACTGCATTTCTCTTACCCGATGGAAGCTCACGTGTGTCCTGCGTGCCGCGGCCTGTCTTGGGGATGGACGTCACACGATAGCCATTGATGGGGGCTTTCGAAGGCGCCCAGCGAATGCGGATTGTGCGATCGGTCACCTCCATGACCTCCAGGCCACTTGGAGTGTCCACCTCTGTGCCATGAGCCGGTGCCGTACCACACACACACACACACACAAATATCCCCCATATAGCCTTTAATAGTGTTGGGACAAGTGCTGTTAACGAACACCTATGAAGGCCGGCATGGCACACGAGGGGGTGGGTGGCCAGCACCACACCCGACCGCCTTTGTCTCCCTAGTGGCGATGTTTACACACCGCACCAGGTACTCAATTGAGGCCGAGTTGACCGAGGGGAGGCCCAGGACCAGGTTCAGATAATCGTCACCTGTTTGCCGTGTGCAGGAATCGAACAAACACACACACATTCACCAAGTGGCATATACCTCCAAGCATTTCAATAACTTTCAGCGTTAAGCTTATCCATGTGAGATAAAAAATCGTTCTTAATAAGACAAGACTTTTATTAACAATGATTCGTTTTTGATCGAGAGCCCTTTTCACTGGGGCTTCTCAAAGCAACATCGCATTTAAAATATTTCAAAGGGCACGGGGGAGCTGCTGAGGATATATTGCTTCCAAGGGCACCCACAGTGGCAGCTATCTGTGGGCACAAAATGATTGAGCACCTGCTCTGCAAGCGGGCATTAATCTGCCAGTAAGGGGGCGATGAGTGGGGCCATGTACGATGCCAAGTGAGCGACCACGTGGGTTATATTTTCACTTGGCAAAATTGGGCCACGACGTCGGCACACGATGACCTCCTTGTTTTGAAAGACGTCACGGGATCTTTGACGTCCAATGTTAAGGAGACTGCAAATTTTTTTTCATGGTTCATGGGGGGTGGGTAGGTGGGGCGGTAAAGTGGGAATGCTCCAACCTCTCATAAAAAAAAAAAACCCTCATAATTAATATCACATAGCGTCATCGGTCATGCAAATTGCATCTCATAATCGCCGAGGATCCACAGACAAGCTGGAAGACTGCCAGGCGGCGAGCCAGAGCTAACAATTGCTTGTAGTTCTCTATATAATCAGATGTTTACAGCCAATTAGTGAGTATAGATTACAGTGAGTGTGGGAGGAAACATTGTCCTATCCACCAACCCTCGTGCTGGATTACAGACATGCATCACCACCGCCTGGGCCAGCTTGGAGGAAGAGTAGGCCAACATACCTTCTAGGGGGGGCTTTCTGATTGTATGTAGAACTTCTTTTGCACGGTATGTAGCCAACCGTGCTAAATCAAAGGTGCGGCGGAAGGACAACAAACTAAACACAAAAGAGCAGCTGAGGCTCGTCTACCAACAATGGCAAAAACTATCAAATTAATGGAGGGGCGGGGGGAGTTGCACTTGCACCCCCCCCCACTCACCCATCCCCCCGCCCCCACTGGCAAGGCCACTCACGAGTGCTCTCCGTCTTGGTGATGGGCTTGCTGGTGGCGGGGCTGTCTCCTCTGCCCGTGACGGCATACAGCGACACCGTGTACTCCGTGCCGGGCTGTAGGCCCAGGATCACAGCCGAGTTTCTTGTGCCCGGGATGGTGAGCTCTGCTGGGGGCCGCCTGCTGCCTGTAGCATAAACAAAGATCCCGCCCCCAACAGTACAGCCTTAACAGACTGTAGGAGCAAGTGCGAGTAGCACCTATGAAGGTGCTACTGGCACGGCACACGAGGGGGTAGGAGGCCAAGCATCACACCCGGCCGACTGTCTCCATAAGTAGCAATATTGAAACATCGCACCACCTAGGGAAGGGCCTAGGATTGGTATAGAATAATCGTCACTGGTTTTGGTGGCCGTGAGCAGGAATCAAACTTGGGTCAGCTGGTTCGTAGCGCAGCGTGCTAACCGTTGCACTGCTGTTCCCCACTGCTGCCTGAAGCCCACACACGCACGCACGCACACACGCACGGTCCACAGCAAACAAGTCACCGCCGACCATAAAGACAGACTAGTGGGCTGCTACGGACGTGGCAACACAAACACCGACGTCACCGAGGAGCCGACTGTGGAAGCACCGGGAGGACTCCTCTCTCCCCCCCACGGCAACTACGGGGACATCGCTACACCAAGTCCGGACGTAGCGTGGGCGATTGATCACACAAGGACATTAAATAAATCTATTTCAGTTCATCACAGCTTTACCTGCTCAAAATTGCTCACGCAAAACATTACGATTGAGAGTTATACAAATAACCAACAGCATGCAATCAAATACGTATAACTCGTATGAGGGGGTACCACGCCACATTCCACACAGACAGATTCAACAACCGAATGGTGTACCCGCCATCTCCTGGCCAACTCGCAGCTCAAGCTCACAATAACTGGTTATTTATTACAGGATAAATCTTGACTTACCAGCTTTTGTGACTGCAGGAATTCATATTCTTTGGGTCTTTCGGTAAAGCCACGTAGATAGAAAAATAATAAAAATATCACGAGGTTTCGATTGCAGCACAAGCAATCGTCATCAGGTGAAAACATGTCATCAGGTGAAAAAAAAATTCACCTGATGACGGAATTGCTTGTGTTGCGATCAAAACGTCGTGATATTTTTACAATTTTTCGATCTACGTGGCTTTACCGAAAGACCCAAAGAATATTATTACAGGATGTTTTAATGAATCCTTTTATTAATAAGCTTGTTGGGGCATCTACACTAGCACGGCACCCACTCGTGTGTGGATAAAACGGTGTGGAGCGCTGTACCGGTCTCCACGTAGCTCAGGCGGTAGTAGCGGACGCTGATTGGAGGCGGCGTCCAGGACACGGAAAAGGTGGTGGGTGACGTGCGAGTGATCACGAGGTCGGTGGGGCCGTTTGAGTCTACAACACACGACGTCCAATCGCATCAGCAGGACGTACCAGAAACAAAATCTCCGAGGACACGCAGCACTGCCACACGTATAAAAGCCTTTAAACAGGCTGTTGGGGCAAGTGCTTTGAGCGCATAGCAGCACCTATTAAGGCCGGCATCGCAAACGACAGGGTTGTTGGCCAGCACCACCTTTGTCTCCCCAGTGCTGAGGTTGACACACTGCACCAGGTGTTAAGGACTCTGAGCGCTGCACCTACCGAGTTCTCGATCGAACGTTGCATCCGACTCGCAAAATATGTTTCTCGTCATAAATTGTCTTTGTTATTATTTACATTTTTTAGCCGAGTCGACCTTGGGGAGGCCCAGGACTGCTTCATATATGGCTGTGAATGGGAATTTAACTCGGGTCGCCAGTTTTGCAGCACAGTTCTACAACCAACTGCACTACCGCTCCCCACAAATATAAATAAAACAGAAAATGCACGGGTGCCTGCCTGATCGTGTGGCGGACCAGCCACTGAAATTTCTCGCTCCATTTGGCCTCAGTTTCTGCTGTAGTTGACGCTCACAGTAACTCAGCTGCATCAATTAATTTGTGTTTTTTTATGAGGAAACCCATCCTCGTGTGACGGGGCGAGCGACCACCAACTAGCGAGACTACCGCTTTTGTCCACCAGCTACCAAGTGTGAACGATGTAATATTCAACTCATCTGGACAGATGATTGTGTGTGTGGGTGTATTGGCATTGATATGACCGACAGGCATAATTGTTCACCTACAGCTTCATGGCATTTATAGTTCTGGGTGCTGCCAGAGCATTAAACAACAAAAAAAAATCGATATATTTTACCATATTAATCCGATGGCAAATTCCTTTCTCTCATTTGTCGTGCAAATTGATTTCACACGTTTAATTATGACTCTGTGGTTACATCATCAGCTCTTGCATGGCCTAGAATAAATAGACAGGATGATACTATCGAGAGGAACGAACAGGCTTCAAACCCGACAGAAATTTTGCCAATAAGAAAAAAAAACATTGAACATGACCAGGGGGGGCAACTCGCGACAACATCATCACGCCACGCGGTCCCACCACACAACCACTTAAAAACGCAATGCGATCATTTCAGCACAAACACGCACACGCACTCACAAAAACAAAGAGTTTGTTCACAAGCGTTTAGAGGGATACTCTCCCTTCCACTGTATAAAAGTGAAAAGTGGATATTCCAATAGAAACGACCAGCCATGGTGCATGCTGGTGGGGCTTGACGGGAGGGGATAGGTGCATGCGGTACTACACCCCCCCCTCCTCCGGGGACGGACAGGGGGTTATTTCTGCTCTGCGGGAGTGACTGGTTGAGGAGTTCGCTGGGTGCGTTGAAGTTATCTTTGCTGAAGTGCTCCTCTCCTCTCTTCCTCCTACCCTTTTTACCCCATTGACACCCTCCCCCCTCCTTCTCCCATCCCCTTTACCCCCTCACTTTAGCTCTCTTCCTCCCTCGTCTTCCCCTCCCCATATCAATGTACATGCTCCCGCGCTAGCGGCCCCCACCGAAGAAAGGCAGCGAGCCCAATTTCATCTGCCCGCGAGTTCTGTCCGTGGAGTTTCTGTGCCCCCTCCCCCATGTTGCTGTTCGTGTTATGTACCAGGCTCATGTTAGGACAAAAAAAAAACAGAACAGCCATGCCACAACCATCCCCATGCTATGTGACGTGGTGTCGTGAAGACTGCACATGCACCGCCCCCGATGACACTCACTGGTGGCCTGGGAGCCGACGAGGGGCCCGCTCTCGCGGTGCACGTCGCGCCCGATGGCGTACACGCTGACCGTGTACTCCGTGCCGGCCTGCAGGCTCGCCAGCACGATGGAGGTGCGCTCGGGCGGCACGCTGTCCTCCGCCACGTGGCCCAGCAACTGCGGGCCGTAGGCCACGCGGTAGCCCGACACGGGCGCGTTCGACGGCGTCCAGTAGACCGTGAAGGTCGAGTCCGTCACGTCCAAGAACTCCATGTCTGTCGGAGCGTCGATTTCTGCACGGGATTTAACGGAGACGAATGAATTAACGAAGACAAAGATCCCCCGTGTAGACTGGAGGCGTGAGTGCCGTTAGCAAGCGTGGCGTAAGGAGGGGCGATGTGGCCAGCAGCACACCCGGCCCTCTATCTCCCCAGTGTCAATGTTTACGCACCCCACCAGAGACTCATTTAAGACGGAGTCGACCTTACCAGCAATGATATTAGCCTTGGCCGACATTTGAACTCAAGACTGAAGGTTTGTAACGCAGAGCACTAACGAACTACACTACCACTCCCCACTGACATCAGACAAAGATCCCCCGTATAGCCTTAACAGACTGTTGGGGCAAGTGCTATTAGTGAGCACCTATGAAGGCCAGCACGGCACACGAGGGAGTGGGTTGCCCAACACCACGCCCGGCCATCTTCATCTCCCAAGTGGCGATGTTTACACACCGCACCAGGGACTCATTTGAGGCGGAGTCGACCTTGGGGAAGCCAATGACCGGTTCAGATAATCGTCACTGGTGTTGGCCGTGAGCGGGAATCGAACTCGCAGCGCGCTAACCGCTACACCACCGCTCCCCATTACATGCAGCATAATGGCTACGTGTGAAATGCACACACACAGACTCTTTAGAACAGTGTCCAACTAAGGTTGAGAGCTGAACAAGTATATTTTGGAAGATAATAATTACGATTGATAATAATAGATATTTGGGTAAGGCCACGTTATAATCTGGTCAAATTCCAGTCAAAAGACTCTCCACCACACCACATAGCCAGACATATTACGTTGTCACGTTACAAGCGTTTAACGTGCCAATTACTGTTGACTTCATAGATTTTAATCTGAGTTACTAGATTTCTAATTGCTAAACTTGGCTGTGAGAATTGCTCTTTAACTTACCAGTGAGCTGGAAGAATAACAATTGCCACGTTAAACAAATGTACACCACGTGACAATTTAATGATTTGTTTTGTCGGGTGGTGGAGGACCTTACAATACAAATTTGTCCAGATGATTATATGGCCTAACCCAAATATAAATTTTGAATATCAGGTTGAAAGCGTTAAGGCGTTAGCTCTGTCCAATTGTCCGTAATGGGGGGGGAAACTATATAACCCTCATAAAAATCATCTGATATGACTCGCACTTTAGTACAGTGTTGTTGCGGTTAGGGACTTAGATTGGTCGTAATTAAAAGTGGTGTACAAATGGTGTGTACACACAACTTTTTTCGCTCCGTACATAGCCAACTGTGTTAACCAGAGGTGCAGGGGAAAGACAAGAAAATAAACCAAAAAGTAGTTACAAAGAAATGAGCTTTTCATCGATATTTAAAAATGCATAGCTCCAATGGCTTTCGTTCTTTGATCGATGGTTAGCCAGGCGATGCCGTGCAGGGACAAGGGCCGCGGTACCTGTGCCCTGAGTTCCAGAGAGGCCCACGCTCTCGTGTCCGCGAATCACCGTGTGCACACTGACACCGTACACGGTGCCTGGCAGGAGACCTGGACACCGTAAAAAAGCCTGACATGAGCACATTGGCAAAAAGGTGAAAATGCACAATTTTTTTTGGCGACGAAAAAAAGTGTGGCAGTAAAACGTCCTGTACATTTTTGGTGAATTGTAATAAATGGTACAATGAGCAGCACATGTTTATTTTGTCATGGCATGGTAAAAATCCCTCGATGTCCTTTTAAAATTGGCGACTCACTCGTGGCCAAGATGTGGATAGGAATTTACTTTCTGAAGGAATACAAAGGAGTTCTTAACCCTTCCCATTCTGATGACATACGTCTAAATCACTCATCTCGATTCCGTTCCAATGGCGTACATGTAAAATTACTTTATCGGTACGTCTTCAGGTCAGAAGATGTACAGAGGCTCCCACAAGGCCATGTGGGAGGGCATGTATACATGTAATGGCCGCCTTCACACCACGTTCACTCATCATTTCGAGTATATTATTTGTGCGCCTATGAAAGGGCACTTTAACCCTTTCCCGTTCCGATGACGTAGGTGTACGTCATCAGTTTTTCTTCCGATTCCATTCCGATAACTTTATTGGTACCGAGGCTCCCACAAGGCCATGCGGGAAGGGTGTGGCACAGTTTAGCACCAGCTATCGTAGAGTGCGGCGGTCATGTCACTACAGTTCTCTGCGGGGAGTACAATGTCTTTAAAAACAACGGTGCTACGGCCTCTCAATAAAATGAATGCTGAACCGCTTGCGCGTCCTGAGATTCAGTGGTGAACGGGACCACCCACCCACGCGCTGCAGCTTTACCTGTCAAAATAACCTCAAACTCGTCGGGTGAGGTGCTGACTTCGGACAGCAAATCCTCGTGGCGCAGCGGCGAGTAGCGGATGAGAAAAGATTCCGTCGTGGAGATTGGAGGCGCACTCCAGCTCACACGGAAGCTGTCCAGCTCTACTTGCGTGAAACGCAGGTCTGTTGGCGGAGGCACAGCTGCAAAGACAAATGCACAGATCGGTGAAATTTTAAAAAGTTACGAAACAAGCGGGGGCCCCGATTCCACTCATTTCATCCCCCTTTCGTGCGGTTCCGTCGCGCCGGAATGGATTACCGCAGATTTGTCTGTACCCCCCCGTTACCGGAATTTTTCAGTGTGATGTTATCGGGCTCTCGTTTTGCCAAAATAAAAACAAAAAGTTACGAAAAAGGTTACAAGGAAAGAACACAATGAATACACCAGTGGCAAGTTTCAGATAACATTACAATCATTTTGATCAGTGGCAAAAAAAGTTAACAATGCTGCTTTGATGACATGGAAGGGGGACCCCACACAATGAAATGAAGAACATGAAAGCTCAAATTCACACAAGAGGGAGGTAGATTGTTTTAATATATAGTTATCAAGCAAGGGCACCAAGGCTCAGAATGGCGAGTGGACAGCAACATACATCACTACCGCTGTTGTAATAGATTAAGAGATAATAACACATTTATTGAATTGAGTAACGTTATAAGAGCGGGGGAAAGGAGGCAATGGGATGAATATATAGCGCCTTAGTCCAAGGCGCTTTACAATTATAAAAGTGTACATTAGATGATAGCGGTTGAGATAAAGAGTGGGCTTATTAACAGTGGTGGTGTAATTTCGATTTAAAGCTTTCGTGACTGCAGGGATTCATCTTCTTGGTTCTTTCGGTAAAGTCACATAGAAGGGAAGTAATAAAATAATAAAAATAAAACATAATAAAACAATTCTCACGACGTTCCGGCCACAACGCAAGTAGCCATCCTCAGGTGAAAACCAGGTCTGTCGAGGCGACAGCGTCCGAATGAAACAGCACACGTGCTTGGAGCATATATATAAGCTGGGTTGGAAGGGGCGAAGAAAGGGCGAGCCTTCACAAAAGAATATGCATATCAAGAGGAATTTAGCATATTTATGGGAAATGCAGGTATGTGATTAGTACTGCATATGCCCGTGCATTATGCAGGATTAGCAGCATCAAAGGGAGGGGGTAAGGGAAATGCAGGTATGTGATATGGGAAATGCAGGTATGTGAATGGTATTATTTATGCCCGTGCATTATGCAGGATTAGCAGCATCAAAGGGAGGGGATAGGGGTAGCATTAATGAAGGGAAGGAGTGTTAATAGTATATAGCTGCAGTAACTAAACCACCACGTAAACAACTAAAGTATAAACTACATATTATCATCAGTATACAAAATATACTCTACAATAAGCGGAGTTACTAACAGTAAGTAATACATTACAATTCTATGTCGTAAACAATATAATATGCTTCCATCCAAACTTTATTCTCTTACATCACATGAGTCTACACCGTACTATATACTGCCATAGACAAACCCAACGTTAAATTATATACTGTATTGCTATAAACCATGTATAAGATATAGGGTAAAAATTCCTCTTGATATGCATATTCTTTTGTGAAGGCTCCCCCTTTCTTCCCCCCTTCCAACCCAGCTTATATATATGCTCCAAGCACGTGTGCTGTTTCATTCGGACGCTGTCGCCTCGACAGACCTGGTTTTCACCTGAGGACGGCTACTTGCGTTGTGGCCGAAACGTCGTGAGAATTGTTTTATTATGTTTTATTTTTATTATTTTATTACTTCCCTTCTACGTGACTTTACCGAAAGAAAAAAAAAGAAAAAAGTGGTGGTTTAGTTATGGTAACAGTTAGGAATACAGGTGGAAGTGGTTAGGGAGCAGTTGGGGTAGTGATAGGGGTCGGGGTAGTGATAGGGGTTGGCGTAGGCCTAGTCGTAGCTGGTGGGTGGGGGCAAGGAGTTGCAGTAGGATGTGCCCAGGATAAGAGATGGGGGTTTAATGGAGGAACAGAAGCAGGTTGGTGAAGATGATTCTTCAGTGAAGATGACTGTGTGGTGACTGAGTGGGTGAACCGAGTGGGTGAACTGAGTTGTTGTGACCTGCAGTGTGGTGGTTGTACACAATATGAATGAGACCAAACAATTCGTCTGGTAGATTGAGTGCTTAGCATTGGTGGAGGAATCGACGAGTGAAGTTAATATGTTTCCCTTTGTCAATCCACTGCCGAATGAAGGCTTCATCACACCGTGTCGGTGGTGCGGTTGATTTTGAAAGGGATGGCTGTTCAAATACCACTCGCCATGAATGTTAATCGTGGCGTGTCGTCGAACTCAGATCGCCGAATTAACGTCACAGTACGCTAAACGCAGGTGCCACCGCTCCACCCAGTTTCCACTTCAAATTTAAAATACCCCGAGGCCGTTTTTGCATTAACGCTCAGTCGCAGTTGCCAAAGGCAGAGATGTACGGCGGTGAATGAGTCATTACCTGTTGTGAGGGTAGTGGAAACAGCAGTGCTCTCTGCAACGCCCTTCACGGCCGTGATGGTGATGTTGTACTCCACGCCGGGGGTGAGGCTCTCCAAGGTGAGGGACGTCTGGTCGGGCCTCACGACTTCATCCAGGGAGTGGCCTCGCTGCCCGTGGAGGGGAGTCCCACGCACGCGGTACCCGGTCAGGCCTGGAGGGGGGGGGGGGAGACACGGCAAGGAGAGAGAAATAATATTGGTGAACAATTGGCTCAAGGGGGCAATGCTTTTAAAAATGCAGTTGAATTGTATCATGAAGCAATTATCGAACAGCAACGGTTGAATTTCATTTTCAATGAGTAATTCAGAAAAAAATTGCTTTGCATATTTAGAGCCACGATCAAAAAAAGTTAACCATCAACGTTAACCCTCTTAAACAAGATGTGCTGGCCCAATGAGCAGCGTATACGGCCAGTCCCCGAGATACGAATGTCTGACTTACGATTATCCGCACTCACGAACAAACCGCCACGAGACGTTATTATTTCTAACCATGCAAATTGTGAACGTTCGGTCGTAACTTGCGAACCTGAACTGCCGAACTATTTTGTTCGGCGGAGCGATCCTCCGCGAGATGTAAACAGTCCCAGCATCCCATGTGATACACGACAGTTCAATTAAACGGAAGTGAAAACAAAACTATTTTTTTCCCTTTTCATGTTACTCTCTTTTGTTTTCTTTTTAATTCACTATACAATATTTCATACAGTATTAAATGCAAGTGTACAATATGTTTTCTTATTTGTGAGTTCAACAATGCTTCTCTATTTTGTTGAACCATAACACATTTTATCACCACTCACCGTATGTACAATTAAATATAAATTCCGAGGTACCAACAAATCGCAACCCGTTCATAAGTCACGGCCTGCCTGTATATACGTATATACATCTACACCTCAGTTCCATACATACATCAGTTCTACACAGGAGGTAGCTCATATGCACGTTCAGCTTTATGTGGACTGGTTAGAGCGGCAGGTGCTACCTGGAATGGAGACTCTCTCCCATGTGATGGTCACTTCTCCGCTCTCGGAGCTCGAGTCCACTTGCAGGTCCTTTGGAGGGGTCACAGCTGGGCATGACAAGAAAAGAAATCGTCAAGAACCCATTCTTTATTTCAATATTTTGTCTTGCTAAACAACTGGAAAAGAAGCACGGTTAGGACTTTCAAAAGCATCATGCATTAGGATCCATAAGAGAGGTTTTTGGGTTAGATCACGTAAATATATAAATGTGTCATTAAAACCCGCCACCACCCGACACAGCCAACTAGTAAGGTTTGTCACGTAAACAGAACATGGCAATTTGTCACTAGTAGAGCACACCGGTGTGTTGGAGAGCCAAGCCAGAACATTTACAATCTGAGTACGATGTTTCGCCAGTAACTACAACCAACTTCATCAGGCGACAGCAGATTTGTGGAGAAGTCCACCTGTTTCATTCCTTATATAGAGGCATAGATGTGGTGACCACGTGTGCCAACAAGGACACTCAATTGATATTGATAACGTTGAAGTTCTGTGCAAAACTAGCTACTACTGGCTAAGACTAATTAGAGAATGTATCAAAATTGAAAGAAGTTAAAATAATCTGTAGGGAACTCACCGGTGCTGTGCGTGTGGCGGGTCGGCTGGCTCTCTCCGTCTCCCGCCAGCGTGGTGACGCCAAAGTCGTACTGCACGCCGGGCTGCAGCCCCGAGAAGGTGTAGACGCCCGTGTGGGGCCCCACCGTGTCCTCGGAGAGGGCCTGGGACTCGCCGGGCAGCGAGATGGACACGCGGTAGCCCGTGATGCCGTCGCGGCGCAGCGGGGTCCAGCGCAGCACGATGGACGTGTCGATCGCTTCGTCGGCGTGCACGTCCTTGGGTTTTGGGATGTCTGGCGTGTCGAAACAAAAAAGGAGGTTGGGAAAAAAAACCATCGCGTGCGTTAGAGTGCACGCATAGTTACTAAATAATAATAATAATAGCTCTCGTCTTGGGCCACTCGCCTCCGTATTGTCACTCGTCTACCACTGCCGCTTCGGCTACCGTTGCCGTGAACTTCGCTCAACCGATTCCTCCACCCATGTTGAGGTCGCGACGGAACCGTACGAAAGGGGGAGGGGAAATGAGGGGAATCCACCTTCACAAACCCACACGGGCCAGGATGGGTGAACCATGGTTCAACAATCCCCATCACCTGTATGGCACGGGGAGAGCCTCATCCAGCAGTGGGTTGACTATGGGGCTAAACATATTCTTAGGTTTTTTCGGTAAAGTCACGTAGGTAAAACATCAAAATTAATGAAAATAAAATAAAATAAAAACAAAAACCACGACGTTTCGGAGGCAACATAAGTCTCCGTCATCAGGTGGGACCGTCACAGCCGAATTAGCTGCATCAAGTGAGGCAATGATTCAAGAAGTAATCCCTTATAAGCAAGTTGAAGGGGGGAGGAGAGGGGGGGGGAGCTCATCAGAATGTGGTAGCCAATGAATGGAACGTATCGGGAGGGAGGGGGGCGGGGCTCAAAGATAGCACGGAGTGCTAAGTACAACGTATCGGGAGGGGGAGGGGGGGGGAGCGGGGCCAAAACAATGGACGACGGCTTGGATGCGGTTGCTGCTGCACACGCCAACACAATGGACAGAGAGGGGGGGGGGGAAGGGGGGGGCTAAACATGTTCTACAGTTATCACAGTTATCACACATCGACGACCCCATCATTGCGCCACAAGACATTGATCTGCCAAGAAAATTACGGAGCTCCATCAACCGCTTCAGAAGAGCAAATGGTCGCTGAGCCACACACCTCCTCCACAAGTGGAGAATTAAAGACAACCTATGGTGTGACTGCGAACCACCACCCGAACCAGGCAATGGGACCCGTATCTCGAATAACTGCATCCTACGCCAGCTCTCCGGCGGACTGAGCAGTATTAGTCGCGCAACTCCCGAAGCTATCGCATAGCTCACAGACTTAAAACTTGTACGTGTGATTTCCACATACTTGCCATACGCTAGAGAGAGAGAGTTATCGCACAATGCTCTGACGATGCCTTGCAAAAAAAAGTATAAATTTGGTGTTTGAACATCTTAACCACCTGTTTTATTCCAAGAAAGGGTAAAATCTGTTCTTACGTTTCATCATTTTAATACCGCCAAACAGGTCCCGTAGATATAAATGCCCCTTTTTGTTTACAAAATCGTAGCTTCACCATTGGGGGAAAAAAGCGAGTCTAGCAGAGGAACAATGATGAGTCTACGTTTCTCCGGTCCCCCTTGGCTAAACGAACGAAGTTGCAAGCGGCGCAAAGTTTGAAGAATAGGTTTTACCCTTTATGGCAATAAAACAGGTGCTTAAGATGTTCCACCACCAAGTACGTGTGGTTAATGCAGACTTGATTCCTTGAAACAGGTATCTATTTGGCATTTGAACATCTAAGTCAAGATCTTAACACCTTTTTTATTGCCAGAAAGTATAAAACCTATTCTTATTTTTCATCAAACTTTGATACTGGAAAAAAGGTCCCATGATATGGTGTCAAGTTTTGTTAACGCGCAAAGCTCCCGAACCTGTGGTGATAGTTGTTGACACCGGAGGACTCTCCTGGTCATCTACGACGGCCGTGATGGTGATGTTGTACTCCACGCCGGGAGTGAGGCTCTCGGAGGTGAAGGACGTCTGGTCGGGCCTCACGAGCTCGTCCAGGTGGTGGCCTCGCTGCCCGTGGAGGGGCGACCCACGCACTCGGTACCCGGTCAGGCCTGGAGAAGTAAACAAACATTCACGGTATCAGTGAGTTTTACTCATTTTTTTCTCATTTTTTTTTTCTCATTTTTTTTTTTAAAGACGTTTCGCTTTGTTCAGAAGCCGGCTTTTGGGAGGTGTTAGCGGCGGTTGTACTGCGTATAACTGGGTGGCGACAATATCAGCAAAAACAGGTAAATAAATTCAATTATTAGAAGATCTTGCACTACAACATTGTTCTACTTTCTCTTTGAGATAGGTACAATTAAAGTTTGTAATTTCTGGTGAAGTATATTTACTGTGAGCTTGAAACTGGACTTTTCTACGTATGTAAACCATAAGTTAGCAAAATTGTGAAAATAATATGAGACAAGATACCTGTGAAATTATCCCACGTGAAAGTGATGTGAAACATCGTTTAAAAGGTGACAAATGAACATCAGTAATACCTTACCGGACCATAAAATACAATTCAACTTAAAATTAGCAATGAAAAAGGGTTACTCTAAAAAGTTAAAATGTGTATTTGTTACAAACATTAATTCAAAATATTGAGCGTCATTGCTGTGGAATATAGATGTCAAAATAAACAATCAGATCATCCTTTACATATTTCTGCTTTATTATATTGCTATTTACATTCTCCACAACAACGCGAGCGATTATTTTGAGTTACATATCGCTATTTAATTTATTGTTGATGCAGGATCTCCCTTATCGAAAAAGAGGGCCTCCCCCCCCCCTCCTGCCGGTACGATCGGCAGTTCACCAGCATTGATTCAAGCGAGGCGAACTCTGCTGATGAGACCCTTAATTTCAAAACCGGTCCAGAGTTTGCTTGCCGTCAATCAATGCTGCTGAAATTACGTACTCCCAGAAGGCAGTGCGGCCGATAGGTTGTGTAAGAAATTAATAATCCATAAGAACACTGCTTAGGGATTATTTATTATTGTTGTTTAAAAAAAAAAGGATTGTTTAGACTTCAGAGGGAATCTATTCTAATACATTGGTAGCTAGTGCTGCTTATGACTGGATAAAAACCAAAAAGCTAAAAATTCTCAGAGTATTGTCACATATCACCTTAGAACCTTTCCCCATTTCATCTTTGTAATTGTCATTCTCCCTATTATTGCAATTTTTGTCAAATTTTGTATTTTCATTTAAGATTTTTACATATGTAGCATAGACTCAAGAATGTGTTTAAACCCATCCACTGATAGCGTTTGGCATGTGCCAGTACAGCTATGTTTTTAAACGACCACGTAAAATAACAGAGATGTTGTAATAATGCAGCGGCTGAGTGATGCTGTGGTGATACAGTACGATCTTGGTTGGAAGGATGGATGTCCCAAATCATTGTTGAGGGCTCTCTTAGCCAATCATCACGCATACAGTAGTCCCTCGGTTAATGCTACTAATCCATTCCATGAAAACTACTGTAAACCGAAATAACGGTTTATCGAATTCGCTTATAAGTTAAAAAAGTTAAAATCACTTGAGTCTGCAAGAGAGAACGTGATGTAAACAAAGCCAGTCGAGGTCTAAACGCTCATGAATGGGTGTCGCCGATTGGCCGAGGGCATGGCTCGGCCCCACTTACAAGTGCTCGGATTGGCCAAAATAGGCGCCTGCGTGCATAATATAAACAAATCGTTAGTCAGAATGTTAACATTAATTGAAACCATGGGTTCACTATGGGAGGCGAAACGTTAACCGAAAAACCGTGAACTGATGTCACTGTTAACCGAAGGACTACCGTACTATTTTGTGCAAAATAAAAAGTGGCTCTCCCATGGAGAGACCACTCCCTGCCAGAGGAATGAGGAATTCCCACCAATAGCAAAGGCTCGCCAACATATAACAGCATTGAACTACTCTTATTTGCACAGACGGAAATATTTCAAAAGGCTTTACCTGGTATCGTCACTCTGTTCCATGTGACAGTCACTTCTCCAGTCCCCGATCCAGTGTCCACTTCAAAATCCTTTGGTGGATTTATAGCTTAACGTGAAAAACAAAGCAAGACCAGACGTGTTTAAGAATCACACACCACCACCAACAACAACAGATGCCATTCGCCACTTGGTAGTGAAGATGTCACCACGGCGCTTGTGCAGGCCACGTGTACTCTGAGGCCACGTGGCATGTCGAAGGATCGTTGCTTGCAGGTCATGGAACGGATCCAGGTGACATTCGGTGACAAAACTCTGTTGCCAAGAACAACACGAAGAGGATGGAGTCCTTCCATAAAAGATGCCTGCTGAGCATCTGCTGCCCAAACAAAATCCACAACACCGAACTGTACAAGAAGAACGGTTGTCCTACCACATGAGACATCAAGAGATGGCGACTCAGACATGTACTCAGAATTGATCAGGACCGTATACCAAAAATTGGCAAAAGATGGATATCACCGGGAAAAAGGAAACCTGGGAGACCCAAGACCACCTGGCGCAAGACCGTGAAGGATGAGCTGGCAGCAGCGATGGATCTCTCTTGGGGCAAGGCTCAACATGTTGCCAAGGACAGGAAAAGGTGGAGGGAACATTGAGGCCTTGTGGGGGATGAAGAGGATTAACTAAGACACAAAACTCTACAGGTACAACACGTAGCCCAAGACCATTTTAAGTATGGAACCAAATGTGAGTAGCTGCTCAAACATGAAGTTGGATTCGTCATCATCATCATGTAAACCAAGTCAAAGCCCAATAAAAACTTGTTCAAGAAAGTGGGTGACAGAGCAACACAGTAAACATGGAAAAAGATCTGTCGTATAGATGATATAACTCAAGCTCAAAACCAAAGAGGCAAGAGCCATGACCAAAACAACATTGTAAAGTTTAAAGATACAACTTAATTTTCATCAAGGAACGTTGTAATTATAGTACAAGGTATAGTTCAAAAACACAACGACAAAGTAATGAATCCACATTTTCCGCGAGTTAATTAAAGAACAGTTGTGAGGCATAAAGAAAGTGAAGTTATTCCATGTGCAAGACACGTCAAGGCAAAGAGGAACATTTTCTATAAACAGCGCAGACTCTGGAAATTTACCACAAAAACACTGAGACCCGTCTGAAAATTGCATGTGGAATTGATAAACCAGAAAGACTTCATAAGTGTCTTAAAGATACATTTATACCAGTGCACAGACCTCTATTCACAACGGGAAGCTAGCCCCCAGGCAAATTTCTGAGGTCACACTGATGGAGAGAGTGGTTCTCATAAAATTTTTTACTGCAAAACTGAACGGAGAACCATGGCCAGAGGCAATTACAACTGCACTGTGAGCCCAAGTGTCAGACTGTCACTCGTGTCAGGCCATCCTCACCGGTGCTCTGCGTGTGGTGGGTGGGCTGGCTCTCCCCGTCTCCCGCCAGCGTGGTGACTCCCACGTTGTACCTCACGCCGGGCTGCAGCCCCGAGAAGGTGTAGACGCCCGTGTGGGGCCCCACGGTTTCCTCGGAGAGGGCCTGGGACTCGCCGGGCAGCGAGATGGACACGCGGTAGCCCGTGATGCCGTCGCGGTGCAGCGGGGTCCAGCGCAGCACGATGGACGTTTCGCTCGTGTCCTCGGTCTGCACGTCCTGGGGCTTGGGGACGTCTGCGGAGAGCAAGGGGTGGCAGCGCTCGTGAATCCCGAGTGACCATCGTTTATGCGGCGTACAAAAACTGGCAATGCTTGGACACACGCGTAGGATGGAGAGCAACAGGAAAATGTAAGTGTGTTGTTTGGAAAAATGGAAGGAACCGAAAACAGAGGAAGACCTCGCAGAGAATGGCTTAACAATGACATCATCAGAGAGTGGTGCCAGAAAGATGTGGCACTATTTGAACATATTTGCACAAGACAGAGGAAAGTGGAAACCAATTACGAAATGTGCAGTGGACATCTACGGGCTATCCGCCCATGGATCGTGATGATAACAAAACATTAGTACAGATTGGGTTACTTAATGTATCTCAACATTTACTGATGTGCCTCGAGGTTTGCATTGTGTCATGCAACCGGGGGGGGTGAAAGGTAGACTTCATTAAATACAATACTAAAATCAAAATCAAATCGCATTTATCAACAACACTGCCTTAAAATGAAAAATATGTATATAAATCTGTTGACATTCGGGCAATGGCCGTTCTTCACAGCAGATCACATTTTTAGCAAATGGGCATCATAGTGGCGAGATGTTAACTATCTCGCCTTGTATACAGGAGGTCGTGGGTTTGGGTTTGATCCCAACCCTGACACCTGTATATTTGGAGTTTGCATGTTTACCCTGTGGTCATATCGATTTTGATCTGGTTCCTCCGGTTTATCCCTCCACATTTAGAACATGCGTTTAGAGTATTTCGCTGCTATAAATTTGCACGTGATAAGCCACTTCGTTGAGATATAATTTTGTGGCCAGATCGCTTTTGAAAAAGAGCTATACAGCTCAGTGGGCCTTACCTGGTAATATAAAAAAAATAGTTGAGTTTTATAGTTTTAGTTTGTAATAGTGCTTGTGCACCACTGCCACCACAGCGTCGCCACCATATTTATATTCTATCATAATCTATTATACGCATTTAATTTATAAACTTACATTTCCGCAAGCTATGACACAAAAAACAGTGATCAAGGGCATGTTCGTCCACTACATTGCTCAATAATAATAATGAAACAACAACAACACCATAGCAAATACCTGCGGTAAGAGTTGTTGAGAAGGGATTGCTCTCCAAGTCGTCCTTGACGGAGGCAATGGTGATGTTGTACTGTACTCCGGGCGTGAGGCTGTCCAGCACGAGCGACGTCTGGTCGTACCTCACCAGCTCGTCCAGCCAGTTGCCCTGCTGCCCGTGGAGCGGCACTCCGCGCACGCGGTACCCCGTGAGGCCTGGAGAGACAAAAATGATTAGGGAAGGCGCGTGTGGGATATTTTCTTTGCTAGTATAAAATTGATGACACACGACAAGAATAGGTTTTACCCCCTTTCTGGCAATAAAACAGGTGAAACACTGGCAAAAAAATGTCACCATAGATATAAACTGCTCATCCCGAGTTGTAAATGCTCTGATAGTGCATTGTCTATGTATTTCATTTTATTATGTTTTATTTTTATTATTTTATTACTTCCCTTCTACGTGACTTTACCGAAAGAACCAAGAAGATGAATCCCTGCAGTCACGAAAGCTTTAAATCGAAAAATGTCTATGTACTGTTCACCTTTTGGCGTTCTCTGGTCCGACACTGGTGGCGAGATAAGACCCATAAAAGAAGGCTGCTGTCTCTGGCGTAGGCCAAACAGTTTCAAAGACGATGTAGATATCAGAGAACGTTTGTGTTGCATACCACAAGTGTGTGTGGTTAATGCAGACTTTATTCCTTGCAAAAGGTATCTGGTGCTTATTTTAACATCTGCTCTTTCATTTCCAAAACATGGTAAAACCTATTGTTGTTGTTTCATTGATTGGAAAGATGTGCACTGGTTGTACGACACGTAACTCGGGAGACACAAGCGGTCTCTCGCTAACGGTACTACTATCATTATATCCCACTTTGATGACAGAATTAACTTGCGAAGACGTGCTACATTAGATCGATAAGAAAGTTTGATTTAAATAAAAGCACAGCCTTACGTTGTTTAACATTTTAATATAGTTCCATCAATTTCAGATGTACACAAGTTACAAAAGTTGGGGATTTCATCAAAGACATGACCATTTGGATAATCAATGGACAGCTACGTATTCCAAAGGATGCGCACACATGACATGGCCTAGCAGTAGCACATTCGGTACTTGTTGCAGAGGATCACCGTTCGAACGAGGCGGGCTGTCTCGGTTATTACTGTGGATGCATTAACCAAGGATATATGCCTCACCTGCTTCGCAGTGAAAGATCACGTGGCGTTGTTCAAATAGAATAGGCGTATGGTGTGTGCTGCATCATGGTCCAAATTTGTCAAATTCGAAAAATTACCTGCAAATTCCTCCATCAGGAAACCAATGGCACCCACCGTCCATTACCGGCAGACTAACGCCCGCTTGCAGGTCAGGTTCTGTACTAAGCAACGTTTTGCCGCACGGGAACAGCTGCCGCTGGCGGAGCCTCATTTCAAACGTCTCAGACGAGACGCGAGCCGTTTAATCGCATGCACAGCACTCAAAAAGGTGCCCGGATGTAAATGGCAGATAAGTATTTTTTTTTATTAAAACTCTCACCTGGCGATGAAACTCTCTGCCACGTAATGGTGAGTTCGCCGGTTTCATCGTTCGATTCCACCTTCACATCCCTGGGAGGGCCCAGCTCTGTTGACAGACGCACACGTTCGTGGATGAAGGCGCGAGAGCATTTTGCCCGTGTGCTCCGCGGCATGCGCCCCGATAAAAGCACAGCAGCGTTTTGGCTTCTTTACAATGAGCGGTAAGGGTGGAGCCCTGGAAATGCTTGCCGACGATCCCGATGACCGTATGACCTCATCTCGCGTGAGCTCAAGGAGGGTGGTTTTTGGGTCTACCCTTCCATGCTAGCCAGACGCCTTTCAAGAGGTGGGGGTACCCACACTTTACCCCACCTCACGTGATATCCCCCCCCCCTCCATTTACACCACTGGGTAGTCAAGAGATGAGAGGGCGGGATTTAAGGAGATGGGGCCATTGTTTTGATAGCCACACCGGGAGATCGAATCAAAGCGGTGACCTCTGGGGATTGCATTTCCAGTTACACCACCGTGCCAGAATCCCTTTACATCCACAATAATGTGTGAACAATTATGTCTACAATATATTAATATTAAACCATACTCTCTGGTTCTTTCGGTAAAGTCACGTATGTGCCGTGACTTTACCGAAAGATTGATATTAAACCAATAAAGTAATAATAATAATTTACACTCCTCGAGCACCTTTCACCTGGAGGTCACAAGGCACTGTACACACAAAGGCAAAGATTTCCCCGTGAAGCCTGAACAGACTGTTGGGGCAAGTGCTGTTAGCGAGCACCTACGAGGGCCGGAACGGCACACGAGGGGGTGGGTGGCCAACGCCACGCCCAGTCGCCTTCGTCTCCCCAGTGGTGATATTTACACACCATGCCAGGAAATCATTTGAGGGCGAGTCGACCTCGGGGAGGCCCAGGACCGGTTCAGATAACTGTCACTGGTGGGTTCGTAACGCAGCGAGCTAACCACTACACTACCGCTCCCCTGCACAAAACATGCACACACACACGTGCAGGCTTACACGAATAAAATCTAACCCCAAAAACATGTGGAGGGGGGGGGGGGGTCAGCAGATCGAGCGTCCAGTGACAGTGAATTCCACAACCCGGGGCCACGTGAGGAGAGGCCAGGTGGTCACCCATCATCATCGTCGTCGTCCAGAGACGCGACCTCGGCACACGCACAACGGGCCAGACTCGGAAGGGTGAAGAGTCCTCTTGTTGGTAACATGGGTAAAGGAGGTCCTGTATATGTACTATGTAATCTAGCAATCCCTGACCAACAGCTGAGGTGGCGAGATATTAACTACCTCGTCCGGTATACAGGAGGTCGCGGGTTTAATCCCGACCCTGACGCCTGCTGTATATTTGGAGTGTGCATGTTCTCCCCATGGTCGAGTGGATTTTTCTATGGGTCCTCCGGTTTTACCATCTGCATTTATAAACATGCATTTTAGAGTATTTGTCTGCTATACATTTCCACATAAGACACTTTGTTCAGTTATCGCTTGTGGCCAGGTTGCTTCTATAAAAGAGCTATATAGCTCAGTGGATTTTGCCTGGTAAAATAAAAATTGTTTAGTTTAGTTCAATTGTTTAGTTTCGCATCCACGGTTTTCCTTCGGCATACCAATGTTCTCACCGCGGTATGGAGTTTTGCGTCTCCGCGGTTTAGCACGGCAACCGGCACTTGCAATCTTAAATGACCCCGCATTGACGTTATCTCCGTGCATCGTCTATCTCCCAGCTCCCACCACAGCTCTCTTCCCACCACCACCAGGTGCAGGGTGGGCAAAGCCCCTCCTCTTCCTTCTAACAACCCCATTACCTCATCAAAGTCATCAACATGGACTTCAACCCTCAGTCTTAAAAGTTAAATAACATGATTGTATTGTTTTTAATCATTTTATTTGAACATTTATTGTTTTGTATTACGTTGGTGTCTAATTTATTTGTGTTTAGTGACGTAACGGGCAACATTACTAGTGTGACCACCGCGGTCGCGGTTGCCCCTAACCCCCCATTTCCCACAAGGCCTTCGTATAGCCAACCACGGCGGTTTTCAGGAACATAACCCCCGCGGTTGTTGTACGCGCATTACAGAACCATTACAAGAACACTGCGATTATATAGAAAAAAATCCCCATTAATGCGTTTTCCCCATCTGAGAGTGTCCACAATCACCAGTGGTGTGCGAGCGCCGTGCAGGATCACTCTCCCCGTCCTCCACCAGGGTGGAGACTCCAATATCATAAACCACGCCGGGCCGGAGGCCTTCGACGGCGTAGACCCCCGTGCGAGGCCCCACGACGGCCTCCAGGAGGGGCGAGGAGTCGCCCGGCAGAGACACCGTCACGCGATAGCCCGTGATGCCAGGCAGGGAGAGCGGGGTCCAGCGCAGCACCAGAGAGGTGTCGCTCACGTTGGCGAAGCTGAGATCGAACGGCTCAGGCAGGTCTACGGCCAGCCAGCCAGCCGGCCGCAGCAGCAGCAAAGCGAAATTAAGGATCAGCAAGCGCAGATTAAATGCAGCCGAGTTAGACGAGCGAAGAACAGCAACATTATTTCCAAGCGCAAAGCCAATGGTGACAATTAACAAACGTGCATCATTTGGTCAAGCATTTCGAAGCAACACGTGGTTTTGTTGGTAATGGTTTAGTATAAAACTCACTGAGAACAACGGTTGTTTTAACCACCACACGTAAATACAGGCCTTGCGATAGTGATGTTAAATGGGGAGGACGTTTGGGCTTTCAATGAGACTCCAAAAAATGTCATGCAAAGCTTTGGGAATTAAATGGATGCAAAACAATTTTTTATCAAATGATCACTAATGTAGTGGATTTTATGCACAAATGTAAATACGTATTCATATATACAGTACAACTCCAGTTATCCGTGGTCTGGTTATCCTGGGGATGGTTTATCCGTGGTGTGGTTAACCTGGGGTTGGCAGATCACAGATCACTCTTCCAGTTATCCGGGTTCTTTATCGAGCTAAATTATTTTTTTCACTGCACCCCATCCCCCATGGAGTTAGGGTCCGCACTTCTGGCAGTGGTTGTTAGATGCTAACAGTACCTATACCCATGGTCAAGTATCTTTTTGGTACAGAATACAAGGGTAAATATAGTAAGCTCCAAAAGCTTTGAATTCGCAACACTTTCAAATTATGAACGTACAAAACCGGCAACAGACGAAGCAATGGAAGAGAAAAGCGTTTAAACAAAAAACTAATTTGCAAGAGCAGCGTTGAGCAGCACCATTCGCAGAGTCGTTAATGCTGCGTCAGAGCCAGCTAGGTGCAACGGCAGCGTCAGCAGCCTGCTGAAGCCGCCGAAAAAGCAGGGCAGCAACGAAGCAGCAAACCGTCGCTCACTCACGCTTTACGCTGCAGCGTCACGCAGAGCGCACCCCTGGACAGCATGACGCTGCGCCCTTCATCTGGGCGCCCAGTGAAGTGTTTAAAATGCGAACGGTCGTTTTTCCTGGTGTTTCTCTTCCAGCGGCAGCAAAAAATTCAACGCGAGCATCTCGGATGAAAACAAACAATCGAACAGAACGCTGGCTCGCGAGTGGACTTTACCGGTGGTGAGCGTGGTGGAGAAGGGTTTGCTTTCCAGGACGCCCTTGACTGTGGCGACCGTGATGTTGTACTCCACGCCGGGCGTGAGGCCGTCCAACGCGAAGGACGTCTGGTCGGGCCTCAGTAGCTCGTCGAGTGAGTTTCCACGCTGCCCACGCAGGGGGACCCCGCGCACCCGGTACCCCGTCAGCCCTGCAAGCGGCGGGAGGGGGGTGGGAAACCGGCAAAAGGGTCAGCGGATAGCGCACGGCGCGCGCCCAGAGCCGCGGAACGCACAGCCGGCACGAGAACCGGTGAAACCACCACTTTCTTAGTTGAAGCGTATCGACATGGCCCCATGGCTTCCGTTCTCCGTGGTGAATGGCTCATCTCAGGTGCACTCTCTCCCGTGGCTACCATTCTCATCCATCCCTTCCAGTCTTGTCCAAGCCCATTTACCAATGGGTTTTTTTGTTTTTACAAATAGCATGAGGTTTGTTCAGTTAGTATGAAGATGACATCTTCTCTATTGTGCATTCTATTCCTCTTCCCTCGCCCCTCCACTTTCCCGTGCCTCCCCGAACTCTATCGTGATCCCCAAGTATCCTCCATAGCGGTCACTCATTCCTCATTCCTTGTAGCACGAACCCTGCCATCTAAATCATTCTATTCTGCCATGGTTTTTTTTTTACTATGTTAAGCCCATGAGGGAAGGCTCCGTGTAAATATAAAATTACATTCTATATTAGCTTCTTTATGCACGAGTTGTTCTCTCTGTCGTTCTAAACGTGCACAGCTCCACATTTATTCGCGTACTTTTCAGCTTTTGTACCATTTCATCTTTCAGGGTTGCGAGTTTCCTTGCTTTGCTCTCGTGTCTATAGGTTTAACAGCGGGAATTCATATTTTCAATTGTCCATCTCGCCAAAAATAGGACCTGGATGTAGGCATTGGTATGAATTGGCAAGCCATGGTCTATAGCCTCACACAGCGATAACATGTGAAGTGTTCAGACAGATGGACATCATATTTCCTGTAAATAACAATTCTATTCCATTTAGAATTAATAAAGCGCCCTTTCCAGGGCGCTTTACAACGCAAACCAACAGCGATACACAACGGGGCAGAAGGGGATGAACGCGTGGGGTGGAATGGCTGTCAATGAGGGAGGTGATGGAACGGACGGAGGGACAGGGGCTGGGAATGGACCTGATTTTGTAGGGGTAGGGAAGGAGGAATAAGGTGGAGTGTGATAGTGAAGGAGGGTGACAGATGGGTGCAACGTGGATGAGTGAAGTGATAAGATAGATAGGCGCTGTTGCTGGGCATGGATGAGGGTAGGTGAAGGATGGTAGGGAAAGAGGTCTGGTGGCCAGATAGTTGGGCTGATTGAGGAGCACGGTGGAAGGCTGGGGGAGAGATCTGGTTAGGTGCACAATGACGTGGCTGATTGGCTTCCTTAACGATAAAACACATTGACGTTTCAAAGGCTCACCGGGCACAGCGACTCTCTGCCAGGAGATGGTGAGGACTCCACTGGGAGAGTTGAAATCCACTTGCACTTCCTGTGGTGGCATGAGAACTGCAAGTACATACGGACAGTTCGTTAGAAATCTATTGATATTGTTGATTTAAAAAAATGTTGAACTTCTTTCTCACCGTACATAGCCAACCGTGCTAAATCGGAGGTGTGCACTAATATCGTACACCGATCGTCAATGTCTTTGTGAGTTTTAGAAAAAATTAAATTGGCACGAGGAAGAAGAATTGAGAGAAAGGATTTATATTCTTTACTTGTTGTCTGCGAGCGCCGTGCAGGTTCACTCTCGCCATCCTCCACAAGAGTGGAGACGCTGATATCATAAACCACGCCAGGCTGGAGGCCTTCGATGGCATAGATCGCCGTGCGAGGCCCCACGACGTCCTCCAGGAGGGGCGAGGAGTCGCCCGGCAGAGACACCGTCACGCGATAGCCCGTGATGCCAGGCAGGGAGAGCGGGGTCCAGCGCAGCACCAGAGAGGTGTCGCTCACGTTGGTGAAGCTGAGATCAGACGGCTGGGGAATGTCTACAGCCAAACAGAAGAAAAACGGGGGATATGTCATATTCTTGAGAGGGCCACTTGAATTCAATCTCCAAAATAAAATAATAAATATTTCAGGAACTAATGTAAAGTATTAAAGGCTGAGTATTTGTAGATCCGTAGAATCAAGCAATTTTTTGTAAATGTAAGTGTTTTATACATGTTTTTGTGTTTAGTTTATTGTCCTTCCCCCGCACCTCCGATTAACATGGTTGGTTACGTACGGTGCGAAAGAAGTTCAACGTGCATACATTTTAATCTAGTGAATTTAATCTCTCATCTACCTCGCATGGCTTCAAATCAACATTTCAGAAAATGTATTTAGGAAATCCCCACCATGTCATTTTCAGAAGGGTTCTGCATGAAACCTTTAGAACAATTCCTCAACAACTTTGCATGTGCTAGCACACCACAGTATCCAGAAAAAAAAACATAAGAGGCCAGGTAGTAAGTTGGTAATTTGAAATATTTTGGGAAATTATAGCTTCGCGCACAACACTACATTAACTTTAGTGTAACCATTAACCCATTTAGAACAATGCAACCGATTCGCAAAAGATGTGCGCGATTTAAATTACGTTTATTATTATTCAAATAACTGATACGTGTTTGTAATTACATTTGTGTACATGTAATGGCTGCCTTCACACCACGTTAACTCGTCATGTCATGTACATTATTTGTGCGCCTGAGAGGGCACTTTAACCCTTTTACATTCGGGATGACGTATGTGCACATCATCAGTTTTACTTTCGATTCCGTTATGACGGAAGTGTAGATCAAAATTAAACCGGAAGAAAAACTAAAATAAAATAACTTGATCGGTACCGAGGCTCCCACAAGGCCATGTGGGAGGGCGTGTGGCACAGTGTAGCACCAACTATTGTAGAGTGCGGTCGTGTCGCTACGATTCTCTGCGGACGAGTACAAGGTTTTCAAAAACAATGGTGCCACTACGTGCCTCTCTGAACAAAATTCATGCAGAGCCGCTCGCTCGTTCTGAGATTTAGCGGTAGAAATGGACACCGTTCCACCCCACATCTTCAGACGTCATGGAACGGGAACGGGGGTTAAAAGAGGGCAAAATACCGGTGGAGATTGTGGTGGAGTAGGGTGTACTCTCGCGGCCATTGCTGACGGCGGTGATGGTGATGTTGTACGAAACGCCGGGCGTGAGGGCGTCCAGGGAAAACGAAGTCTGGTCCGGCGCCACAAGCTCATCCACAGAGTTGCCTCGCTGCCCGTGGAGGGGCGTCCCGCGCACGCGGTACCCGGTCAGGCCTGGCGATGGAAAAAAATATAACACACGGCCAACGATCCACGCACCCCGTGCCGCGCGTTTCGCAAGACCGTCGGTCGCACCTCGCCCAACACTGTTTTATCGAACGAGTCTTTCGGCTATACACATTTAAACACGTTGGATTTTGCGACCAATATTATCTATAATTAATCACAATTCTGCCAAGCTGGTTGTAATCACCAGCAAAACGTCGCTCGAATTGTAAATGTCGTGGGTTTACTCTCCCACACACCGGTGTGCTGAAGTAGTAACTAACTGGCACGTCCTGTTTAAGTGACAAACCTTACCAATTGGCTGTGTCAGGTAGTGGCGGGTTTAACAACCCATTTATATTTACGCACTTTAACAAAAACCCACCCTCCCCCTTTATTATCGGCTACAAACGGTTTACTTATTTTTAGGAACGTTGCTAAGATTCTCAACTCCGCGTCGACAAGTAGGGGATGGGCCACTCTACTGTACAGTACAGTAGATGAACGTCTCGTCACCATCTCCCCTCCCCAACACTCACGCGGTGTTCTCTAGCCCCACGAGCGGCCAGCATCTCGTACACAGTCCTACACCACGGAAGCCCCTTCCAACAACCACACCAACATCTTCACCTTCTTAATCATCATTATTCATTGTTAAATAAAATAAAATAAAAAGTGTAAAAGATTTGAGTTACGTCCCAATTTCTATTTATTTACCATGTATGTTTTGAGTATGTTTTTATTTTTGTGTGATGACAAGGGGGGAATCGTGAAACATTATAATTAAACAAAGAGGGAGGGGGTGATAGTTGACATTTGAATCAGTTTACACGATGCCATTGCATGCATTTAGACAGTTTGGTTGCTAGAAATTTCCACATAGACCACTTCGTTGAGCTATCAAAAAGTGATATGGAGCTAAGTAGGACTTGCCCTGGTATTGTAATTCACATTCACATGGCTAATATAACGTTTCTCTCTCAGTGTCACAGACTCCGCTCGGATGAATGCGGCCTCCTCCGCGAGCAAACGCTCATTCCGGGCAATTATTGGCGGCCTCTCTTTCAGCGCCTGTGCCCAACGCCCTCCGAAACTTATACCCCCCCCCCCCCGTTCATCGTATATTTGATCATCTGTGCTTTCCACCCTCCCGAGTGTATCTGCTGAACTTCTTTCGCACCTTATGTTGCCAAAACTATGCTAATTGGAGGCGTGGGTATCTGGGAAAGGAACTCGATAACACAACAACCGACTTCTCCTCCCTAGGCAGTACCTGGAGCCGTCACTCGCTGCCACGTGATCGTCAGCGCCCCCGAGTCCGGGCTCAAGTCCACGTGCACATCCTTCGGCGGTCCAACAACTGTGACGCAAACACGCGTGCGCACATTTTACGATTTCTTAAACGTACACACGTAACGTACTAACATGTTCATGACGTAAAAACTCGCATGCCATTTTTTATAAATATGCACACGTACGGTACAAGCATGTTCACAAGATAATTGAGAAGTCCACAGGGGCGACGGGTAACACACCACTGGTGAATGTTGCTTGCCCTGTCTTATCCGTGAGATCGAGCTGTTCTAGGATTCAACTTGAGACACCAGGTCTCACTCATGCGCAAATTCACGTATAACTATAACACTGTATAAACAGTGCGCAAAAGCAATACAAACTTTACTTTTATTCCTATTATTCACATTTAAAACAGATAAGTTGTGCTATTATTTCTGTTATTTGCAATCTTTTGCAAAATAACTGGATCACGGGGTAGGTGATGAAAAATAATAGGCTTTACTCTTTCTGGCAATAACACAGAAAGTGGTAAGATGTTCAAACACCAAACAGACACCCATTGCAAGGCGTCATCAAGTCTGCATTAAACATGCAAACAAACGTGATGTAATGTATACATTAAATCTTTACTTAAATCTTTCGTGACTGCAGGAATTCATATTCTTTGGGTCTTTCAGTAAAGCCACGTAGATAGAACAAATATGGGTGGCTTTCCTGTAGACAGAGTGTCCCATTGAGCCATCAGGTCTCTTTTCGATTACAATATTACGACGTTTCGATCGCAACACAAGCAATTTTCGTCAGGTGAAAAATACAGCGGGAGAGCTGCTGAGAATACATCATGGTGGGAGCTCTGCTAAGGCAGGGAGTTATAAAGGTTTGAGATGGGTGTAGCCCAAGGGTCAGTGGGCGGGGCTAGAGATGAAATTTGCATGTAAATGTAAGATCAGAGAAGTCTTGACAAACGAAGCTTTGGGGGTGGCCATTGTATTGTGAGAGATTAGCATGTCAAGGCATTTGCTTGTAAATGTGTAATAACAGCCATAGAGGGTTCACGTGGGGATTGGCTTGCCGGTCCTGCTTGTAGCCAATAAGGGTTGAGATAGGGACCATGGCCCACGCGTGATCACGACATGTCATCAGGAGTGATTGGCCTAGCCATTCGGGGCCCCAGCTAATGGGGAGCCGGATGAGGGGCGTGGTCCCGGGATTGACAGGGAACCATCGAGAATGGTCGAAGCTGTCCATGAACGATTGGCTGGGGGAACCACGTGACGAAGGGATTAAGAGCGAGTGAGAGAGAACGATCGGGAGCAGACTGAAACTGACGAGAGCAGGGTCACGTGCGGACGGGGGCTCGGGGTGCCACGTGCGCGGTGGGGACTTAGTGCGAAGTCTGTCCTCTCTCCGTTGTCTGCCAGCAACGGAAAGTGAGTGAGTAAAGTGTATTGTGGAGTGGAAATAAAAGGACCGATTCTGAAGCCGTCTCAAGAAGGATTATTACAAATGTAAGCTCGGAGAGAGCTCAGAAAAAACCATCGCAACATGGAGATGGAAAGAAGAAGCCAGATCCATACATTACAAAGTTAGATGGTGACAAGATTGTCATCAATCAGAGCAACAGAGCAGTTATTTTCGACTCTCTGAGTTACATGTTGCAATGGCTCTTTCCAAGCTTACATTTACAAGCAAATTTCTTACATTGACATGTTAATCTCTAACAATTAAATGACCATCCCACAGCTTCGTTTATCAACATTTCTCTGATCTTACATTTAAATGCAAATTTCATCTCTAGCCCCGCCCACTGACCCTTGGGCTACACCCATCTCAAACCTTTAAAACTCCCTGCCATAGCAGCGCTCCCACCATATATTCTCAGCAGCTCTCCCCGCTATATTTTTCACCTGATGACGATTGCTTGTGTTGCGATCGAAACGTCGTGATATTGTAATCAAAAAGAGACCCGATGGCTCAATGGGACACTCTCTACAGGAAAGCCACCCATGTTTGTTCTATCTACGTGGCTTTACCGAAAGACCCAAAGGAAAATGTATGGATTGTCTTTGAAACTGATTGGCCGACACCAGTGACAGCCTTCTTTATGGATCTGTCTCACTGGCGTTAGACCAGAGAATGCCAAAATGCAAACAATACGAAGGCAATGCAAACATTGAGGAATTTAGAGCTTGGGTGAGCAGCTATATTTATATCTATGGGACAAATGATCCCCAAGGTATGCACAATGCAAAAAGCTCACTTGCACAAAATACTCCCACATGCAACCTTGGAAGTACCCTCATGAAATAGATCCAGGAATGTTTTCTTGGTAAACGAGAGTAGTCATTAAAAAACGATGAAACTTATGTCTGCATGTTGGACTTCTTTCGCACCGTACGTAGCCAACCGTGCTAATCGGGAGGTATGGACAAATGGCTGTGACATTCACCAGTACTCTGCGAGCTCCGTGCAGGATCACTCTCCCTGTCCTCCACGAGGGTGGAGACCCCAATATCATAAACCACGCCGGGCCGGAGGCCTTCGACGGTATAGACCCCCGTGCGAGGCCCCACGACGGCCTCCAGGAGGGGCGAGGAGTCGCCAGGCAGAGACACCGTCACGCGATAGCCCGTGATGCCAGGCAGGGAGAGCGGGGTCCAGCGCAGCACCAGAGAGGTGTCGCTCACGTTGGTGAAGCCGAGATCGGACGGCTGGGGGACGGCTATGGCCAGCCGGCCGGCAGCAGCGTGAAAGCACAGTGGACAGAGTTATCAGCAAGCGTAGGCTTCAGTGCAGTCAGCTGAGAAAGCTTTCAAGCAACGTTTTGCCGATTAGATAAGCGTAGCATTAATGATAATGGATTACTGCTGCAAGAGCACAGCAGTTTACAATAAGCTGCGGGCTAGCATGCTCAAATAATCGTTTCGGATCATGTTCTTACTTGTAAGGTTTAAAATATATTTAAATAATCTGCAGGTCAAAATGCAACTATTTGTCAATGTTCTATACAACAAGTGCATACGACACCCTGCAGCTGCCAGAGGCAGTAAATTTAAACACAATGTCATACCGGTCAACCTCTTATTAGTGCCTACCTTATTACAGACCAATTCAGACCTTATTGGTCACCCCGTGCCCTTATAAATCTGAACGTTCATCCTACAAAGTCCCATCACAAGGGAGAAACACAAACAAATATATATTTTTTGCCCGTATTGAAACGGCCATACACCGTATGAACCTGAAAACTCAATTTCAATGGAAAGAATACGGGTAAACCGTATGGGTTGGCAGGTATGCAATATTGAGAAAAAGATTAAATCACTTAACCCAATCATGAGCCAAATTGTGAACATTCATCACATGACAAAGAGGGTGAATCATTGCATGAATAACAAGATTCCAGGGTCAGAGAGCGCGCAGCAAACCAGTCAGCAATTTTAAAGTACCTTACTAGGCTCGCATAAGCCGTGCCAAGCAATTTTCATTGCAAAACATCAGATAGACCATTGAGGTGCGTTACCAAGCCAAGGAACCTCACCATTTGAAACGATGGTGGACGAAGGTTTGCCCTCCTGACCGTTCTTGACGGCCGTGACGGTGATGTTGTACTCAACACCGGGCGTGAGTCCTTCCACGGTGACCGATGTCTGATCAGGCCTCACCAGCTCGTCAACCGAGTGGCCGCGCTGGCCGTGCAGGGGCGTTCCACGCACTCGGTAGCCCGTCACCCCTACACAGTGTCAAACACAACGTGGGATATTACACTCCATATGCCGTCTCCCAGCTTAAAACTAAAAATAACCTGTCAAATATCCAATATCAAACGGCACTAACATTTCGGCAGCATCACTTCAACGCAAGAAAAACCTCTGGACGGGTTTCAACATTCAGCATCTCATCAGCAGTTAGGGTTGCCTCTACCAATGCTCGTGAACTGCACAATGTCTATGGGCAAGGACCCCCCACCCCTCCTCCCTCTGTTGGACATGGATCCCACTTCGATATTGAAATCACACCAAAGACAATGATCAATTGCATCGTTGCGGAGAATATAAAGTTACGAAATAAGCCAAGTTGGTAATTCGTCTCCCGCACAACTATAACATTAAGGAGGTAGAAATCGATTTCTAGTGAGGGACTGAAACGGTTATCTTTCATTTCCCCGATTGTTGTTATTCGTGAACGTTTTGGGAAAGCGGTTTTTATACAAGTGCGATATGAATACAAATTGTGAAGGTATAATTGCATTAAATGGAAAAATAAAACCAAAAATATAAACAATGTACTTTACGGTAACATTAAATATTTGACACATAGATAAACATATTTTAATCTGGCTGGACGGTGCACTTGAACTCTCAATCTTAAGTTTAAATATTCTAATAAGTGTCATGAATCAATTCTGCAATCCTTCAGGATTTGTTAAAATGAGCATCACTGTGGAAGGAGAGGTTATCATTTGAATAGACTGGCCCCTGCCAGAGCAATGTCGAGTTTGCTCCACTGCTGAAGGAGGCGAGCATGGCACAGGGAGACCACGGTTTTGATTTGAAGTAAAATTACTCTCCTTACATTCTTAAGGATGAATTCAACTACGTTTCAGAGACACAAAGAACAATGGGGACACTGCCCCATCATCACACACAAACGGACATACATGTGCAAATGCAGATGCACAAAGACCCCCTTAACAGACTGTTGGGGCAAGTGTTGTTAAGAGAGCACCTATGAAGCCCAGCATGGCAGACGAGGGGGAGGGTGGCCAGCACCATGCCCAGCTACCTTTGTTACCCAAATCGTGATGTTTACACACCGCACCAGGTACTTAAGGCAAAGTCGACCTATGGGGAGACCCAGGACTGGTTCAGATCAGCCACTGGTGTTGGCCATAACGTAAATTGGACCCGGGTCACTGGTTTCAGAGCGCAGCGTGCTAACCACTGTGCCACCGCTCCCCAAGATGTACACGCACACACACACACATGCTCACATGCACACAAGCCCGTGTCTATATCCACACCCGTAGCCACGCTTCGTGAAGGATGTTATTTACCATCGCTGAAACTCGCTTAAAATCAAGAGACACATCAAGCCTCCTTTCCTTTCACAGACTTCACGGGTACCAAAATGTAACTTTAAAAATTACATCTCAATCGAGACCACAAAACATCGCACCTCCTGCCTCTGACATTCCTCCTCGCAGACACCGGTGTAACCAATAACTGCATCAGAACAACAACACGACTATGTGCTCATTTCCGTCATGAATGGAAAATTAAAGAAAAGCCACAGCAGTGGGGTTGTGGTGGCCATGCAACCCAAACTATGGGCCGTATAGGAAGCCACGGTGATCTGTGCTGCCTCAATGGAGGAGGAACAACAACAACACTACACAAAACTCTCTCCTGAAGCCCTCTAATTGTGGCCAGCAGACTCCCCAAGATTGGCATTTAGCTTCCGGATATATCACAATCAAGAATAGAATGACCAATTTGTTTTTGATAAGAGTGCCTCTTTTACGCCAGGGCATCTCGCTTTACACACGACAAGCAACGTACATCTCATCTCGAACATTTGAAAGGTCACCTCCCCCTGGAACGACCTGGGGTAGTGACATGGCCGAGCAGTTATGCATACGCCACTTGTCATAGGATCAGATTTTCTAATTGAGCGGCCGTCCCGATAAATACTGCGGGTGTATTAACCGTAAAATACAACGTTCCATCTGCTTCACAGTGGGCGTTTTAAAGCTCACGCGAGGCCATCCGGAAAACAGTGCAGAATGAGAATTTGTATTTATGCCGGAGGAATCCAATGAGCTATGAAGATCTTTTTCACAGATGTCCTCTGGGTGCCAGCATCACGGTCTGAATTTTAAAAATGTACTCCCAAAAAAATACTCTTTTTGAATCTATGAAGCAATTATCGCCCCACACTCGAAAAACACTTGGCAGGCCCTCATGATAACACGTGCGTAACTAGTCGCCATGCGGCACAAGGTGACTCAAGCAGCTGGTCTGCAAGAACATAGTCAGCCAGTAGGGGACCAATGACTGCAGCATGCAATCCCAATTGAGCAACTTTGCCAATACACTTAAAAGATGGACCTACTTGATACGAGCACGTGAAATAGTCAGCAACTGACAAACGCTGAAATTAAATAGAAGGCAACTCTCCACATCGACGTCAAATATAAACTGCACCTGGAGTAGGAACCTTCTGCCAGGTTATGGTCAACGCTCCGGTATCCGAGTTCAGGCTCACTTGCACGTCCTGCGGGGAGCCCGGTGCTGCAGTGGAGACAGGAGAGAGAAGACGACTTTAAATCTGTGAACTCGCGTGACAATAACTTGACACTTGTAACGCGTATAAAAGTAAGGCTGGTTACGTTTCGAGGTTAACAACTCCCAATGGTTCTTAATGCAGAAATAAAGTTGAGCAATGATGGTGCAATGCGAGGCTAGGAATGGTGCAAGACAAAAATAAACTGGCACAATGTGATATCAAATTGAACGAAAGATGAAGCAAATGGTTGTGGCATTCACCGGTGGTCTGCGAGCGCCGTGCAGGTTCACTCTCCCCGTCCTTCGCCAGTGTGGAGACTCCGATATCATAAACCACGCCGGGCCGGAGGCCTTCGACGGCATAGACCCCCGTGCGAGGCCCCACGACGTCCTCCAGGAGGTGCGAGGAGTCGCCCGGCAGAGACACCGTCACGCGATAGCCCGTGATGCCAGGCATGGACAGTGGGGTCCAGCGCAGCACCAGAGAGGTGTCGCTCACGTTGGTGAAGCTGAGATCGGATGGCTGAGGGGTGACTACGACCACCCGGTCGGCAGCTTAAAAGCCAAACGAAGAGTGAGGTTAGCGAGCATGGTTAAATCAGATGCACTTTAAGCTTGATTGCATTGTTCAACATTCTTTAAAGAAAATAAAACACATTCAGCCTTAGCCACATGAACCTACACATGCTAGGACAAAGGCATTAGGATATTGGATTATGGTGAACAACCATAGAATATAAATACGTTTGTATATCTGTAGCATATATGCAGGATTGCAATTCTCTCACATTACATTGGTATTAACCTTAAACTGAGAAGTGACTGAAACACACTTGCATGCACAGCTGCAGTCAATAATTGTCTTGCCAGATTAAAGTCAGACTTATTTATTAATTTAAATATAATTCATGATAACCTCTTGACAAGGAATATCTCATTTGTAAGTGTGTCCAGTTTGCTCACTTTCAATATATGACATTGGGGCATGTAAACAATTGGTTATAAACTGTGCAACTCACTAACATCACCCCATTTTAATAAAAGCAATTATAATTAAAAATATATGTTAATAGTGTTTTTATTCATTGTCACATGAAGAGTGTTGGTTTACCGCCAGCCACTTAAGCTTTGCTATTTTTGGTTTTATGAAGAGTATTTTCAATGTCAGAATATACAAATTAATCTACAAATGCAGATGGCAGACATTTATTTTTAGTCGAATTGCAATGTGTAATAACATTTGGAAATCGCACACAATGCACAATGCCCCAGACAATAGTTTAAACTGGCAAAACAGCTGGAAGGAAAAACAACATTGGACGCAAAAAAAATATTGTTTTCAGAAAACAATCAAAATCCAGCAAAGCCAAGGAACCTCACCAGTTGAAACGATGGTGGACGAAGGTTTGCCCTCCTGACCGTTCTTGACGGCCGTGACGGTGATGTTGTACTCAACACCGGGCGTGAGCCCCTCCACGGTGACCGACGTCTGATCAGGCCTCACCAGCTCGTCCACCGAGTGGCCGCGCTGGCCGTGCAGGGGCGTTCCACGCACTCGGTAGCCCGTCACCCCTACACAGTGTCAAACACAACGTGGAATATTACACATACTCCATATGCCAAATCTCCCATTAGGCCCATGACTTAACTAAAATGTACCCTTCAAATAGCTACAAATTCGAACTTAAATGCTCTAATACAATGTGGATCACTGGAACATGAAGTTATAGATGCGCACACGAACTTGGCACATTTATTATTTACACAATCTAACCCAAAAACCTTAATTGTGAATTACACTGGTCAACAAAAAAAGCATTTTTTCTGGCCTGGACTTTTGCAGCTGTTTTAGACTAATTTCAGGGTGCCGATTCCAAATCTGATCTCAGAATTGCTCTATCACATCTCATTTTATGCTATCGGCATACCCTATTTTCATTGATTTTACCCGAAATTAACTCTGTCACTTATGATTGCAAGTTGTTGCAAGTCAGTGACTGCTTTAGTGTAAAAATATGGTGCTGTATTTCTAGGATAGTGTGTTTATAATATAATTTTATGTAGATATCCACATTTATTTAATATTTTTCTGCTGCAGTTTTTTATTGAAAATGCAATATTTGATATCTCAAAAACCTGATGTGATAGGCAAAAACTGATGCCAGATTTGGAATCAGCACCCTTAAAACCTTATGCCAGAAAAAGTGTGTTGACCAGTGTTATCTAACTTGCATCCAATAGAAATACGTAATCTCAATTATTTTGTAAACTGCATCTAAAGAACACACCTCAAAGTAATTGGTAATGTGCATCTAAACTAGGCGAAACGAGGTTAATTTGTAACTAGATTACTCAAAATTTATATGTAAAATGTTGTCCATCTCTGTAGGTGTTATTTACCATGGTTTCATTTTACTACCAAGTAAGAGAATGCATCATTCCACCTACTTGAGCTGACACAGTAACAAAAAAGGTAAACTTGATTGTTGTTTGGGTTAGGCCACAATCATTTGAAAAATAAAGTGTCACTCAACCTTTCACCTCCCTGCACATGTATCATCCGTGTTGATCTTCTTTGAAAATTACTTTGTCACGTGAAATACTAGGCAGCTGACAAACGATACATTTGTAATTTGTGCCTAGAGAACATAACTGCACCTGGAGTGGGAACCTTCTTCCAAGCGATGGTCAATGCTCCGGTATCCGAGTTCAGGCTCACTTGCACGTCCTGCGGGGAACCCGGTGCTGTGGTGGAGACAGGAGAGAGAAGACGACTTTAAATCTGTGAACTCTCATTACAATAACTTGACACTTAACGTAGTTACATTTCAAGGTTAACTCTCCCAATAACTTCTGAACTCAGACCTCAAGTTGAGCAAAGATGGTGCAAAGTGAGGCTCCCAGTAATGCGAAATGAAGCTGAACTGGCCAACATGATGTTAAATTGAACGACAGATGAGACAAATGACTGTGGAATTCACCAGTGGTATGCGAGCGCCGTGCAGGTTCACTCTCCCCGTCCTCCGTCAGCGTGGAGACCCCAATATCATAAACCACGCCGGGCCGGAGGCCTTCGACGGCATAGACCCCCGTTTGAGGCCCCACAGTGTCCTCCAGGAGGGGCACGGAGTCGCCCGGCAGAGACACCGTCACGCGATAGCCCGTGATGCCAGGCACGGTCAGCGGGGTCCAGCGCAGCACCAGAGAGGTGTCGCTCACGTCGGTGAAGCTGAGATCAGACGGCCGTGGGGTGACTACGACCACCCGGTCACCAGCTTCAAAGCCAAATGCAGAGTGAGGTTAGCGAGCACGATTTAATCAGATACAGTTCAAGCTTGTTTGCAGTGGTCAACATTAATGAATAAATGCACATATTCTGTCATTGCCACATTAACTTCTGCATGTTAGGACATGAAAGCATTAGATCTTGGATTACGGTGAATGGCATTAGAATATATTTGAACTCCACATTTATTTGAGGGAACTGAAATACACACGTGTGCCAAGCTGACTTATCCCTTCAGATTGAACATAGTGTGAAAGGTTGTCAAGTTTGCTCGCCTGAAATTTTAATACAACACTGCGGCATGTTAACTGCTCGCTACAATAAATGCAACTCACTAATATGCCATTGTAATATTTAAGTACTCCAAGTTGTTCAAGAAAGTACTCTTTGAATTTTTTTTTTCCGTTTTAAAAACATTGTTTTACCTTGACATATCAGCCAGTCAGTTTGTATCGGGTCAAGCCCATTGAGCTAAGAAGTTTCTTTTCAAAGGCGACCAGGCCAAAACAGCTGAGCACGTTTCATAGGATGGGAGGGTTCACAGGGGCTGCAGAGAATGGCTGGTACGAAGATAGAAAGCATGTCACATGTGAAGGGTTGGCTTTGGAGGAATACTATTGCACGATTACACTGTAGGTTTCATGCCAACTAGCTTAAAATTTGAAATAAGATTTTATATTATGGATTTTTTGTATTTATAATTTCTACAAAAGTTGATAGAAATGTCTATTTTTAGTAACGTGTAATAATACTTTTAAGTTCCACGCTTTACTTTAAGTGTGTCTCGATGTACAGGTTTTACTAAATAGTGAAATGCCAATTACCACAAATCTAGATAATTTTAATTGACAAAAACAAACCCGAAGCAATAAAAATAGAGAAGCTTGCCGCAAGAGTAAAGCCAGACCCCAGATAATTTTTGTATTACAAAATTTCACTTGGCTGGACTAGGTCGGCCAATTTCAAAATCTCTTATAAGCTGTGCCAGGCCATCTTAATTGTGAAACATCAGATGCACCATTCATGGGCAAGCCAAGGAGCCCTCACCAGTTGAAATGATGGTGGATGAAGGTTTGCCCTCCTGACCGTTCTTGACGGCCGTGACGGTGATGTTGTACTCAACACCGGGCGTGAGTCTCTGCACGGTGACCGACGTCTGATCAGGCCTCACCAGCTCGTCCACCGAGTGGCCGCGCTGGCCATGCAGGGGCGTTCCACGCACTCGGTAGCCCGTCACCCCTACACAGGGTCAAACACAACATGGATTTTACACATAATCCATATGCTAAGTCTGCCATTAGGCTTATGGCTTAACTAAAAAGTACCCGTCAAATAGCTACTAAACCGAACTTAAATCCTCTAATACTATGCAGATCACTGAAGCATGAAGATGTAGACATGCACACGTACTTGCACACAAGTACTTACAAACACATTCACAAGTGCATGTTAGCACCCACGCACATCTGGGCGCGTCTTGTGAGAAAGAGGTGGGCATTGTATAATTTGATTTAACACTCAGTCGTAGTAGGGCTTACACGACAAATATTAGTCACAATAAAAGGTTTTTGTGATAGATCGCGTAAATATAAATGTGTCGTTAACCCCCCACCACCACCTCCTGACACGGCCAATTACCAAAAGACCCAAAGAATATAATTGGTAAAAACTTGATTTGGAGCTTTCGTGACTACAGGAATTACTTTTTGGTTCTTTCAGTAAAGTCACGTAGAAAGAAAATAAATTAAAGAATAGAATACAACATTTAGATTGCAACACAAGCAATCGTCATCAGGTAAAAATGAATGAACCACCTCTACGGGGAAGATTTAAGTTTGTTTTCTCTCTATGTGTGTGTCTCCATGTTGTCTCTGTGTGTTTGTCTTTGTGTCTCCGTGTCTGTGTCTTGTCTCTCTCTCAAATTTAGGTTTGTTTTCTAAGAACGTTATCAACCAGGTAGGGTGTTGACTGTTATGTTAGCCGACTCTCTGTGTTGTATTGCGTTATAGCTCTAAGTTTATCTTCTTGGTTTTTTCGGTAAAGTCACGTAGAAGGGAAGTAATAAAATAATAATAAAAAAACATAATAAAATAATTCTCACGACGTTTCGGCCACAACGCAAGCAGCCGTCCTCAGGTGAAACCAGGTCTGTCGAGGCGAGAAGCGTCTGAATGAAACAGTACACGTGCTTGGAGCATATATACAAGCTGGGTTGGAAGGGGGGGGGAAAGGGCGTCTTGACAAAAAAATTTGCATATCAAGAGGAATTTAGCACATTTATGGTTAATGCAGGTATGTGATTAGTACTACTTATGTCCGTGCATTATGCAGGATTAGCAGCATCCAAGGGATGCTGCTAATATAAGTAGTACTAATCACATACCTGCATTTCCCATAAATATGCTAAATTCCTCTTGATATGCAAATTCTTTTGTCAAGACGCCCTTTCCCCCCCCCCCTTGTTACCCCGCTTATATATATGCTCCAAGCACGTGTGCTGTTTCATTCAGACGGTGTCGCCTCGACAGACCTGGTTTCACCTGAGGACGGCTGCTTGCGTTGTGGCCGAAACGTCGTGAGAATTATTTTATTATGTTTTATTTTTATTATTTTATTACTTCCCTTCTACGTGACTTTACCGAAAGAACCAAGAAGATGAATCCCTGCAGTCACGAAAGCTTTAAATCGAAAAGCTCTAAGTTTACTACGTTTGTTTTCTCATTAATTCGTACCTGATGACGATTGCTTGTGTTGCACTCGAAACGTCGGATTCTATTATTTAATTTATTTTCTTTTTACGTAAATTTACCAAAAGAACCAAAAAGTAAAAGCAATATAATTCGTAATTTGCATCTAAACAAGGCGAAAAAAGGTTACTTTGTATCTATATTAAATTACTAAAAATTTCTATGTTAAATGTTGCCCATCTCAGCGGGTGTTATTTACCATGGTTTCATTTTACTACCAAGTAAGAGCCAATGCCTCATTCCACCTACTTGAGCTGACACAGTAACTAAAAAGGTAAACTTGATTGTTGTTTGGGTTAGGCCATGTAATCATTTAATAAAACTAAAAGTCTGTCTGAACCTTCCACCATCATGCACATGAATCATACGTGTTAATCTTGAATCGACTTTCCAACTTTGTCACGTGAAGTATTAGACAGCTGAAACACTAGACATTTGAACATGAGGTAACTCTTCACAATGTTATAAAACACTGCACCTGGAGTAGGAACCTTCTGCCAGGTGATGGTCAACTCTCCAGTATTCGAGTTCAGGCTCACGTGAACGTCCTGCGGGGAGCCCGGTGCTGCGGTGGAGACAGGAGAGAGAAGACGACTTAACATCTGTGAACTCGCATTACAATAACTTGACACTTGACGCAGTTACATTTGAAGGTTAACTCTCCCCATACTTCTGAACTCAGACCTCGAGTTGAGCAGAGATGGTGCAAAGTGAGGCTCCCAGTAATGCGAGATGAAGCTGAACTGGCCAACATGATGTTAAATTGAACGACAGATGAGACAAATGGCTGTGGAATTTACCAGTGGTCTGCGAGCGCCGTGCAGGTTCACTCTCCCCATCCTCTGTCAGCGTGGAGACCCCAATATCATAAACTACGCCAGGCCGGAGGCCTTCGACGGCATAGACCCCCGTGCGAGGCCCCACGGTGTCCTCCAGGAGGTTCGAGGAGTCGCCCGGCAGAGACACCGTCACGCGATAGCCCGTGATGCCAGGCACGGTCAGCGGGGTCCAGCGCAGCACCAGAGAGGTGTCGCTCACGTCGGTGAAGCTGAGATCAGACGGCCGTGGGGTGACGACGACCACCCGGTCACCAGCTTCAAAGGCAAATGCAGTGAGGTTAGCGGGCACAGTTAAATCAGATGCAGTTCAAGCTTGGTTACAGTGTTCAAAACCCATTAAATTCATAAATGCACATATTCAGTCGTTGCCACATCAACGTCCGCATGTTAGGACATGAAAGCATTAGCTCTTGGATCATGGTGAATGGCAGTAGAATATATTTGAACTCCACATTTATGTAAGGCAAGTGAAATATACACGTGTGCCAAGCTGACTTATTCCTTGAGATTGAACATAGTTTGAAAGGTTGTCAAGTTTGCTCACCTGCAATTTTAATACAACACTGCGGCATGTTAACTGCTCGCTACAACCAATGCAACTCACTAATATGCCATTGTAATATTTAAGTACTCAAAGTTGTTCAAAAACGTATTCTTTGAAATTTTAATTTCTGTTTTAAAAATATTGTTTTCCCTTGACATATCAGCCAGTTTGCACCGGGTCAAGCCCATTAAGCTAAGAAGCTTCTTTTCAATGGCAAACAGGCCAAAACAGCTGAGCATGTTACATAGGATGGGAGGGTTCACAGGGGCTGCAGAGAATGGCTGGTAACGAAGATAGGAAACATGTTACGTGGGAAGGGTGGGTTTAGGGGGGCTGCACAGTACGGCTAATGCAACGGTAGCAAGCATGTTACATGTGAAGAGTGGGCTTTGGAGGAATACTATTGCACCATTACACTGTTGGCTTAATGCAAACTAGCTTAAGCTTTGAAATCACAGATTTTATATTACGGAAAAATCTAAATAAGTCAAATTTTGTCTGTCTGTCTCTGTCTGTGGATGCAACTTGCAACGGTTTGAACTCACAAACTGTAGGGTTTAGATATTTTAACAAGTACCCAGATACCACATAAGCCCCGGGGTGAGCCAGCGCGATTCGTATTTAACATCCGTCAACTGTAAAGTAGCAAAATTAACAATGTATTATTATTTATTATTATATTACTACGCCAAGCGCATGCCAAAGCACGCATCTGCGCATGCGCGAGAAAGCTGACCCGTGGTTGCCCTAGCAACACACACACGATCGGTGGGGGGAGGGGGGAATTTTTAATTCGCGTTCAAAATGCAACAAAATACACAGGACTGAGCAAAAGTTTTCACACCAATGTTCTCTTCTCACCCCCACCACCCCAATGTGTGCAGTTACTACTATAGAGTCGGTAGATACTACGACTATAGTCCGTAGATACTACTTTAGTGTGGGCGGGGGGGGGGGGATGGTGAGAGTGGGGTTAGCGGCCCAGCCCCAGCCTGCCAAGGTGCCACCTCGGCCAGCTGAGCAAACTAGGCAAGGCCGGGGATTCTGCACGGGAATAGGCCTCACCACGGCACTGTTAAGTTAGTAGTTAGTACTATAGTGTCGATAGATACTATTATAGAGTCGGCATATACGGCTATAGAGTAGGTAGATACTACAGTAGAGTCCGGAGATACTACTGCAGAGTCGGCAGATGCTACTGTAAAGTCAGTAGATACTGCTATACAATCTGCAGATACTACTAAAGAGTCTGCAGATACTGCTATAGTTAGAAGTTACTACTAAAGAGTCAGTTACTACTATAGAGTTAGTAGTTACTACTATAGTCAGTGGATACCAGAGGTGTGGACTCGAGTCATGTGACTTGGACTCGAGTCAGACTCGAGTCATGAATTTGATGACTTGCGACTCGACTTGGACTTGCATAACAATGACTTTGTCCCACCTATGAGATGTGGACTCGAGTCATGTGACTTGGACTCGAGTCAGACTCGAGTCATGAATTTGACGACTTGCGACTCGACTTGGACTTGCATAACAATGACTTTGTCCCACCTCTGGTGGATACTACTATATAGTCAATAGATATGACTGTAGATTCTGTAGATACTACTATAGTCATTAGAAACTACTGTAGAGTCAGTATTTCTACTATAGAGCTGGTTGATACTACTATAGGAGGCGGCAGATACTATTGATCGGTAGATACTACTCGCTCTATTGTATGCAGGGTGTGTAGGTATATAGCCGAGGTGGGAGTAAAAAAACAAATATTGAGGGGGGGGGTCGACAATTTTCGGAAAACATTTTAGATCAACCATTTACCCACCACTTGCTATATAACTTTTTGGACTTCTGCAAACCTCGAATAATTGTGATGGACAAATGGACAGACAAACGGAACGCCAGGCTTTCACAATAGCTTAGTACTTGTGTATAGTTTTTAAATATTTTTTTCCCCCCAAGGCAATGCCGGGTACTTCCCGCTCGTGTATTGTAAATTTCCTACAACAGTTGGCAGAAATGTCTATTTTTAGTAACGTGAAATAACACTTTTAAGTTCCACGCTTTACTTTAGTGTGTCTCGATGTACAGGTTTTACTAAATAGTGAAATGCCAATTTCCACAAACCCAAATAATTTTAATTGACAAAAGCAACCCGAAGCAATAAAAAATGTACCCGTAAAAACAAAGTTTTTCACTATAAATTCTTTATATGCGTGGCGGCTAGAGTCCTCTCGTCCTCTGGCTTGAGATGGCTGCCACCTATGGGTCAGATGAATGGCTGCCACCATTAAGCAATTGGTAATTAAATATAATTTATTTTTTCCTAAAAAGTGTAACATTTTGGAAAAAAATGTTCACGAAAATACATTGTCACGCACAACGAGTCTGTGTGCAAAATGTCAGCTCGATTGGATCACGGGAAGTGGGTTAAAAAACGACCGAAAAATTTGCACGTCGTAAGCAAGCAAGTGAACTTAATATAAAGGATTTAAAAATAGAGAAGCTTGCCGCAAGAGTAAAGCTAAAAATAAAATCGTTTTCAGTGTTCAGTCAAAGCGCAGCTAAGCCAGACCCCAGATAATTTTTGTATTACAAAATTTAACTTGGCTGGACTAGGTCAGCCATTTCAAAATCTCTTACAAGCTGTGCCAGGCCATCTTAATTGTGAAACATCAGATGCACCATTCATGTGCAAGCCAAGGAGCCCTCACCAGTTGAAATGATGGTGGACGAAGGTTTGCCCTCCTGACCGTTCTTGACGGCCGTGACGGTGATGTTGTACTCAACACCGGGCGTGAGTCTCTGCACGGTGACCGACGTCTGATCAGGCCTCACCAGCTCGTCCACCGAGTGGCCGCGCTGGCCGTGCAGGGGCGTTCCACGCACTCGGTAGCCCGTCACCCCTACACAGGATCAAACACAACATGGATATTACACATACTCCATATTCCAAGTCTGCCTTTAGGCTTATGGCTTAACTTAAAAGTACTCGTCAAATAGCTATTAATCCGAACTTAAATCCTCTAATACTATGCAGATCACTGAAGTATGAAGTTGTAGACGCGCACTTGTGCACAAGTACTTACAGACACATTCACAAGTGCATGTTAGCACCCATGCACATCTGGCCGTGCCTTGTGAGAAAGAGGTGGGCATTGTCTAATTTGATTTAACACTCAGTAGTGGTAGGGCTTACACGAAGAATATTAGTCACAATAAAAGGTTTTTGGGATAGATCGCGTAAATATAAATGTGTCGTTAATCCACCGCCACCACCTCCCGACATGGCCAATTAGTAAGGTTTGTCACGTGAACAAAACGTAGAAAATTAGTTACTACTGCAGCACACATTTACAATGTGTGGGTTTTACTCTCCAACAAACCGGTGTGCTGAAGTAGTAACTGATGAGCACATTTTGTTCACGTGACAAACTTTACTAATTGGCTGTGTCGGGTGGTTGTTGGTTAATGGGACATTTATTATTTACACGATCCAACCCAAAAACCTTTACTGTGAATTGTTTAACTTACATCCCATATAAATACGTGATCTCAATAAATTCTCAACTGTATCGAAAGAACACATCTCAAAGTAATTGGTAATTTGCATCTAAACTAGGCAAAACAAGGTTCATTTGTAATTTGTATCTATATGAAATTACTCAAAATTTATATGTTAAATGTTGCCCATCTCAGCGGGTGTTGTTTACCATGGTTTCATTTTACTACCAAGTGAGAGCCAATGCCTCATTCCACCTACTTGAGCTGACACAGTAACTAAAAAGGTAAACTTGATTGTTGTTTGGGTTAGGCCATGTAATCATTTAATAAAACTAAAAGTCTGTCTGAACCTTCCACCATCATGCACATGAATCATACGTGTTAATCTTAAATCCACTTTCCAACTTTGTCACATGAAATATTAGGCAGCTGAAAAACTAGACATTTGAACACGAGGTAACTCTCCACAATGTTATAAAACACTGCACCTGGAGTAGGAACCTTCTGCCAGGTGATGGTCAACTCTCCGGTATCCGAGTTCAGGCTCACTTGCACATCCTGCGGGGAGCCCGGTGCTGCGGTGGAGACAGGAGAGAGAAGACGACTTAATATCTGTGAACTCGCATTACAATAACTTGACACTTAACGTAGTTACATTTCAAGGTTAACTCTCCCCATACTTCTGAACTCAGACCTCAAGTTGAGAAGATATGGTGCAAAGTGAGGCTTCCAGTAATGCGAAATGAAGCTGAACTGGTCAACATGATGTTAAATTGAACGACAACTGAGACAAATGGTTGTGGAATTCACCAGTGGTATGCGAGCGCCGTGCAGGTTCACTCTCCCCGTCCTCCGTCAGCGTGGAGACCCCAATATCATAAACCACGCCGGACCGGAGGCCTTCGACGGCATAGACCCCCGTTTGAGGCCCCACGGTGTCGTCCAGGAGGGGCACGGAGTCGCCCGGCAGAGACACCATCACGCGATAGCCCGTGATGCCAGGCACGGTCAGCGGGGTCCAGCGCAGCACCAGAGAGGTGTCGCTCACGTCGGTGAAGCTGAGATCAGACGGCCGTGGGGTGACTACGACCACCCGGTCACCAGCTTCAAAGGAAAATGCAGAGTGAGGTTAGCGAGCACAGTTAAATCAGATGCAGTTCAAGCTTGATTGCAGTGTTCAAAACCCATTAAATTCATAAATACACATTCAGTCGTTGCCACATCAACATCCGCATGTTAGGACAGGAAGCATTAAATATTGGATCATGGTGAATGACAGTAGAATATATTTGAACTCCACATTTATGTAAGGCAAGTGAAATACACACGTGTGCCAAGCTGACTTATTCCTTGAGATTGAACATAGTTTGAAAGGTTGTCAAGTATGCTCACCTGCAATTTTAATACAACACTGCGGCATGTTAACTGCTTGCTACAACCAATGCAACTCACTAATTTGCCATTGTAATATTTAAGTACTCCAAGTTGTTCAAAAACATATTCTTTGAAAATGTTATTTCTGTTTTAAAAACATTGTTTTACCTTGACATATCAGCCAGTTTGTACCGGGTCAAGCCCTTTAAGCTAAGACGCTTCTTTTCAAAGGCGACCAGGCCAAAACAGCTGAGCATGTTACATAGGATGGGAGGGTTCACAGGGGCTGCAGAGAATGGCTGGTAACGAAGATAGCAAGCACGTTCCATGGGAAGGGTGGGTTTAGGGGGGCTGCACAGTACGGCTAATGCAACGGTAGCAAGCGTGTTACATGTGAAGAGTGGGCTTTGGAGGGATACTATTGCACGATTACACTGTTGGCTTAATGCGAACTAGCTTAAGCTTTGAAATCACAGATTTTATATTACGGAAAAATCTTACCTAAATAAGTAATTTTTGTCTGTCTGTCTCTGTCTGTGGATGCAACTTGCAACGGTTTGAACTCACAAACTGTGGGGTTTAGGTTTTAAAAAAGTACCCAGATACCACATGATAAGCCCCGGGGTGAGCCAGCGCTATTCGTATATTTCCCATCCGTCAACTGTAAAGTAGCTAAAATAACAATTTAGTACTATTTATTATTATATTACTACGCTAAGCGCATGCCAAAGCACGCGTCTGCGCATGCGCGAGAAAGTTGACCCGTGGTTGCCCTAGCAACACACACACACACACGATCGGTGGGGGGAGGGGGTAATTTTTTATTCGTGTTCAAAATGGAAACAAAATACACAGGACTGAGCAAAAGTTTTCCCACCAATGTCCTCTTCTCCTCCCCACCACCCCAATGTGTGCAGTTACTACTATAGAGTCGGTAGATACTACGACTATAGTCCGTAGATACTACTGTAGTGCGGGCGGGGGGAGATGGTGGGAGTGGGGTTAGCGGCCCAGCCCCAGCCTGCCAAGGTGCCACTTCGGCCAGCTGAGCAAACTAGGCAAGGCCGGGGATTCTGCACGGGAATAGGCCTCACCACGGCACTGTTAAGTTAGTAGTTAGTACTATAGAGTCGATAGATACTATTATAGAGTCGGTATATACGGCTATAGAGTAGGTATATACGGCTATAGAGTAGGTAGATACTACTGTAGAGTCGGGAGATACTACTGCAGAGTCGGTAGATGCTACTGTAAAGTCAGTAGATACTGCTATAGAATCTGCAGATACTACTAAAGAGTCTGCAGATACTGCTATAGTTAGAAGTTACTACTAAAGAGTTAGTTACTACTATAGAGTTAGTTACTACTATCAAGTCAGTAGATAATACGACAGTCAGGAGCTACCACTATAGTCCGTATATACTGCTGCAGAGTCAGTAGATACTGCAGATACTACTATAGAGTTAGTAGTTACTACTATAGTCAGTGGATACTACTATATAGTCAATAGATATGACTGTAGATTCTGTAGATACTACTATAGCCATTAGATACTACTGTAGAGTCAGTATTTCTACTATAGAATTGGTTGATACTACTATAGGAGGCGGCAGATACTACTATTGAGGCGGTAGATACTACTCACTCTATTGTATGCAGGATGTGTAGGTATATAGCTGACGTGGGAGTAAAAATAAATTGAGGGGGGGGGTCGACAATTTTCGGAAAACATTTTAGATCAACTATTTACCCCCCACTTGCTATAACTTTTAGGACTTCTGCAAACCTCGAATAATTGTGTTGATGGACAAATGGACAGACAAACGGAACGCCGGGCTTTCACAATAGCTTAGTACTTGTGTATAAGTTATTAAATATGTTTTTCCCCAAGGCAATGCCAGGTACTTCCCGCTCATGTATTTTAGATTTCCTACAACAGTTGGCAGAAATTTCTATTTTTAGTAACGTGAAATAATACTTTTAAGCTCCACGCTTTACTTTAGTGTGTCTCGATGTACAGGTTTTACTAAATAGTGAAATGCCAATTTCCACAAACCCAAATAATTTTAATTGACAAAAGCAACCCGAAGCAATAAAAATAGAGAAGCTTGCCACAAGAGTAAAGCCAGACCCTAGATAATTTTTGTATTACAAAATTTAACTTGGCTGGACTAGGTCGGCCAATTTCAAAATGTCTTACAAGCTGTGCCAGGCCACCTTAATTGTGAAACATCAGATGCACCATTCATGTGCAAGCCAAGGAGCCCTCACCAGTTGAAATGATGGTGGACGAAGATTTGCCCTCCTGACCGTTCTTGACGGCCGTGACGGTGATGTTGTACTCAACACCGGGCGTGAGTCTCTGCACGGTGACCGACGTCTGATCAGGCCTCACCAGCTCGTCCACTGAGTGGCCGCGCTGGCCGTGCAGGGGCGTTCCACGCACTCGGTAGCCCGTCACCCCTACACAGGATCAAACACAACATGGATATTACACATACTCCATATTCCAAGTCTGCCTTTAGGCTTATGGCTTAACTTAAAAGTACCCGTCAAATAGCTACTAATCCGAACTTAAATCCTCTAATACTATGCAGATCACTGAAGTATGAAGTTGTAGACGCGCACTTGTGCACAAGTACTTACAGACACATTCACAAGTGCATGTTAGCACCCATGCACATCTGGCCGTGCCTTGTGAGAAAGAGGTGGGCATTGTTATAATTTGATTTAACACTCAGTAGTAGTAGGGCTTACACGAATAAATAATAGTCACAATAAAAAGGTTTTTGGGATAGATCGCGTGAATATAAATGTGTCGTTAACCCACCGCCACCACCTCCCGACACGGCCAATTAGTAAGCTTTGTCACGTGAACAAAACGTAGACAATTAGTTACTACTTCAGCACAAATTTCCAATGTATGGGTTTTACTCTCCAACAAACCGGTGTGCTGAAGTAGTAACCGATTAGCACATTTTGTTCACGTGACAAACCTTACTAATTGGCTGTGTCGGGTGGTTGTTGGTTAACGGCACATTTATTATTTACACGATCCAACCCAAAAACCTTTACTGTGAATTGTCTAACTTACATTCCATATAAATATGTGATCTCAATAAATGCTCAACTGTATCGAAAGAACACATCTCAAAGTAATTGGTAATTTGCATCTAAACTAGGCAAAACAAGGTTCATTTGTAATTTGTATCTATATTATATTACTCAAAATTTCTATGTTAAATGTTGCCCATCTCAGCGGGTGTTGTTTACCATGGTTTCATTTTACTACCAAGTAAGAGCCAATGCCTCATTGCACCTAGTTGAGCTGACACAGTAACTAAAAAGGTAAACTTGATTGTTATTTGGGAGAGGCCATGTAATAATTTAATGAAACTAAAAGTCTGTCTGAACCTTCCACCGTCATGCACATGAATCATACACGTGTTAATCTTAAATCGACTTTCCAACTTTGTCACGTGAAATATTAGGCAGCTGAAAAACTAGACATTTGAACACGAGGTAACTCTCCACATTGTTATAAAACACTGCACCTGGAGTAGGAACCTTCTGCCAGGTGATCGTCAACTCTCCAGTATCCGAGTTCAGGCTCACTTGCACGTCCTGCGGGGAGCCCAGTGCTGCGGTGGAGACAGGAGAGAGAAGACAACTTAACATCTGTGAACTCGCATTACAATAACTTGACACTTAACGTAGTTATATTTCAAGGTTAACTCTCCCAATACTTCTGAACTCAGACCTCAAATTGAGCAGAGATGGTGCTCCCAGTAATGAGAGATGAAGCTGAACTGGCCAACATGATGTTAAATTGAACGACAGATGAGACAAATGACTGTGGAATTCACCAATGGTATGCGAGCGCCGTGCCGGTTCACTCTCCCCGTCCTCCGTCAGCGTGGAGACACCAATATCATAAACCACGCCGGACCGGAGGCCTTCGACGGCATAGACCTCCGTTTGAGGCCCCACGGTGTCGTCCAGGAGGGGCACGGAGTCGCCCGGCAGAGACACCGTCACGCGATAGCCCATGATGCCAGGCACAGACAGCAGGGTCCAGCGCAGCACCAGAGAGGTGTCGCTCACGTCGGTGACGCTGAGATCAGACGGCCGTGGGGTGACGACGACCACCCGGTCACCAGCTTCAAAGCCAAATGCAGAGTGAGGTTAGTGAGCACAGTTAAATCAGATACAGTTCAAGCTTGTTTTCAGTGTTCAACATTAATGAATTAAATGCACATATTCAGTCATTGCCACATTAACTTCCGCATGTTAGGACATGAAGCATTAGATCTTGGATCATGTTGAATGGCAGTAAAATATATTTGAACTATACATTTTTTTGAGGGAACTGAAATACACACGTGTGCCAAGCTGACTTATCCCTTCAGATTGAACATAGTGTGAAAGGTTGTCAAGTTTGCTCGCCTGAAATTTTCATACAACACTGCGGCATGTTAACTGCTCACTACACTAAATGCAACTCACTAATATACCATTATAATATTTAAGTACTCCAAGTTGTTCAACAAAGTATTCTTTGAAAACGTATTTTTTATTCAAGTATTGTTTTACATATCAGCCAGTCAGTTTGTCTACATGTCAGGCCCATTGAGCTAAGAAGCTTCTTTTCAAAGGTGACCAGGCCAAAACCAACGAGCACATTACATAGGATGGGAGGGTTTTGCAGGGGCTGCACAGCACAGCTGATGAGACAGTATCTAGCTCGTTACATGGGGAGGGCAGGCTATGGGAAAGATACTATTGCACGATTACACATTTGGTTTACGGTCAACGAGCTTAAGCTTTGTAGTAACAGATTTGATATTATGGAAATTTTAATTATAAATTTCCTACGACAGTTGGCAGAAATGTCTTTTTGAAGTCACGTGTAATAATACTTTTAAGTTCCATGCTTTTTTTTTGGTGTGTCTTGATGTACAGGTTTTACTAAATAGTGAAATCCTGTTTGCCACAAACCCAAGTCACTTAAATTGCCAAAAGCAACCCAAAGCAAAAAATAAGAGAAAAGTTTCCAGCCAGAGTAAAGTTCAAAAATTAGTTTTCAATGTCCAGTCAAAGCCCAGCTAGCCAGACCCAAGCACATTTTTTTATTACAAAATTTTCCTTGGCTGGAGCAGGTCGGCCAATTTCTAAATATCTTACAAGGCTCACATAAGCTGTGCCAGGCCATCTTCATTGCTAAACATCGGATGCACCATTTATGTGCGTTACCAAGCCAAGGAATCTCACCAGTGGAAATGATGGTGGACGAAGGTTTGCCCTCCTGACCGTTCTTGACGGCCGTGACGGTGATGTTGTACTCAACACCGGGCGTGAGTCTCTGCACGGTGACCGACGACTGATCAGGCCTCACCAGCTCGTCCACCGAGTGGCCGCGCTGGCCATGCAGGGGCGTTCCACGCACTCGGTAGCCCGTCAACTCTACACAGTGTGAAATACAAGATGGATATTAGACATACTCCATATGCTCCAAAGATATTTTTGGGTTAGATCGCGTAAATGTGTCATTAAAACCCGCCACCACCCGACAGTCAATTTGTAAGGTTTGTCGCAAAAACAAAACATGCCAAATAGTTACTAGTTCAGCATACCGGTTTGTTGGAGAGTAATCCCACAACATTTACAATTAGAGTACAACGTTTCACCACAAATCAGCTGATGACGCTGGTTGTAATTACCGTCAAAACATCGTATTCGAATGGTAAATGTTGTGGGTGGTGGATTTAACGACACATTCATATTTACGCAATCTAACCCAAAAAAACCTCTTATACATAATATTGGTCGCGAAAGCCTATGTGTTAAACACTCCATATACTGTCTAAATGCACTAACTTTAATTCCTCTAATACAAGGCAGGTCATTTGAGAAAAAAATGTAGACTGTTGAACATGTGCTTTTTCAGAAAATAATATTGTGATAGTTGTCAAATGTATTGGCAATATACCTATGTTAAGATGGGACATATGGAAGGTCAACTCCAAGTAACCGCACATTTGTTTATTGTGGAATCGATTGACCACTAGGTCTGGTGGCATCTGCTCTTTAAAACCAAATGGGGCGCCACAGTGGTGAGATGTTAACTACCTTGCCGGGTGTATACAGGGGGTCGTGGGTTCGATCTCAACCTTGACGCCTGTAGATTTAGAGTTTGCAAGGTCTCCCCGTGGTTGCGTGGATTTTTCTCCAGGTCCTCTCTTGCTTTCCCTCCACATTTAGAATCAACGTGCGTTTAGAGTATAGAGCCACGATACATTTCCACATGACGATAAGCTACTTTGTTGAGCAATCATTTGTGATGGTCAGATCGCTTCTGAAAAAGAGCTATATGCAGCTCAGTGGGCCTTACCTGGTAAAATTTTTAAAAAATAGTGTAATTATGTGGCGACTTCGTGTGTAGTGGGTTCACCTCTAGCTCAGTTTCCGAGTGCTGTTTTCATTCAGCAAATGACCAGAAAGGCCTCGTTTCAGGACCAGGGCAGATCGAAGGATGACTATCCAACTCAAGATTTTGCAGTGTCCGAAGTAGGAAAACCCTCAAAGATTTTTTCCCAGAATGCACAACACAGCTTTTGCATCAGGCAAGCCCCGAGTGCGCCGCTCGTGTAATCCAGCCTGTCGAGCTACCGAGCACACATCGCTTGCGAATTAAAACGGAGCGTTGCACCAAGGAAAGCTCTAAGCAGGACTGCCGGTGAGTAAACTTTGCTTCACGCAAGACAGATTTACGCAACGTATTTTCTCAAGTGTGCTTCTATATATGCTTTCAGCTGAACGCACTCCACATTAAGCATGCGTGCGATTGTTAACAATGCTTGGTGCCACCAGCCACTCCCTCCCCCTTTAATTGAGCTGGTAATACACAGCTACACTCTTTTGCCACATGTGTATGCGATAAATACTAGGCGGCTGACAAACGATGCGTTTAGAACATTGGGTACCCCCACACAAACACTGTTATGAAACATCACTGCACCTGGAGTGGCAACCTTCTGCCAGGTGATGGTCAAAACGCCGGTGTCAGAGTTGAGGGTCACGTGCACGTCCTGCGGGGAGCCCGGTGCTGGAGCGGAGAGAGGGGAGAGAAGACGACTTTAAATCTGTGAACTCGCATGACGATGACTTGACACTTGTAATGTGAATAACAGTACCACTGGTTATGTTTCAAGGCCAACCCTCCCCAACGTTTCTGAATGAAGAAAAAATAGTTGAGCGCTGATGGTGCAATGCGAGGCTAGGAGTGGTGCGAGGTAAAGCTAAACTCTTCATAATAAAGGTTTTGTGGGTTAGCTCGCATAAATACACGTTTCTCTAACCCACCACCACCCGACACAGCCAATAAGTAAGGTTTTCCACGTGAACAGAATATGCCAATTAGCTATTGCTGGCAATGTCGTACTCAATAATACATGTTGTGGATTTACTCTCCAACATACCAATGTGCTGAAGTAAAAGTTATTTGGCACGTTAGGTTCACGTGACAAACCTTGCTAATTGGCTGCGTCGGATGGTGGTGGGTATACGACACATTTATGAAAAGTAAGAATAGGCTGTATTTACCCTTTCTGGCAAAAACACAGGAGGTGTTAAGATGCTTAAACACCAAATAGATACCTTTTGCAAGGAATCAGGTCTGCATTAACCACCACATACTTGTGGAGAACATGCAAACCAAACATGCTCTATTAATAATAGCATTGTCTTCGAAACCGATTGGCCAACACTTGAGACAGCCTTCTTCATGGGTCTCATCTCACCAGTGTCAGACCAGAGAACAGTACAAAGACAAGGCACGTATTAGAGCATTTATAGCTTGGGGTGAGCAGCTATATATTGCCAGAAAGAATAAAACCTAGTCTTATTTTTCTTACTTTGATACTGGCAAAACTGGTCCCATGACACATTCATATTTACGTGATTTAACCCAAAGAAACCTTTATAATGAATAATCTTGGTTGCAAAAGCCTACGTGTTAAATAAATGCTAAACTGGCCAAAATTACATTAAACTGAACGACAGATGAGACAAATGGTTGTGGATTTCACCAGTGGTCTGCGAGCGCCGTGCAGGTTCACTCTCCCCGTCCTTCGTCAGCGTGGAGACCCCAAAATCATAAACCACGCCAGGCCGGAGGCGTTCAACGGTATAGACCCCCGTGCGAGGCCCCACAACGGCCTCCTGGACGGGCGAGGAGTCGCCCGGCAGAGACACCGTCACGCGATAGCCCGTGATGCCAGGCAGGGAGAGCGGGGTCCAGCGCAGCACCAGAGAGGTGTCGCTCACGTCGGTGAAGCTGAGATCGGACGGCCGAGGGGTGACTACGACCAGCCGGCCGGCAGCTTCAAAACGAAACAGAGAGTGAGGCTCGCGGGCACGGTTAAATCAGATGCACTTCAAGCCTGATTGCATTGTTTCACCATTAAATGAATACAATGCACATATTCAGCTTTTGCCACATTAACTATAGCATGTTACGTTTTTTCATTTTCTTTAGAACTGCTTTGTATTTAGTTTGTTGTCCTTCCCCCGTACCTCCGATTAGCACGGTTGGCTACGTACGGTGCGAAAGATGTTCAACATATATACATGGCATAAAAGCATTCAATATTGGATCAGGGTGACTAGCATTAGAATATCAACACCACAGTTGTAATTCCATAGCCTGTATGTGACCGCACATCTCTCGCACACACACACACACAAAAAATTTATACTCCTGATTTATTTTAGAGGCGAATGAAATACACACATACATGCAGGTGCAGCCACACATTTTATTGCCAGATTAAAAGTTTCAGCATTGATCAAAATGAGAGTTTAGTAAAGAAGTTCAGATATCTTTCCTGAAAAATCTGTTTATGGTGAACATCTCTCATTTGCTCACCTTAAAGAATATAACTTTGTGGCATTTTAACTGCGAGCTACAAGAGTATAATGCCATTTTAATATTTAAAAATATTCAAGAAAGCATTATAAAAAAAAAATCATTAAACGGTATCTTTCAGTTCACATATTGCAACACATTTGCATTGGTGGTGTATTAGCAACTGAAGCTTCAGAACAGATTAAATCATAAATCCACTAAGGTAGATGGCAATAGCAAAATGTGATTTGCCACAACGTTAATCATTTGAACAGCTGGAAGTAGAACAAAAATACGTTTTCAGCAAGATTAAAGATCAAGACAGTAAACCCTTGTTAATTCAACACATATGGGGCTCTGGCCTTGCCAAATTATCCAATATTATGAATTATGTACAATGGTACTGCCCCAGTGCCTCCTGCCCCAATATGCATGAACACACCTGCATCAATCATATCCAAAACTTTGGACCAAGGGATTTTTACTTCAGTCCCTTTGTATTCTTGATGTGGGTGTAGACAACATTTCTGAGAGGGTTGGCTTGCACAGAGTGCATAAACAAGGTCACGTCCAAAGCGACGGGTCTGCACTCACGCACGCCGCCACCAGACTGAGTCGTTGTTTGGTCGTGGCGCGTGGCGTCGCCCCACGTGTATGCCAATATTGGACCATTCGGTATGGAAATTCGGCTTACTAATATACCCTATATATGCAGAAAGCGCAGCCGTGTAGAGTTATCCCCAATTACGAATGATCAAATACCGAAATAGCGTGTGTTTTCAGAAAACAGTCAAAGTCCAAATTAGCCATATTACACATACTTAAACAGACCAGGTTGGTCAAATCCAAAGTACCTTACAAGGCCCGCATAAGCTGTGCTAGTCTGTTGTTTTCATTGCGAAACATCAGATTTACCATTCAGGTGCGTTACCAAGCCAAGGAGCCTCACCATTTGAAACGATGGTGGACGAAGGTTTGCCCTCCTGACCGTTCTTGACGGCCGTGACGGTGATGTTGTACTCAACACCGGGCGTGAGTCCTTCCACGGTGACCGATGTCTGATCAGGCCTCACCAGCTCGTCCACCAAGTTGCCGCGCTGGCCATGCAGGGGCGTTCCACGCACTCGGTAGCCCGTCACCCCTACACAGTGTCAAATACAAAGTGGATATTACACATACTCCATATGCAAAGTCTCCCGTTAGGCCCACGGCTTAAAACTCTAAAGAACCCGTCAACTATTAAACTGCGCTAACTCTAATTAATCTAATACTAGGCAGGGGAATTGAGTAGAATTATGTATACTGTTGAAAGTGTTCCTTTTGATCAGAAAATATTACGGTGATGGTTGTCAAGAGTACTTCCAGTGTACCTATGTCAAAAAAAAAATTACCTTTCAAATATCAAATTGCATTGCAGGAATCCCCCGCTGTTAAGTTGCCATATTTTGCGTTGTTTCGCATAGACCAGACATGGGCAAAGTACGGCCCGCGGGCCGTATACGGCACGTTGGGCTTTTTAATCCGGCCCGCCGAACTTGTCAAAAATATTATTATTAAATTTAATTTTACCTTCCTCCTGTAATGCCCCCATTTCCCCATTAGATGGCGCACTTTGTGTAATTCAACAAAACAAACAAAACTTAACTCCGAGTTCTCTCCGAATTTCACGAGTCCGTTCTAGACCCTACAGTTTTTTAAAGAGTTTTAAGCACAGAAAACATAATTAAAGTTTGAAAAATCATTAATTATACAAACTTTTCAATAATTTCCTTCTTCACTTCGATTTAAATTTTCTTTAAAAACTTCTTCTCACCAACATTACCACTCATTACCGCTTTCTCCGAAGGCAAGTTTGTAAAAGAATACATGGTACAGACAGCAGACATCTTGTGTCCGGAGATCAAAAGCAAATTTGAAAAAGTCAGTTTATCACGCAGGACAGTGACTCGCCGTGTGGAACTGATTGATAAAAATATAGCCAGTCAATTAAACAAAAAGTATGATTCCTTTGAATTATATTCACTAGCACTGGATGAAAGTACGGACGTAAAATACACTGCTCAGCTCCTCATTTTTATCCGAGGCATTGACGACAGTTTTACGAAGAGAAGTTTTTGACCATGGAGTCCCTGAAAGGAACAACGCGGGGAGAGGACTTGTATAACCAGGTATATCTGCTGTCATCGAAAGAATGACGCTACCTCAGAGTAAACTTGTCAATGTCACCAAATTTAACTGGAAAAAATGTTGGGCTGCTGAAAAGAATCCAGGATAAAGTGAAAGAGGAAAACCCTGTCCAGGATCTTATTTTCCTTCACTGTATCATCCATCAGGAATCCCTGTGTAAGTCTGTATTGCAGCTTAATCATGTCGTGAATCCAGTCGTAAAACTTGTGAACTTAATACAAGCAAGGGGACTTCAGCACCGTCAGTTTATTACGTTCCTGGAGGAAACTGATGCGGATCATCAGGACTTGCTGTACCACTCTCGTGTCCGCTGGTTAAGTTTGGGGAAAGTGTTACAACGAGTGTGGGAGCTAAAAGAGGACATCATCGCATTTTTGGAGTTGATGGGGAAATCTGACGAATTCCCTGAGCTAAGCGACAAGAACTGGCTTAAGTGACTTTGCGTTTGCTGTGGACATATTTTCACACATGAATGAGCTGAATGTGATACTGCAGGGGAAAGATCAGTTTGTTCACGACATGTACAAACATGTGAAAGCCTTCAAATCCAAGCTCACTTTGTTCTCCGGACAAATTGCGAACAAATCTTTCGCTCATTTCCCCACACTTGCCATGCAGGAAGAGGCACCGCGAAACGCAAAATATATACAGCAAATCGCTTGAGGACCAGCACGGAGAATTCTGCCGTAGGTTCTCTGATTTCGAAAACATTGAACAGTCACTTCAGCTGGTGTCCTGTCCCCTGTCACAAGACCCTAAAAACAGCACTACAGGAGCTGCAGTTGGAACTGAGAGATCTTCAGTCTGACTCCATCCTAAAGGAGAAGTTCAACTCTGTTAAACTGAATCACTTTATGCTTCACTTAACAGAGCCACGTTTCCAAACCTCCGGAGGACTGCACAGAAGATACTGACTTTATTTGGCTCGACTTATGTGTGTGAGCAGACAATCAGCGTCATGAACGCCAACAAAGCCCGTCACAGACCAAAGTTAACGGATCAGCACCTCAGATCTATCCTGAGAATTGCCACAACCAAAATATTTCCAGACTTGGATGCACTGGCAAAAATGGGAGATCAACAACACTGTTCCCACTGAAACTGAAAGTGATGATCTGTTGCTGCAGCGAGGTTGGAGCCAAATCTCCATCACACAGCATGCGTGGCTGCTCTAACCTGTTAATGTAGATAATAAAGAAGTTCAAGTGAGGTCATTGGTTTGGGCGCAGGCCTCAGATGTTTTCATGATGTTTCATCAGTCACGTTACGACATGTTTTGTATTGTTCATGTTCGTGCAATTTGTTAAATTGCCTTGCAAATAAATGCTTTGCTACCTGTTAAAGGCCAAATCCTTTCATTTAATGATTTTTACATGTCATTTATATTAGTTCACACAAACACTCCATCCATCTGTTCCTGGCCCGGCCCCTCTGTCAAATTTTAGAACCCATTGTGGCCCGCGAGTGAAAAAGTTTGCACACCCCTGGCATAGACGTTATTGATGAATTCAGTAACATATTTCCTCTTAAATTATTTAGAGCAATTTTTTTTTTAACCAGGAATGTACGCGGTGAAATATTTACTATTTTGCGATGTAATACTGTTGTCTACAGGCATAGCGCATACCATGTGTAGGCAGTGTGAGCTCACCTGTGATTAACCACGTGTATAATTGTGCACTCCGTAGCTGTGCCAAATGGTTTCTTAAGTTACCATATGCTACAGAGAGCCAGGTGCGTCTTTATTAATAAAAATGTACACTTAAAGAAAGTTTCACCCAGAGGTCGCAAGGCGCTGCACAGAGCTGAAAGCAAGTAAGTAAATAACGCAATTCTAAAACCTAATTTTAGCACACAGGCTCATGATTTAACCACGGGTACAATTACACTGTGTAACAAAAAAATTGCTCCTGGGTAGTAAGTGTTATTTCCTAATTGCTGCCTCAAAAGTACAGAAAATGGCTATTTTATTCCCCACAAACCTTTGCTTTTGTGACCAGGACAGTGATATTGAGAAATTACCTATTTTCAATGAGAAAACGGGTGAATGTGTGTCTTTTCGTTCACATAAAGTCAGGAAAAACAACATACGAATCAAAATTGACATGTATTTATACTAAAGTAATACAAAAGTGACTAGTAAAGATTTAGACACCAAGGTGCACTACCACAGGCGGGACTGGCCACAGTGGACCGAGTTCTCTGTGGGGAGGAACAATGTCAAGTGGGAGCCACTGGTGGACCCCCGGAAGGTGCCGATTCCACCACTGCACATCATATTGGGCCTTATGAAACAATTTGTCAGAGCTGTAGATAAGGAGTCGGCAGCCTTCAAGTACCTTCAAGACTTCCTCCCTAAGCTGTCCGAGGCAAAAGTCAAAGCCGGTGTCTTCTTAGAACCACAGATAAAGATCCTGGAGTGCAATTAATTCCCCAGGAAGCCCACTAGTAAGGATAAAGCGGCTTGGAACAGCTTTGTCGCAATGGTTCGTGGCTTCCTGGGTAATCACAAGGTCGAAAACTATGTGGAGCTGGTTGAGATTCTGGTGAAGAACTACAGCACAATGGGCTGTAGGATGTCCCTCAAAGTCCATATCTTTGATCAATTCAAGGAGAACATGGGAGCGCACTTGGAGGAGCAAGGCGAGTGCTTCCACAAGGATATACTGGACTCTGAACGCCGCTACCAAGGACAGTATAACGAGAACATGATGGAAGACTACATTTGGGGCCGATTCGTGAAAGTGATTTACAGTATAATCGTAAATCTCGAAAGACTACTCCCTTCTAAATATTTTGTAGTCCTGTTTGTATTACTTTAGTATAAATACATGTTAATTTTGATTCATGTTGTTTTTTTCTGACTTTATGTGACGAAAAACACACAAATTCTCCCGATCGTTAAACGAGCTGTCCAAATAGGCCTCCAGGAGGTTCTAGTGCTATTTTTGCTAGGACACCGATTAGCAGGAATTGGAGACTGATGTGCGAGCACCACGCAGGCCCAGTGCTGGTTGGTGGGAAAAGTAGACCCAAGCGGGTCCATTCTGACGGCGATAGAAAAGCCATTCCTATCATGTGCAGAAAAACATCGCGGAAGGGATTGTATGACTCTTTCCAATGGGCCGATTTGAACATACCACGTTGTCTGGCATCGTAGAGTGGGTGTCAGTCTTCAGACAATGCCGGATGCCAAGCAAATCAACCCCATTTTTGGCTTCTGAAATCCGTAACGTGGAACCCAATGAATGTATGGTCTGGTCCGGTTTGGGCCTAGCAAATGAGCAGTTTGTACACAGGACGGGGGGGGGGGGGGGGGGGGGACGGAGGCTGGTACACATTGGCGATGGTGGACTTCACAAAGCTTGGTGGGTGATGGATGGTGGCATTGCCAGAGTTGGGAAGCAAAAACCACCACGTGCCAAAAGGCTTCCTACTGATATACAGCAGGCCTTGCCTGCTGTATATTTGATACTTTAGTGAGTAAAAGGTAAACAGAACACATGTGATTTATGATCAACGTTTGGGTTAGGCCATGTCTTGATCCAAATAAATCCGTGTCATTAGGAACCCTCTACCACATGAATCATATTTTCTACAAAACCTACAAGTTACATTTAATAGACGTCACTAATATTTGTGTCTCGTGTGTAGTATTTGGGTGCTCACAAAGAATGCATTGTAAACGTTAGGTACTCCGCACATTGATATCAAATATCACTGCACCTGGAGTGGGAACCTTCTGCCAGGTGATGGTCAACGCTCCGGTATCCGAGTTCAGGCTCACTTGCACGTCCTGCGGGGAGCCCGGTGCTGCAGTGGAGACAGGAGAGAGAAGACGACTTTAAATCTGTGAACTCGCGTGACGATAACTTAACACTTGTAACGCGAATAACAGCAAGGCTGGTTACGTTTCAAGGATAACCCTCCCAACGCTTCTGAACGCAGACTTCAAGTTGAGCAATGATGGTGCAAAGTGAGGCTCCCAGTCGTGCGAGACGAAGATAAACTGGCCAATGTGATGTTAAACTCAACGACAGACGAGACAAATGGCTGTGGAATTCACCAGTGGTCTGCGAGCGCCGTGCAGGTTCACTCTCCCCGTCCTTCGCCAGCGTGGAGACCCCAATATCATAAACCACGCCAGGCCGGAGGCCTTCAACGGTATAGACCCCCGTGCGAGGCCCCACGACGGCCTCCAGGAGGGGCGAGGAGTCGCCCGGCAGAGACACCGTCACGCGATAGCCCGTGATGCCAGGCAGGGAGAGCGGGGTCCAGCGCAGCACCAGAGAGGTGTCGCTCACGTCGGTGAAGCGGAGATCGGACGGCTCAGGGGTGACTACGACCTGCCGGTCGGCAGCTTCAATGCCAAGCGCAGAGTGAGGTTAGCGAGCAAGGTTTAATCAGATGCAGTTGAAGGTTGAGATTGCATTGTTCAAGCATTCCTTAAATAAATAAAAGCACACTCATCAGCCTTTTTTCCACATTAAGCTAAGCATGTTAGGGTGTGGAAGCATTAGATCTTAGATTAGGGTGAATAGCAGTAGAATATCAACACCACGTTTGTATTTCTGGGGCCGATGTAGGGGTTTGTAATTCTCTTTCACAACCACACCGCAATTGAAAATCTGCTTACGCGAGGAGGCGACTGAAATAAAAACGTGTCGAGCTGCAGTGAAACGTTTTCTTTTCCCATCCATTATCAAACTGAAGCAAGTCGGGTTTTGCATGTTCTGCGGTCCCTCTCTACGGCCCTAGTCGAGTAATGTACTTCTCATGGACCTAACCGCAGTATCGGCAGCCTGAAACAATGAACTGTGAACTGAGATTTATAATAACATTCATGTCCAGATCCTGTAGACTCTGTGATTTATGGAATTGATGAAGGGAATGGATAAATGTAGTTTTCCAGTCATTCGATTTTTTTTACTTGTTCATCTGTCACATTCAGGGGCATTAGGTATCCATAAAGGAGTTTATTTTTACAAAGGCTTACCAGAAAAGAAAAAAAAACACATTTACAATATCCAAATTTCCTTCCCCAAAATTTGAGTTTCATCTAAAAAATGAATTGCACTTACAAAACGTCTAATTTGTTATGCAGTGACAACGGCAGTGTGGATATCTCACCGTTTGAGATGACGGTTGAGAAGGGCTTGCTCTCCATTTCGTCCTTGATGGCCGTGATCGTGACGTTGTACTCCACGTTGGGCGTCAGCCGGACCAAGGTGAAGGACGTCCGGTCCGGCCCCACGAGCTCATCCAGAGGCTGTCCCCGCTGCCCGTGGAGGGGCGTGCCGCGCACGCGGTACCCCGTCAGACCTGTGCGGTGATTTTAACGTTGAACTCGGGCGCACCACAGTTTGAACGACATCATCGTGAGAAGAGCGGTCACGGTGTTTTCTGGTGTGGTGACGCGTGGCTCGGCGGTAGCGCGTTCGCCGCTCATTGCAGAGGTTCGAGATTTGCACCCGGGAGGGTGTGCCCCTGGCTAATACCGCGCCTGTGTTCGCTGTGAAATACTACGCGCCGTCTGCTTCATAGTGGGCATTATGGATCGTGTGATGCCAATCAAAAAACATGGGGCCATTGTGTGGTATGTATGTAGAACTTCTTTCGCACCGTACGTAGCTAACCGTGGTAATCAGAGTTGGGGGGGGGGGGAAGGACAAACTAAATACAAAAAGCAGTTCTAAAGTAATTAGTGTTCATAAATTTGATTTAAAAAGTGCATAGCTCCAGTGGCTTTCTAATAACGGAAGATCATTCCAAACGGCCGCAGAAGCGCATCTGAAAGAAAGCGTGCGATGCGGTGACGTTCTTTGTTCAATGGCCAGCCAAAAGCCGCTGCGAGAACGATCGGAGTTCACATCCTGGTTTATGCTCCTTGACGAGATCAGCACGGTATTGTGGTTCATTTGTGGCAAGCGGTGCATATCTCCAACACACACCTGGAACCGTCATTCTCTGCCAGGTGATGGTCAGCTCTCCGTTGTCGGGGTTGACGTCTACCTGCACGTTCCTGGGCGGTCCCACTTCTGTTAAGAGATACGAAAGCGGTTAAAGCGTAATAATTAAGCTTCTATTTCGTTCTAATATTCATCCACCATGACACAATGACACACGAAAGCATAGCCAAATTGATAAATGCAACACATCTATTAGAACTCATAAAAACACGAACAATACCATGATGCAATGCTCAGCAATTTTCTCAGCTTTAAATGATGTTTTCTTTTTTTTTGCGTCGGTTTTGCAAAATGCATCTCACAACGTGATTTGTAATGCGCACAGCTCTCACCACGGAGCCGTGGAAAACCACGCTTGTGACCGAATCTCTAGCGCAGGAGTCGGCAACCATAAAAGAAAAGAGCAATTTTTTTTCGAATGTGCTAAAAAACTCAATAATTGAAGAGCCGCAATGCATGTGAGAATATGAGAATGTGGTCCTAAATAAATAACGTCACGAATGCGTCCTTAAAAAGCCACTTGCAGCTCAGGAGCCGTGCATTAGCGTCCATTGGAATCCTTTTCAAAGTGGGAAAACCAGGCGCTGCACAAAACGCCCGTGATAGGCATTCCACAAGCAAATGATGTGGCACTTTGTTTTTTTCGGTAAAGGCACGTAGGTAAAATAAAATATATGAAAACTAAATTAAATCACGACGTTTCGGGCGCAACACAAGCGTCCTTCTTCATAGTGGGCATTATGGATTGTGTTGCGCCCGAAACGTTGTGATTTAATTTAGTTGTTTTCATTTTTTTTTTACCTACGTGACTTTACCGAAAAAACCAAAGAGTATGAATCCTTGCAGTCACGAAAGCTTCAAATCTAGCATGTGACAGTTATAATGCAATTAGGGTCTATATAGCATGTATGTTGAACTTTTTTTGCACAGTACATAGTCAACCCTGCTAAATCGGAGGTTAGATATAACACGAGTTTACAGAGACAATTCCCTGCTAATTCCCACACCACTCCCACTATGGGAGAACCAAACACGGTTTAAACTGCATGCATGTGGCAGCCCCCTGATGTCTGGAACAGAGCAAAAATGTTTGGGATCAAAACCTCACCAACCTTGTCCCCCACTTTAAAATCACTTTTAGACCTCAGATTTCCTATCACATGTACGTGTGATTGATCGCGCAAGCTTTGCAGACTAAAGTAAGAATATTATTTTTATTTAATGCGATGTGTTCTCCCAGCCCTGTTGTATTCTTTGCGGCGATTGTACCACGACGTTGATGCATGATGGCCTTGACATTCAAAACTTGACTGTGTACAGTTATGTTGGGTTGTTTTAGACCCATTTTTGTTGTTGTTGAAACTGGGTTTCTGTAACCAGATCCCCATATAAAAAAAACATTTACTACCCATTATGTTGTACCTATGCCAGAATAAAACATTTCAAAGACAATTTTGCTACATTTAAATATTAGCTCTAGCAAAAGTCTCACTTTTAAAAAGGACAATCTCTTTTTTTTTGACAGAGGATAGCATAATACAGAAGTCGGTGGCGAAGGATTGCCCAAAGTGCGGCCAATCCTCGGATCGAGGATGGCTGAAGACAAGCGTGTTGAACTTCTTCTTTCGCACCGTAACCTAGCCAACATCGATAACGCTTCCCAAGAAAAACCGTGTACACATTTTCTGAACTTATAAAACAACAGATCTGCACTCACCAGTGCTGTGCGTCCCGCGTACGGCTTCAGACTCCCCATTCTCCACGAGCGTGGACACGCTGAAATCGTACAAGATGCCGGGCTCCAGCCCGTCGATGGAGAACGCCCCAATGCCGGGTCCTACAGTGTCATCCAGGAGCAGCGAGGCATCCCCGGGCAAGGACACGGTCACGCGGTAGCCCGTCACGCCGGGCAAAGGCAGAGGCGTCCAGCGCAGCACCAGCGACGTGTCGCTCACGTTGGTGAACGCCAGGTTCGTGGGTCGGGGGATTTCTGTGGCGAACCCAGGAGGAGGGGGAAGCACAGAGTGAGGGGCATCGAGGAGAACCGCGGCGATTACACGGCAAACGTAAAAAAACACATCGCAGACATCCTATTTCAAACTGGTGGCTTATCTTGTGAAAGGCCAGAGCATTGAACAACAAGGGGTAATTAACACAAATGTGCCACATGCAGTATGGTTGCAGTCTCAACCAGAGTACACGTTTCAATGCCCAACTATTACACTCTTTATCAACTTTGCTGCTTATTTCTTGCAACAATAGGATTCTTATTAAGCACCGATAGACGGCAGGGTAGGCCACAGCCCGACCTTCAACTGCCACTCGGATATGACCTTTACCATTTATGTACGGTTAAATGACGACATGCGAATATTCGAAATATGACATTGTGGTAGAAAGAACTTTCGATTTATTACCATTATTTCACAGTGAAAATAAAGTAACATACACCTTTAAATCACTAAATTAATACTATATTTAGCGATCTGTTTTTTTACAAATACAAACAAAATGTTTCTTTACTTTGTTCTTTGATTTATATCAGTTTTTAAATGTAATACTGTACAGTATAAAATATATTATTTTCAATGCAAATGGTCTTTGCTTATAATATGAACTAAGTTTACCAATAGGGTTTTTCCCCTTTTTTCTGGCAACAAAACTGACACCTTTTGCAAGGAATCATGTTTACATTAACCACAATACTTGCAGTGAAATGCAAACAAAAAACAACACTCTGGTAATTTATGCATTGTCTTTGAAACTGATTGGTCCACACCAGAAACAGCTTTCTTTGGAGCCTCGTCTCATATGGTGTTCGACCAGATGACGCCTTATGAGACGAGGCTCTAAAGAAAGCTGTCTCTGGTGTGGACCAATCAGTTTCAAAGACAATGCATACATAACCAGAGTATTGTTTTTTGTTTGCATTTGACTGCAAGTATTGTGGTTAATGTAAACATGATTCCTTGCAAAAGGTGTCAGTTTTGTTGCCAGAAAAAAGGGGAAAAACCCTATTAGTATATTTTGGTACTGGCAAAAGAGGTCCCATAATGAACTAAGTTATTCATTGTTGACTGACATTGAATGTTTAATAGCACTCATGTTATAAGTTATTCAGCATTAAAGTTTCAAAATACGAATAAAGCTCCAGGAACGTACCGACTTCGTATATCGAGGCATTGCTGTAAAATGTACCTACACAAGTGAGGAACCACGACAACATCGGGCACTTACCACCGGTGGCACTGGAGGAGAATGGGGCACTCTCCACGCCATCCTTGAGAGCCGTGATGGTGATGTTGTACCTCACTCCGGGAGTGAGGCTCTCCAGAGTCAGCGACGTCTCCTCGGGTCTCACCAGCTGATCCAGGAGGTGGCCTCGCTGCCCTTGGAGGGGCACCCCACGCACGCGGTACCCGGTCAGGCCTGGAGGGGGTGGGCATTAGAAAACGGACAGTGAAAGGTTGTTCAATGAGGATTTGTATGCAAGTATGTTGAACTTATTTGGCACCGTATGTAGGCAACCGTGTTAATTGGAGGTGCGGGGGGGTAGGAACAAACTAAACACAAAAAGCAGTTTCTAAGAAACTAATTTTCAATCTAGATTTAAAAGTGCATAGCTCCAGTGGCTTGCTAATATCAGAAGAACGTTCCAGACGGCCGCAGAAGCGCATCCGAAAGCATGCAATGCAGTGACCATCTTTGTTTGATGACTAGTCAAAAGCCGTTGAGAGGATGACTGGAGTTCGCGTTTTATACGGGAACATGACACAGTCTACCTGAACTGCTGACAACCAACTTATTTACACACGCATACGCGTGCCTCAAAATAATAAGCTTCACTGCTAAATAATACAAATTGACCATCATTGCCACTTTGCAATTGATGTTCTCTTAACTCTTAACAGAGACAGATGTTCTTAAGTTTCCCACTGACATTGAATGTTTAATACATTTTCAATTTCTACCAAGCAACCAAAAACTATTTTTTTTCAATTCAGCAACTATGAAAACAGCATATTCTGGTTATAATACTCTTTTAAATACGTTTCCCTTCTATATAAATACTTCAGGCTCCACCAGGAAAAACCCCTTCTTATCAACAAGACATAAATCGAACACAAATTATCATCATCATCTAACATAACCGTGTTATTTTATACATTTTATTACAATGCACACCACTAACCCTTTCCCATTCCGATTATGTAAACGTACACGCATGTCATCGTCGGAACGGAACCGGAAAAAAAACTACCACAAGGAGAAACATGGCAAGCTCTGACTCTGGGGCACTTTAAAGATAACACCAACAAATTGGCAGGTTTCATCGTTTGGTGGGTTTACACATACATGAAATCTAATAAACATTGGGCCTTATTGCAAACAAAAGCATTCTATTATGCCCGCTCTCTGGCGAACTAGACAGTGTTGGTTGCATTACTCTTCGAAACTATCACGAGGCCCACAAACTTAAGCCTGGACGTATAAGTTACACATACTTGCTATACACTCGGAGAAGAAGATTTGAAAGGTTTGCCAAAAATTGCTGCTCGGGCTAATGTACAATATCAGATAATATATATTTTTTATGGTTTCTATGATCAATGAGTGTATCATTAAGGGGTTGGATACGATACATGTAACACACCTGACACATAACATTAAAATTATACAGGAATCACACCAATAACTACAGAAAATATAATCTTGCATCCCCTGCAAAAAAGCCTCAAGAAATTTACAAACAAACACAAAAGAACGCAAAAAAAAACCTACAAATACAAAAATAATGTAACAGGTATTGACCAAATATCTCAGCGCTGAAAAGTTACCAAAAAATTACTCGATCTGGATTATACATTTTAAAGATGACACCCCCCCCCCTCCTGCGAAAATCTGGAAGGACCCTCCTGAAAAAAAAGACTTGTGACTCCGTGAGGCTTTTTCTGGGTGAACGATCGGCACGATGAACAACCACACCGAGGTAGTAAAGAGGCCATACCGGGGATGCTGGATCTCTCCCACGACAGCGTCAGTTTCTTTGTGATGGGGTTCACATCCACCTTGACGTTCCGGATTTGAGCGACGGCTGCAAATGCACAGAAAAGTGTAAAAAAATTTACACGCATTTATGCAATTAAAATTATACTCCAACGTTAGAGAGCTGCATTTCCCCATCGCACGAAATGGGTCTTCTTCGAGTGCTCCAGTTTCCTCCAACATGTATAACCACTCGTGAATTGGCCGAAAACATCTTAGAATATATAACGGGCCTCCCATGTTTGTGGATTTTACAGCCTTGCGAGTGAAATGCAGTTTGCAATAATGACGCTGCTATAAATATGCTTATTAAAACTTACAAAGAAAGGAGACCTCGCACGTTACGCCGACGTGTCTCACCGTCACGTAGTTGGCAGAAACGGAAAATGGACTCGCATGCAGCAGACGAGTTGGCCCAGAGTCTGCATATTATGTTCCACGTAACATTCTATTGAGGTAATGGCTTAAACTTAAGCTAGTAATTACACCGTTGGCGATAACGACAACAACAATTATTTTAAAAATTCCCAAAAAACCAACGGGGTGAGAAACGGCGGCGCACGTGTGGTGATGGTTTTCGTGGCGGGCCGAGCAATCTGCCGCCCATCCCACAGGATGGAGACGGTCACGATGTACTGCTCTCCGGGGGTCAAGCCGTCGATCAGGATGCTGCCCGACTCCGACGTCTCCGTCCTGAAGGGAGCCTCGTGCTCGGGGAGCTGCACCGATGCCTGTGGGTGGTAACGCGCGGACACGCGCGCTCTACTCGTTACAGCCGTTCAATCGGTTACACGCGCTCTACTCGTTACAGCCGTTCAATCGGTTACAACAACAAAAAAGCTAATAAAGAGACAGCCCCGGGCAACGGGGGGTGTGGTGGGGGGCTTGCTTTTTGCCACGCATAGGAGGGCAATGCGCTGCGCGTAAATAGCGTTTAGGAACGACGTACACGGCTGGGGGCGTGGGGGGGGTGGGGGGGGAGCGGCAACCTCCTCCACAAAGGAGAATGACGGAGTCACTCCCCTATTGCGGCGTGATGGGAACTCCCTCCCCTGGTATACAGGAGGTCAGAGGTTCCTGACCCTGACGCCAGTTGTATATTTGGAGTTTGCATGTCTCTCTCCCCGTAGTCACGTGGATTTTTTTCCAGCTTCCTCTGGTTTTTCCCTCCACATTTAGAATCAACGTGCATTTAGAGTATTTTCCTGATATAAAGTTCCACATGATAAGCTACTTCGTTGAGCTATTATTAGAAAATATATATAGTTCAGTCGGCCTTTTCCTGGTAAAATAAAAATTGTAGAGTTTTATTTTAGAATGTGAAGCGCAATCTATTGCACGCGCGAGGTAAATGAACACTTAACATCAAGCAACTCCTGATACCAGACGAGACAAAGTTATTACGTTTCATCAGTTGCTTTTCAATTTCCTTACAAAAAAGACATTATTTGAAGTCAAAGCGAATTTTTCCTCAATTGAGCATTGAAGAAGCATTCATGCTCATCGCCTGTTTATAGCCTTGAGCCAGTGATGGAAATTCCCCATTCCTATGATGGGGTGAGTCTATCCATAAAACAAGCACTCGACTTCCGCCACAAAGTGGTAGTTATTGTATCAACTCCAGAGGGCCGATGGGTTGCGTAAACCCCCAATCAGGATTGGAACTCGCAACCTTCCGAGATGCGAGCCGCCCCACTCCAACACCGCTGGGCAGACGGTAAACCGAGACAGCTTGAACACTTCCATTTTATTTTATTGATAGAAACTAACACTGACAACTGGTAACTACAGCGCAAGTCATAATTAAGAGTTAACGTTTACTAAAACACACAACCATGTGCGCCACACATTATTAGTTTTTTGCACTCCTGGAGTATACTAAAAACACTACTGCCAGTTTGGCACGATTAATTTCTCATAAGAGCCCCACCTAAATACATGTGTTTATTTATATACTTTAAGCGTAAATATGAATCCTTTTCACTTCCCTTGGAACCATGCTTGACGAAGATGGGAGAAAAAGTTTAAACTTGTAAATGTACATATGTCAAGAGCTTCGCAAACCATAACAGGATATAATTCAAGTCAAATGAATACGAGATATCAATGGGTTAAGGTACATGAATTAGTTTGTATGTATGTTGAACTTCTTTCGCACCATACTTAGCCAACCGTGCTAATCGGATGTGCGGGGGGGGGGGGGGGACAACAAACTAAATACAAAAAGCAGTTTTAAAGAAATTAGTTTGTGAATCTAGATGATTTTAAAGTGCAGAGCTGCAGTGGCTTCCGAATATCGGAAGGAAGAGCATTCCAGACGGCCGCAGAAGCACATCCGAAAGCGCACAATGCAGTGACTGTCTTTAATTAATTGATATTTTCTCCCTGCCATAGGAATGTGGACTTTCCAAGGCTGGCTCAGGGCCACCAATATAATTGAGTACCACCCCACACACTGGCACATGAAGTGTCCAACGGCTATAGATCTCCAAATACCTTTCCTAATGTCACTACTACCACAACTTTTACTTTCAAAAAAACACGGGAAAGGGAATTTTTACTCACCAGGACCGAGACGCTGGCCGTGGGTTTCCACCTGAAAGTCAGCGACGTTTCCGTGATTTCCGTGATGATCTCGGGCAGAGATCCGGGCAAAGGCCCTGTCCGTTCTGACGTGTCAAAAGGGCCGACAACTGGCTGGCGCGGATGGGTATCTGGCTGGTGCGGACGGCTGTCTGGCTGGTGCGGACGGCTGTCTGGCTGGCGTGGATGGGTATCTGGCTGGCGTGGATGAGTATCTGGCTGACGCGGATGAGCGCCTGGCTGCCGATGTGGGTGCAAGTCAGAAGGAGTGCCAGGCTGGGTATCTGGATGAGGATAAGCCTGAACGCCCACTTGGGAGCCCGCTTCAACTGGGAAAGGCAACAAAGAGAACGCGCACACACACCAACACAGACACACACACACACAGACACACACCCACACGCCCGTCACGAGTACGCAAGCAGCTCAACAGTGCACACTGCATCTAAGTGTCCCTCCTTTCACTGCAAAAAAGGGACGTTGCAATCAGTCTAGAAAGGCCATAACAGCAGCAAGGTAAAACATTCAACAAACCAAAATACAGTGGTACCTCGGTATACGACCGCTTTGGAATACGTCGAATTTGGTATACGTCGTGTTTTGACGAGAAAAAAATGTCTTGGGATACGACGTCTTGCTTGGGATACGACGTGCTTGCTAGAACTTGTATGGGTGGGGATGAGTCGCTGCGTACCCACGTAGACCCCGTTCACGACTAAAACAAAGCACCGCTCTTCAGTCTGCCTGTAGATCTCGTTCAGTGCACAACCCGTGCACAACCCTTAATTTATTTATGCATTTATTTTAATTTATGTATGCATTTTAGTAATAAGTAGTGTCTAAATTATTTTATACATCCCCATTTAATGCATAATATGCCATATCAAATATAATTTCTTATACTCAGGAACGGATCATTTCCCTTCCCTTTATTTCTTATGGGAAAAATTAATTTGGTATACGTTATTTTCGGTATAAGTCCTACCTTCTAGAACGAATTAACGACGTATACCGAGGTACCACTGTACTCAAAGCTCAAATGTTTGACAATGTAAATGTAGCCCCACTGGAAGAAAGAAAAGTGGCTCTTCAAAGATTTTTGTTCCACACACACAGGCAAAAACACTATGCTAAGACAAGATAAAGCGGCAACGATGATGATGCTCCTGCGCCCGACGGAAACGCGAGCCATGGGGCAGGGGGGAGGGAGACGTACGTGTCGTGAAAATGGCGCTGAGCGGCACGCTGCGCTGCCCATTCTTGACGGAGCGCAGCGTGATGGTGTACTCGGTTGCGGGCCGCAGGCCGCGCTCCGTGTGGTGCCGCGCCTCGGGCGACAAGGCCAGCGACTTTGGCCGCCCGGCGCCGGCGCGCGTGGGGCCGTAGCTCAGGTGGTAGCTGTCGAGTGCGGCCTGTGGTGCCGTCCAGTTGATGGTGACGCTCATCTCGGTGATCTCCACGAAGCGCATGTCCGACGGAGCGTCGACCACTGTGCCCCGGCAGAAAGCGAAACGGAGGATTCAACGTCGCGCGGTGAATTTTTGAAGTTTTGCCCCGTGGATAACATGAGATTTTGATTTGGGTCGGCAGACACATGGATAAACTGCACGGCAATGGCCTAGGCAGATTTTACTGTGCACAGTAGAAACTACACTCTATAAGTTGGTCAGATCGGGGCGAGTTACATGCAGAGATAAACTTACACACGATGATCTGCCTCAGAATAATTCAGATGCTAAATTGCCTACAATCCGTTACAAGTGTAGAAAACATGACCTTGTGCGTGACGTCAACAGGGGGTGGCGCTTAACTACCACATGGTAGTAAGACAGTTGAGATACGGTATAGAGAGAGATGGATATGGATACTGAAAGGTAGTGCTTGTTGTTACTCACTAAGTAGTAAACCAAGACTTTTTCATATTCTTGGGTCTTTCGGTAAAGTCGCGTAAATAGGTTCAAAGAAAATAATAAAAAATAACAGAAAACTACGACGTTTCGATCGTAATGCAAGTGGTCGTCTTCAGGAAAAGGGTGGTTTAGCTTGTTATTTTTTATTATTTTCTTTGAACCTATCTACGTGACTTTACCAAAAGACCCAAGAATATTAATTCCTGCAGTCAAGAAAGCTTTAAGTCAAGATTTAAAGACTTACATTGTTTAATAAAGGCTACAAATGGTTATTTATTTTATCATTACAAGACCATCCTGAGCGCAATCCCTTTAAACTTCTCGATTAGCGAGCTGCCGAAGGAAAGGAGGAAAAAAAACAATAGACAACAACAAATACAACTAACCCTTAATGGCGTAACAAAAAAACCACCACGCGTGACGACGTTACCACGTGGCGTTTGTGGCTTTGCCAGTCAAAAAGGGACCGAAACGAGAAAATTTGTTTCCTGGGTTCCGTGCGGACCCAATTCCGCCGAGCGGGTATAGCGCACACACAGGGCAGTGAAGGGGGGGGGCGGTAGGGGGGTGGACGTACGTGTTGTTTGCTCGCCGACGAGCGGCTGGCTCTCCTGGCCGTCCTGGTGGTACACGGCGAAGACCTCGAAGCGGTACGTGATGCCTGGCTGCAGGCCATCCATGTCGGCGAAGGTGTGCTCCGTGAACGGCACGCGGAACGGCTCCTGCGCCCGCCCCAGCGGCGTGACGACGATGCGGAAGCCCATCACGGCGTCGTCGGGGGCAACGGGCCGGTTCCACATGAGGACGATCTTCGTCTCGGTCACGGCGACGAACTGGAGGTCCGTCGGAGATGCCAGGATCAATTCTGCGAAGAACAAAAAACAAAACCGTGAGCTTCAGACGCAAGACGGACACTACCCACTCACACAAATATCAATCAGCAGGATTTCGAAAGCACCGGTAACAGTTTATTTGCTTTAAATGTAACCCAATGATAAAAACAAAGTAGTATGAATGTTCACCACTTAGATATTTATCCTGACAAATAATAATCTGCTGATAATTCATTCATATCACACAGGTTGATAATAAATGATCAGACTCCATGGCTAAGTAGCACACACAAGGATGTGCGAGATGACAGAATGTATATTGCGACGAGGCGACGGGATAGAACTGGCAGATTTAGAGGTTTGAAGTCCTTGCCACCTGGCAATCGATGATATCCGTCACTGAATAGCATCGACTACACCGAATTACATGCCTTCGTCACATGACGCTCCTCGTGCCAGACAATTCTACCCCAGTGGTGGGCATTCCTTTACCACATTAGTGCACCATCATCTCTCCAACCATTCATTACACAGATCATCTGCACTCTCCCTTGGGTAGTGCTATGGTGGCAAAGTGCCCGTCATTTGGAAGGTCGAGTTCAGGTCGAGTTCAAATCCCAATTGAGGGTTAAATTATACAATCATGATTCAGATACGCTTGGGTTTTGCCTCATAATTATCTGGCCCAATGTATGTCGTGACACTTGCCACCACCTGATATCGTCATTGAAATGCAATTGTCACGTGGTGTACAAGCTTTTAACAAACCGATTATTATTGTTGTTTGAACTTACCGGTGAGTTGAAGAAACTTGGCCAGATCATTATGTGGCCAAACACAAAGATTAATTCCGAATCATATTATTTACAGCAAAAAACAATGTTCTAAGTTTACGTAATCACCATTCCCCGGTGAATAAAAGGGGGCAAATAAAAAGAATGATGCCAAGCAGGAATTTTGGACATCAAATGCAAACAAGACGTACAAAAGTGCATACTAAAACTAAGAATGAATAAAAAAACAGACATATTTACTGGGCGGATAATGCAAGCGGGGCCGCAAATGTCATTATACCTCGGTGTTGGCCCGTGCCAGGCAGTGTGGACTGCTGGATGAAAATGGGTTCACTGTCCTGCGTCTCCCCCACGGCCGTCAGCGTGATGTTGTACGTGATTCCCGGGGCGAGGCCGCTGAGTGTCACCGAGGTGGACTCGCTGGGCAGCGTGAGCTCCGTGCTGGCGAGCTCCGGCCGGGAGCCCTCCTCCACGGGCGTGAACACGATGCGGTAGCCTGTGCAGAAAGCAGCGCGCGAGCACACACTTGTCACTACGGGCCAGGGTAGCCTAACCACCAGTAGTGGGAGGGATGGGGGGGCACGTGTACGTGCGTGTGTGTATGTTGAACTTCTCAACGCACCACCGTACATAGAACACCGTGCTAATCAGAGGGAGGCACGGGGGAAGTACAAACTAAAGACAAAAAGCAGTTCTAAAGAAATTAGTTTTCAATTAGATGGCCTGTAAGCAGAGGTCGCAAACGGGTTTTTATTCCTTACCCGTACCCGGCCGCACCAGGGTCGCAAACGGGTACCCGTATCCGGCTGGGTACGGGTAGGGTATGGGTATCGGATACCCGATTGCGACCTCTGGGATGAAGCCATGTTGCAGGCGCGGGTGGGCTGATTCAAGGAACTTGAATTGTGAGAAGAGACAAGACGTTGGCAAATGAGTGACAAACGGTTACTCACCAGTGACTCACAGCCTACCCGTACCCGTACCCGTCCCCATCCGCACCAGGGTTGCAAACGGCTACCCGTACCCGGCCGGGTATTGGGTAGGGTACGGGTATCGGGTACCCGATTGCGACCTCTGCCTGTAAGGCCAACAAGGGTTGGTGGATCACAAAGATCCCCGATGTAGCCTTTAACAGACTGAGGGCAAGTGCTTTACCAAGCACCTATGAAGGCCAGAATGGTACACAAGGGAGTGAGTGGCCAGCACCATGCCCGACCGCCTTTGTCTCCCCAGTGGCAATGTTTACATACCACACCAGGTACTCATGAGGCAGTCAACCTAGGACCAGTTCAGAAAATCGTTACTGGTGTTGGTCATGAGCACGAATCCAACTCGGGTTGTCTCGTTTGTCAAGCAGCGTGCAAACCACTGCACCACCCTCCCTCACTACACACCCATGTTGAATCTAAATCACTCTCTCTGAGAGCGAGTGAAAACTACGAATCATAAAATCATCGTTAAATATTCCAGGACTCGTTGAGTAAAAACTATAATCAAGTGCATATGAAGAGGGGAATACACACGTTTAAATGTGACATCTTAAGCTGTAAAAAGTGACACATTTAAATGAATGGTTCATTTGAACAAAATTTCTATCACAATGTTTAGTTACTTTTAGCTTAAAAGCAGTTTAGTTAACTTGAATATATAGTTTTAATATAATATTTTTTAGTTTAAGTTTTCATTCAATAATACTTAGCCTTCCACAATTGTTGTTTTGGTTTCGATCCTGAAAATATAAATCTGTTGTTAAACCTGCCACCACCCGATCAGTAAGGTTGTCACATTAATAAAACGTGCTAATTAGTTACTATTTCAGCACAGTGTGTTGGAGAGTGAACGAAACCCATATTTAAAATTCGAGTATGAAGTTTCGCTGGTGATTACAGCCAGCTTCATCAGGCAATCAGCCAAAATGTGAAGTCGTCTTCCTGTTTGGACAATATTGGTCGCGAAAGCCTACATGTTAAACAAAACTTAGCCTTGCTATGTACAATAACAAATATAACATGCACTATTCTTTGGGTCTTTCGGTAAAGCCACGTCGATAGAAGATAATAATTTTTAAAATAACTATCACGACGTTTCGATCGCAACAAGCAATCATCCTCAGGTGAAAAAAAAGAGGGAGAAATCTGCTGAGGCAGTCTGTTTATAAAGGCAGGAGGCTCAGCGGTAGAGGGAGCGGTACACAATGGGAAGGTTACTTGGTAAGATAAAAAATAGTTGAGTTTTATTTGTATAAAAATTTTTCCCAGTCATTTGTTTACCTTTCCTATACTTTGCGATCCTATCGTAATTTTGTATTTTTGTTGTTCGTAACGTTCTGACCTGCTCCCTACTAGACATCTGTGAAAAAGAGCTTAATAGCTCATTGGATTCCTCAAAGTGTAAATAAATATTCAGATTCTGAGATTGTGAATTCAAATCCTGGTTGTCAGGTGGGAAGTTAACTGCCAATCATTCGGAGACGATAAAGTGAGAACAACTTTGCGGGGAATTTAACGGTGGTTGCCGTATGAATGGACAACTCACCCCCGTCATAGAAATGTGGAATTTCTACCTCAGTGCTCATTTCAGCAGGAAATCACGTGACTTTTTTACAACTCCATTTATATCAAGCGATGATGCAGTACAACCTTACCTCTTATGGGAGCCTTTGGGGCGATCCAGCGGATTACAAGGGATGTGTCCGTAGCCTCTGTCACTTCATATTGTTGAGGGGCATCCGGAGCTGCATACAAAACACACGCACACACGCACATTGAAATGGCTGCTCAAAATGTTTGAGATTTGAAAGATAATTTTAAACCACCCCTATATCGAGATATTTAGATGCCTGTCAATCCCTACAAATAAAAGACACCAGACATTAATATGCAACTTGTGTTTATTACGATACTCAATATCCAATACAAAGATCCCTCGTGTAGCATTAATGGACTGTTGGAGCAAGTGCTGTTAAGCGAGCACCTTTGGCCAAACGGTATTTCAGCAAATAACCGGCATAAATCCTATTAGCACGGTTGGCTTCATACGGTGTGAAAGTTCAACATACAAACATAAATCTTGACTTAAAGCTTTCCTGACTGCAGGAATTCATATTCTTTGAGTGTTTCTGTAAAGCCACATATTTTTTCTATTTACGTGGCTTTACCAAAAGACCCAAAGAATGCATACATAGTAAATTATTCTTGGACGGACAATTCGATGCACGCACCCTGAGAATGATAATTTTTTATTATTATTTAGCTTGTCTACACAAGATAGCCTCTTTGTCTCAAGATTTTTTCAGGATACCCACCAAGTGTTCGCAGTAGGGGGTGCTGCTGCTGCGTGTAATCCCAATTGTTTGCAAGGCAATTTTTCAGCACCGAGAAGTTTGACCAATACCAGCTACGAGAGGACACCAGAGAACCAGGAGGAAACCCGTGGCAAAACCAACAGGGGAAGAAGAACACACAGATGCCCGAGCCAGAAATCTTACCATCCCCACCCCCCTCCCACTGCTTCTTGCTGCCAAAACAGATTTTTAACGACGAATCGTTCAATGGCCGGCAATCGCCTTCAGGTAACACTCACAGTGAGCATTGACGGTGCGGAGGGCCGTGCGGCATTACCGGTGGTCTGCGTAGTGATGAGGATGAGAGAGTCGTCCTGTCCCTCCGTCACCTCGTACACCTTCACGTGGTAGCGCCTCCCAGGGAGCAGGTTCTCCAGTGACACGGAGTTGGCCGTGTTCGGCAGGTCTGATTGGCGATATGAGAAAAGGCACGCGCACCGGCGTGTTCAGGACGAAGCAGCAGGATTGCGGTGTGTAAAAAAGCGCTTTTCTTAAGACGTTGATGAAACCCTCAAATAATTGTGGTCGGTCATTAAGTTCAAGAACTTCAGGTACAATGACTCGTTGGTTCCCAACTCAAATTAATTCAAGAAAAATTCTGGATTTGGAAGCATAACACCTTAACCTCCTCAAAGTTTTTTATTTTTGTTTTTCCTCTTAACAACATAGTGGCTACCACACTGCGGTATGAATCCCGAGTTTCATTCTCAGTCACGGCTAACATCAGTGGCTACTCATATCTAGATTGGGCCCACCCCCACTCTGCCCTTAAGCAACCTACACTAACCAGCGTGGTGGCAAAAACCCCCACGACCAAACTGCCCCTACAACCCATGTCAACACTCATCCCGCCCGATGTTGTCTATCGTCGCGTCTCCTCCATCCCCACCCAAGACTTTGTCTCTCTCTGCACACACACCACACCTCTTTTTTCAGTCCTCCTATCCATCAGATCTTCATTGTGCGGGAATCGAGGCGAAGTCAGGAATTTTGTAGCGGTTGGGAAGCAGATGAAATAAATCCCGAATAAAACACCGTTTCGACTAAACCGAATTTAAGTGAGGGAAGGGTAATCTCAGATTTTAAATGTTGTCAGATATATACTTTAGCATATTTTTTCGCTTGTAGATTTTATATAAACACTGTAAAACAGTTGGCCAAAGTGCGCGCGCTCAGGTGCCAGCGGATGGAGAACTATTGAGGGGCAGGGGCATTGCACTGCCACTAGGTGATGCCTGCACCTCACGTGAGATTTCATGGGAACGGTGGTGGAGGTTTTGCACTGACCGCTAGTCGGGCTGCACGTTTAAATCTGATTCATAGTGGGCTGCATATGACACTTTAATTAATTAATTCCGTGCACCGTCAGAGGTACAATTCTCCCCTCAGTGTCACTCCATCTTCAACTGATCTCTTCATCTGTTTGCATGTCCTTCCTTGTTAAACATCTAGAGCAGTGTTCTTCATTGCAAGGACTGTGGGCTACTGGTGGCCCCTAGTGGCCTTTAGTGAGGCCGCCGACAAAACATAAATGTGAAAACACTCCATCATTACCGTGCTGTCAAACCCAATGTTCAAATGTGTGGCGGCCCTCATATTGATGATGTCTTATCGATAAAAGCGACCCCCCTCTGAAAATGAGTGAAAAACACTGATCTAGAGTGATCAACCTTTCTCTTCCTCTTGGACTTTTCCCAAAGAACCTTCTCCTTTGATGAGCTTCTTCCATCCCACTACGACTTGCTCAATCACTTCCTCCAGCAACGCCATTCCCTCTCACTACCACCTCCCACAATAATTCAGGGCATCTTCCTTTCCCCCCCGATTAATCGGAGGAGTCCACGTTCTTCTCTCACCTGACACGAGAACCTCTCTCTCTCCCTCTCTCCATCTGCGTTGTTTTCTTTCCGCCCAGCATATTTTCACAACTCTCCACCAAATCCATATTTCAAAAACCTTCCAACGGAGGTTCGGATTACTTTGAATGAAATTGCAACGGGCTGCAATTTCCAAGAGGGATAGATCAAGGCGCAGTGGACTTGCTGACAAAACTGCTGGCGCCACTCGCCCAGGTCCCACTACCCACCGTGCCGCCCCTGTGGCACGCGCACAAACGCCGTGGCACCGTGCGTGCCCACGGTATGCCTGGCGGCAACAAGGGAACGGGCGGCCGCAGGGGCTCACCTAGGCGGTGCGTGACGGCGCCGTCCTCGCTCAGCTCGTACTCCACGCGGAAGCCGGACACCGACGACGAGGTGGATACCCAGGAGACGAGGAAGCTGCTCGAGGTGATCTCGGTCATCGTCTCGGAGGCGCCCGAGAGAACGGGCGGCACGGTGCCCCCGACGAACGAGCTCTGTCGCGTCTCACCCTCGTTTCCTCGGGTGACTGGGGGGGGGGAGCGATAGTGGAGCGAGTGTAAGGTCAGCGTTTGCTGACATCTTGCTCACGACTTTGTTCTTTCATGTTAAATCGATACTGCAGGTTACGAACGTCACAACGAAAATATCCCAAGCGTGCTCTCTCTTCTGCAACATCCATAAGAGTTTTTTTAGTTAAATTGCATAAATATAAATGTCCATAATGAAGGTTTTTGGGTTAGATCACGTAAGTATAAATGTGTCGTGAATAATGTTGGTCGCAAAAACATAAATGTGTCACCCGGACACAGCCAATTAGTAAGGTTTTTCATGTAAACAAAACATGGCAATTCGTTATTACTTCAGCGCACCAGTGTATTGGAGAATAAACTCACAACATTTACCGTCCACGTACAATATTTCTCCGGTAATCACAACCAGCCACATCAGGCGGTGCCGTGGCCTCATGCTAGCTCGTCTGCCACCTGCTGTCGAAGTTCACGGTTCGATTCCAGAGGCTGCCCAAATACTGCGGGCGTTTTAATCGAAAAATGCCGTTTGTGTCACAGTGGGTACGCAATTGTGGCCGAGTCGACCTAGGGGAGGCCCAGGACCGGTCCAGATAATCGTCACTTGTGTTGGCCGTGAGCGGGAATCGAACTCGGGTTGCCGAGCTCAAGACATCGACAAAACAACAACATCAGCCATTCACCACTAAGTGACAGTAACGTCACCATGGCACCTGCGCCAGGTCAGACACACACACACACCGACAGGCGTGCAGCTCTTACAGTGGTGCGTGACAAGCGAGGTGGTGAACTCGAAGCGCGTCACTTCGCGCAGGCCGGACACCAGCAGCGTGATGAGCTGCCCCTCGTACGTCAGGCCCGGCTTCAGCCCAGTGATGGTGTAGGAGTTCAGGCGTGCCGGCACGGACACCTCCCGCCAGGACAGACGGCTGTTTTTCTGCCAACAGAAGTCATTGAAGGAGCGTGTGACATGGGAAGTCGAAGAACGGGGCGTGCTTTCAGAATTCGCAACGGCACGCTCGACGCATTCTTAAGGAGGTTTCGGTGGCAGAGGCACAAACTGCACACATGTTCTCCCGGCGAGCAAAGTTGGCAACACGCCTCCGATATTAATGCACTGCAGATTTTACGGCGATTTTTCTTCTCTTCCGAATTTAATTCCCATTTCATTTGTTTTACTTTTACTTCACTATACTCAACAAAAAAATAACAAAATTGTTACCAACCATATTTTTGTGTTTACGACACCTTGCTGTGATTGGCCATCCCCCAAAAAACTCAAAATCCTACCGTCTGTTTTATTAGCTCTGGCTAGGTGCCATTACCCAGAATGCCAGCTGCCGTTTCATTTATAGCTTCACAAGTGAGTGCGAATGATGGTGGGAAAATGATTTAGCCTCTACTGGATAAACAAGCGTGTCAATTATTTTCAAGATACTCCGAGTGTTTGCAATGAGGCGTCAATGGTAACCTGCATTGACAAACTTCTCAAAGAGAAAACAGGGAAATAGGTTGGGCAATATTTACTTGTTTTTTTATTGAGGTAGGTTTGTGCCAAGACCTATGGAGGTGAGAACTATTGCCTCGGAGAAGACCGTGAATTCAGAATCAGAATATTTATAGTGGAGGAATCTGATGAGCTATGAAGCTCTTTTAACAAATGTGCATTAGGGGCACGGCATCAAAACTTTACAACAACAAATAATACAAAAAATACGATAGGAGTGCAAAGAGCACCAAGAATTGTTTGGCATCGTTAAATATTCTTAGGGGTGGAAGACTTTGGGTTGTTGTTGTTGTTGCACCAATTGCTTACAAACATTAAATAATTACAAAAGCGCTCACAGTTAATTGGAACATGGGTGAAAGAGAGCTTTCTAGCTCATCGGATTCCTCCAGTATAAATAAATATTCTGATCATTAAAACATAGTTAGCAAAAGGCACGCTAATAAGCGAAAGGAAAATGCCGCTAGTGGAAATGCTTTAGACGCCGCCGGGCTCATGCTTCGGAAGGGGGCGGTACCTGTCTCCAGCGGAGCAAGTAGCCCATGACGTGAGGCAGCTGGGTGTTGGCCCACTCGATGCGCGGGTGGGAGCTGGTGGCCTGATTCGACGCGTCCGAGATGAAAACTTGGATGGGGGTTTTTACTGCGCAACACACAGACCAGGGGGGGGGGGGGGGGCAACATACTCTCTGAATACCAACACACGGACGAGGAAACATAATAAAAACAAACACGCACAGACAAAGCAAATGTACTATACATACATACACACAGACCAAGTAAAGTATTAATACAAACCTCGCACGAATCAATATACTCATATTATAAAAATAAATATAAAACACACACACACACAAAGCAATTTACTATAAATATAAACAAACAATGCAACGTACTATAAATACTAGGAATACAAACATTACACACCAAGGTCTCGACTGTACCCCGGGTTGTTGCATGAACATAAAGATTGGCAATTCATCAGTTGTACGGACCATCAAACAACTCCGTTGCTCGATGCAGTTATATCAAGCTACGGAAGTGCGTAGTTGTGTACGATCACACGCTGGGAAGCATTATGCAGTCATATTCTGATATGGGTCTTGTTTATTTATGAAACTGTCAAACAATAGGACTCTGGATGCCAAATTCCGCCTTGGAACCTCGCGGTTTATTTCCTTCAGCCTTAGAAGACAGAAAAGTTTTCAGTTATGTATAGACAATTATATAAACTTTTGACATTTTAGTTGCCGTTTTTTTTTTACTTTGGGTGACAATAATATCACATGCTGATCTACGGTTAGTGGCAGTGTCCTGGGTGTTAGTGAGGTAATAGGATTTTCTTTACCCAGGAAGGCTTAAAAAAAAAATTCAGCAAAATGGAGCTCACTGCCAACTGATGAAGCTCAAAGAGATTGGAACAAAAACGCCATCAGGCGTTGATGTTAAATTCAAAAGCCTTCTGCCACCGGTGAGGAGGAACGTTGTTTATAACTCGATCAGTACATCGGAACGTATTAATTAATTAATTTGTAGACGTGACTGACAATCTTGTCAGGTGGTGGAGGGCTCGTGCATAAAATGTTGGCAGAAAACTACCAAAGTGGCCCAACCCTAAAGATAAATACAGAGTAGAAACAAAAACTGATATTCAGCTGGGGGAGGCGCAGGCCCCTCTGGGTGCGTGACCGCACTGCTGCTCTGTCAAAGCAAGCGTGCCACACGCGAGAATCACTCAGCCACATCCTGTTGTGGCTGGAAAACCCACGGCCAATGTGGGCCGCCTCATCACATCAGAGGTCCAGTCGAAACAGCGAGACGTTAGTACAGATGGTGCCAGTTGATGACAAATATACTTTCGGACCAGGACCTCCTCTCCCCACATCTGCACAAAACGTTTACTAAACACCGCAGCTGCTTTCGTGCGAGCGAATCCAGTCCTCAATCTACGCCTGCCCGAGTCGTTTGTCATTTCCCGCACATCTCTAAACGAGCAGACGTAGATGAATGTGCGTGTGTGTAGTAACCCACACGGCGCATCGCTTTGTGGCCACCGCACAACTGAGACATGCCCAGCAGCGTACAACAATTGTGTAAATATTAATGTGCTATATTAATAATATGGAAAATCAGGCCCAGGACTTAATCAACCAGAATGCAACTGACCTTATTAGCATCTTGAAAGGTTGAGCCTGGACATTGCGTGTATGGATGACCACAATGCATAACAAGTGTTATAGGTTGCAAAGGTACATGGTGGGCAGTGCGCACGACCCTTTAATGCAATGTACTGTTCTGGTATGCTCCCTACATCTATACTTCCCGTTTCCATCAACCCGTCGTGATCAGTGTGGTAAAGTATGGAATATAACTGCCACAATTGTTCAGCAGTGGATTCATGTGGTTAAATATTTACACCAAATCAAGATTTGTATAAGGGAGCATCTAAAAAAAATACGTAATAAAATATTAATTTATATATTCAACGTTCACTACTTAATGGTAACAATATCACCGTAGTATGTTTGCAAAATACCTTTGCATTACATTGGCAAACAGGTATCCAAAGCAGGCCTCAACTTCTGCAGCAAGCGGCATGCATTTTAAAGCCCCATGAGTACCGTTTCATGCCTCATTTGTTTAATCTGAAAAGGTTCAAATCTCGCTCCCCCAGCGGCACATTTCACATCGCGTGTTCACCTCAAAGTAAAAAAACACCACACAGTCATCGTATGGCGTTCCACTTCTGGGCTGCAGCCGCTCGCACAATTCAAGGGAAGCGGTTCGGACATTTTTCACCATGTAGGGGCAAGATCTCCCCCTCCTCGCGCAGCAGAAGAGTTGCCGCCCCACCACTAAGCCGCGTGCCAAAAGAGCGCGAGGCGAGGCAACCCCTCTCCCCCCCCCAACGGCTTGCAGCATCAGCAACGGTACCAGGTGGACTTGCTGCATTTGGAAAAAAATGCATACGATTGTTTCATTCTCAGTATAACCCCGCTTAACGACCACTCCTGTTAATGACTAATCGCTTAACGACGGGCCTCCATAGAGCCCAATGTGTAGTGTATAGTGTAGACTAGTGTAGTGTATAGTGTAGTGTAGTGTGTAGCGGTGAAGTGCCTCCACAGAGCCCAATGTGTTCACTTACCGACCATTCCCCTTTTAACGACAGGCTGTTGTCGGTACAGTAAATGAATTATTGCATTGATTAACCATGCTCCTTTTAATGTTATGTGTTTATACTGGTGTTAGTATTTTAATGTATTAATATCCATTGTTTAAATATTAGAAAGTACGTTTTTTGGGTGAAAAAAGGGTAACTTTCGATGCTATCAGAACGCATTAAGCCTTTAACGCACATTTCCTATACTCCATGACCAAATCACTTCACGACCGGTTTCATGGAACCAATTACCGTCGTTAAGAGGAGGGTTCGACTCCAATTCCATTTATTTCATGCTTTTCATCAAGGACCTCAAAGTGCTGTACAGGACATAGCAGCAGCAGGCACTCAGCATAAAAATAATTATATTCGAAATACATTCTAAGAATCCATTTACGAAATGAACTAAAAGATGAATAAGCGGAAGCATATAAATAGGTTTTAAGACGTATTTCAATGTCCACAGACTCGGAGAGTTCCCCGATATCTCGTGGAAGAGCGTTCCATAGCCTGGGGGCGACACGGGGACAAAACCTCGCTCACCCGTAGACCCAAACCTCGACCTGGGAATGCAGAGAAGATCTGCATCTCCAGATATTAGGCACCTCGAGGGCGGCATATGGGTCAATGATGTAGGCTGGGGCAAGACGATTCACTACTTTGTAAGTTAATACGATTGTAAACTGAAACGGTAAACCATTGTTAATTCGACACATGGGGCTTTCTGGCCTTGCCCAATTACCCAATATTCCGAATTTTGTACAGTGGTACTCCACAATGCCTCCTGCCCCAATAAAATAGTTTTTCCAAATTTGTTTTCAAAATTCTTCACACACCATACACATTGACACACCTGCATCAATTACATCCAACACATTAGCTTTATCTCACAGACTAAGGGATTTATACTTCAGTCCCTTTCTATTACTCCTTGATGTGGGTGTAGACGACATTTCTGAGAGGGTTGGCTTGCACAGAGTGCATAAACAAGGTAAAGTCCAAAGCGACGGGTCTGCACTGACGCTCACCACGCTTGCCGTCACCAGACTGAGTCGTTGTTTTGGTCGTGGCGTCGCTCCATGTGTATGCCGGAATTGGACCATTCGGTACGGCAGTTCGGCTCATGGCGAATAAGTAATATACCGTATATATGCCGAAAGCGCAGCTGTGCTGAATTATCCCCAATTGCGAATTAACAAATACCGAAATAACGAGGTTTTACTGTATTCTATGTGTGTACATTGAACTTCCTTCGCACCGTACGTGGCCAACCGTGCTAATCGGAAGAATAAACTCCTCAATCGCAGAGTTTGAAAGTCGAACCTCGACTGTGCCTTGGCTGTCACTGCAAAGACGGTCACCGCATTGGTCACCGCATTGCGTGTCGCTTTCAGACGCGCTTCTGCGGCCGTCTGGAACGCTCTTCTTTCCAATATTAGGAAGCCGCTAAGAGCTATGCACTTTTAAATCATCGAGATTGAAAACTCATTCCCTTAGAACTGTTTTTTTGTTTAGTTTGTTGACCTTCCCCCGCACCTCCGATTAGCACAGTTGGCTACGTACGGTGCGAAAGAAGTTAACCATACATGGATACGAATGCTGAATGCTGTTCGTCACACTTTGCTAATTAACGCGCACGAACAGCAGTGACGAGTGGTGATTGGCGCACTGCGCTGTAAACTTGGCTGCCCTTTCACAAACCCGCAGTGACCAGCCTAGTGAAGTATGGTCAAACAGTTCAACATTCATACATACTCCTACTGATACTCCTGCTGTTATGGAGTGACTCATGCTGCCAGCTATGGCTGCAAAGTTTTGTCGTACATGTTATGTATATCGTTTTTTGTTAAATTTGAATCACAGTTCCTATGATCACTGTTACATTGTTTTTATAGATTTATTTTGGTAATTTAAAAAACGTTTGGTTTAGCCATGTTTGTTTGTTGAAGTACAGAGTTAGCCTGATAACTTTAATCTAAATTGACTTATGGTTGTTATTGTTTGACTTGCATCCCACTGTTTTTTCTGGAAGGAAGACTTTGCTGTTTTTTCCTGTATGTTTCTGTTGCGCGTCGTCACTTTAAGATGTTCTTTGTTCATGTTTTTGTTTGTTGCGGTTGCACCCGAGTCAAGTGCCGCATGGCTCACAGGGCTATACGTAATGAATAAAAATGAAACTGAAAACTGTGGGATGTGGTGGAAAGGAAGCAATGGCGAGGTGCAGTGGCACCAACAGCATTGGCCATGAACAATGTTCTACTTAAGTGTCGTCAGGCCATCTGGTGCTGTGGGGATAGAGCCACTCGACTGAACGGGGAGGTGGTCTCGTAGGCTCAAATCTTGGCTGGTGGTCGACTCGGACCCATCGGGTTTCTGGTGTTGACAATGTGAACCCCGCTGTGCGAAAAGTCAACAGCGGCTGTTCTCACCACCGGCGCAGGGGTGCCTTGGAAGTTGGAAACAGAGTCCCGTGGTTCACTTGACCACGTGGATACTTTGGTTCTCATTTACAGTATGCCGCTGTGCGTGCGGGAGAGGTGCTCGCTAACAACACTTGTGCCAACAGTTTGTTAAGGCTAAACGGGGGATCTTTGTCTCTAGCGGTTAGCCTACTGTGCTATGAACCCGGTGGCCCGAGGTCGATTCCCGCTCATGGGCAACACCAGTGACGATCATCTGAACCTGTCCTGGGCTGCCCCGAGGTCGACTGGTACAGTGTGTAAACATCGTCACTAGGGAGACAAAGGCAGCCGGATGTGGTGCCATGCTGGCCTTCAGAGGTGCCCTCTGACAGCACTTGCCCCAACAGTCTGGTGAGGCTATGAGGGGGAGCTTTCGTGTATATACGAAGGAATTTATATTAGAGCACAATGCTGTCACGAATACAGTTGTATATCACTCGACTCTGGCAACATTGTAGGAATGGTCCCTCACCATTAAAGCTTCATCACGTCAAGCTGCACACATGTTTTTCATAATAGCACGGTTGTAAACTACCGTATTTAGAATTGTTTAATAAATCCTTCAGGCTTCCACCAAGAGTAATCGCAAAGTCTCCGGCCCTCACTACGACTACGATGGTGCTACCAGACTCCTCAATCACAACAACAACCACCGCCATTCACCACTAAGTGGCGGTGACATCACCACGGCACTTGTGCAAGGCTATGTGGACGTTGAGGCCACGTGGACGTTGAGGCACGTGAAGTGACGAACGCCCGCTGGCAGGAGGTCACGGAGCAGACCCAGGTGCCACAGGTCGACTGACTGAGATGACTGTGCCCCCTACTGTGCCAAATTGCTGCGCTTTAGCCACCCGGTGCTTCGCTCGTTGTTGTGAGCGTCGCTCTCCTCTGCCCTCCGTTGTTGTTGGAGGGCTACTGCCTCTAACTGCCCAGCAGCATCCTTCACGAGCCTCCTCCACAGAGGCCGATCTTGACACTGCTGGTACCAGTCATCGGCAAGTCCACTCAGCTCCACGTCCTCCTGTACCACATCACTCCATCTCTTCTCTGGCCCGTGCCGCGCTTGTTTAGCCCCCTCTAGCCGGCTGAACAAAAGCTGTTTGAGGCATGCGGTGGCTGGGCATGCGGGCTGCATGACCCAGCCAACGCAGCCTTGCCTTCCGGAGGAGCTCACCGATGGGACTTTGTCCACATCTTAAGGATTTGTGAGCTCCTCACACAATCCAGCCTGGTTAAACCCAAGATGGATCGTAGGCAGGCCAGCATAAATTTTTATAACCGGCGAAGATGTTCCAATCACGAGCATGCCAGAACATCCGTTCATTGCAGTCCTCTCACCGGCAGCGATTGTAACTTAGTTACGAAGGAGGGAGAGGACAGCAAATAGAGCTGAAGAAAAGTGCCCAGTCGACTGTACCTACACAGGACACGATGGGCCTTTCTCTCCACCTTTACAAAAACAAAACGCATTAAAACGCGTTCCAGAAATTACAGTTTGAGAGGTAAACGTAACCGACGACACATTTATCAGAAAGGGGACTAAACCACTGCCACATGTGCAACATTAAGCCTAATACGAGCATACCTCAAAACCGAATGCTGATTACTGCCATGTGCCACTGGCCGTTCGTTTAACGGGCCCTAAATTACGTGGAATTTAGGGGCGACTGGAAAACTCGTGGTCGGTTTATTTTCCTGAGCCTTTAATTTATTTCCCACCACCAAAAAAAGGCAACAGCTTAATTAATTAAATATAACCTAATTTTCTTGAAAATTATGAACAACGCTCCAGCGAAAATTTATACATTGAGATGAACACGAAATTACAGATTAAATATACAAAATGCCTCTTTCACAAACAGGAGAAAAATAATATTGATTTAACCTCAATTTACTGTTTTCCTTATTTATTTACTTATTTACCAGATGAAGCCCATTGAGCTATTAGCGCCTTTTCAGAGGCAACCTGGCCACACATGATGAAAGTCCATCGAAGTGGCTTATATCATCACGTGGGAATTCATAGTAGCAGCCATATAATCTAAAGGCACGTTTCTAAAATGTGGAGGGAAAACCCATAGGAACCCACAGAAAAATCGACAATCACTGAGGGGAGAGAAATTGCGCGGACTCCAAACGTACGGACAGGCATCCCAGGAACTGGGATGGAACCTACGACCTCCTGCGTACCAGGTGATGGAGATGCCATCTCCTCAAAACTGCAGCACCCCATGATCAAGATGGTTAAGATAGTGGAAGAGAGTAAACCACTGGGCGATTGATTGTTGATCACACTACTCAAGAGACTCTCTGATCAACATCAGCTTTCAGCTGGAGCTCGTCCGTTTTCACCGCTGCTGAGCCAGTGGTGGAAATTCCTCATTCATATGGCAGGGGAAGTGTCTTAACCATTTGACACAACCACTGTGGCTGACTTTTCCAAGAGGAAGTATGGGCAGAGTCAATCCCCCAACAAGGATTGGAACTTGCGACCTTCCTATTACGAGCCGCAAGCTCTGCCACGGAGCCACCCGGCAAGATGAATATATTTATTACAATAAATCCAACCTTATTTAAGACATGGATAAAAATTCGTTTGAAATGCACGACCCTTCGTACCTTCGTTCAAATTCGTCTGAGGATTGCAGCTCCATTCGCCAATGCCTTTGCCGAGGCAGATGCACATGTACGGCGAGCCCTCCACAAGCCGCACCCACGTCTCTCCGATCTGGTAGAACTGCCTCGAGTCCGTGTCCTGGCACTGGTCTGTGGACCACACACAACAATACGACCACAAAAGCAGGATTTGAGACACGGTGTGGTCAACGGTGATGGGGGGGGGTCAACGGTGATGGGGGGGGGTCAACAGTGTACAGTCCTCCACGCCACACCTTTGGAGTAAAATAACGTTACGTGGGAAGTTTGATCGCTTCAGCCCAGTGACATCATATACGTAATTTTGATGCAAAATAATTTAGCAATTTGGCTACTTCTCGTTTTACGGAGGGGGGGGGGGGTGTTCTTGACAAAACGACACATAACTCAAAAATCGCTTACAAATAAACGGAATGGTTGGGGTTAGGGAGAGCACACTATCGAACCTCATTCTTATGACTAAATATTTTATTGGTTACAGTACATATTATATTTACAATACTGCCATACATGTATTAAAGATAGTAACAGCCTATTTAAAGAAGGATTTGGAGGCATCCTTGGATGTGGCTGGACGTTTACCAGACATATTGGTATACAAATGTGCACAAGACAAAGTTCACGCAGACAAGATCTTCAATATGGCGAGCTATAAAGTAGACGCTGATGCTTCTGCCCTTGCTTGTGGTTGCTGTGCTGCACCTCAGAGAGCATCGCTATAAAGTAGACGCTGATGCTTCTGCCCTTGCTTGTGGTTGCTGTGCTGCACCTCAGAGAGCATCGCTATAAAGTAGACGCTGATGCTTCTGCCCTTGCTTGTGGTTGCTGTGCTGCACCTCAGAGAGCATCGCTATAAAGTAGACGCTGATGCTTCTGCCCTTGCTTGTGGTTGTTGCTGTGCTGCACCTCGGAGAGCATCGCCGCTCAACTTTGCTGCCTGACTAATGATGAGCTCGCAGCGTGTTCTGTACACCAAGGCCAACACGCTGGAGTGTGATATTTCGACAATAGTTCGCACATAACAAGTGTAAGTTAATCTAACCCACCTATTTCAAAATCGTGTTACGTAAACGCGCGTAAAAACGCGAGGCGACCGTGTAGTTTGCCCGCGTGATGTTAGCACTTTGCGGCCGTGCGAAATCACCAACAGGTTCGGTAAAAAAAGGCTATTGTTGGTCGACGGGACGCTCTTAGCGAATACTATGGGGGGGTGGGGGTAGCGTGGGAAGGTTATAAATGCATTTGCCTGGAAAGGATGGGTGGGGCACTGAGAATGTTTGTAAACGTTCATAATGGCTGTGTGGTTTTGTTAATTTCAAATCACGTTAGACGAGAAGGAGGGGACGAGGCATAGCCAGCTTTGGCCACGTTCGAATGAAGACACCGGACATTTTTGTAGTACAGCAAAATCTTCACGGAGTCTTCAAAGTTTCAACGCCAATTGTCAAGGCAGGTGGAGATGCATCCGGTGGAAACTCATTTAGGACCATAGATTATTTAGAGTATTTGGCTACTATAAGTTTCCACACGATAAGCCATTTCGTTCAGCTTTCATTTGTGGCCAGGTCACTTCTGGAAAAGCTGATAGCTCAGTGGGATTTAGCTGATAAAACCAATATTCTGATTAAGTTTTTTGGGGTTTAGATCATTGTGTATGTGCAATGTTATTTCATGTATATATAACCCTCCACCACATTGATTCGACTGGCACGTGACAACTCGATTTGATTGGCTCTGTCAGGTGGTGGAGGGTTATATTGTTGAAAGAAACTGGACATTGAACCTACACGATCGAACGGAAAATAAAACCAATTATGAATCACCCCCTTTTAATAATTAGCCCAGATACAAAAATGCACTGTGTTGTGTTTTCCAGCTTTGTTTCTCCAACAGCTATTTCCTTTTGTTCAGGAGAATTTAGACTCTTTGGTTCTTTTGGTAAAGTCACGTAGGTAGAAAAAAAAACGTGAAAAAATATATCACGTTATGGGAACCTCATTTGCCAGTAAAAATATGATAATTGTTTTTTTACTCTTCTATCTGGCAACAAAACTGACCTTTTTACAAGGAGTCATGTTTGCATAGACCGCAATACCTGCAGTCATAATGCAAACAAAAACACAACTCTGATAATGTGCACTGTCCTTGAAGTTTCCAGATAGAAGGGTAAAAAACCAATTATAATATATCACGTTTCGATCGCAACACAAGTGGTCGTCCTCAGGCAGAAAAAGGAATCCAGCAGTGGCACTGCTGAACCGATAAAATGTCCACATCTGACTGGGACCTTGTAGATAACAGGACTGTTTCTTCTGCTACCACAATGTCAAGCAAATGTAAAGTTATCCCGATTGCTAAATTCAACATCCTGTCAAAAAAAAAAGAAGCCAGATCCACATCTTAAAAAGTTAGATATTAATAAGATTGTCGTCAATCTGAATAACAGTCCAATTTCCGATAGCCTAAAATCGGTACTAGTTAAAGGGCTGAACTTTGCAGTCACCCCCCAAACACATCCCAGTGGATGATATCATTGCCCAGGTTGACGTAGCCCTCAAAAGGTTTGGGTCACATCCCAGCAGATGTGGCAAGATCTGAAATCGCTGCCATCCTCAAAAACTCGAACAAACCCATTAGTAACATCAGCAGGGACGAGCGCTCTGAACTCGCTCAATTGAAAAAGAGAGATGACATTATCATCCTTTCAGCCGACAAGGGCAATGCCACGGTCATCATGGATAAACCCACATACAACAACAAAACCCAGGACTTTAAGTTATACCAAAATCAACAAAGATCCTACCAACCGCCTGGCTACAAAAACCAACAATATCATCACCAATTCGACTTCTCTAATCGAACCGACCAAGCAGCTCTCTCTAAAGCCTTTGCCTGTTAGTAGATTTTATGGCCTTCCAAAAATCCATAAAGGAGGTACTCCACTCCATCCTGTCGTTTCTACCATCAACTCACCTACCTACAAACTGGTCTGATTTCTGTCTGAGACCCTGCTTCCATTCACAGGCAAGACCACCTCAGCAGTACTTAACTCAGCTCACTTGATTTCTTGAATTCAAGGACATTTCACTGTCTCCAAATGATTTGCTTGTCAGTTTCGACTTGGTCCAACAGGGACCGAATCCTGATGTACCAACTTTGGTAAGGCACTGCCTTACCAACACTTATTTAATCTGGAATGGTACATTCTACAAACAAAATGAAGGTACCCCCCTATGGGTTCTCCCTTATAACTAGTGATAGCGAATGTATTCATGGAGCAATTTGAAATAGATGCCATCCTGACATCCACCCTACGTCCTTCCCTGTGGAAGAGATACGTAGATGACACTTTCGTCATCTGGCCACGTGGCTAGTCAGCACTGAACCAATTTTTCAAACACATCAATTCCATACACCCATCCATCAAATTCACCATGGAAGTGAAAAATTATGGCAAGCTACCAAGAGGCCCGATGGCTTGTTGAGGCCCACTTTGCATCCTTCTTGGTTCTAAGTTTCAATCAGTTCCACGAGTATATCGTCAACGTGGTTGTTGTAAGGATTGTCGCCGGCGAATTATACTTTCGCCCATTTATCTTCATGCCTTTATTTATCCGATCTAATTGCGGAAAAGTATGTTCCAGTGTCACTGAATAGCCTCGGCGAGATTCACAACTTGTACTTAAGCTCCTGAAAGCTGCTAAACCCCTCTCTCCATTTGGTGGAATTCCATTCATTTCTATACCCAACTTACTGTACAATGCATCTTGGAGATGCATATGCCTTTAGAAGGCAAAAACTAAATGCTAAATGTTACGTCCACGCTTCGGCCGGTCAAGAAAACAAAGCACTCTTGTTGTCAGGGTGATTAAATATTACCTGCCAAGCAGCAAAAGCCCACGCTGCGACTTCTGCAAAGCCACAGTTTAACAAGAGGCAACGTTTCTACCCTGCAGCTATATGGCCATTAAAATGATTGCTACCAAACTTTTGTAAATAAATACCAACGTGAACAATTCATAAAAATACCAAACTTTTTCGGACAAGAATTACAAGTTCTTTTTTGCCATTATATGTACTGGCTGCACATATTCCACCTAATGGTGTTATAAAAAAATATATATTTTGTAACGCTCGCAGCCAATGTGCTTTCTCAAGCTCAACGCTTGTCGATTCCGCCCAAATGTTGTGTATAATCTACGCATGAACGAGAGACTAATACTCGCACAATTCAGCACGCTCCAGGCCTTTTGGAGTTCGATGACATGAGGACACCTTCATGAAGTTTAACAAGACCAAAAATATATATTTGAAAATAAAGTGCAAGGGCTTTTCATGTAAACCGTGTTAATAACAAAATACTCAATCGAGCATTTCGATATCGAATTGCGTTTATTTGAAAGTTCACAGGGTTTTAGTGGTTTTATTTCATTATATTATTCGTGCACTCATTGTTTGTTTTTAGGAAAGGACTTGCCAAACTCCGGAGACTCCACATTTGCGAATAATTATCTTTTGGCGTAACTAACAAGTGGCGGTGAAAGATACCCCAGTGCAGCCAAAGGGTGGACGTAATCTACAGCATGCGTCTAATTTGTTTTATTTCTAGTGGAGTATTTGGCAAACGCATGTCCATAAAAGGTCATTACTTGCCAAGCATTTGCCTTAACGATCTAAATTGAGTTTTGGGGAAATGGGTCTGAAAATGTTGAGAAGAATCGCTCGAGATTTTCATGATAAACTGCGTGGAGGATATCTGGGAGCCGGTGTGAGTAGTTACATAAATAACAGGAACCTTGCTGTGCCACCATAAACAACCGATCCCATATCGGCTTTCATTTTAGCAAACAAAAATAAACCTCAGGTTTGTAGGTGCTTCGTTTCATTTTCAGCCTACAGCAGCCAATGTTAGCAGCAAAATGTTCTTGAAAATGTAAGTTGGTACTAAATTAGCAACATTTTAGAAAACAAAAATGCCCAAATAAAAATACAACAATATATATAAAAAAAAATTGGGTTTACATCGAAAACCAAACTATATATTGAATATGGAATAAAACCAAGCATATGCATGGATTATGCTTTGTCCTCATAAGTATTTAATAAGGGACAACGATAGTGCTCGTGCTATATGTACAGGAAACAACAAGTAGCTCATGACTAGACAACGGGGCTTGGATTTGCCAGTTTTAATGTTGGACAATTCCTTAAAAGCAACAAAAATATATTTAAATTTATATTGGATCATTTTTGCAAGAGTTATCATGCCCCCTTTAAGAACGGACGGAACTAATACATAAACGCTTTCAATGCCAGTTGCAAAGCGTAAAAGAGAACTCTGGCTGAAAACTCAAACACAAAAAGAACAACTAAAATCTGTTTACCCCAATCATACATTTGGCAGCAGAGGGTGGTACATTGTGCCTAGATCTGCCGACTCACACTTGCCAAGTTGTGAAATTAAATCCTAATCTGGGCATCAACTCGGCCAAAGGTCCCTCCAGGGTGAATATCAACGAGTGTTATTGTGCATGACATAAAGTGTACATCGCACAGAATAAAACTTGCTGCTACGAAGCAGGTCTCTGTGAGAATATACTCAGACTAATTTGTGGAGCCACACATCGTTCAGAGATTATTCCTGACTAACAAATCAGTGTTAAACTAATCATTGGGCCATGCTACTCCATTGGCAGTGGTGCACCAACACAAAATCTTTTTTTTATCTCATTCGTGAATAACATTGCCCGAAAAGTCACCGTAGAAAAAGGCCTCTATGTGCTGTAAACAAGGGCCATTGTTTGAAATGCAGCCTATTCAAAACGTTTCCTTTTAAGGTAGCATTATTAACGAATGAGTTTTTTTTTATCATTGTATCCATCAGCTGCTGGGACTCGGTGAACTTGAAATGGATCCAAAGTTGCCATAATTTGCAAAAGCGGAGTAAAACATTCAAAGTTAATGCCTGCAAGTTGGATGGACGACAAATGTTTTTTTTAAGCGATTGCAAAATATCCAGCTGGGCCGCGATTTGGCATTTAATTCCTTTGGAGAGGTCAATAATATTACCACCAATTTTAAAAAGACACTTTCGGCTTTTGCGACCAATTTTAAACATGATGAAGTTCATTTGGTTTAGATTGCGTGTCGTGAACAAACCTCCAACTGGCACAGCCAATTTAGTAACCTTCCAATTTGTTACTACCTCGCTCAAATTTGTGTACTCAAAGTGTACATGTTGTGGGTTTGCTCTGAAACACACCGGTGGGTGTGCTGAAGTCGTGACAATTTGGCATTGTTTACGTGACAACCCCAACCAATTAGCTGTGTGAAGGTGGGTTTACAATACATTGACAATTACGCGATCTAACCCAAACAAAATGATCATGAAAAATGACCATCGCTTTGTTGAAGGTCAACAGTGGTTGCGGTGTGGACTAACTCGCCTGTCCAGCCACGAAATGGAACCGCCACTCCTGGATTTGGGTTAAAAACAGGAGGCAAGTGCGTGTTTGATTGTAAAAATGTCAAACTATAATATTTTCTAATTTTAAAATGAGTCCTCAATTCTGATTTATATACTTAACAGAACAGTTTTCTTGCACAGACACTTATCTCGGCTTTATATATATACATGACAAGATCTTTAAACTGTATATATCACGGATTGGGTAAATGGAGAGACTGTGGTAAATGTCACCTCAAGAACCTGGTGTACAGCTTAAGACATTTTACATTTGAAATGTGTGAACTCAGCATTGATGAGGACGATTGACAGAGTAGTAGTAGATGAAGCTTGACAATGGATAATAATGACGATAACAATGGCAAAGGACATTGCTGAACAATGTTAATAACTCACCCATCGCATCGCACTTCCAGCGTCCACGGCCCTGTCCCAAGCAGGTGCAGTTCATCATGTGGCCCTCGTCGTGTCTCTTCAGGAACGTCTGGTTCACGTTGTACGTCCGCCCGTCTATCACGCACTGGTCTGCAATGCACACAACACAAGAGTATTGGTATGGCCTGCAAACTTCATACACCACACACACACGTTATTATACGTTTAGTCGCGAAATTACCCGTCGTTAACACTTCAAGTACAATTGAGGATAGATTTTTCAGTCAGATCGCCTCGTGGGTGAAATGCGAATTTGTGTCGTACCACCCTCCTCCACCTGACACAGCCAAAGAAATAAAGTTGTCATGCGAGAAACAAACGTGTCACTTTCTTCCTGCTTCAAGCAGCACCAGTTAAATGGTGCAGAGCGATCCACACACATTTAACAACAGAGTACAACGTTTCACAGTTCTGGCAACCGGGCAATTGCCAGAACTGTGAATGTCCCCCAGTCTGGAGCGTTAAACAAGTGGTGTGATGTCATCAACATCGTGCCTCCACAAACAAAGCCCACATGTTGAACTTCATAGTACAGGCGTGCCAGGTAACGGGCGAACGGCATGAGCATTTCACCCCGTGCATTCTGCGATTAAAGCTCAGCACAAAAAATGTTGAATTTATTTAAAAAAACACGGTGCCACTTCACTTGCTCCCTCCCCTCCTTCATATGGTCCAGTTGCATTGGGACCGCCCTCCGCGAATTGCGATACCAGATCATGCAAGTCACGCGGCGTGCTGTTCTTGCAATAAAAAAATAATAATAACTCCGACGTCGCGTGAACAAGCTGGAGAGAAACTGGCGAGCGGTGTGCGAGCGCGCGCCGGCGTGACTGCGCACGGGCGCCCACCGAGGATCTTGGTGTAGGGCACACATGTCCAGTCGCCGCGGCCACCACCGATGCATGTGCAGCGCATCGCGTGGCCAAGCTCGTGCGGCCGGTCCCACTGGTCGCCCACGCGGTGCTGCACGCCGTCCGCCGTGCACACGTCCTCGTGAGCTGAGCGGAGGGGGGGGGAGCAGCATCCACCCACAATTATTTTCGACAAATTCTGTAAACTCCACACCACACAATATAAAGAGTTGCTAACGTTGCACCTCTCATGATGTGACGATATCATTCAGCGTGCATGGATATTGTACCAGTTTACAAGAGCAATTGGAACTGAAGTTAAGTGATGGCAATAACAGTCCCAATGTGTTTGTGATAAAAACACTCATCACAGCTTACATATCTGTGAAGCATTAACCATTTCCTATTAAAAAGTATATTAATCCATTTTTATCTCCAACCATTTTTATTTATGGACATGGATTCCCTTCGCTGCAGGATGCATTTTCTATTTCAATAATTGAATGAAAGTATAAAAAATCTCGTCCAATTCTGGTTCACTATTTTCACTGAAAACAACATAATAAACACCAACACGGTGTTTATTATGTAGTTTACATCCCTGGAGAAACATTATGCGTGTTCCTCTGAAAACGTTTACAATGTTTATTTTTTGTCGACAGATGTGTTTTGTTGGCCGTACACAGACACTGGAGCCCTTTGCTCAGCGGCAGTTGACGGAGCCTCAAAGTCCCTGCCATCAGCAGAAATCTCCGATGCTATTTTCTCCAAATAAATTGCCCTTACGAAAAGAACCCTCATTCAGGACAAAATTACCACAAAAAGCTAAAACATCGGGTGTGATTTATATCAATTTTATCTCGAGGTTAATAATGGTGTTGTGATTTCAATGTCATTATGAACACTGATCATTATAATTAACAGAAATTTTTAAACTAGTGCACGTGTGTAAATAGTGATAGTGCAAATAAGACGGGGGGGGGGAGGGGGGGCTGCCCCTGAAGCACCCGAAAACGTTTCGGCTCGGCGTGTTTCAGACTCCGCTTCTGGGCCGTGGTCCCATCATCAGGGCGCCCCGGTGGTGAGATGTTAACTACCTCGCCTGGTATACAGGAGGTCGTGGGTTCGATCCCGACCCTGACGCCTGCTGTATATTTGGAGTATGCGTGTCTCTCTCCCTGTGGTCGCGTGGATTTTTCTCCGGGTTCCTCTGGTTTTTCCCTCCACATTTAAAATCAACGTCACGCGTTTATAGTGTTTGCCTGCTATAAAGTTCCACACAAGCCACTTTGTTCAGCTATTACTGGTGGCTAGGTCACTTCAGGAAAAGAACTATACAGTTCAGTCGGCCTTTTCCTAGTAAAATAAAAAAAATTGTTTAGTTTGCATGCCTCCCTCTCCCCTCTCTTTTTCAGAATCTACCTGGGCTACAAATAAGTCGAATGAAGTGAATTACTGCCTGAATTTTTTTTATAGCAGCCAAATACTCTAAATGCACGTTGATTCTAAACTTGGAGGGGAAAAAACGAAGGACGCAGAGAAAAGTCCATGCCATCGCGGGGAAAACATGCACACTCCAAATATACAGGAGTAAGGGTCGGGATAGTACCCACGACCTCCTGTATACCAGGCGAGGTGGTTAACATATCTGCCTCGCTCCCCGATATGTTCGAGTTGTATCGAGTGTCGGTCAGCACATTGTCCACGCGATTGAACCCACGACCTGTATACCAGGCGCAGTAGTTTACATCTCGTCACCGTGGCACACTGACATGACCACACAAGCAGCCCCCCCATTTCAACGTACTGCTTTACAGGTCCACTCCAACATGCCAGGCTATAAGCCAATCCCGTCAATGTGTAGCGTACCCATCCGCTCCCCCACCACTCCTCAATGCACCATGCTATCCGGTCAACTCCTTCCTGACTTGCTAGGCTAGACATGTCCCCCAGTGGGCAATTTTAGTAAGGGTGGTCCACGTGGATAATGGGCTGTGGCGAGAAAAAAATGCAGTGGCAAAGTAGTGGCTGGCGGGCCTTAAAAGGCTTCAGAAGGTTAGGAAACGCACACTGAATATTGCATGTATAATGCACACAGTTTCTGGAGATTCAACAGTGTGGGAAACCAAGCAAGCGGGGGAAGGCTGCCGGAACCGGCACCAACAATTGCCCAAGCTCTGTTGCCCTACATTGGGATGTATGTCCAACTCCAGTGATGTAAGAGGAAACCAGAACACTCGGAGAAATCCCACACACGTGGGGAGGCAACACTAACCTTGCACAAATGGAACACGTGGAGTCCACATTTTCTGTTGGCAAACCAGGGTATGGTAACCTCACTGCCCATGGGAAGGGAGTTTCACAACGTTTGCATGGTCCACCAACCCTTGCCCTCCAAAGCGCTGGACTACAGTGTAGAATTATTTTTTTTACTTTTTAGTGTACCACCACGTCAAAGCCATAGCCTTGGCTTAACAGACAATGACGTCATGCCGTAAAGGTTTAAATAGAAGTCGATGGGGAACCAACTTCCAGACAATTCTACCAATAAGACATGAGGCACGCGTCTCTCATTGGTTTGTATTGGATGTTTCAGGGGTAAAATGTGAACTGGGAAAGGCGACAATTTTGTGGGTGCACCCTCGACAAGAAAAACATTTTCCTTTCGTCTTTTTTTTTCATGCGATACAGAATGTGAAGGATAGACACACGTGCATTCAATATTTTATACTCCGAGCTTTTCACGCAAATTTAATTCCTGCACCCAAGTAACATCGTGGCAAGGATGCAGCTGACAATGCTAAGCCATCAGCTGAAATACTCGTTGCAGATCAGCTCAACGCTTCATTGCTCCGAGTTACATTATAGCAATTAGCACGTATGGCTATATACGGTGAGAATAAAACTACTTTCACTCTATTTTATTTTTAACAACCTAGACCTCCAGCATCCTTGGGGCCCACGGCCGTACACACACCTGCCATGGGGCAGAAGCCGTAGCGTTGGTCGGTGTCAAAGTTGGCCGTGGTACTGCACCACTTCATGCCGTCGGCGCGACCCTCCGAAGTGCAGGCGACGTGCTCTCGGCCACCGAACACGAACGGGAAGTGGCACAGCGCTCCATTGGAGTTCCCACCCCTCGTGGTCACTAGCGTCACCGTTGTTCCTGGACAATGACGACCGTAACCGGAAGAAAAACTGATGACGTACACGCACACGTAATCAGTTTTACTTCTGGTTTCATTACAATGACGTACATGCTTACCAACCGGAATGAAAACGAATATAAAATAACTTTATCGGTACCGAGGCACCTACAAGGCCATGCAGGAGGACGTGTGGCACAGTTTGGTGACAGCTATCATAGAGTTCAGTTGTGTCTCTACGGTTCTCTGCCCCCAAACTAGTTTCGCTACCATATACGGATAACAATTTAATTAAAACCACGTGCGATTCAGAACAGAAAAAACTAAACAAAATGAAGCTATCGTTTTTGGAAAGCGAAGTGGTTGCAACGAGTGGGGTGGGTGGGGGGGGGGTCACCTTCTTCCTGGCTGCACAGCGAGAACTTCTTGTCGTGGGCGTAGTCGGCGGTCGTGCTGCACCACAGCTTGCCGTCGTCGCGCCCCTCCGCCGTGCACGTGCTGTGCACGCGCCCCTCGTGCGTGAAGGGGAACACGCACGGAGCCCCATCCGAGTTGCCGCCGTGTGTTTTTATGGCTGGGCCGCGGAGCAAAGCAAGGGGGGGGGGGGGAGAGAAGAGTGGCAGCATTGTTAGGCAATTTAGTATGTACCGTATTAAGCATCAATAAACGATTTGGATGTAGCGTATAGTGCCGATAAATGATTTGAATGTACCGTATATAGTGTCGGTTATCATTAACGGTACTTGCTGAGATTCATAAAGACAAACTGATGTGCTTTTGTTAATTGTGCTACTTTTTTTGCCTATGGGTACATGGCTTTGTTGGTATGACACACTAGTTTCGCCGGTAAGCCGAAACAATAACAGTTGGTGTGTTGAACACTCGATGCACGCGGCAGTTTCATTTCTTTGACAATGTCAGGTGGCGGAGGGTTTTACAACAGACATTTGGTCAAAATATAAAAAACATCTTATGAATCTTTAACTTTTTCCGGCCGTACCGCAAGCCCTCACTTAACACGTGTTCACACTATCACGCGTTTTTGCTCAAACGCGGTTCTGCTATGAAGGAACACTTGTGGCACAACGTGGAACGTACACCGTTATTAGGTGGAACGTACACCGTAATTACGCGGAACGCGCAGCGTTATAACGCGGCAACCATTATAATGCGGAACACGCACCCCGTTATTACGCAGAACGTGCACTCTGTTATACTGCAGAATGCGCACCATTATACACGCAGTTTCTGAGCGGTCGATGGGACAAACCACTTTCTTGAGCTGCGTGCCTGAGCGGTACACAATACAGTACGCTGAACGATACAGTACCACGGTGGCGTATCCTCATCTCAGTTTTTTTGTCCCGCCATGGAAAGACTTTACAGTGCAAATGCAATTCGGCAACGAATATTCCTCACTTAACGCGGCCTTCTTTCGGGAATGCATCTACCGCGTCGAACAAAAAATCACTAATCATCAATGAAAAAAAAAAATCCCCAACAACTTCCAAGGTGAATGTATCCACGGGGCTTACTGATGGTCTGGCAGTTCACTCCACTGGGCTGACAAGTGCACAGCAGCTGTCCCCCTTCCTGCGACTTGACCCAGCGCTCGCCGGTGCTGAACAGCACGCCCCCGTCCGACTCGCACTGCACCGTGGGCCGGTACATCGACGAGTGCACGCTCGTGTGCACGCTCGTTTGCTGCACACTGCTCTGGTGTGTGGCCGAGTCCTGCACACCTGCCTGGTGCAGCTGTCCTGTACCTACAGATAGAGGGGGGGGAGGGGGGGGGAGGGGGCGCACGCCGCCGACAAACCATCGTTCGCACGTTGAACTTCTTTTGCGCTGTGCGTGGCCAACTGTGCTCGTCGAATGTGTGGCACTCAATCGGGAAGAGGGAACTAATTGTAACTTGTAACGTGCCGCAGCTGCACTGCATTCACACCTCTCTCGAAGAGAGAGAATGGCTCGAGAGGCACGAGACAGCACAGACAAGCGGGAAAGAAGCAGCCTGCGCAGCGAGCCGGCACCATTAATAGCCCAAACTCTGCGGTCCTCTGTATATGAAGGTGTTATCGGCCAATTAATGAGTGTTTACATGTGGGACAAACACCATCTCACACAGAGCGAAGAGGCCAAGCCCACATATTTGCTGTACTGTGTTTTCCTGGCGAGTCAAGGTATCGCTACTCAATGCCCACAGGAAGAGGGTTCCACAAAATTTGTATGATCCTCCGACCCTCGCTGCCTCCACAGGGCTGGATTGCAGGCCACGTGCATAGCCACCACCATCAGTAGTGTTTGCGTGAGGGCACAACTGTGGCATGGTTAAGCCCCACAGCTTTGCTGTAACTTTGCAACCTTGATAACACAGTAGTCAACATCAAAACACATTATTTGGTGATGCTGCTTTATTAGCAGTGGTGCACAAGGACAAGTAACATCCAAGGACTCGATAAAGGCCACTATGTGACCTTAAAAGGAAAACAAATATAAAACATATATATATTAGGTGACGTTTCAGGGAAATGGCCCTTCTTGGGTTTTGTGTTTTGTTAGGAGTTAACATACTCGCAAGAAAAAATATTTTTATTTTACCAGGTAAGACCCACTGAGCTATATGGCTCTTTTAGAAGCGACCTGGCCACAAATGACAGCTCAACAAAGTGGTTTCTCATGTGGAAATGTATAGCAGCCAAATACTCTAAACAACGCACAAAGATTCTAAATGTGGAGGGAAAAACCGAAGAGCGTGGAGAAAAATCCACGCAACCATGGGTGGAGAGAGAGGAGACGGATAGGCACGCAAACTCCAAATATATGACCTCCTGTATACCAGGCGAGGTAGTTAACATCTCGCCACCGTGACGCCACTAGGCCGCCAGGCGAGCGCGACAGCCGTAGACAAACGTGGGGGGCAGTGGCGGCAGTGACTCGGAGAAGCCTTGTGAAGGAGCGAGGGCGGCGTACCCGTGGCGGTGACGCTGGAGGTCTGGCGGTCGCACTTCCACTCCCCGTTGCCGTTGCCAATGCAGAGGCACCGCAGGGGCTGCCCTCGCGCATCCGTCCGGGACCACGTCTCGCCAACCTTGTACGAGCGTCGCGTCTCCTGGTCGTTGCAGCGGTCTGGGGGGGTTTTGAACAGAGTTGAAAGGCAGACGGTTCGATCGGGCGGCTTTAGAGCAATTATACGTACTATATATTTATTTATTTTGATATAGATGCTAAGCACACCAGTTTGACTCAGAACTGTAATTTAATGCTCGAATGAGTATTGAGGCAATGCCCATTTCCAGAGCAAGTGGTGGGCATTCCACATTCTTATGGGAGGGGCGAGTCTATCCATCGGACAACCACTGTTGAATTCGCCAGAAAGTGGTCCTCATTTTATGGACCCCCCCCCCCCCCAGCGGGATGATGGGCGGAGTCAACCCCAACCAGGAGATGAACTCGCGGCCTTCTGATTGCGAGCCGCTCGCTCTGCCGCTGAGCCACCTGGCAGGGTACTACAAAAGAGGGCATTTGAAAATTTACTTCCCTCCCTTTGCGATGAATTGTCAAAATTCGATGCCACAATTCAATTTAAGATTCTCTTTTCATACACCACTGCGAATGTGGCACCCCTCCAGTGGCTGTAAAAGTCACGTGAACAAATTAAAATTAAATATACGAGCGGAAAGCACGATCCGATGCTTTTCATACTTTGCTTATTTTCTATAATCTTTCTGAGATAAACGTTGCGACAGGTGCAGCTCCGCATCTGCTTGCTCATGCCACTGCTGACAGAAGAGCCTCCCCCATTAGATGAAGCTCAATGGCGTCCCCCCCTCTGGAACGTACTTGGCCTACTCTTCCAGCAGGTACGGTTTCATCTATACGTTTAGATATTCTCCAAACAATAAAGATCAAGGTACCGGGCCGAATTGATGTCTTAAAAGACTGCCCATAAATAACTGACAAAAGTGGCCAAGTTGCCATACTTGCCATAGACCTGGAAGGTTTTTTTTGTGCAAAAAGCAGTGGAAAGTAGGAGGACTTTTGCTGAAACAACAGTCAACCCCTACTGTAAACACAGAAGCTGCGCGACCCTTTAATCGTCATTGCCGTCTGTGCTATTCAGATTTGTGTATTTCATCTCCAACCATACTGGGTAGGTGCGATTTTACTTTACCATCGCACAGTTCCTTTTATGCTCCTACACAAAAGAGCCTTCTGCACCATCTAAAGTAGGTTGAGGTCATGGGAAATGACCGCACCACAATATTATGTTGTTACCAGAAGTGCTCCCTTCCCACGGAGAGTGCTCAGCTGTTTTGGCCAGGGTCACCTTTGAAAACGAGCTCCTTAGCCCTATGGGCCTTCCCCGAAACAAACCGACTTGACCGATATCGATCACAAGTTTTAAATAGAATTACGATAGAAATTCATTTAATTTAACTGCCAACTTCAATGTAAACATCCTTACAAATGTGGACAAGTTTAAACAAAAAATAAATAAAGAGCCAGAAAAAAAGCAAGGTCGTCTTTCCCAAGTAAAGGTCTCCACGGTAACTTCAACAGTACCAGGAGATTACAAAATGTGCACCTCATGAGGACTCTCCTTTGCCAGTACCAAAATATACAAATAGGGTTTTTCCCCTTTTTTCTGGCAACAAAACTGACACCTTTTGCAAGTAATCATGTTAACATTAACCACAATACTTGCAGTCAAATGCACACAAAAAACAATACTCTGAAAATGTATGCAAAGGAAGCATCAATGTAGATGCTTACCCCGAGCTCTCATTACTTTGATAGTGCTTTGTCTTTGAACTGTGCGCCTTATGGGCGTCATCTGGGTCGAACACCATATGAGACTAGGCTCTAAGAAAAGCTGTCTCTGGTGTGGACCAATGAGTTTCAAGGAGAATGCATACATTATCAAAGTATTGTTTTTGTTTGCATTTGACTGCAAGTATTGTGGTTAATGTTAACATGATTCCTTGCAAAAAGGTGTCAGGTTTGATGCCAGAAAAAGGAGAAAAACCCTAGTAGTAAAATGTGCACCTCTTCACAAACTACATTTTTAGGTTGCTAGGAAACTCAAATACACGTTTCACAAATAATCCTGAGGTGAACAGTACGTTTCTTAGTGAACATTTAAAGTTCCACGCAGAAAAGGTGCCCGAGTCGGGGATCAAACCCAGGTAACTTCTTGCTGCGGGGCACACGTGTTACGCAACTGCGCCATGCGTATCCCTCCTCCCTAGGGCGAGCATTCAAAAAATCTTCATGCGAAATCTACGCACCACGGCGTCATCTACACCATAGCGCAACTCCCAGCGATGCACAAGGAGAGAGTGAGAGCCGTCTATTACGGAGTTTTTTGTTTGTTAAATTGTGTGCATTCACAGTAACACGGTATCCATACTACATCGAGCACGATATGTTATTCTACTGTGGAGGCTTTAATGGTTATGCTATGTCGATTTGATCTCGGATTGTACACCGCTATTTTCAGGCAGGAATGATGCTCCCGGCACATTGGAGCGACCGACTGGGCGAGGTTTATTTTTCTTGGCTAAACGAGCATAATCCTAATTGCAATCAATTAATGTTAATTTGTTCCACGGAAAGTCCCGTGTAGCCAGTCACCCAGCCAGTGGTGCAAGGGAAACCCGTGGTGCTTCAGCACAGAACAAGGACAACAACGTCGTCGGAGCAGGCAACAATGCAACGGAACGCTTCAAGGAGGTGCTGGCAAGCAGTAGTGCTTAGAGAACAAAATTGTGCAATACTAAAACAAAAACAGGCGCACTTGCACCAAAGCCAAGGGGGCGAGGTGATGAACGGTCAGAGAGGAGGTGAGCACGAGGCAAGACGAAGAAGGGAACGCGATCGAGCGAATAGAACAAGCAACACTCCGCGGCAACGCGGGGAAGCATGGATGGCTGATGAACTTACTCTGCACTGTACATGAACATCCATGCTAATCGGAGGTGTGGGGGAAGGACAGCAAAAAATGCTTTCTCCGAAGACAGCCCTCACCAGTTGATAGGGGATGGGGTAAAGCGATGTCAAACGGGTCCACCGCCGTCGCCGCGTTCCGAGCTGGGAGCGATTTGAACTCGGAGCTGGAGGGAGGGCCGATGGGAGCGGCCGATGGGGGCTTCTCATCGGCGAGTGCAGGGGGGTGGGGGGGTGGGGGGGTAGGGTTGGAGGGGGACGCCCACTCACTGCGGGACGTGCAGGCGATGCGACCCTGGCCCTCTCCCAGGCAGGTGCAGTCCACCACCATCCAGCCCTGGTACGGCCGCTCCCAGGTATCGCCCACCAGGTGCGCCGAGCCCAGCGTGTTGTCGTAGCAGCGCTCCTGGGAGCCGGCTAAGTGACAGGAGTGGGGGGGGGGGTGAGAAAACACGTCGCGTAAGTGAAAGTAGAAATCTGTTTTCATGTTTAATACCGACAACCCATCGATCATCAGTTACAACCGGGCATCAAAACACATGCCACTGGAAAGATGCCATTCGCCTCATCCTGTATGACATCTTGTACCTTGTGAACATATACCATCACAATAAATGAAGACACACCAAGCTAGATATATATATAGACACACACACAAACAGCTCGTTTAAAAAAAATGTTATTATTATCGTCCGATAATCTTGCAGAGGCAGGAGACAGCAGCTTCACCTGCAGCATGGAGCGTTAGAGCTCCAAGACCACTGGCAAGTCCAGTCAGGGGCACACTTAACAACAATAAAAATAATCATTAAAAAAGGACAACCTGAGTGTATACGTTTGCACAACACCATATATACCAACCGTGTGAATACATGGAAAACAAATCACACACAGTGATATTATAATAATGCACACGCACGTTGTTTTCCCTGGGGAAACCGAATCGGTTTCACAGGACGTTTTAAACATTCTCTCTGCATTGGGGTACTAGCACTCAATCTCGAAGAATGACTCACCGATACACATCTGCAAGTGTTCATGGGCTTCAGCACAACTATCCATCAAGCCCTGATGTAGCATTCCACCCCCTAGTGTGCCAAAACGTGTTATGTTGTCCGTGTTCTTTCCAGCGTAGACAAAAAATATATATACATTTAATGTGCAGTCTATAAATTAACAACAATCTATAATGGCATTAAAAAAAAACGGATTTATATCCTACACCTCCGATTAGCATGGTTGGCTACGCACGGTGCGAAAGAAGTTCAACATACATACATAATGTGTGGGTTTCAGCATTGTTGTTCATGATCTTGTCTATTAAAGCTGGATCAGGGACTGAACCTAGTTATTTTTCAGGAGACGAGCATAAACAAGTCAAGGACCTATTGTTTGTCAATTCCCCATTCGCCATTTAAAATTGTTGCCAACAAATCAAGCGGGATTGTTCTTTCAAAGCTCTCGTGTGTTCGCTCTGCAGTGGAAACTACAAGGACCTCGGCTAACAATGGAAGAGCTGTGACACGCAGGAAGAAGCTTGAGGCATGGGGGGATGGGGACAGATCGAACAAGATGGAAGGTAAACGTGAAGGGGGAGGAGGAGGGAGGTTGAATGGCAGAGGACTGTTTTGGAAACTTCCCAAGGTCCATCTCGAAAATAAAAAAAACTGACAATATCCACTCACTTTACTACTATTTATATTTTACCAGGTAAAGCCCCACTGAGCTGTACAGCTATTTTCCAGAAGTGACTCGGCCACAAATGATAGCTCAACAAAAGTGGCTTATCATTTGGAAATTTATAGTCGCCAATTACTCTAAAGGCATGTTTCTAAATGTGGAAGGGACAAAACCGGAGGACCCGGAAAAAATCCCATGTGACCACGGAGAAAACATGCAAACTCCAAATGCACAGGCATCAGGAACGAACACACAACCTTCTGCATACCTGGTGAGGTAGTTAACATCTCCCCACCGTGCGCCGTCAGGGCCAATATAACCTCCTTGCCAGACCCACTCTTTGCAGCAACACAACTGCACCAGAGAATCGTGGGCAGCCTACAACGTAGCCTTAATAAACAAACACACTGCGCGACACGTTTACTTGGAATTCGTCACACAATGTTAAATATAAGATGCGGTGGGGGGGGGGGGGCTTGCTGGGGTAACAAATGGGCAGCCCTGAATGTGGCCCCTCAGGGTTGAGTATGGCAAGTGTGCCGAGTGGTGCGAGTCTGGCGCGAGTGCGGTGGCGAGTGTGTCGGTGCCGGTGGTGCGGTGGGATGGCGAGACTCACACACTGGGTTGCAAATCCACTCCCCCTTGCCGTTCCCCAGACACACACAATCCATCATGTAGCCGCCCGACTCGTGCACCCGCCGCCACTTGTCTCCGATCTTGTACGAGCTGCCGCCTTCGTGGCAGCGACCTACGGGGCACACGCACACCAGCAATCACTCTCACGCTCATTTCTGTAGAACTGCTTTTTGCGTTTAGTTTGTTGGGCCTTCCGCCCCACACCTACCATGAGCATAGTTGGCTACGTATGGTGCCGAAGATGTTCAACATATATACATACATAGTAGAGCACTTGTGAAATACACAACAACCAAGACCACCCACCCTCACCTCTCCCTCCCCTCAGGGCCTTAACAGACTGTTGGGTGCCAGTGCTGTTGGCAAGCGCCTCTGTAGGCTAATGCGGCACACACAAGGGAGGTGGGGGTGGTTTTCAGTCCGCCCAGCCACCTTTGTGTCTCCCCCGCCCACCTCCAGGGTTGATGTTGACGCAACATCCCGCGATACTCATTTTAAAGGCCGACTCACCCTAGGGGAGGACCAGGACTGGTTCAGATATTGGTTGTGAGCGGGAATCAAATGTGGGCTTCACTGGGTCCACATCGTAGCGTGCCAACCACCACACTGCCACTCCCCACCAACTACCCAACATACAAAGCATATATAGGAGCCGTAAACATCAATATAACTGATTAAAAAACATTTATTTCACTTTATGAAAGACACAGGTCACGCCCTATTGGGTGAAAGCAGATTCAGTGAAAGTTACGATAGGAAACACGGTTTCACGTGCACACATTTTGTTAAATGCTTTCACTTGCCTCAACCGTGTTGTGAACATATCTGACTAAAAAGAAACATGACCAGTCTACAGCATGCAGACACCGATGCCAATGTCCCTTCTCGGGCTCGTCTCGTCTCTATGCCATACCCTGGCATAGAGACGAGACGAGGAAGTCCCATGCCATTCACTGCTGGTGTGTATGCGAGGAAACCGTGGCTGGATTTGTGGCTTCCGACCGTTTACCTTCGCACAGTCCACCCATGGCCGTGTTTACACCAATGGGCAGGAATTCACACGAATAATTACATAACCACAAGTGGCAATTCCTATCAATAGAAATGTACCATAACCCCTGAAACGTTAACAAATCATTCTAAACTTGGTTCATTATGGAATGTCCAGCAGCTCAAATTGCATCTTCAATGAAGTGCAAGTGCTGAAGTCGAGATTGTCAAATGTTTAAAATGCAGTCACATAGAGTGAGGTGGTGGCACATGCCTGTAATCCCACGCCCTGGAGGCAGCGTTTGGTAGTAAAATACACATTTCATCGTGTGCATGAGACTTTTCACATACTGGGCCGAAGTGGCCTGGAGAGGGAAGCATGCTTCTGCATTGGCTTTTAAAGGCATAAACCCCTCAAAGAGTTAGGGTTTTCTTTCGCCTAAGCCATTCGGTGTCCGCTCGCAAACCACTTCGCAATAAATTTGCCAAACATTCCTAAGCAATCCCCTTCTGGATTAAGACCTGCCCACGTCGTGTGGGTCATCGGGGTTAATTGGCCATACTTCACACTGGTCAACATAGCGGTCGCCAATCCCAGCACCACGATAACGAACAATATTATGGTATTATTGTGTACAAAAATAGACAACTGTTATTATTCTCAAAATCCTGTTACTCAAAAGCACTAAAAGTCATCTGTTTTTTGTATAATAACATAATGCCAACATAGTATGTATTGAGGTTTTTTTTATATATTCTCTAGGATTTAAAGAATATTCTTGCAACAATTATAATGATGGAAGCACAATTTGGAAGTTTACAGCAATTTTTAATTAACAGTGTCAGTATTATGTATGCATTACTCCCACCACGTGACAACCCTTACTAGTTGGCTGTGTCGGGTGGTGGCGGGTTTTAACGACACATTTATATACTTACGCGATCTAACCCAAAAACCTCTATAATGGATGATATTGTTCGCAAAAGCCTATGTGTTAGGAGGATGATTGTAAATGTCTCAATGTATTCGGTATTGTAACAGGATTATATTTTTGATCAAGAGGACAAAAAACTTAATTATTTTTATTTTGCCAGGTAAGGCGCATAAAGCGATATAGCTCTTTTTCAGAAGCTACTTGGCTATCACAAATAATAGCTCAACAAAGTGGCTTACCATGTGGACATTTATAACAGCCAAATACTCTTAATGCATGCCCCACATTTATGACATCAACCAACACAAGGGCCTTCCGAATCAACGTACGATCGCTCGTTCGTATATATTTTGTCTCACGGGCAGGGTGTGGCCTCTTCAACAAACACCAACCGGAAACCAGCGATTAGGGGCAAGAGACGTGCCCCAACGCTATGGGAAGCAAAACGAGCAGTGGCAGAAAAATGCATTACCCATAATTACTTTGCAGCTACCCACAATTCCCCTTGGGTAGCAAATTCACGTAATTATCGTTTGCCAAAAAAGCAGTACTGGCTCCGCTGTATTAAATAGTCGTGAGTGCTACGCCTATGCACACTACTGGATTTTTTTTGTATTTTATATTGAGCTATATAGCACTTTCAGAAGCTACCTGGCCACAAATGATAGCTCAACGAAGTGGCTTATCATCGCCTGGAAATGTATAGCAGCCAAATACTCTAAAACGCATGTTTCTAAATGTGGAGGGAAAAACCGGAGGACCCAGTGAAAAATTACACTGGAACGCTCTCCTTGTTCTCAAGAAGAAGTGCCAGTGCCTGCAATGTCATCTATTAGACGTCTTCTTCAAGGCAATGTTGTTGGTGAATACGTCGAGTTGTTTTTTGTTCAACGAGCTTTTGCACCAATGCCAAAGCTGCACCAAATAATTCCTTGCTCAGGGCATCCCCACTCCATTTCAACAACTTGCCTCCCTCTTCTACACTACCCTCGGCTTATTTTGTTAACCTCTTCACAACACACAGACACACGCAAAGGGTATTTATCATCCGGTCAACACAGGCATCAAAATCGTCGGCCATGTTCTATCCACTACTGGACAAAGGGTCTCCCACCCCTGACGCCATTGCCACCCCACGTGGCCCCACAATGGCACCCTCCGTCTCGCTACTACCCTGCGCACGCAGCTTCTCACCACTCCATCTCTGTGGCAATCGTCCCCCCTGGACTTTTTTTTTCCCCTTATGCTGCCATTTTGTCACCAGTCTCCCCCATCGACTATCGTCCCTTTGTTAGCGACGTACCACCATCCAAGCCCATTTTACGTTCCTCAACTGCCAGCAAAACTTGTTTATAACATAGTATAATGATAGCATGGTAGCGTATCGCGTGCATTTGCGTGGGAAACACGACCGGGGTGGTAGGTGGTTGGGGGCCTGGGGGGGGGGGGGGGCGTGATGTCATCACGACCCACAAACCCGGCTCGACACTGTGGCATGCGGATGACATCATGACGTCACCGCCACACACATGCGCTTACGTGGCCACACGCCAGGAATCCAGCCAGGCAGTCAGGAACCCATCCAGCAAAACCTTTTTCTAATATCATAGCGACATACCCCATCCAAGTCAGCTTTACGTTCCTCAACAGTGAACAATTTATGATCATCTCCGTCCACCCCAATTACCTCAAATTGCATTTGTCCCATGAAATGACTCAATTTAAATCTATGTAGGGCAATCATTGCCTCCTGAAAAAAATGTCAGGACTTGGTGAGGCTTTAACGAGTAAAATAAGCGCAATTGATCATAATAATCGTCCCATCTCCGTGTAATTGCAAATATGCGCCCTCTCTCAACACTTTTCAGCCACCTTCTGCTCATTTTCTTTACCAGGGAAGTATTCACGCATTGCTTGATCGTTATCCGTTAAATACTCTCAACAGCACTCCATCTTGCTCCGCTCCACCTCATTTTGTAAAGTCCGAGATTGGTTGCATCTCAGATTAAGATACATCTCAGATTACACGACTTGCTTTGAGAACCAGGCATTTGGATGGAAAAACCAGCAGCCCACACATCCTTTGGACGTGAACGGCCGTCTGTCCGTTCTACCATCACTCCCTCCCTCCAGCGAGCCAAACTTTTTTCTAATCTAGTACAATATGATAGGATGGTAGCGTATCTCGTACATTTGCGTGTGCGCGAGATCCACGGCCGGGGTTTAAGGCGGTTGGGGTGGGGGGGAGGCATGACGTCGGTACGACGCATGAACCTGGCTCGACACTGGCGTGCGCATGAAGTCATCACACAGAGGTGCGCGGTGACGTCACCACCGCGCACAGGCCCTTGCGTGATCGCACGCCAGGAATCCGGCCAGGCGGTCATGAATCCATGCAGCAAAACTTTTTTCGAATATCGTATGATACAATCCTTAAAAGCTCTCTTCAAAAAGCCTCCTACATGAATAAGGATCATGAAGTTTTACAGACACAGCCCTCTACTCGAATCTAATGGGCTTTATCGCAAACATTAATCGCAAAATATAAATGTATATTTGCGAGACCATAGTTTGTGAAAGATCTGTCATGAAAGATGGAGGTAATGAGTTTAATCGGTGTTTTTAAACGCATTTCCATCCCTGCGATATAATGTTTGTGCGCAAGGGAAAGTCAAGTCTGATTGGGTAGCTGTGGATGGATTTAAAAAACCCGGCAGTTCACCATGTCAGGACCGTCTCAGGTGTTGCAATGTTCGGCTATTTGGGCGGCTGTAGCATGCACGGCACGAAACACTCAACTATTGTCAACTCAGCGAGGAGAGACTTGGCCGCCGCAGAGGCAGGAGACAAAACTCCACACGAGACACAGACCTCCTTTGTAAGAGCGAGCTTGCACTCGAGACTGAACAATGTAAAGGTGCGGTAATTTTACCTAAATAAATGTCTAAACTACGTAAATATTTACAATAAAAACACTGTAGTCACGACTAGAAACACAACTCGGCGATCTGAATCCATAAAACCTGTGTTATCATTGGCAACTTCTTTTGCTCTCGAGCGTGGTCTTGCACTGAAAGCTTATCTTTCCCAAGGGACTTGAAACTATGTTTGCCGAGCACAGTTGCCCTGTTGTACTGAAATGCTGCGAGCTTTGAAAGACGCTGACGGATCGCTGTCCCACCGTGCACATTACGCGCATTCGCCAAAATACGCAGTTCCGTGAAGTGAAATGCACAAAGCCGAGTGACTGAAACAGAGTGAACACGAATAATACCACAAATCTTCCAACTGCAGATTGAATATCCTATTAAATACCCCATTAAACCTACAACGAACACACAACACATTTAAATGGTCAAAGCTTCAAAGCAGGAAGGAGGCATTTCAACGTTTCCATACCTATATTGAGTTTGACGATAAATGCAATAGGAAATATGTAAATACACTTTAAAAATAACATGGCAAGTATGAAAAAAAAAACATTCTGTAGACTCTCCCCATCCCATCTCCTTCTAATTCCCCTCCGCTCGCGTGCCACTGGGATTACTCCGCAGGACAGCGCGTGCGGGGCGACTGGCGGGTGCGTCCGTGCAGTGGGGGGGCGAGGGGGGGGGGGTCTCTCACTGGCAGTGGTGCAGCTGATGCGGCTGACGCTGGCGCCCAGGCAGGTGCAGTCCCACACGAGGCCCCCCTTGGGGCGCTCCCACGTCTCGCCGGCACGGTAGCGTCCCCCCGTGTACTGGTCGAAGCACGATTCGGCTAACCAGGGCACAAGCGAGCAACAAACGCGTCGTGTCAAAAACCGTGCGTGCGTGTGGGGAGCGGTAGTGTAGTGGTTAGCGGGGAGCGGTAGTGCAGTGGTGAGCGTGCTGCGCTATGAACCCGGCGACCCGAGTTCAATTCCTGCTCAGGGACGATTATCTGAACCGACCGTGCGCCTCCCATAGGATGACTCGGCCTCAAATAAGTACCTAGTGCGGTGTTTAAACATCGCCACAAGGGAGACAAAGGCGGGTGGGTGTGGTGCTGGCCACCCACCCCTTCGTGTGCTGTGCCGGCCTTCATTAGGTGCTCGCTAACAGCACTTGCCAACAGTTTGTTAAGGCTATACGACCGATATTTGTCTAGGTTTGGGGAGTGGTGGCGCAGCGGTTAGCACGCCGAGCTACGAACCTGGCGTCCCGAGTTCGATTCCCGCCGACGATGATTAACAGGTAACAGTGGTGAATATCTCAACCAGTAATGGGCCTCCCATGGGTCAATTCAGCCTTAGTTTTATCTGTATACATCTTTCAAGTGATTTGTTTTCCTTTCTAATATTTTGCACTCCTATGGTGTTTTGTGTATTGTCTATTGTTGTAACGTTCTGACCCGCCCCGACTGGTCATTTGTGAAAGAGCTTCATAGCTCAACGGATTCCCCCAATAAAAATAAATATTCTGATTCCGAGTCTAAATGAGGACCTTGTGTGATGTGTAAACATCGCAGCTCGAGAGACAAAAGGCAGCCGGGCGTGGTGCTGGCCACCCACCCTTTCATATGCAGTGCTGGCCTTCATAGGTTTTCAATAACAGCACTTGTTCCAACAGTCTGTTAAGGCTGTAAGGGGGATCTTTGTCTTTGTATGTTTGGAAATGGTCTCAGTTTTTACTTAAACCTCATAAGGTTTGGGTCCTCACATGGTTTACGCATTCCAGGAAAAATAAAATAAGGCGAATGGTCCAGCTTATAGTTATTACATTAATAAGATATCCCAAAATAAATGTGTCGGAATATAAATAATTCACCACAATCATAATCATAATTTAGACATTAGTCAAAACAAAATTCCCTTCGGAGTAATCATAAGACGTTCTTCTTTAAATAGCCTTCACCTCTGCAAGTGATATTTATGGAAGCACACTTCTGAGGAAGCATTATTAAACTTCAAGGCTGTTATGCGAAGGCTGCAATGGCACACTTGAGCTTAAGAACACGCTTGGTAGCACTCAGTATTGTGTGCATAAGGTCCACAGTGGGATTGGTTTATGCGCAAGGGCAGGTGCTTTGGCAGGGATGTATTTTTCACTCGTTTCACTCATTGTGCCTACTAAATCCATCATTGGAGTAATGCAGAAAAAGCCAAAGGAATAAAAATGGGAAACGCGTACAATGCAAGTTTACTCGCAGAGTACACAAAGTTCAATGCCGATTTTGAAAAGATTTAAACCTGGATAGTACTATAAATTATTGCGGTTTATCCCGGCAACTCGGCATCTGTGCACAAGGGGGAGGGGAGAATGTTTGCTCCGTGCATATTAACCAGGCTCAAGTGAGACAATCATTTAATTTAAAGTTACCGTGACATTGTATTCTTAATAGTAATGTGGTTAAGGCCATTGAACAGGCTAGATATGACAACCTGGTTTTTCCATATTGGCTGGAAGCAAAAGTTATCCGATGCCGCGTGTTGGAGTTAGGCCTGACAGATGCCGACAGAACTTCTTCGGGAATGACATTGCATTTTCTGTGAGGTCATGTGCCCGATTCAGGACGTAGTGTAAAAAAAAACCGTCGGACATCGTGCCGAACAACAAGCAGTACAACCTGCACAACCGGTGGGAACCAAGTTTAGAAGACCAAATATCTCAGCTGCCAATTCAATTGTGACAAACAGCCGCAACGAAAAGGACTTTGGCGACTGGGTGCATTGCGAATAATTACGTTCAGGTTTGCCTTCACAGGTCCATCCACGATCACCGCCAAAGCAGGTACAGGTGAGCATGCGGCCCAGGTAGACCCGCTCCCAACGCTCGGCCACAGAGTACATCTTCCCATTCACGTTACATCCACCTGCATATGCGCACACGCATGCACGCACGCGCAACAATGAGTACAGTATAATATATAGAACACATAGCATGCGGGCGGTTGTGGCTATGTACATCGGTAATCCAGCGCTGTGGAGACAAACGAGGGTTGGTGGATTACACACATGTTGTGAACCTCCCTTTCATGGGCATTGAGGAACCGTACCCTGGCTTGCCAGGGGAATGTGGTACAGCAAAAATCAGGTTTAGTTAATGTAATCCGTTCCTTCTGTATGGAATAGAGGTATCCCCTCACACGTGTAGCTAATCTCCAGGTGCTCCAGTTTCCACCACCATGTATATAACACTCATTAAGTGGCTGAAAACATCTTAATATATAAGGATCACAGAGCTTAGGCGATTGTTGGCACTGGCTATCTTACAGATTATATGTGGTTTCTCAACATTGTGAGATGTTATTTGCATGAATGACACTATGTACCATTTAAAAACGTATTATGTAAATGTTACACTACGGAACACACCATCTATGACAACAGGCAGGCCCATTAAACCAAGGGCAATTGCACATGACTGAATTAACATTGTGAGAGCACAACTAATATACAGTTATCGATATTTGTCGACCTCAAATTGGGTAAATAAACCAACAGCTGTTGTTGCACAATAGTTAAGGTGCAATCCAATAGGTGATCTTAATCAATATCTGAAAGACAGCGTATTGCAGTGCATCGTAATTGCACGTGACAAAACCCCTGGGAAGGCACCTGATGCCATCACATGGGTGAAACGAGTTGTCACCAAAAGTGCCAACACTGCTTTGAAATGTTCACCCACCGTTAGCATTCCTCCGACAAGATTTAGCCCTCCAATGATTGCGTTTGACTCCACCTACACTGCCCTGAACATCTGGCCCCCTGGGCAGTCTTCACCCAGGGGGGACATGCCCGCCACCTGCAGTGATGGCCAGAATGCGGAGGGGCTAACTGTGTCTCCGAATTAATTATTCAACGTAAAATTGTTCAAATTGATTGACTAAATCCGTAAAATCCCACGTCAGGTTTAACAGCACACGGTTGGATACGTACGGTGCGAAAGAAGTTCAACATGCATGCTACAATTCCTCATACAAGCTAGAGACATTATCAGGGACCTTTTATAAGAGAACATTCCCCTCTATTGAGCTCGTGGCCAGCGCAATTTACCACTCTGCGGGCCCACCACACGAGTTACAGGCGTTGGCTGCGTCATTTTCCAGCCTCCCCTCCACCCCTCTCGTGCTCTCTAGCCAGGGAGCAAACATTCTTACCACAAAATGCATTACTTTGATGTTCACTAGAAAAAGCAGATTTCTATCCTCGTCAAATTTCCACGAACCCGACGTGGAAAGAAGAAACTCGAGGCCGTGGGCACTGTAAACTCTCCCTCGTATGTCGCGTGCCGGAAAATGGCCCGAGCAGAGAGTTTTCCACTTGTGGCAGTGGCTCCAAACTCATTGCTTGTCGTGCAGCCCCAACCACACCTATTAACCGTCTGCGTACGCCTACCGTTAGAGTATTTTATGTATGTTTAACTTCTTTCGCACCGTACGTAGCCAACCGTGATAAATCGGAGGTCTAACGTAAATGTACATTAGGACTGGCAAGAAATTCGGTATAATGAGGAGTGAAACTCAAGTTAGATATACTTCTCTGGAAAACCTGACCGTGATACTGGAAAATGGATGAGAAGCGGGAGAGCTGAGCAAGGTCAGGGAGGGAGGAGGCCACCAAACTAATCCAAACACAAAAAGCAGTTCTAAAGAAATGAGTTTTCAATCTAGATGATTCAAAAGTTCATAGCTTTCTAATATCGGACGAAAGAGCATTCCGGACGCATTTGAAAAGTGCGCAATGCGATGACCGTCTTTGTTTGATGGCGAGCCAAAAGCTGCTACTGCTACGAGGATGACCAGAGTTCGTGTGATGGTTTATGCTCCTTGACGAAATCAGCAAGGTACTACCCTTCATTTGTGCCAAGCAGTTTGGTGTAATGCATGTGACCTTATAAATCAATGTACACAATTTTTTTTACACAAATTTCATGGAGACAGACCTTAAGAGCAATTGACTAAATAGTTTAATTCAATATGTTTGTTTAACCCAGGGGTCGGCAACCAAAATAACAAGAAGAGCCATTTCTTTCCAATTCGGTACAAAATTCAGTATTTCAAGAGCCGCAATGCATCTATGTACATACGTACATATCGTCAAGAAGCAGCCCGTAAAGAGCCGCATGCGGCTCCGGAGCCGTAGGTTGCCGACCCCTGGTTTAACCAAAAAAGCCTCACCGACTCTCAAGACTCTTTCAGGAGGGTCCTGCCAAAAATGTTTTTGCAGTAAGGGCTCGGTGATTGCTTTGTACATTTCAATCGATGAATTTGCAGTAATATTTATTTTTTGTAACTTGAACCATGACAACAGCCCGCAACAACAGCCAACCCTTGCAAACGACCTCACGGGATCTCTAACGTCCACCGCGAAACCGAAGGCGCGCGGCGTCGTTGCGCTTTGGTACTCGCGCGGTAAAAACCGCACCACTAGATTCGAACCATGAACCCCTGCAACAAGCGGGCGAACGCGCCACCGCTCGGCCACGTACATGCTTTAAAAACACTTAAAACACTCACTCGTATAGAATGCACGAATCAACTGCAATCATTACGACCGCCATGCAGCCCCCATACTCTTTTTTCCCCCGTCACGCGTGAGGACACAAGACCCAGGGCCTTCCAGCCCGCGCGAGCCATACAAGGCAAGGAAGCAAGGAAATGCCATTCTAATTCAATTTAAGTGATTTCAGTGGGGGGTGGAGGGGGGAGTCAGCAAACCCGCTTGCTAGAGCACGAGCAACTCGGCAACAGGAGAAATTATGAAAATACCAAATACCGAAATTGTCAATAACGGTTATACTTTAATAAAGCTGACGTAAAATAAACAACCTAACAATGCATTTACGTCGTAGTTAGAAGAACGTCACATTTCCACTCTGGCGGAAGGGGAACAATCTCCGAGAATGGCAACCAGTGAGAAAATGGAACAATCGGTACTCATTTTTGATAAGCCAGACAGGAGATCAACCCAGGCTGGAATATCATACAACAATCTCATAACTGCAAGAAGTTACCAACTAACCTATACTCTCGTTACGGTATTACAAACAATAACACTGTACCAATGTAAACAAAAATTACAATACCATGGTATAATTGAGAACAATGGAGTGGCAACACACTGGACTCAAAAAACCTGGCGAACAGAGTCCGGTTCCCGCATACAGCCAGCAACCATGGCTGGTGATATCTAAAACAATTCTGGACATCATCTCTTCACCAACCTCTACGAACCTCTACTAAATTAAAAACGAATTTCTTTAGAACTGGCTTTTGTGTTTAGTTTGTTGTGCTCTCACAGCAGCTCCGATTAACTTGGTTGGCTGTGTACGGTGGCGAAAAAAGTCCAACATACATGCATAATAAGACCACCATTGCAAAAGTATGATCAAAAAAACCGCGACGAGTATCAGACGGTTTCAGTTCAGAAGTGGATTGACAAAGGGCGAAACATTGTAATTCTCTGCAGTGAATTGTAGTGCCCCAAGTGGCTGCAGGGGTACTGCAAACCCATGATATACAACTTGATAACGAAAACCACGCAGATTCTTACACGCAATTAAATGCATGAATCAGGCGTAGGATGCCACTCAAGTTTGTCGTGTTCAAGGTCGTGCCTCCTGGTTTTATTCATTTGCCTGTTACGCTGAAACACAGCCTGTTTAAAGACAAGCAACATTTACTGGTTGCTCAGAGTTAAACAATGCATTAGAGTAAATACATACGAGTCATTGAGGCAGATGCAGAGAAGAATCGGACAAGATCCTAAGCAATCTGTAAATACGAACCAAATCGAATGAGAGTCCCAGCTGTTGACTTTTACTCAAAAAAAGTAACAAATGCAGGGGAGGGAGGAAGAACACCGAAACTTTGCTTTCCAGATGCATCCTGCGGGGCACCTTAATCAGGAGCAGAATAATTAAAATGTATCTATGCATCGTTCCACCCCTACCTAAAAAGAGCAATCAAGCATACATGCGAACATGTTGCAGATGTTATGAGCGAGTCATTGAGGTCACACGGGTTTAACGCCATTTCTAAAGTCTTGTAAAAATGGCAGCTAGCCGTCCTGAAACAAGGGGTAGGAATTTATTGAAAACAGCTTTGTTGTTTTATAAAACTAAAACTTGTACTTGGGGGATATTTCCTGATTCCTGTCTAGTTATAGAGCCAGCTTTGTGGCAAGGAGGTGTAACGCTTCAGTGAAAATTAACATTTACAGTACAATATGCAGAGTTTGGTACAAACAATAGATATAACATGCACAAATTCGTGCACGTCAATAAGATTTAATTAAACAAAAATAAGGGCAAAAAAGTGAACAAGGACTTGTATTTTTTACTATTTATAATCCAGCCGGGTGAGTGCCAGTAGTGGTTCGAGTAGCCATCTGTGAAAGGGCTTTATAGCTCATCGGATTCTTCCAGTATAAACAAAATGTTATGATTCTGAGTGTGCAGCTCGCGATTGAAAGGTGGCCGGTTCAAATCCTAGCCAAGGGTAGTCTCGGCCCTTCACGTCTCTCCTGGGTCAATAAAACGAGCAGCAGCTATATGGGAAGCCACTGGCTCGAACAGTAAATATTCTCGATTGAGCAGGAAACCACATTGACGCCTCGTGACCACAGGCCAGTGGCTGCGACCTGTCAGGATGGCAGGCTTTGTGAACCTCTTTTCCCATGCGACCGTCAACACGGCCACAGCAGCCCGCGAACACCGTGGGGAGGCGAAACTTTCATCGGTGCCCCAGGAGTGATCTCATTTCTCAACGAAGCGAGATTATCCTTCACACACCACCGATGCTCGTTAAGGCGACCTTTGATGCCATAATTTCACGTGTACGGAATTAGGCCATAGGTGGTGGAATAAAATCATGGAATTCTTTCACGGAGGCCACAAACAGCATGGGAGCTGGGAGGGGGGGAGGTGGTCCAGTGCCGTTGCTGGTGCTGTTGCACTCCACCAAACCGTGTCACTACGTGGGTTTTCACACGTTCGCGGAGGTTTCACGCTGGCGGCTGCAGGCCTTGACGCCGCAGACGACCAAGCTCCAAAGTCTCGTCGGTAGCTCATCACCAACACTCCTGCTGCATACCAGTACTGCCATTATCTCCTCTAACTTAGAGAGGGGGCAGTGCGGAGGCTACAAAAACATGAGGGTGGAGACACCTGCCCAAGGTTAAGGACCAGGCTCTCACCACTTATGATCCAAGCTACTAATCGGGCAGCCTCAAGAGAGCACTTACTACCTACCCATTCTCGGGACTATTATTATAACAATGACTAATAATTACCATTGTGAAATATCTTGCCCCTCCGAGGACGGTGTACCTCTTATTAACCCTCCCCAGCCCAAAGGCACACTTCCCACACTGCCTGAGCAAAATAGGCTTGAGACAAAATGGAAGAAATCGAGCCTTGACATCCACTACCAGAACTGGAAGGTTCACATTAAGTTGTCTCGGTCAGCTCAGGCAAAGCCAAAATCGGAGCTCTATTTTACTCTGATATCAAATGTTGCTGGATAGACATCGTGGACCGTTTAAATGTAGAATGACCCAGTTAATAATTTGTGTACGTTACTACACCTCTGCCATTTAGAGCGCCTAAAATATCCCGACGGATTACTAATGTAGAGCTGCAAAAACTGTCCAATTTAGAGGCATTTCTTTATTTGCAACCTAAACAAGTAAACCTAACTTTACTTCACTATATTAATGTACAAAATAGTAATATGATACCATGCAGTACTATTTGTTTTTACATCCACATGTAATGATTATAAACAATGTATTAATGGCCTACATCAAGTTGTTTTTTGCAAATTGAGTTATGTTAAGAATAGGTGTTAGGATGTTCAAACATGAAATAGATATACCTTTATCAAGGAATCAAGTCTGCATTAACCACTGGTGAGACTAAGCCATAAATAACCCTGTCTGTAGTGTAGGCCCATCATTTTCAAAGAATGCATATATTATCAGAGCATGTTTGTTTGCATGTTTTACACAAGTACGTGTAGTTAATGCTGACTTGATTCCTTGCAAAAGGTGTCTATTTGGCGTTTGAACATCTTAACACCTCCTGTTTTATTACCATAAAGGGTAAATACAGCCTATTCTTACTTTTCATAATTTGATAAGAGTTTTTTTTTATTCGTGGGAGAAAGTTTCCATCTACTAAAATCATAACCATTGCGCAAATCCTAACGATCGAAACAGAATGTGCCCAAGATAAGCCTTGGGTGATTTTCAAGGCTTTCAAGAAGGGTCCCATATCATCATGTTTGGACCAATATAATTGAGTGCGTGTGTGGCATGTTGCAGTAAACTGGTGTATCCGGGGTGATACCCACACACAAACAAAGGGGGTTACCACTCAACACAGCTGTCTCAGCCTGCACAGGGGGTCAGAAACCAAAATAACAAGAGACATGTTTTAATGCATGTCAATACGAGACGGCGGTCCTTGATAACTAACGTCACGAAGCCAGTCCTGAAAGAGCCACCGCATGCGACTCCGGAGCCGCAGGTCGCTGACCCCTGCCCCAACCCCATCCGCTCCACACCTACAACTTCTGACAAGCCTTGGCAGTCACCCATCCAAGTACTAACCAGGCTTAATTTGGGGTAGCTAGCAACTCCCAATCAACCCACTGCGTTTTGAGTTTAGTTTGTTGTCCCTTCCCCTGCACCTCCGATTAGCATGGTTAGCTACGTATGGTGCGAAAGTAGTTCAATGTAAAACATGCATTAAATTCGCTGGTCTAAAAAGAAAGTAACGTTTCAGCGTTGTGTCAATGCGCAACACAAGCCCACAATTCGTCCGTCTCCATTATTATTCTTCCACAAGAGCGTCAGGCTGCAGCACCCACCCTTGCACACAAGTTCCGTGACAATTGGCCGCATCATCGCAACTTACAATGTCTACCTTGTACGCCGTAGAACAGTACTTGCAAAGGTACTTGAAAGTGCATTTTTTTTTTACTACTCGGTAAACCATTCTTACAAAGTATCGCACACTACAGAACTATACGCGAATCACATACAAACGGTTACATTCACGAATAATCCAAAATTGACAAATATGTACATAGAACTTACAAGTCTAAACACAAAAATAAGAACATCTGATTCATATAAAAATAAAAAGCCCACAATCATTAATAAAGACCATACATGTGTATATATATATAAAACATGTGACTTTTTGGGTAATAGCCCTTCTTCAATAACACCACCTTCATGTTGTGCTGTGACCAGGGGTCAGCAACCTGCCGCTCCGGAGCACTGCTTATTTATTATATGGACCACCACATACCTGTCAACCCATACGGTTTACCCGTATTCTTCTACATGGAAATGAGTTCAGGTCCATGTCGTAAAGCCGTTTCAATACGAGCAAAACAAATTTTGTCTATTTGTTTGTGTTTCTCCCTTGTGATGGGACTTTGAAGGATGAACGCTGAGATTTATAAGGGCACGGGGTGACCAACAAGGTCTGAATTGGTCTGTAAGAACGTAGGCACTGATAATGGGATGACAGGTATGTAATCAACATGCATTGCAGCTCTTGAAACAGAAGTTTCTTGTTTACCGAATTCGAAAACAGATGTCTCTTGTTATTTTGGTTGCAGACCCTTGGCTATGCCGAATGTGTTAAACTTTGTTTATTGTGCTTGTACACCACTGCCAACGAAGCAGCATCAACATCATTTATCTCTGTCATGCAACTCGGCGAAGGACAGATAGCGTGTGTAAAACGTGCAAATCGTCTTTTTAAATCGACTCCCACTATACCACGGTAGCGAGACGTCAGCTTCCTCGCCTGGTATGCAGGAGGTCGTCAGTTTGATCCCGACACTGACGCCTGCTGCTGTATATTTGGAGTTTGCATTTTAGAATCAACATGCGTTTAGAGTATTTGGCTGCTATAAATTTCCACATGAGCCACTTCGTTGAGCTATCATTTGTGGGCAGGTCGCTTCTGAAAAAGAGATATATAGTTCAGTGGACCTTATCTGGTAAAAATAAAAAAATAGTGTAAATCTTTTAAATAGTTTATGCCCGTAGCAGTTCAGGTTGCACGCTTATTTAGTTTAATAAGGTGAAAGAAATCAAGTGACCAGGATAGTATCATTTGCATGATGGCACGTCTGTATGGTGAACTCCTTTCGCACCGTACAAAGCCAACCGCGCCAATCGGATGGTGGCTATGATGATGTGATGATGATGGAGGAGTGATGACGACGTTAATTATGAGGGTGGCGTTGATGCCACGTTGGTGATGTTGTTGGGTCCATAAAGGAGTCGTTCAGAAGTCGTTGCCATGGCCACATAAGCAGTTAATTAACGTGAACCAGATGTTGGTGGGAAAAGTTATTTACTATTATCTAAGTCAGGGGTCGGCAACCAAAAACAACAAGAGCCATTTTTTTTCGAATTCGGTAAAAAAACTCAATATATCAAGTACTGCAATGCAATGTGAACACGAGACGGTGGTAGTCCTTTATAAATAACATTACGAAGCACAGAAGTCCTTATAGAGCCGCTGCATGCGGCTCCAGGAGGGCCGAATGATACAATAGGCATACAAAAAAATTGACCCATGTGTTTTTTGTTTGTTTAATGAAAAGGAACAAAATATTTCTATAGCAAGAATAAGAACGGTGGATATACAAAGAGGCAGACATGACAATGTCAATCGGTTTTTTTTTTGCACAAGGCGAGAGAAATTAACACCGGAGATTAACTTTCCGATATTGTTTTTTCATTGCAAATTTACCAAATTCCATCTTCAAACGGTGTTCCCGCCCCACACACAACCTCATTCTCGAGAGAGAGGAGTGCAAGAGAAAACAAAGCGGCGTTGTTGCCCTATGGTTGATCGGAGTCGGTGCTTCTCTCTCAGCTTTAGCTTGCAACAACAAGTTAGTCATTCACATTTGGGGGGCAGTAGTCAGTGACCGACCGCATAAAGTCATCACTGAAAGCCGAACGAAACAGAAGTTGCCCAAGGTGCCTCCAAGAACCTTCATGGGGGCCCACAAGAACCTTCATGGGGGCCCACAAGAACCTTCATGGGGGCCTCCAAGAACCTTCATGGGGGCCTCCAAGAACCTTCATGGGGGCCTCCAAGAACCTTCTTGGGGGCCTCCAAGAACCTTCATGGGGGCCTCCAAGAACCTTCATGGGGGCCTCCAAGAACCTTCATGGGGGCCCACCAAGAACCTTCATCGGGGCCCACCAAGAACCTTCATCGGGGCCCACCAAGAACCTTCATTGGTGCCCCCAAGAACCTTCATTGGTGCCCCCAAGAACCTTCATGGGGGCCCACAAGAACCTTCATCGGTGCCCCCAAGAACCTTCATCGGTGCCCCCAAGAACCTTCATCGGTGCCCCCAAGAACCTTCATCGGTGCCCCCAAGAACCTTCATCGGGGGCCTCGGGAGCAGCAGGTTGCCGACCCCTCCCCATGGCTCTGAAGTGAACCCACAAAACGTGCCGCTTGGAGGCACCACGCGACTCACAACATATCGGGGCCCCCCTCCTCCTCCTCAACAACGAGACGATCGTTCAGTCGACTGTACAACGCAGTAATTATAGACTGTAGCTTGCACCAAGCCGAAGTGTGTACATGGTACAGTCGTTATAGACTGTAGCTTGCACCAAGCCGTAGTGTGTACATGGTACAGTCGTTATAGACTGTAGCTTGCACCAAGCCGAAGTGTGTACACGGTACAGTCGTTGTAGACTGTAGCTTGCACCAAGCCGAAGTGTGTACACGGTACAGTCGTTATAGACTGTAGCTTGCACCAAGCCGTAGTGTGTACATGGTACAGTCGTTGTAGACTGTAGCTTGCACCAAGCCGTAGTGTGTACACGGTACAGTCGTTATAGACTGTAGCTTGCACCAAGCCGTAGTGTGTACACGGTACAGTCGTTGTAGACTGTAGCTTGCACCAAGCCGAAGTGTGTACACGGTACAGTCGTTGTAGACTGTAGCTTGCACTCCTAGGTTGGTCCTATTGCGTGGGCAACCGTGACGGTGTTTCTATGAAGTGACCGTGGTTTCTTCATCTATGAATAAAACCATAAACCATCATCTATGAACAACCCGTCTCCCGCCACGGGAACGTGGAATTTCCAACACCGGAGCACGGAACGTCTGTGACCGGGGGGACGCGATCGAGTGATGATTTGCGGAGCCCTATAACTCATTACGCGACCTGTAACAACTCAAAACTCCGACTTATCTCGTGGATAATAAGAACACAACACATTAACGCCGACACCAACTTAGGAACCCGACTAAATTCCGATTAATTAAAATACACAAATAAAACAAAGTGGTAACAAACGATTTAAAGCCAAACATGGCAAACGAAACAATTACCGGCAACACAAATAAGAGGAAACTGGTGTTGGGGGGTCGATAAGGTCACGGAAACTTTGTTGGGAGCTGCCAAAAAGTAGTGAGACTAGCAGCACCGATGAAGGCACGGCACACGAAGGGGAGGGGGGCCAGCACCACGCCCGGCCGCCTTTGTCTCCCTAGTGGCGTTGATTACACACCGCACCGGGCTCTCATTTTAGACATCAGAATATTTATTGTTGGAGGAATCCGATGAGCTCTCATGCTCCGTTTCACAAATGTCCAGCAAGGGGCAGGTCAGAAAGTTACAACAATACAATAAACACAATAGCGGTCCAAAATACATGAAAGTTAAACAAATAACTTGAAACATATACACAGAAAACGAAGGCCAAGTCGAACTAGGGGGGGGAACCATGACTGGTACAGATATTCATCACTGTTATCTGTTGTTTGGCCGTGAGCGGGGATGGAACTCGGGTTCGTAGCGCAACGCGCTAACCGCTGCACCACCGCTCCCCCACACGGACCCACGCACGGTAAAACAGATAAATAAGGAATACTTTGCGCTGCAAACACGAAGCATACCGCTGGTAAATACATATCACAAGTCTCGTATTTATATGCCTTCCGTCACCCGAAAGTCGATTTTGACAAAATAAAATTGACGGCCGGGAAAACAAAAACAAGTAGCGCCTAAAGAAGTAGATCTTAGCGGCACCACTTTTGACCGAGCTGGGAGCCACAGCGCCGACTCGGGCTACGGTGCAGGGGGCATGGCAGGGCAGCAGCAGCAGCAGGGCACGGCAGGGCAAGGCAAGGCAGGGCAAGGCATGTAAGGGCAGCGAACGGGGTATTGTGGCATGGCATGATAAGGCAGCAACAGGGCAGGGCAGGCTCTCTCACCTTGCGCCAGGGAGGGTCCGCTATGCACGGGGGTGGAGGAGCCCGCCCCCGGTTGCTGCTCCTGCGGCTGATGTGGCGGCTGATGTGGCGGTGGAGGAGGGGGCTCTGCCCGGAGCCCGCGGGCCACCACCAGCAGCAGCAGAGCGAGCAGCGCCATCAGCGCGCCGCGAGCCGCCATGCCCCTCCGTGGGTGGGTGGCTCGAGTCGGCGGCTTAGAAGAAGATCCTCGTCCTCCCTCGTGGCGAGTCGACAGTCACCGCGGGAGTCGTCCTTGTCAAGGGTCCCCACCCCACGCCGTCTCTCGGCTCTGAAAGGCGGGGAGGGAGGGAGGAGGAGGGGGTGGTGATCACAGACACCGCCGCGTTACCGTGGAATGTGTCGATGTGCGTTGTACTTCTATTGCACCCGCACGGAGCCCAACCGCGCTGATCGGAAGTTATGAAGGAAGCGACGTCGGTGCCACCGCCGGCGTCCTCGATAGCGAATCCATCACAAACATCTCTCGCTCACTCGCACCAAACTTCATTCTCTCTCTCCCGTCACCAAGACGCCGCCACCACCACCACAAGCGCCATGTGGTGCGCGCCGCACAGACGGACCCCCCCCCCCTCTTGTCCACGGAGCGCCGCAAGAATGCGCCGTAAATTACATGGGGAGGGATGGCGAGAAGGGGGGTGGTGGTGGTGGTTGCCGTCTTTCTTCGCACTTACGTTTTGCCACGACCGCTGTGTAATAGCGGAAGACTTGGGGGGGGGGCGAGTCAATGGAGGGAGCGGCGGACGAACGCGGGGGGGGGGGGGTCGCTGCTGCTGCTGCCGGTGACTGCGTGGAGCGCTCGGGTGGCGGGCTGCGAGCCTCGGTGGTTATATAGGGGCCTCCTCCTCCTCCACAACCTTCTTACTCCTCCTACTACACAACCTTCTACTCCTCCTCCACCACGGCCACCACCAACCACCTCCACAACCACCAGCAACCTCCTCCTGCTCGTCTGCTCTCTGCTCCACCACCAATCCTACCAACTCCCACCCCCCCTACTCACCCACCCGCTACTCACCCACCCGCTACTCACCCACCCCCATTCACTACTCACCGCCGCCCCACCACCAAATACCCCAATTTACCCTTTCGCTTCCAGAGCCCCCTTCCCCCATACAGCGTCGTATCCACTCCAGACTCGGAGCTCAGCGGAAAAAAAATCGCTCCCCCAACCACCACCACCACCCCCCAACCACCACCACCCCCCAACCACCACCACCCCCCAACCACACCACCCAACCCCCAACCACACCACCCAACCCCCAACCACCACCACCCCCCAACCACCACCACCCCCCAACCACCACCACCCCCCAACCACCACCACCCCCCAACCACCACCACCCCCCAACCACCACCACCCCCCAACCACCACCACTCCCCAACCACCACCACTCCCCAACCACCACCACCCCCCAACCACCACCACCCAACCCCCAACCACCACCACCCCCCAACCCCCAACCACACCACCACCACCCCCCAACCACCACCACCACCCAACCCCCAACCACACCACCACCACCCCCCAACCACCACCACCCCCCAACCACCACCACCACCCCCCAACCACCACCACCACCCCCCAACCACCACCACCACCCCCCAACCACCACCACCACCCCCCAACCACCACCACCACCCCCCAACCACCACCACCCAACCCCCAACCACCACCACCCAACCCCCAACCACACCACCACCACCCCCAACCACACCACCACCACCCCCCAACCACCACCACCCCCCAACCACCACCACCCCCCAACCACCACCACCCCCCAACCACCACCACCCAACCCCCAACCACACCACCACCACCCCCCAAACCACCACCACCCCCCAACCACACCACCACCACCCCCCAACCACCACCACCCCCCCCCAACCACCACCAGCACCCCCCAACCACCACCACCACCCCCAACCACCACCACCACCACCCCCCAACCACCACCACCACCCCCCAACCACCACCACCACCCCCCAACCAACCACCACCACCCCCCAAACAACCACCACCACCCCAACCACCACCACCACCCCCACCACCCCCCCCCCAACCCCCCCACTCCCCTGGCCCCGTTCCCTCCTCAATTTCCCTGCCCCCTCGTACAGACGCGACGTCTAGCGAGCGGTGAGCAATATGGGGGGGGGGGTGGAGTGGGGGGGGAAAGAGCAACTTGTGTAGAAAAAAAAATCATGCCGAGGTGGTTTCCGGATGAAATCACGTCTCTGTCGCAAGCCCAACACACAAAGGCGGCGGCGCGGCTCGCTGCTGTTGTGAGCTCTGCACGCGCTGCTGGGTGATGTGGACGAGGTGGTGGGGGGGGGAGAGACGCGTGCCTCTTAAACTCCGTCGGAGCCGATCTCAGACGCAGTCGAGACACTGCTTAGACGCAACAAATGCCAAAGGGACACACACGCGGCGCGCTGTCAGACGCGCTTCTGTGGCCGTCTGGAACGCTCTTGCATCCGATATTAGGAAGCACTGGGAGTTATGCACTTTTAAATAATCTCGATTGAAAAGTAATTTATTTAGAACTGCCTCTTGGTAGTTTAGTTTGTTGCCCCCCCCCCTGCACCTCCGATATAGCACGGTTGGCTTAGTACGGTGCGAAAGAAGTCCAATACACACACACCTGAATGTTTGATGGCTGTTCACGACGATTTGCTAATTAACGCGCACCAACAACGGCTCCATTCCCCATGGGGCTCCACTTTCGCAAACCCGCAGTGACCAGCGAAGTGAAGTATGGTCAAACAGCCCCCCACACTCCACCCATGAGTGAAAGGCTCAAGGCTGAGACCTTCATCCAGAAGTTGATTAATTGAGAGCTGTAAAAGACGAGCGGATGTGTGGCGTGCTTCTGTGATGGCACGTGCGTTCCGACTCGCCGCTTCCTGCCCATTGTCGGCTAATTGATTATTGCCACAATCCACGCCACGGATATAATCAAAGCATTGGGGTTGTCACGCCGTGGCGATACTAAAAGCTCCGCGAAGCCCAAACAGAGGCAGCTATTTTCAAATGTTTTCTCCAGGTCCCACGGGCGCACCAATCACCTAACGCAGCCAATGACAACGATTAACAATGATAATCGAACAAAGTTTTGCTGGCTGGTTGGCTGGCGGGACGGTCAGTCACGTGCAAAAAGACACGCGGGCTGCTCGTACTGTGTATAGAAATGCGACTTAAGTTGTGTTAAACAAAATATATAACTTCGGATGATGAATGGCAGCTTCTAGAATCGAATATTGTGTTACAGCTCCTTACCAATCGACTGCTGGATGAAAGTCTACCCACGATGCGTCTATCATGGGGGTTGTTTGACCATACTTCACCACGCTGGTCTGTGCGAGTTGGTGAAGCGGGGGGAGGGCAGGGGGGGTTGGGGGGAGGCGTTGCAAAACCGGTTCAGATATCACTAAATCACTCGCAAATGATGTTAGGGGTGGCCGAGAACGGCCTCTAATCATAGCCGATGGTAATATTACTGCACAGACCCAGGCTCTATAGGGCCGGTGAGAAAGATGGTGGTGGTGGTAAGGCTGATGCGTCACTGCGTAATTGTCCCCTATCAGTCGTGTCGAGTTCCGTCTGCTTATTAGGAGAAGAAGAAGCAGCCCTTCCTTGCCCACGGCGATCCGTTGGGAATGGGTGCGGCTCTGAACGGGAGGCACTCTTACGGATGGCTCGGAGATTGTACGATAAGTGAAATCATTCTCCGAAGCAGTTTCACAATCTACCACGGGCTCCATTAGCGTAGATGGCAGGTACAACTGCATCTGCAGCACGGTGTCCCCCCGTTGTCTCTTCGACCACCAACAACATCCCCCAACTTTAATGACCCTTCTGTCATGGAAAGCGCGCTCTCTGTCGACGCGGCCTTCGTGAATAGGGGCCACATGCGGTGCGATTTAAATGCCCGGGCGACACACGCACACAACGCCGTCCCGGTAGGTGGCCTTTGTATGCGAGCATGTGTGTTGAACTTCTTTCGCGCCGTACGTAGCCAACCGTGCTAATCGGAGATGCGGGGGAAAGGACAACAAACGAAACGCACACAAAAAGCAGTTTTAAAGAAATTAGTTTCCGAACTAATTTCTTTCTTTAACCCAGCGAGTGGGATTATTGTGCGTATCCGGGCGGGCGGGGGTACCCACCACCACCCATCCACGTCAACAGGCAAACTACCACACAGAAAACTCGGATCAGAGCTATCGATGGGCACAATGAACAATGCACGATCAGCGGCTCAGTGACATCTGAACCGGTGCCGAGCGTCCTCAGGGTTGACTCAGCCTTAACTGAGCAGTACCTGGTGCGGTGTGTAACTCTCAACACTGGGGAGACAAAGGCGGCCGGGCGTGGCGCTTGTCCACACCAATGCCTCGTGGGCCGTTGCGGTCCTTAATAGGTGCTCGCTAACACCACTTGGCCCCAATGTACGTACGCATAGGAAACGGGGGGGGGGGGGTGAAGCCTCGATAATAATTCGTCTACATTGACCTTCAAATTAGTTAGATAGTCCGTCGGTGGACTATCTGTTTGCTTAAACACGTTAATATTATTAATCCTTGATCGTTTCTGCGTGGATTAAATATCGGCCGTTCTATAGGATTCGGGGGGGGGGGTGCATCAGGCGAACGTACGCAGGTGGGGGGGGGGGTAAAAAGTCCGCGTTGTACAGAGAGGGGGGGTCAAGTTTTGACGGATTTTTGCGAACCTACTAAATGGATGGCCCCAAAGGGCGCGCTGCGTAAACATGGGTTAATGCAGCGCGGCTATTATCGGGCATACAGTTCAACTACATACTCCGGTACCAGTAATGTAGAAATAAAACAAAGCTCACGGCGTAAGTCTGTAGAATAGGTCAACGTTTCCATTAGCAACAAAACAACTCAACACATTCATACATCACACACTATTGGCCTTAAAATAAATATGAAAGGCGACGTTTCGGGCAATGGCCCTTCTTCATAGCATACAGAGGCCAAAAAAATGTAGCGGAGATATATCACTGCAATCTTCACCACCGCACCGTACAGAACATGATGCAGTGTTCAGCGACAGGAGATGTGGAGAGGGTTACAAAAACTACACCCTCACCACGAGCGGGCGCGTTCAGCCACCGGTAAAACTTGAAGCGCAACTCAGCACCACCGTCTCCAAACAGGACTGCAACCCCACAAGGGGAGGCTCATGAACACTATGGAGCATACCATGTAGGTGGTACAGAGCGGGGGTGCGTGTGTTTCAAGGGAGGTAATGGTCTATTCCAATGTAGAGTGATTTTCATGTTCGCTTAATGATTCGCTCGTGTTCGTGAGTATTGTGTGTTCAGGAGACAATGAGAGCTCAGTTCAACAGCGCTACCTACAATTCAACGTGCCTGCAACATTTCAAACACATGAGTCTACGACTCTACGTAGTAATGCGTTTTCTTCGTCGTATTGATGGGGTTGTGACTCAATATCTAATGATAGGTAATTTTTCACTTTCCAAATTAATAATAAAGTTTTTTTTGGGTTAGATCGCTTACATGTAAATGTGTCGTACGCCCACCTCCACCCGACGCAACAAATTCGTAAGGTTTGTCACGTAAACAATAAAACCAGCCACCAGTGTGTTGGAGAGGAAACCCACAACATGTACAATTCAAGTACGACGTTTTGCTGGTGATTACAACCACCTTCATCAGGCGATTTGCCAGAATTGTGAAGAAGTCTTCCTTCATAAAACTGTTTATTAGGAAACATTTTATCAGGCCCCATGGTGTAAAGTGCAGTCTCAAACTCAAATTATCCACTCTCTCTCCGGTCTCTATCTACATGCCATGAAGACGGATAATTGCCCGAAACGTCGCCCATTATATATTTGACATTTGAAGGCCATGGTGTTATTAACGAATGTGTTCAGTGTTTTTGTTGTTTTGTGCTTGTGCACGAATACCAATGCAGCATCATTAGCAAATAGTTTGTAGACGGTATTTGTTATGTTAAATCAGATCGATATTCTTTGTACAGAATCTGTCTTCCTTGAACATTGCCATACGTATTTACCATTAACGCGTTTACTGTGTAATATGAAACTAGACTTAAAGCTTTCGTGACTACAGGAATGCATATTATTTGGGTCTTTCGGTAAAGCCACGTAGATAAAACAAAATAAAAAATGTTATTATTTCTATTATTTTTCTATCTACGTGGCTTTGCCGAAAGACCCAAAGAATATTAAACTACTGTATTAAGCCACTCGGAAATTGTAAAGTGATCTTTATTGGTAAGATGTAATCAACTGATTTCTTTAGAACTGTTTTTGTGTTTATTTTGTTGTCCTTCCCACGCACCTCCGATGAGCGCGGTTGGCTACGTGCGTTGTGAAAGAAGTTCAACACACACACCGTACATGCAATCGATCGGATTCATTGTTCAGTGTTGTCGCAGCACCATTACAATTATCGCCTAATTGGCGGTTGTCCCAGTTTACTTATTAATCAACTGAGAGCATTGATAATCCTGGCCGCGCCACTCCCTTACCCGATTCCAACTAACCCGCACTGACAAGCGTCGGTGAAGTATGGTCAAATAATCCCCAAGACCGACACGGCACGGGGAGGGCTGCATCCGAACAAAGGCTGCATATATTGTGCTTAACACCGTGTGTATGCTACGCGCGCCTGTAAAATACAATAGTACTATTAAACTAAACACATTTATTTTTTACCAGGTAAGGGCCACTGAGCTATATAGTTATTTTTCAGAAGCGACCTGTCCACAGATGATACCTTAACGAAGTGGCTTATCACGTGGAAGTGTATAGCAGCAAAATACTCTAAACGCGTGATTTTGATTCTAAATGTGGAGGGGAAAAACCGGAGGAGCCGGAGAAAACGCCACGCGACCACGGGGAGAGAGACACCGCAAACTCCAAATAAACAACAGGTCGGGATCGAAGCCACGACCTCCTGCACACCAGGCGAGGTGGTTAACATCTCGCCACCGTGGCCCCCAATACGAGAGCGGGTGGGGGGGGCATTGATTTTAGAGTTTTCACTTGCCCAACAGTCTGTTAAGGCTTTGATATGGGGAACATCTCCAAATCAGCAGTTTCTCTGAGCTGCCACCATCTCTAACAATTGTCACACAAATGAGTCATTTCTGCACATCTCTAGAATGCCGATTGACTATTGCAGAAATGTACGAAAAACAATTCCATTTACCGGCAGATTAAAGTGAATGTTAGTGTAATCCATATCACCACGCGAAGTGCGTGCGATTGTTTTCTATACTAATTAATACGATACCGTAGAACAGTTAAACATCGAAGAATGCTCGTTATTTTCACGAGCAGCGTCAGTCCTGAAGCCGTTTAAACTATTAGCCTAACTAGAGTAGGCAGCTTAAATCGGGTGTCTCTCTACTCGCATCAGAAACGCGTAACGGGAATGCACGGATATGGCCGCAGGATGTTAATATGCAGAGGATCGGAACCATTTCCATCACAAGCATAGGGCCAGTTGAGGACGCAACGTGTCTCCTGACAAAGGAATACCTGCGAAACGCGCAGGAAGCCACAGAGTATACGTAACGTCTTCAGCACACGGCTAGTTTTGTTGTGCTTGTCATCCATGGCCTATGGGGAGAATACGTCTGTCCTGTGCATTGTTAGCCCGTGTCGTCTCTGGAAAAGGAAAAAAGGCCCGACAAGTATGTCTCACCGCAGACAAGCCACGGAAGTCACGTCTCGAATTCGAGACGTCACAGATATCGAGTTATCAGCGCAAAACTATGGGACGGGCTCTTTAATAGATAACTCGGAAGAGCAGGGCAGTGGTAACAAATGTGCGTGCGAGAAGCCTGCAGCATCATCATTGTTAATTGACAACATATTTTTCAAATGACTTGGTGAGATAAAACATTTTTTATGTGTATTCGCGTATTATAAAAAAGGGATTTGTTTATCTTTCCTATACTTTGCACATGCATCGTGTTTTTGTACTGTTTATTGTTGTAACATTTTGAAACCTGTCCCTACTGGACATCTGTGAAAAAAAAGCTTTAGAGCTCATCGGATTCCTCCAGTATCAATAAATATTCTGATTCTTATTTGTTAGTGCAAAGTCACAAAGTAAATGTAAGAATAATTAAAAAGAGCGCGCGTGTGCGTTTGTATGGGTAGAATCCTTGAAAATTGTACGCTTGTAATTACGCTGAGAGGCAGATAGAAACACGTGGACAAGGGAACAATCACAACTCAGAGACATCACAGGGACTGTTCGGGAATGAGCATACGGGAGCTGGGACACGACACGCCAATGGGCTGAGACTGGTCGTGGGATTGCAGCCAAAGGATGGAATACGTGAACACGAGGATGAGCGGCGTGCAAGGGAATGGAGCAGTTTTGAGAGGGTGGCATCGCAGGGGCAACAAGGTGGCGGGTGGCGAGGACGAGGTGGGGCATCCTTCATCCAGCAGTGGACAGAGCATGCCTGACGATGACCGCGCCGGGTAGGGCCACGGTGAGCGGCTTTCACGCACATCGACGATGCCGCGGCATTTGCGTTTCGCCGCGGAATATGAACATCGGGGACGGTGCGTCGCTTCTGCCGTCCATCGGGGGACACGTTCATCTGAGGCTTCAGCCTCACATTCCGCTGACGTGCGCCAAGTTTTATTTTCAGGCGGATGCCGGATTTGGGGGGGGGGGGTCCTCGCAAATATTGGAAACGTGAACTCGCACGTTCGCCGCACGCTGCCGCGGTGTTTGACTTCGTCTCCCACCCCGCCGCACACGGCGAATCGCCTAGCAACCGCGACGGTGACACGCAGATTAACACCAGATGCGTCGGACTGGGTGAACCTTTCTCGCCTTCGCCGTTCATGTGGTGAACCTTTGCCGTTCATGCGGTGAACCATTGGGTGAACTTTCTCGCCTTCGCCGTTCGTGTGGTCACTTGCTCCGTCGTCATCGGGCAGGGTGTGCAAAAGCCACACAGCTCTCCCCCTCTCTCTCTCTCCGGAAGCCCTCTCATTGTAGCGGACAGACCTCGACATTGGCATTTAGCTCCCGAGTTTCCATCGTCAAGAGGAAGAAGAAGCAAGTGTGTCGGGGTGATGGCGTTGATGGCTGGTGGCACCATTACCACTGTGCGAAATAAAATACTCGTGTTATGTATAGTGCCGCGGTCAAGTCGAGTAAATTTTGTTTTCGTTTGCGTACGCCTGTCTGGAACACATTTCCCACTCAAAGCGTCACCACATTAGTCGTGTCGCGTCAAGACATTTTCCGTGAGGTCTCTCTCTTTTCGGTTGCTTCCATTTTTCCGAACAGCACACTTTTAATTTCCCTGTTGTTGTCCATTCTGCATATGTGTCCGAACAGTGCCAGTTTCCTTCTCACCACTGCCTGCATTATCATCAGGTCGCCTTCTATGCGCAAACTTTTTATTATTTATACGTTGGTCACTCTTTGGGTCCAGCTTAGACGCAGTTTCCTTCTGTAGCAAAACATTTCTAGTGGCAATATCGTATCTCTGTCAGTCTTTTTGTAATGTCCAAGTCTCCATCACATTAATACTCAACATAAAACAAAAGAAACATCTGCAATTTACAAATTCTACAGAAAGATTGCCCCATTCAGTATATCCACTTTTAATGATGGAGAAACACTTGGACCGAGGGTGAGGAGGTGTGCCCATTTGCCCGGTGTGTGTGAGCGCGAAAGAACGGGCCACGTGGCTTACGTCCTCTAGAGTCAATCAGCTCCTTATCTCATTCACGTCGTCTCGAGACTGACCCCACGTGCTCGCGCTCGAGACAGACCTCTCCAACCAGGCAGAGGGGCAGTGGAGACTCGTCACTACTTCGCTGCCACAATTAGCCCAGGAATGCTTTCGGAATGAGGCTTGGCCGAGACAATATCACGACCGGGGAAACTGTCGGCGTTCTGCTGTCTCGTTGTGTGATGGAGCAGGGGCGAGCTGGGCGGTCAAAGGTGGTCAGAGCATTCGATTCACAAACAGAAGGATACCGAGTTAAAATCCTGGCCTGGGCTACACTCAGCCTATCATCCCTTTGGCTCGATAAAAAATAGTTGTGATGGAAATGGTTCTACTATAGACATTCTGGCCCCCACTATGAGACCTCCTTTACCAGTGTCAAAATATAGTGATAGGTTTTTACCCTTTCAACTGGTACAAAAACTGAGACCTTTCTACAAGGCATCATGTTTGCAATAACCACAACACAAGCAGTCAAAATGCAAACAAAAAGGAACAACTCTGATAATGATATGCACTGTCCTTGAAGTTGATTGGTCCACACCCGAGACAGCTTTTCTTAGAGCCTAGTCTCCATTGGTGTTGTTTCTTTTTGTTTGCATTTTGACTGCTTGTGTTGTGGTTATTGCAAACATGATGCCTTGTATAAAGGTGTCAGTTTTTGTACCAGTTGAAATGGTAAAAACCTATCACTATTCTGGCCCCCGCCAAATGAATGTTCATGTGAAGTTTTCCAGGACTTCCCCCTTCCTAGTAGCTCACAGCAAGAAGACCTGGGTTTGATTCCCGACTTGGGCATCTCTCTGTGTCGAGTTTCTATTTTCGTCTCCTCTTCTGCGCGGGTTTCTTCTCAAAGTTATAACAAACAAAATAAAACGTAACTGCTATTGGTCAAAACATCAACATGCTGAAAATTTACCCGCAAATTACTCAATTGTCATTACACGAAGCAACATCACATATTCCGACTTTCCTGGGTTAAACAAACATAATATTACCCTAATGAAAGCTCAGGAGCTCCCATTAGGTTATTTGGCCTCTTCTTCCACGCTGGCCAGACGTGTTAAAGAGGGGCGGTGGTAGTACTCCACACTTGATCCCACCATATGCGAACTACCAATCGATTGACTGCAGTTGTACCCATTTCTGCTGCTGTGTGGGCAGAGGCAGGAGGGATTTTACCCGAATAGAAAATGCTCCCATTGTTAACACTGCGGGCTTCAGCACAACGCCACGATAGCTCCCTTCGACTCTGTGAATGGAACAACACAACGTGGAGTCATGCGCCACGCTTCCACCGCCACTGGCAGCCCGATTCCATTCCGTGCCTAGCCCAGAGCCTGACCTCAAGATGAACCGACATTGCTCATCATGCCCAGCGTAGCCGGTGTGAGCTCAGCCTGTGATGAATCACACGTGTAACTGTGCGCTTTGCTAATGGCTACGGGTAGCCGGGTGCGTTTGTTTTCTTTTTTTAAAATTATTATTTAAGCGAATGCATTGGCGACGAGGGATAGATAGAACTCCGAACCCCGTGTGCACAGTCGAGTGCTGGGCACGCGCCCCCAATTTATATTTAGGCGGAATTCGTGCTGAGAGATTGAACTGCGATGTTGTGACGTGGAGGATACACAAATGGCCTTCGGAAGAACACTTCCAAATTAAGTTTCACCCTTCCACACCCCCCTGGTGCTCAGCTGTTGTGGAGTCGCCCACTTCTCCGGAGGACAGAACGCAACGCGGAGTACAGCTACTCGTCGTCTCCGAACTTTGTGATTGTTGTTGTTGTTGTTGTCGTCTATTTAGCCGACCTGTCCCCCCCGTTAGGTATTCGCGACGGGAGGAGAGGGGCAGGGGCTACACCAGCCTGGCGAGGAATGGGAAGGGAAGTGATACCTCAGTGAACTCTGTTATGGCTCCTGAGCCAGCTCTGGCCTTTATTCGTGACGGTGGACGGGTTATGAGTGCCTTGTTGGCTCTTTAACAACCTATACATATTTAAAACTAGTTTTTATTTTTATTTTACCAGACGTAAGGCCCAGTTAGCTGTGTAGCTCTTTTTCAGAAGCGACCTGCCCATCACAAATGAGAGCTCAAGAAAGTGGATTATCACGTGGAAATGTTTAGCGGCCAAATACTCTTCAGGGCACGTTGATTCTAAATGTGGAGGGGGAAACGGAGAAGACCCGGAGAAAATTCACGCCACCACGGGGAGAGGGACATGCAAACTCCAAATATACACTGTAAGGAGCGCATTGCAGTGTTTACGTTTGTTCCGATTTCTTATCTTCATTTGCTCTACTCGCTGTTGTACGTGTGTTGAACTTCTTTCGCACCGTACGTAGCCAACCGTGGCGAATCGGAGGTCCAATTGTTGTGGCCCACGTCACTCTTGCAAAGTAGAATTATGCTGGTCTCTTGAGTTCACGCTCGGTTAAACAAAATACACTTGAAAGCCGAGTTCATTTATAACTCTGCTTTTGATTTAAAAACAAAAGCATACTTATTTCATACGTTCCATCAATTGCCGCTGACGAACATTGGTTTTTGCAACGTTTTCAAACACCGGTTGAACCACGTGTCCTGGACCCTAACGTCACCCTCGTTCTGAGTGTCACGAGCGCGCCCGCTGTCGACTCACTGTTGCCCGCCTGTGTCTGCGACCCCGTGGGCCTCGTGGAGTCGGAGCTCGCAGAATTCGGTCGCCGCTCGTTGGATCAATAACTTCCCCCCATGGAGGGGGGCAGGGTGGGGGCCCACGTGATGATCCACACGTTGATTCGTTGCCCCCACCACCAACACTACCACTTGCAGTGTTTTACACCGACATGATGCAGTCACTTGTTTTAGACTCGCACCAAAAAACAACAACAACACACACACATCTGGATTCGGCACACTCGTGTGCCGTTCTTGACTTTGTCGAGCGGCGATGCGCAACGCCAACTGGTCTGCACAATTTCACTCGTCTCCTCTGCTTCGTTGGGTGCTCTGGAACTAATGGAACAGTGTGTCCCGTGCTGCTGTTTACATCAGGAGGAACTGCCCCTCTTCTCTGGGTGAATTGTTTGAATGTTCTTCCCAACCACTTTCACTTTTTTCCTTTCAAATCGGCATTATCCACTTTTATTTCCGCAACAATTTTGATTTACGTAGGGGGCAAATATTTTCGGGGAACATCTGCATTTGATCGGAAACCTTATGCCTTCATTGCATTGAGAGTGGTATCTTTATTTTTTATTTTCGACTCCAGCTTTGAGATGCGTTGTCCAAGTGTTTGATTGATGACTCCGGAGTCAAAGAGTCACATTTACACATCTGCGAATGTTCTTTCTCCATCCCGTTGTGGCGGAAAATATGCGAACGTCTCCGTTGAACAAAAAACCCAAATGCGATCAAATCACCAAGGCAATGCGTTTCGACCTTTCTGCCAACAAACAGAATTGTGTCTGAAGTCTTCTTCCAGCTCGAGTGAGTGTGGGTGGTGGTGATGCTCAGTCATTCGCTGCCCTGAGCCAGTGGTGATTATACTCGAGTGTGTGTGAGCCCAGTCTTGCCATTCCACAACAACGACAACTGCTGACTTCTCACAAGGCAGCACTCATTGCACTGACCCCGAGGGATGATAGGCTGAGTCATGGGCTGACCGGCAAATGAACTAGCGACCTCCCAATTGTGTTTGTTTGTTTGTTTAAATCACGATTGCTTGAGGACAGGTTCCAAAAGGCCCAAAAATGCCAAACGGCTGGAAACGAACAGCATTTCAGAATCAGCAGAATTTGTTTTATACTGGAGGAATCCGTATTTACAACGTATCAAAGTTGGCATTGATAAGAGTCAATACTGCTTTTGAATCGAGCAAGGTCATTCATGGATACGCACTTTGGAATAAAGACTGCGAGAGGGTTTTTCTAAAGTTGAGTGGTGCCAGGAAATACGCGGAAAAGAAGCGAGGTGGCCTGCAGTGTGTGGAAGAGTGGGTGGATGGGTGAGTGTGTGATTGGGTGAGTGTGTGGATGGGTGAGTGTGTGACTGGGTGAGTGGGTGGATGGGTGAGTTTGTGACTGGGTGAGTTTGTGACTGGGTGAGTTTGTGACTGGGTGAGTGTGAGGGTGAGGGAGTGAGAGTGAGCAGTTAGTCAGTCGACCTGTGGCACCTGGGTCTGCCCCGTGACCTCCTGCCAGCGGGCGTTCGACACTTCACGTGGCCTCAAGGTGCACATGGCCTGGCACAAGCGTCGTGGTGACGTCACCGCAACTTAGTGGCGAATGGCGGTTGTTGTTGTGATCAGTTCGCGTGCTGCACTGCGAACCCGGCCACCCAGGTTCGATTCCCACTCACGACCAACACCAAGGACGATTGTCTGAACTGGTCCTGAGCCTCCCCTAGGTCGACTCAGCCTCAAATGCGTACCTGGTGCAGTGTGTAAACATCGCCACTAGGGAGACAAAGGCGGCCGGGCGTGGTGTTGGCCACCGACCCCCTCGTGTGCCGTGCCGGCCTTCATAGGTGCTCGCTAACAGCACTTGCCCCTACAGTCAGTTTCAGGCTATACGGGGGATCTTTGTCTTTATGTTGCTGTGACCTGCTGTGTGTTGGCTGGACGCAGTTTGGATGAGACAAACCGATTCCTCGACGTGGTGGAGGGAATCAACGAGTGGAGCTCACGGCCACAGCAACTACGGTAGTAGCGACAGAAGAGGCATACGGAGGTGACTGACCGGCGGTGAGTGAGCGGCGTGGAGGGCGGCCAGAGGCAGCGATGCGTCGTTCGGTGCAGCACGGGCTCTGCACTGGGTGCAGCTGAGCAGGTGACTTGAAGTGCATCGGTGAGTGCGGAGATGGGTCACCCTGACTGCTCCATATCACGTACAGTGAGGGAAAAAAGTATTTGATCCCCTGCTGATTTTGTCCGTTTGCCCACCGACAAAGAAATGATCAGTCTATAATTTTAATGGTAGGTTTATTTGAACAGTGAGAGACAGAATAACAACAAAATCCAGAAAAACGCATGTCAAAAATGTTATAAATTGATTTGCATTTTAATGAGGGAAATAAGTAACAAGCTGAGATTAGGAGCACTCCCTTTAAGAGTGTGCTCCTAATCTCAGCTCGTTACCTGTATAAAAGACACCTGGGAGCCAGACATCTTTCTGATTGAGAGGGGGTCAAATACTTATTTCCCTCATTAAAATGCTAATCAATTTATAACATTTTGACATGCGTTTTTCTGGATTTTGTTGTTGTTATTCTGTCTCTCACTGTTCAAATAAACCTACCATTAGAATTATAGACTGATCATGTCTGTGTAAGTGGGCAAACGTACAAAATCAGTAGGGGATCAAATACTTTTATCCCTCACTGTAACTACCGCATACAATGTTACTAATTGTGGAAAAGAAATTGGTACGAAAAATTGCATTGTTTGCTCAATACAGTGTTACAATCACGAGGATATATATATATTTCCCCCCATCAGACGCCAATAGCACATCCAACACTCTCTCGTGATGCAGCGAGTACACAATTATTTGGCACGTGTCGTGACCAGGTCCGTCCGGTGTTCGTCGAGCTGCATTGGCTTCAGGTTTCCAGACGAACACATTACGAGGTCACGCTCATTACACACAAAGTGCTCGCCACAAATGAACCACAACACCTCGCTGATCTCGTCAAGGAGCACAAACCATCGCCACGTGAACTCCGCTCATCACAGCAGCAGCAGCTTCTGGCTGGCCATTGAGCAAAGACGGCCACCGCATCGCGCGCTTTCAGATGCGCTTCTGCGGCCGTCTGGAACGCTCTTCCTTCCGATATTAGGAAGCCACTGGAACTACGCACTTTTAGGTCGAGATTGAACAAATTTTTTCTTTAGAACTGCATTTTGTGTATAGTTTGTGGGCTTTCCCCGGCAACTCCGATAAGCACGGGTGCCTGCGTATGGTGAGAGTGGATTGCAGGGAGTGAGAGTGGATTGCAGGGGGGTGAGACTGTTATCGGAGAAATATCTGTGGGCAAATTACTCTTCATCTCCTAATTTGCACTAACAGGAAAACCAGTTCACAAATTACAGGAAGAATTACAGACAGGCCAAGCATCGTGCATAACAAGACGTGCTGATCAAAAGTTTCCACTTCACGTAGCAATGTGGTCTCGTTGCTAGTTAAGTTAATGACCTACCACCCTTCACAACAACAGAGCTTCGTGTTCTGTGACATATTCTTGCCAATGGACTGAGCACTTTGCTTGATGCTGTGCGCGAAGTCCAATCTTGAACAATCCGGGGTGGTTAGTGGCTACTGTACACACGTGTAAGTCCTTAACCCGTATTCACTAGCACCGTCATAGATAGCAGCTTGGAGCACGGATGTTCATTCACAGATGATGACGACGATGAATTTTCGGACACTTGTTTATATGCCGTATATTGTTCCTAATATTCTAAATGCAGTGCTTACACATGCGTCTTTGGTCACCTCCCATGTTGGAACACCACCAACCTCTTCTGTATCGCGTTAGTCATCAAAAGCAGCAGCAAAAACAATCATAGCAGCAGCGTCATCATCGTCAATATAATCATAATTACAATCTTCATCATCATCATTCAAACCTACAGCATAAGCCATAATTCTATACATAGGTTCTCAAAACCAATACGATCAATACGTCGTTTATTTTGGGTTAGTTAATGTTGCTATAACTATTCTGGATGTAACATCCAGCCAAATGCCGTTCAAAATAGGAAACATTTTCCTTTTGGACATTCCAGTTTTGCTGATGAACTGAAACAATTGGCATACAGTATTTGCCCTTCATTTGATTGACTATGTCGGGGAGTAGAGGGTTATAGTGAACACATTTACATTCTACCCACTCGATGTAACCTAAAATAACCTCATTATTAATCAGCATTAGTGAAAAGATCATAATTCTGTTTAATCATCATCGGCATCTCCTTTGTGTTGCCACCACTGCCACCTTCACGCAGCAAAGTCAACAGCGAGGAGACATTCCGCTCTCAATTTTACGTGGAAATCTCAAGCGGCGGCGCGCAATGGAGCACGACCAGACACGGCGCACATGAATGTGTGCGGTGTCCCCCCCACACCCACCCGCTCCAACACACATCCTGCCCTGCTGCTGCTCCCTACACAACATCGAGACGTCATCGTGGCTAAAGAATCGTGTCGTGTGTATGTACACACGACACGATTCGGCACAATGCCGAAAGGTTCCACACATTTGCGTAACCTTTTGCTGTTGCCGGCTCCGTTCGTAAAACTCTCCCGTTATGGTCCCATGCCACCACTGCGCCTTGAGGAGCGCGTTGATTGGAGCGCAATTCATCGTTAAGCGATTGGCTGCACATGAATTGCAAAACGAGGCGAAGGTTTATTTCTTTACGATTTCGTTCGAAATTGGCCATTGTTCTGCCAAACAAGTGGTGGAATGACGTCCAAAATATCGACACGAATTGGGTCCCTGAGTTAGTAACGACATCTTCCACGCCAGTGCTTCTTCTCAACCTGTGGTGCACCCTGCACCCCCTGGGCGTGCGAGATGCCATTTCTGGGGTTTCGAGACGTGGCCAGATTTCTTTTTTTAGAAGGTGAACCATCGAAAACACAAGTACAACTTACTTTGTTTCATCAAACCCCTGTGTATTTGTTAACATTGTACATTGTTTAAGGATTGAGAACCAAAGGGGTGCAAGGTTGCAGTGAAGGTGAAGAATCACTGCTCTAAAACATTCTATAACTGGACGGCGAATCAATTTCGAAACCCGATGAAGCAAAGCGGAAAATCCCGCGCGTAATTTTGCACCGCACCGATATGGTTGCGATTAATAGAAGGGTTGCATACAACTAAAGAGTCGATGTCTGTCAGCACACCAAGAAATTGCTCCCATGAGATTGATTTGGCCTCACGATGACACCCACTGACCGGCATATGAGGTCCAGCCATGTCCAAAGAAATATAGCGCGAGCATTAAACACGCTCCTGTGTTACTAGAATGTGGTCCTACTGTACCAGCATATTGTAAACACAATGGCAACATGTGTTCAATAACTGCATTCCATTAATCAGGACACGCAATTCATGCTAATATCACGTGAAGCAAGTTCCTAACAACAATATGGAGCAATGAAAACAAAAACCTGATAACAATAACTTTAAAACTTACACCGTGCTTTGATTTCCTGTCGATGCATATCACTGAATTCTGTATATAAAGCTGCTGAAATTACCAATTCCAACTAACGTTCAGATATATTCTAAACTTCTTTTAAATTTCCCAGTCCTCCTGCTACCGAGAAAACAACAATGCCCGTTTCGGGGAAACCACTTCAGTCGCCACGACGCACATCCACTCCGAGATCAGCCCGTTCCACCAGTGTGCAAACGGCACCACGTGGGACCCATCGAGTTGTCACCATATTGCGTTTTTTTTCCCTTCAAAATATTATTTCAATTAATCCAAGTGTTTGTACAATTTGTATTGTTTTACATTTTTATTATTTTATTGTTTCCCTTCTACGTGACTTTACCGAAAGAACCAAGAATATGTTTGTACAATTGTTTTTTTTTTGGGGGGGGGGCCTTTCGAGCGTGTACCTCGTTCGACAAAACACAACAATCGCGCAGGTTACATTCTTAACGAAAATAATACATTTTTCCCCTTTCGTGTATTCAAAACGCAAGTCATCGGCTTCAGCTACATTCTTCTGCACGAGAACGACATCTGCACTGTAATGTGTTGTTCCTCTGGTGGTCTTTTCAAAGTAATTGCAAGGAGTAGTTTCTTACCCCCGCCCCCCCGAAACCGTAGCCGTAGGTGGGCCACATCACATGCGTGTGCAATGCAAAGTTAGTTGTCATGATTCCATCCCCACGTGGGAGGTCAGCCCACTCGTGACCCACGCATTTTACAGACAGGGGCGCATTTTACAGCAAGTGCTCGATTGATGGGGGTGGAAAAACATAGCATTACTTTTTTTTTCACTCAAATTGGAAGCAGATGTTCAAGAAACCTGCAAGTGTACAAGGTCTAGGCATGCGTAGACAATCCCGAACGCTGTTTTTCTTTCTGACAAAGAAACCCCAGTAGTTCCCTTAAGATTGGGCTTCTCATATCTACTATAACAAAAACACAGAGAGCATGCGCGTATCTGTGTATGGGATGGGGTGTCCTGTGGTGGTTAGCGCAATGTAATGCCACAAAGCCCGATTACCGAGTTCGATTCCCGCTCACGACCAATAACGGTGGTGAATATTTGAACCGGTCTCCCTCCTAGGTCGACTCAACCTTAAATGAGAACCCAGTGCTGACGTGCACGCACATCAGCACTGGGTAAACAAAGACAGCGGGGGGGGGGGGGGTGTTGGCCACCCAGCTCCGTCATGCGCCATGCTGGCCTTAATAGGGGCTCGCTAATAACACGTTCTTCAGCGGTCTGTTAAATACTATACAGGATCTCTTTGCCTTTTATAAATACTACTACGATTTTTTGTAATGAGCAAATGCAGCTGTATCTGAATGGACTGTACATGGAAAAGAGACTTGCCAACGGTGAGGTTTTTGGAGAATAAGGGGATATATTTTCTTATGAAAGTAAAATGGGAGTTTCTGGGCGTGGAGGGTAGGAAATGGAAGGTGTTGGATGGGGGTCTAAGAGGGCTAAGGTACAGGATAGGTGAGAATTAATGGGGGGCACCACGGTGACTAGGAGATGTTAACTACCTCGCCTGGTACACAGGAGGTCGTGGGTACGATCCCGACTCTGACGCCTGCTGCTGCATATTTGGAGTTGGCGTGTCTCTCTTCACGTGATCGAGCGGATTTTTCTCCGGGTGCTCCGGTTTCCCCTCCAGGTTTATAAACACGCGTTTAGAGTATTTGGCTGCTATCAGGGGCGGTTTCTTCATTAGGGCGATTGGGCGACGCACCACCAATGTCATTCAACCACAGAGTTTCGCGAGCCGTTACTGTGCCTCTGGATATAGTCCAATCAGCGTCATGTCACGTTCTGTGGAGTACCGCCTCTTTTTGGGCGATTTCACTCCGGCTGAGAATCGCCCCGTGTGGTCCCATAGACTTACATTCAAATATGTTTTTTTTCGAACGGCGGGCGCTGCAATGCATTCTCTATGGCTTCCGGGAGGGCTCGCACTAACGTGCTTACGTCATCATACGTAAGCACGTTTCATCCAACAATATTATTTGTCGCCACCTAGTGGAATCTTTAATAAAAGAAACTGAGTGGATTGTATTAATAGTGAGTATAGAAACAAACAAGATGTATTGTAAGAGTCACTTTATTTTTCATTAATATTAAAGAAGTGAAGTTGCCTTTACATGTTTAAGCTGTTAATTTATCCATTGCATGGGTGGACCTTATCCTTATCAATCATCCAGACATTTGCCCCCCCTGAGAGATTTTGCAGGAGCCGCCACTGGCTGCTCTACGTGTCCGCAAGATGAGTCGCTTCGTTGAGTTATCATTTGTGATAGCCAGGTCGCTTCTGAAAAATAGCTACATAGCTCAGTGGGCCTTACCTGGTTAAACAAACATAGTTTAGTTTAGAAGTCACTGCAGAGAAAGTTATAAACAAAGAAGAGGAAGGATTTAAACCTGCCTGGACCTCAGCTGGCTCAGGGGATCCGCCAGTATGGACAGCCGGCGCGGTTGTCATTTCTGAGAGTGCTTCCTTTATCCTCATTGCCAACAAAATATATGTTTTACTTGGCAGCCGCCTTTAAACCAGGCCAACTCTTTGCCTCGCACAGATGTCTGTGAGATCCTGTGTTGTCGCTGCCCATTGGCTGGCTGGTTTGGAACCCCAACAGCGACCCTCGTGCGAAAGAATGCTCCAGGCCGGTGGCAACTGCCTCCCGTGTTCTGCAGACACAAAATTAACGCGCGCTGCTGCTGCTGCAAGTTCGCTGCTGCTGCTGCAAGTTCGCTGCTGCTGCTGCTGCAAGTTCGCTACTGCTGCTGCTGCAAGTTCGCTGCTGCTGCTGCTGCAAGTTCGCTGCTGCTGCTGCTGCTGCAAGTTCGCTGCTGCTGCTGCTGCAAGTTCGCTACTGCTGCTGCTGCAAGTTCGCTACTGCTGCTGCTGCAAGTTCGCTACTGCTGCTGCTGCAAGTTCGCTGCTGCTGCTGCAAGTTCGCTGCTGCTGCAAGTTCGCTGCTGCCGCTGCTACACAAGCCAACCTGGTCCGTAGCAAGCGGCTGGTACAGAGTAGCGATCGGTAAGCGTCACATCTGTGCTCGCTGGCAACATCAGCATTGCCCATCCTGTTACATTCCCACCCCTGATTAGTTCGTTTGCCTGTGTGTGGGGGGAGATAACGGAGACTGGGGTCGAAGGAGGGCGAATTGAGCAATGCCTGGTGATGAATTCACACACGCATTCACGTTAAAATAATCACCTAACATCTGAAAATTGGGTTGGCACGCATTAGAGATTGAGTACATTTGTATTTGTTACTCGGATGATGATCCCGTTGTGGCTGTTGCCCGGCTATTTTACACGTGAGATCCGTGGTGCCGCACGAGCTACAGCAGCAGCAACAAACCAAAAGACAACATCATCAACATTGCAGAGACAAATAGTCCAGGGTCCTTAAGAAACATTGCACAACTAACAGACGAGGTATTTAACGGCTGTAGACGAAACGCCGTCGCTAAGAACCATAGGCAGCAAAAAAGGCCATTGAACAAATGCTGAAAAGCACTCAAAGGAGCGTGGCGAGATGCACACTTGGAATTAGACTGAGAGACAGGAATAGGAACGTGTGGATTCGAGAACACACGCCAATAAGAGACACCAAATTGACTGCCAAGCAATGTGCGTGAGCCCAGCCGAACGCATTATGGCCACAAGGAATGATGGCCCACGTACCAGAAGCAGAATCAGAATATTTATGTATCCTTGAGGCATAAATATCCTAATTGGTACGTTTTGTTTACGTGACACACCTTACTAATTGGCGACATCGGGTGGTGGCGGGCTAACGACACGTTTATACTTACGCGGTCTAGCCCCCAAAAAAACCTCTATTATGAATATCCTGGAGAAATTCGATGAGCTATGAAGCTCTTTTTCACAGAATGTCCAGGAGGGGTGGGTGAGCACGTGAGAACAACAAACAATACAACAACACGATCGGAGTGCATGGATGCTGATGCCAGGCAAAGGAGGGGACGTGCCTGAAAATGGAGATGGATCTAATGTGGTGCAGGCGTGAGATAGATCGTGGCATCGTATGAGGAGGCCTTCATCCAGGATTGGACAGAAAATGGACAATTATGATCATAGGTTTTTCCCCTTTTTTTGGCAACAAACAGGTGTTAAGATGTTAAAACACCAAACTGAAACCTTTTACAAGGAATCATGTCTGCATTAACCACAATGCTTGTGTTCAAAATGCAAACAAAAAACGTACTCTGATAATATTTGCACTGTCCTTGAAACTGATTGGTCCACACTAGAGACAGCTTTCTTTTGAGCCTCGTCTCAAAACGGTGTTAGACCAGAGGACGCCAAAAGGTCAAAAGGCGTCCTCTAGTCTAACACAAAAAAAGGGGTAAAACCTATTTTCATATTTTGGTACTGACAAAGGAGGTCACATGAAATGGACAATTATATTTAGGCTCGTGGCATGCAGCATGCTCATTTGTGAATGTTTCCAAGTGACAAATACGTTGGTAATTTATTGTTGGCTAACACCAGACACGTTGAGTCATATGTCGTCTCTGTTGGAAACCGTGATGGACCGTGGGGGTCATGCTATGCGTACTTTTCTTTGAGCACGTAAACTTGTCACATATTTGTAACACTGAAAAGCACTGTCTGTCTTTCGGCAATTGAAGCTATCTGCCTGCCCAGAAGAGGGAGGATTGTCCGGTAATTAGTGTCCAGACACCACTGCCCACAGCGCGGAGTGAGTAATGTTTCAGTGCCTTGGATACCAACATTGTTCAATAATAACACTGTGGCCATAAATGGGAAAAAAAAAATAGGTGACGTTTCAGGCAATAGCCCTTCTGCATAGCATGTATAGTGGGAGGCCAGAGTCAGAGTGGATAATACGAGTTAGAAACTGCACTTCATGCCATGAAGTCTGATTACAATACATTTTTTCGATGACCAGTTTTGTTTTTAATCGACATACAAATAGTGACGTAACATGTTTGCACGACGAGCTGACAGAAGATATTGGGCCAAAATATATCACCAACATCTTCTTGTGTCAGCTCGGCGTGCGGACAGCCATATCCAACCCAAGTGGCACGCCACTTCAACAGCATGGACCACAGCCCCAGCGACATCTCGGTGTGTGGCCTCGTCGGCATCTCTGATGGGGGCAATGAGACCAGGCATGGGGCAGAAGGCCTCTTATTCAAACTGAACGCGGCATTCCCTCGTTATTCGCGAGGGATACGTTTCCGGAGATGCTTGTGAAGAGCAAATTACGTGGATGTATGTACGCATGTGCGTAGAACTTCTTTCGTACCGTACGTAGCCAGCCGCGCTAATCGGAGGTGCGGGGGATGGACAACCACACTTAACACAAAAAAGCAGTTAGAAAGAAATGGATTTTCAATCTAGATATAAAAGTGCTTAACTCTAGTGGCTTCCTAATATCAGAAGGAAAACTTTTAATGAACTTTAAATATACATAAATAAGACATTATAAATAAGCTATTAAATACATGCAAATTTTCATAATCATACAAACATGGTTATAATAAGCATGAAGTAAATAAAATATATATTAAGTATTAAATACTAGTTTATAAATGAACTTACCTTAAATTACGATGATGCTATGTTTCATCACTTTATCTCATCACTTTCTCGCATCACATTCTCCATCATAAATTTGTCTCATCACTTTATATTCATCACTTTCTTTCTCTCTCTCTCGATACAATAGTCGTGTAGAGTTCCAGTTGCGATTCGCGGATAGCCAAAATTGCGGGTAGCAAATTCGTGGATAACGAGGGAATGCTGAATATTGCACATCTGGCAGAACTGAGTGAACCCCGAACCTTTACTTGAAGCATTGCTGTATTATTACGTGCTAGACACACATTGTTCCCTTTTTAGTGTCGCTTCATTAAAATGTCATATACAGACTCTTGAGTATCCGCGTGCAGCTTGGAACTGTTTATTACAAATCGTGTGCTTAAACCGAACAAAGATGTGCTCCGATTAATCCAAAATCTACGTGATCGCCTCTGCAGTACAGTAGTTGCAGATCTTTACTAAAGTGGGCGGAGTTTGATGTTGATTGGCGTGGCTCTGCTGCTGTTCACTTTGTGGGCCGAGTCTTCTGTGCGGGAACAGGAAAATGTTATCATTGAGCACGAGTATCGATCGATCGTTAGTATTTGTTTTAAAACGAAAGAGTATTTTTTCTACTTTAACTGTACAGTATTAGTGGTTTTTAGCGAGATTTTGAATTATCTGCGGCCATCCTCCCCGTCATTAGCGTGGATAATCTAGAGTCTACTGTATGTCTACTGTATGTGTACCTCACAAATATGAAATTAGTTTCCGTAGCAGCAATAGGCTGATGTACACCACGTATAGTGAAAACCCCCATAGTAAACTAAATAATACTAATAACCTGGGTTAGTTGTTCTTAGTTTACTGTTTGTTTCTATAGAAAGGCTGTTTGTAAAGACAACACCTTTGGAGGTGACCTCTTATACGAGGCCTGAACCAATAAACAGGGCTGAGTGATTTATTTACAACAGATAAACAACAACATCAGAATCCATTGCATGGCGTGAAACAATGAGTCTCAAGGGTAATCCGTGAGATTTTAAATACGTACAAATATGTTTTTAAGTGGGAGACATTTAAACACTACGGTAAAACCAGGGAAAATGCAACAATATAATAAAGTACTATTGTCCTAAACGTAATTGGTCTTGTATGTGTTTGAAGATTCTTTTTTTTTGCAAAAATAAATAGTAATAGGTCATATGCAGTTATATTCTGCACAGTGATTACAACTTTAAATGCATTTACGACATCAATAAATGAGGGCTTCTTTGAAAAATAACATTTTTGGTCAACAAAATTTGACTGTGTAATTCTGATAAATAAAAGTTGTGTCTTATGAAGGGACATCATGAAAAGGGCGCACAAACATTTGGAAATGAGAGTCACGTGAGATGGCCACTTTTTCTGTGGACGCACAGGAAACAAAAAGGCATGCCTGGGCAACGTCAGCCAAGCTCAGGAAAAGTGGGCCGGTGTTCAATTCGTTTTGAACAAAGGGTTTCCTCGCTTCATGAAATGCACATAACGTACCAAGGAAATCACAACAGGAATGAAGTGAGTTTAACACGCGACAAATGTTATCTATAATAAATGTTTTGTTTTGTTACATCGCGTAAATATAAATGCATTGTTAAACCCACCACCACCCGACAGAAATGTGGCTAATCGCCTGGTGAAGCTGGTTGTAATCACCAGCAAAAATGTGAAACTCGAATAGTAAATGTTGCGTGTTTACTCTCCAACACACCGGGTGTGCTGAATTAGCAACTAACTGGCATGTTTTATTTACGTAACAAACCTTACTAATTGGCTGTGTCGGGTGGTGGCAGGTTTAACGACACATTTATATTTACGTGATCTAACCCAAAAACATCCTTTATTTGAGTAATTAAGTGAGTGCCACGATAGAGGTAAATACAGCAGGTTGTCTTAAAAACAAACTCAACACAATCATCAGTGACACCGTGGCCTTAAAAGGAAAATGCATATAATAGGTGACGTATCAGGCAATGACCCTTTTTCGTAGCACATACATGAGAGGCCACAGAGAGATAGAGTTTATGGATATCGCAATTTACAACAGGGACCTGACTAAAATGTAATTTTAAATGTTTGCCACGTGAACAGTTACCTAATATCAGCTATTGGGTAACAGACAATCCCTTAAATTATCAAAAAGTATTACTAAATTAACATATTTATATTAAAAGTATATATTTTTATTTTGCTGGCACATTGCATTGTAGGAAGATTTGTTCTAGTGAGGACCAGGCACAATCCCCCCAGCAATGCATTTCTGGGCCCAGTCACCATTTCTACAACAGGAACTTAACAATCCTACGTTCCCGAGGCAGAGAAATCTGAGAAATAGAATGTGAAGTACACATATGTGAAACTAAAATAAATACAATCAAACAAAAAATGGATAGAGTTCATCTAGCCCGGCGTTCTTCATTGCGAGGCCCGGAGCCCACTGGCGGCCCCTGGTGGCCTTTAGTGCGGCCCCCGACAATACACACAGCACGTGACACCCCCCCCCCCATCGTCATCATTGTGCCGCTGTCAAACTAAATGTGTGGCCCCCGACAATACACACAGCACGTGACACCCCCCCACCCCATCATCGTGCTGTCAAACCCCCAATGGTTTCGAATGTGTGGCGGCCCTCACACTGATGATGTCTTATCGGCGAAAGTGGCCCCCCCTCTGAAAATTAGTGAAGAACAGTAATGTAGCCACTTGCCTTCCCATAAAATCTAAAATTTAAAATAAAACTGTTTCTTTACTTTTCATATATTTTATTTGTATTACTACTAGCCGTGCATATGCTATTCATTGCGTGTGGTTGCAATTTACTCTGCTCAACTGCTGCTGAGGTCGTGACAGATTTCTGTTTTCATTCCTCTTGCTCTATGCCCCCCCCCGCTCCTCCATGTGCCGTTCCGTTTTAATGTGCACTGTGATGCCCACTACTTTACTGAGGACGATATTGGCACGTAAAATAAAGATTGATTGAAAGCACTAAACAATAAAGTTCCGTCTTAGACGTTCTGAAGTAGAACTCAGGTTAAATCTTATGAGTTTATTGCCAAGAATACCACCTCTGACCGGTTAATCATGCATTACAGTATTGTGCTTTGATACCTGTGGGAGCTTTACAAATGTATACGACAACTAAGGAGAGGAGGATGAGAGGGGGCAGACTTCTTTCTGCGGCGTTTCTCATGAGGCGGTGGGCAAGTGTGGGGGGATTGACAGTTGGAATGTAAAGTCAGCAGACGATAATAATGCACCCAGGTGCACCTGGGGAGATTCACCCAATCGATTCACCTGGGGAGATTCACCTGACCGATTCACCTGGGGGAGATTCACCCAATCTATTCACCTGGGGAGATTCACCTGACCGATTCACCTGGGGGAGATTCACCCAATCGATTCACCTGGGGAGATTCACCTGACCGATTCACCTGGGGAAATTCACCAAACCGGTTCACCTGGGGAGATTCACCAAACCGGTTCACCTGGGGAGATTCACCTGACCGATTCACCTGGGGGAGATTCACCAAACCGGTTCAACTGGGGGAGATTCACCCGACTGTACGGACCCAATTTGAAGGAAATAATGATGAAGGAAGTGATGATGAAGGAAATGATGATTAAGAAAATTATGAAGGAAATTATGATGAAGAAAATAATGATGAAGTAATGAATGAAATGATGATGATGATGAATGAAATGATGATGAAGTCACTGCCAGTTGGATTGCAGTGAGTGAGGTGAATCATCTGCACGTGTCACCTGCGAGTGGGGAAAACCCGAGGCGGAGGTTCGCGTCTCTCCTAACCGGAGCAGCTCTCTCTCTCTTTCTCGTTGTATGAGTTCAGTGCACGAGAAAAAAAGTGCGAGTAATTAATTAATTTACAATATATCCCACCTGGAACATCTCGTTTGCGATAATCTAGAGGGTGTCAACTGACACGCAAACATGGCAAACACGTGATGACGCTTGTGTACCAACATTTTACATCGGCAACGTGCACCGTGTGTATTTATTCAGTCAAAATCGCACCCGGTCAATTAAATAAACGCGTAAATAATCCCTCGGTGCACACCGCGGGTTCGTTTAGAATCTACTCAAGCCGCAGCAGTCGCAAATGTCGTGCGAGTTTGGTGCTTATTTGCAGATTTAAATCAACTGAGACTGGCGGCTTATTTTGCTCTGCCTGGGCAATGGTTCCCTGCGGTGAAAGCGAAGCTCTTGTCGGTGTGTCTGCAACGGGACAATGCAGCGACGTGAGTGCGAATCCACGACTGAGCCGAGCTGGGGGCGGGGCGGTAGAAATACGCAAAAGCTTCAAAGTCATCTTATTCCACGCGTTCGTCCCACTCATGTCCGCTGCCCTTGCCGCCCTGTCCTGCACCATCTCTCTTTCCGCTACTCGGGCCACCACGTCCGATCGCACCGCATCGCCCCACATCGCCCCACCTCTTCTTCTGCCCTCTATCTCTTTATCTCTTTGCTTCCCCTTGCATCACTTGCACCTTCTGACCGACGTAATTTTCCTGTCGTCTCTCAACATGACCGAAGTCAAAGATGTAAAAGTGCTCCAATACCGAAACGACCTTTGGGCTATTCATTCAGATTACACATTACTATGGCAAGGGATCTCGCGTTGAGGATCTACGGCGTCTGAGTGTGTCCCCTGGGTAGCAGATGGGGGAGATGCTAATTATGGGAGGTTGTACCGGATAACAGGGAAGATGGTGCCATGGACCAATAGACCCCAGGCGAGGAATATCTCTGATTCCAAACCCACGATGGCAAGATGTGAACTACCTCGCCTGGTATACAGGATGTAGTGGGTTCGATCCCGACCCTCACGCCTGTATATTTGGAGTTTGCATGTCTCTCTCCCCGTGGTGGTATATATTTTGATCCGGGCCCTTCATTTTTCCACCTCTACATTTAGAATCACACGTTTAGAGTGTTTGGTTGCTATACATTTCGTTGAGCTATCATTCGTGGACAGATCGCTTCTAAAAAAATAAATCTGTATAGCTCAGTTGGCCTTACCTGATAAGATAAATAGAGTTTATTTTTGTAGTCTAGGAGGAAAACTACGATTTCACACCCGGGTGGGCTGTCCTCGTCAGCATTTCTTGACAAGCAGCCAGCCCATGAGAAGGACAACTTCAAAGACAAACCTCTGCTGCCTTGTGAGTCAGATCATTGGAGGATCAAAGGCTCGTTCCACCACCACCACCACCACCACGGACATGGTGGTTAGCAATCAGGAAGGGTATCTGGCGGTAAAACTTGCGCTCCAAATCGTTTTGTCGGGACTCTCTTGAACGCGACAGAGCTGAGGGCATTCCCGAAAACGCGACGGAGCAGCCACATCCCCCGGTTGGCTGTGGTTAGTGGGTGAGCGGGGGCAGCGATAAACGAAACATTGTATTTTATTTTACCAGCTCAGGCCCACTACTGAGCTTCGTGGATATTTTTCAGAAGCGACCTGGCCATCACCACTGATAGCTCGACGAAGTGGCTCATCACGTGGAAATGTACAGCAGCCAGATACTCGAAATGCGTAATGATGCTGTTTTAGAATCATCGCTGCTCAAAATGATGCACACCCAGAAGGCCGTCGGGCTGATGGTTGTGTAAATTAATGCCGAACTTTTTCGTTGTTGTTAATGTAGAGGGACAGATACGCGAAGGAGTCATGTTGTCCGCTTATCTGTTTTGATACTAGATCATAACGGAATGATTCTTGGGGCAGACTTAAATGGTAATTTTGGAGAGAAAAAAACAGAGCGAGGATTCCTCGTGGTCCGTAGAGGAAAGAAGGACGTGGATGAAGAGGGAGGAGAACATTTACTTGAGATGGCAGAGAGCAACTTCCCACGGATGAGGAGTTGATGACAGACAAAAGTGAACAACATATCCAGAAGACCACTCGCTTGGAGGGGAGAACAGAAAACAAACCCGCGGGAGATGGAGCGGGCTGGTGCTATTGGGACTTCAGGACCAGACTGAGGTGGGCTCGATGCCTCGACCAAGTGAAGTTCTTTACGTCGTGGGGGAGAGAGTGAGGGCTTGTATATGGGGGGGGGGGGGCAAAGAAGGGAAGAAATAACCAACATTCTAAGGGGAGACTGTGAGGAGTTTAAAAAAAATAAAAAAATAAAGATTACAGGAAGGAGAGAGAGAGAGGAAAGTTGAAGATTCTATGGAAGGGTAACACGACCAGGAGACACGTGCGAGTGGCTTGAGGTGACCACACCAGGGGGTGGCGGCCGTCCACAGCCGGGTGGAGGATGAGGAGGGAGGCCCGGGTGGCTGACCCCCATAGCAACGCGGGGGCATCGACCGTGAGGATCCGGAGGTCGAGAAAACTCGACCTCCGGATCCTCACGGTCGATGCCCAACTTTCTCATTGGAAAGTTGGGAAAGTTGAGAACATCGCAGCACCACCTGGATGGTTTGCAGGACGATTGATTTCCTAAAAGTGGCCTCTACCACTTTCCTGCGTCCGTGCTGGTAACGTTCTGAATGCACGAGTGAGGCATATGTTAGTTATTACTGGCAGGCTCAACGTTTCTGAATAACAATAAAAAAAACCTGCTCCTTTTGCGGATGGTGAAAACAGGGTTCCACAGGAAACTTTATTGAGCATTATATGCATCAGACCTTTCAGCACATATTACTGACTTCAAGGCATTTTATTGACATCAGCAAATGGTTGCTTATTCACACCCTGAGCTCTTCATCTTGATAAACACGTACTTCTGTTTAACCAGCCACATGCTCTATGAGATCTCTTTTACCAGTGGCAAAATATGATAGTAGGTTTTTACCCTTTTAACTGGTACAAAACTGACACCTTTATTCAAGGCATCATGTTTGCAATGACCACAACACAAGTAGTCAAAAAAGCAAACAAAAAGAAGCAACTCTGATAAGGATGATAATATGCACTGTCCTTGAAGTTGATTGGCCCACACCCGAGACGGCTTTCTTTAGAGCCTAGTCCCCATTGGTGTAGGGCCAGATGACACCAGAAGGCGTACAACTCAAACACAGTGCAATATCAGAGTATTGAGAGCTCGGGGTAAGCATTTACACTATGAGATCTCTTTTACCAGTGGCAAAATATGATAGTAGGTTTTTACCCTTTTAACTGGTACAAAACTGACACCTTTATTCAAGGCATCATGTTTGCAATGACCACAACACAAGTAGTCAAAAAAGCAAACAAAAAGAAGCAACTCTGATAAGGATGATAATATGCACTGTCCTTGAAGTTGATTGGCCCACACCCGAGACGGCTTTCTTTAGAGCCTAGTCCCCATTGGTGTAGGGCCAGATGACACCAGAAGGCGTACAACTCAAACACAGTGCAATATCAGAGTATTGAGAGCTCGGGGTAAGCATTTACACTATGAGATCTCTTTTACCAGTGGCAAAATATGATAGTAGGTTTTTACCCTTTTAACTGGTACAAAACTGACACCTTTATTCAAGGCATCATGTTTGCAATGACCACAACACAAGTAGTCAAAAAAGCAAACAAAAAGAAGCAACTCTGATAAGGATGATAATATGCACTGTCCTTGAAGTTGATTGGCCCACACCCGAGACGGCTTTCTTTAGAGCCTAGTCCCCATTGGTGTAGGGCCAGATGACACCAGAAGGCGTACAACTCAAACACAGTGCAATATCAGAGTATTGAGAGCTCGGGGTAAGCATTTACACTATGAGATCTCTTTTACCAGTGGCAAAATATGATAGTAGGTTTTTACCCTTTTAACTGGTACAAAACTGACACCTTTATTCAAGGCATCATGTTTGCAATGACCACAACACAAGTAGTCAAAAAAGCAAACAAAAAGAAGCAACTCTGATAAGGATGATAATATGCACTGTCCTTGAAGTTGATTGGCCCACACCCGAGACGGCTTTCTTTAGAGCCTAGTCCCCATTGGTGTAGGGCCAGATGACACCAGAAGGCGTACAACTCAAACACAGTGCAATATCAGAGTATTGAGAGCTCGGGGTAAGCATTTACACTATGAGATCTCTTTTACCAGTGGCAAAATATGATAGTAGGTTTTTACCCTTTTAACTGGTACAAAACTGACACCTTTATTCAAGGCATCATGTTTGCAATGACCACAACACAAGTAGTCAAAAAAGCAAACAAAAAGAAGCAACTCTGATAAGGATGATAATATGCACTGTCCTTGAAGTTGATTGGCCCACACCCGAGACGGCTTTCTTTAGAGCCTAGTCCCCATTGGTGTAGGGCCAGATGACACCAGAAGGCGTACAACTCAAACACAGTGCAATATCAGAGTATTGAGAGCTCGGGGTAAGCATTTACACTATGATATTACACTTTGTACCAGTTAAAAGGGTAAAAACCTACTATCATATTTTGCCACTGGTAAAAGAGATCTCATAGTGTAAATGCTTACCCCGAGCTCTCAATACTCTGATATTGCACTGTGTTTGAGTTGTACGCCTTCTGGTGTCATCTGGCCCTACACCAATGGGGACTAGGCTCTAAAGAAAGCCGTCTCGGGTGTGGGCCAATCAACTTCAAGGACAGTGCATATTATCATCCTTATCAGAGTTGCTTCTTTTTGTTTGCTTTTTTGACTACTTGTGTTGTGGTCATTGCAAACATGATGCCTTGAATAAAGGTGTCAGTTTTGTACCAGTTAAAAGGGTAAAAACCTACTATCATATTTTGCCACTGGTAAAAGAGATCTCATAGTGTAAATGCTTACCCCGAGCTCTCAATACTCTGATATTGCACTGTGTTTGAGTTGTACGCCTTCTGGTGTCATCTGGCCCTACACCAATGGGGACTAGGCTCTAAAGAAAGCCGTCTCGGGTGTGGGCCAATCAACTTCAAGGACAGTGCATATTATCATCCTTATCAGAGTTGCTTCTTTTTGTTTGCTTTTTTGACTACTTGTGTTGTGGTCATTGCAAACATGATGCCTTGAATAAAGGTGTCAGTTTTGTACCAGTTAAAAGGGTAAAAACCTACTATCATATTTTGCCACTGGTAAAAGAGATCTCATAGTGTAAATGCTTACCCCGAGCTCTCAATACTCTGATATTGCACTGTGTTTGAGTTGTACGCCTTCTGGTGTCATCTGGCCCTACACCAATGGGGACTAGGCTCTAAAGAAAGCCGTCTCGGGTGTGGGCCAATCAACTTCAAGGACAGTGCATATTATCATCCTTATCAGAGTTGCTTCTTTTTGTTTGCTTTTTTGACTACTTGTGTTGTGGTCATTGCAAACATGATGCCTTGAATAAAGGTGTCAGTTTTGTACCAGTTAAAAGGGTAAAAACCTACTATCATATTTTGCCACTGGTAAAAGAGATCTCATAGTGTAAATGCTTACCCCGAGCTCTCAATACTCTGATATTGCACTGTGTTTGAGTTGTACGCCTTCTGGTGTCATCTGGCCCTACACCAATGGGGACTAGGCTCTAAAGAAAGCCGTCTCGGGTGTGGGCCAATCAACTTCAAGGACAGTGCATATTATCATCCTTATCAGAGTTGCTTCTTTTTGTTTGCTTTTTTGACTACTTGTGTTGTGGTCATTGCAAACATGATGCCTTGAATAAAGGTGTCAGTTTTGTACCAGTTAAAAGGGTAAAAACCTACTATCATATTTTGCCACTGGTAAAAGAGATCTCATAGTGTAAATGCTTACCCCGAGCTCTCAATACTCTGATATTGCACTGTGTTTGAGTTGTACGCCTTCTGGTGTCATCTGGCCCTACACCAATGGGGACTAGGCTCTAAAGAAAGCCGTCTCGGGTGTGGGCCAATCAACTTCAAGGACAGTGCATATTATCATCCTTATCAGAGTTGCTTCTTTTTGTTTGCTTTTTTGACTACTTGTGTTGTGGTCATTGCAAACATGATGCCTTGAATAAAGGTGTCAGTTTTGTACCAGTTAAAAGGGTAAAAACCTACTATCAGCCACATGCTATGAAGAAGGCATATTGCCCAAAACGTTGTCTATTATATACAGGGGGTGTCCGAAAATAAATAAACCAAAAATAAAGTTGAATCGTTTTATTTCTATTCGAGATACTGAAATAAATTTGATATGAATATATCCATTGGACTTTAAAGTTTTTGTTTGTTGTGAAGATTGAATTGGTTATTTCTGTTTCAGGAGAAACCCCACTTTTTGATATAATGACAAGTCCGCCCGCTCACCCGACTTAACGCCATTAGATTTCTTTTTATCTGTGGTAAATTTTTTTTAAAGTCTTACACTATCAAACCAAGGGACCTTAAACAACTTAAACATCGTATTGTTGATACTGCTGCTGCTGTGTGATCATCCATCCCTACAGCTGTGTTGGAACATGTTTTCTCAGAGTTCCGAACGCCAAATTTGATTGCTTATAGTGAACGATCGACCACATGTAGAAGTTTATTAATACTTCGAGATATCTAATTAATACCATACTTTTTTACAAACTAAAATTCACAAGCTTATGTATGTCAATATCTCGAATAACAGCAAAACTATTCAACGTTACTTTGTTGGCATTTTCGGTGAGACCCCTCTGTTTGCCCTACCAAAGGCCAAAGTGTGATTGATGGACGAGTCGGGGGCGATCGTTGTTCGTGCTTCGTGTCCACCACTGCCAACGCAGCATCACCACAGCATTTGTTTATCGCTCTATTGCAAGGTCACTTTTGGACTCTCTGGCAGAGACACCGTGTCCTCGTGGTTTAGATGATGCGATGTTTGTTTTCAAATTGGCTGCAATTTTCTTCCTCGTCTTCTATTGTAACAAAAAAACGCGAGCCCGCCGCGAAACCAGGTGTCGTCACATCTCCCCGATGCAACTGGACCATGTCAAGGTGGAGGTAAAATGTGTGTGGGGGGGGGGGGTTTAAATGGGGGAAAGGGGGGATGACGGGGGAGGGGAAGTATAACCAAAAAATAGGGCAGGGGTGGGGTGGGATTAGCTAATCATCTTAATATCTTCTACAGTGAAGCGTTACCATCTGGTGGACCTGTCCAACGAAACACACACACACACACTCTCTCCTTCACTCAAATCACCACAAAGTAAAGCTCCGGCAAGCCTCAGACCAATTACTACATTCACGTGCGGTGTTGGAACATCGTTTGAGGTTCATCTAAAGCAGATTTAAGGTGTCTGCAGCTTTGATGATGATATTCTAAGGTTATTCGGGTACGACTAGAGACATTTTTCAAATAAGATAATGCACATTCATAGGGTGTGGCTCATTCGGGAGTTCTTATTCTAGGCGTTATGTTACCCACAATATTGTAGGTGGCAGAATTCATTTCGGTTACAAGTCGGTTTTCCATAAAAACAAAATACTGTACAAATAATCAATATACAGTCCTATAGTATCCTTGAACTAATGTTTTCACAAATTAGAATTGATCTTCTCCACCATGCATTTGACCTTGTTTGATGTATTCAATATGTTGACGTGGGTCAACACAGACGTATGTCATATAATACATAATTTTATTAAACAATATAGCATATTCCACGGTTGACACCTGTCTGGGCTTGACCAAGTTTGACCCAGACAATGCGGGAATTGGCACCTGTGTTCAGGTGGCAGGAACTGATTTGTACCGAGATCCGGGGCTACTGTGTCTGGTGGTACAGTGTTGCTTTGAACTGATATGCACCCAGGCGGTGAGCTGGTGCCAACAATAGCCCAAGCTCTGCAGTCCTCTATATCGTAAGATGTTTTCAGCCAATGATGGTGTGTTTATAAGTGACGTTTTGCACAGCGGCCATTCTTCAAAGCACATGCAGGTCCATAGCTATGAAAGGGGTCATTGCCATACCTGTCAACCCCTTATCAGTGCCCCCACCTTATTACTAACTAATTAAGATCGTATTGGACACCCCGTGCCCTTATAACTCTCAACGTTCATCCTGCAAAGTCCCATCACAAGAGAGAAACACAAACAAATAGACAATCACCGCCACTACACTCACCACTAGTAAAGTTACCACGACACTCACCACTTGTACACTCACCACGAGTACGCTCATCACTACACTCACCACTAGGACAATCACCACTACATACCTGTCAACCCCTCATCAGTGCCCTACCTTATTAGACCAATTCAGATCTTATTTGTCACCCCGTGACCCTTATAAATCTCAACGTTCATCCTATAAAGTCCCATCACAAGGGAAAAACACAAATAGACAAACATTTGGATTTGTTTTGCTGTACGCCGTACGGACCTGAAAATCTCCCCGTACAAGACTACGGGTGAACCGCACGGTTCGACATGGTGTACATTGCCTGCAATGTCGCCTATTATGTTGCAATGTTTTGTTCTTTTTATTATTGCCGAATGCGATCAGTCTGTTTTGCTCGTTGTGCTTGTGCACCACTGCCAATGGCGCAGCGCCACCACAAATGTGTTGCACCGCACGTAGTATTATTATTCTACGGTCCTTGTACCGCGGTTTCCACTTCCAGTCGACGGCGCTGCATTGGCACATGACATTCACGAGATCGTTACTCTGGTTTAAAAAAATAAATAACGCAGTTGCCTGAGCACTTGGTGCCTGCCTAAGGCCCAACACGTCAAGGGGCCAGCAACGAGCAGCACCGTCAGCGTTGTAACAAGACACGAGTGAAACACGTTTCTTGAATTGAGCAAGGTTGTTATTGTAAGAGCTCGGGAGATAAAAAATATATACGGTGGGAGGGAATTCTACAGTGGAGCAGTGCGTGGCAAGAAGCAGACAGACAGAGAGAGACTTAGTGGTGTGACCTGCAATGTGGTGAGTGAGCAAGTGAGTAGGAGTGCGTGAGTGGGTGGTTGAGCGTGTGGTTGAGTGATCGAGTGGGTGAGTGTATTGTTGCAACCCGCAGTGTGTTGTGTGAATGCAGTGTGGATACGATGGTAACCAGCCAGTCAGGTGCAACCGAGTCCTCAACGAGGGTGGAGGTAATCAATGAGTTACGTTCACGGGAATAGTAACCGTGGTATTCGTAGCAGCGATAGAAGTGCGAAAAGAAGGCGACTGACCGCCGGTGAGCGAGTGACCGGAATGAATTGGTGAGTGCCCGACCATGAGCGAGCCTGATCATCAGTCACCCCCGCTGCGAGATGTTAACTTGCCCACCGAGACGAGGCCAGGAGTTGAGTCTCGTGGGATGTGTGCAGGAGCCAACGTCGCTTCTCAAGCCGGAAGCGAAAGTAACCGCACGCCGTCCATGTGTGGCTGAAGTGTTTTCGGAGTTTGACGCTCGTCCGCTTCTTGTTTGACCCTCCGATGCCACAGCCGCAATTCCCGACGGCCAGGGGAGGGATGGCCCTCTCAACATGATAAACCCAATGAAGGAACTACAGTTGAAGGCTACGGTTTGCCCAATATGGCTCTGCTAGAAGTCCAACAAAAAACAATCCCACGTCGTCAATTCTTTTTGAAAACCACAAAACAGCAGCTGCTGTAGCAACCACGATAACACGAACATCAGCACATCACACTCTAAAAAAAATTCCAAATCAAATACCACAGAAAACAGGGAGCCTATTTGATACACCAACAATCAGTACAAGCGATTAAACATGGGCCCAGTAGCTGGCTGAAACAACAAATACGAATTGTACGTGGGGATCACAACAAAATAAATACACCGATAATTCACCTTCCCATATCTGTTCCTCCACACACACACAATTGCATTTTTTTCACATCCCATCTGAATGCCATAAGACACTAAATGTTGAAGCCGTTCCAGTTTACTTGTGGTTCAATCGACGCTGCTAAAACTATGCACTCCCAGAAGGCTGTGTGGCTGGTGGGCTGTGTAACAAAAAAGTTACGTTTTAATGTGGGTGGACAGATATCGGGTGTAGGCGTATTGCCTACGGATTTATATTATTTTTCTAAATTGCATGTGTATGGCAGTATGGGTAGAAACCCTTGTGAAGAATGCAAACTGCAATGGCTACGACATATGCTCATGAGTCACCAGAAAACTCTCCTCTCGCTTGGAGATGAGCATCGCGTGGGCAGATGTCTCGATGAGCCTAACGGCTGCCGTCGTTCTTGGAATATTTTCTTCCCTCGATAATTCGAAGATACTTTGGCAAACTGGAGGGGAAAATACGCAGGGGTTTCTCCTTGAGTTTATCAGGCTTGAACATCCTGTTTCAATGCAGTTGCACCACGCTGAGGAGTCGGTGCAAATGGCGCCTCGGTGGCTAGGAGATGTCAACTTCCTCGCCTGGCATGAAAGGAGGTTGTGGGTTCGATCCCGACCCTGACGCCTGCTGCTGTATATTTGAAGTTTTCATGTTCACCCCGTGGTCACGTGGATTTTTCTCTGGGTCCTGAGGTTTTTTTCCCTCCACATTTAGAGTCAACACGTGTTTAGACTATTTGGCTGCAATAGATTTCCACACAATAAGCCACGAGTTGAGCTATCATTTTTGATGGCCAGGTCGCTTCTGAAAAAAGAGTTGTACAGTATAGTTCAGTCGGCCGTACTTGGTAAAATAAAAATAGTAAAAAAATTGAAATGTGTATTTTCCTAAGAAGAGAGCTTGCTGTTGTCCATTTTTTTTCTCCATACATAAATGTGGAACACTTCAAGATGTGGACACTGAGTAGGCATATATGGAGAAGCAGAAGAGACACTGTGCTCTGCCGGCTAAAGAATGCCGTTTCATCCATGGCGCAGTGTGTGTGTGTAATGGGGAACGGTAGTGTCGTGGTTAGGGGCCATCCATTTATATTCTTAGGTTTTTTCGGTAAAGTCACGTAGGTAAAACAATTTAAATTAATAAAAGTAAAATAAAATAAAAATCACGACGTTTCGGAGGCAACACAAGCTTCCATCTTCAGGTGGAACCGTCACAGCACAATAACTGTATCAAGTAAGATAAATTCCAAGAAAACAGTCCTTGTATATATACTGGTTGAGGGTGGGAGGAGCCAAGGCAGGCACCTGGATATTATTATTGTGAGGTTCGGTGCGGCTGAAGCACGCTGCTAGGAATGGGCCTTTGTTGTGTAGACTGGTTGAACTGGGAGGTTCCAAGAGTTGTTAAGGTGCGGCTGATGTAAAGGTGTGGCTGCTGTAAATGGGACTGAGCCTTTGTTATGTAGAGGTGGTGCGGCTGAAACCGCTGCTAGGAATGAGTCTTTGTTGTGTAGACTGGTTGAACTGGGAGGTTCCAAGAGTTGTTAAGGTGCTGCTGATGTAAAGGTGCGGCTGCTGTGAATGGGACTGAGCCTTGGTTATGTAGATGAAACAGCACTTTGCTACGTTGCTGGGATTAATTCTAGATTTGCCAAATATGTGTGGTAAAACTTAAAGCAGGAAAACCAGTGTGTGAAAAAAGAAGAAGAAACTATACGGTAACTGAAGAATAGTGCCTGTCAAATAAGATGGTCCAAATATGTGTGGTTAAATCTTTTTTGCATGGTTAATAACATCTTTACAATGATTACTAAGTTTGTACCCATCATCACGGTTGAAATTATGTCTGTGTTTGTATATTTGGATGGCTTCGTGTACAAACCTTTGATGGTAGCCAGGAGGTTTGCAGAGCACCTTGGTCTCGGAAAAGACAATTTCATGAGAGCCCACAGCGTTGTAGCAATGATCGGCAACGGCGGAAGAATCAGTTTTGCCGTGTTTCAGATCTGACTTGTGCTCGCGGACACGATCAGAGATATGAAGTTTCGTTTCTCCAATGTAGCAATAACCACAGATGCAACTCCGTTTGTAGACTCCAGGGTATTGTAAGTCAGGAATGACATCTTTCACAGATGGAATTAGATTACGGATTTTATGTACTGTACTGAATCGGACTTGAATCTTATGTTTGTTTAGAATTTTGGAGATCTTTTTGGTCACGCCTGCTATGTATGGCAACGTGATAGTTTTGATCGGAGTTTCATGTGGCTGTTTTTGTATGGTGGGAGAAACAGCTTGGCGGATGGTGCGGTCAGAGTATCCGTTCATCCTGAGGGCCCGATGTACATGTCTTAATTCACTGGCCAGGTGGTGTTGGTCTGAAATGCCATGAGCTCTGTGGTATACCGTTTTGATGAGATAATTCTTTTGAGATGGGTGGTGGTGGGAATCAGGTTTCAAGTAGGAATCTGTGTGGGTGGCTTTCCTGTAGACAGAATGTCCCAAGGATCCGTCACGTTTCCTCTCAAACAGAATATCTAAGAATGGTAGTTTACCATCTTTCTCCACTTCCATGGTGAATCTGATGGATGGGTGTCTGGCATTGATGTGGTCCAAGAAGTGGTTCAATGCTGGGAGGCCATGTGGCCAAATGACGAAAGTGTCATCCACATACCTCTTCCACAGGGAAGGATGCAGGGTGGATGTCTGGATGGCGTCTGATTCAAACTTTTCCATGAACATGTTGGCAATCACTGGTGACAAGAGGGAGCCCATAGGGGTACCCTCATTCTGTTTGTAGGAGGTGCCATTCCAGGTAAAATAAGTGTTGGTGAGGCAATGCTTAACCAGCGCAGGTACATCCGAATTCAATCCATGTTGGACCAAGTCCTCAATTATTGTTAGGGTGTCAGGTACTGGGACTTTGGTAAACAGAGATACTACATCAATACTGACGAGGATATCATCAGGAGATAGTACCATGTCCTTGACCATAGAGACTAATTGGGTTGAGTTGAGTACTGCCGAAGAGGTCTTGTCTGTGAAGAGAAGCAGAGTATCTGATAGAAACTGGAATAGTTTGTAGGTAGGAGAGTTGATCGTCAACACGATGGGTCGTAGCGGGGTGCCTTCTTTATGGATCTTGGGAAGACCATAGAGTCTGGGAGGTCTTGTCGCCGATGGTTTTAGAGAGGTACGTTTTGTTGGTTCGATTAGGGAAGTCGAACTCGTGATGATTTTGTTAGTTTTTGTCGTTAGGCTGTTAGTAGGATCGTTTATAATTTTGGAGGAACTCCCATCATTAAGTAGGTCCAGGATTTTGTTGTTGTATGAATCTTTATCCATGATGACCGTGGCATTGCCCTTTTCTGCCGAGAGGATGACTATATCATCTCTCTTTTTTAGGTCCGCGAGTTCAGAGCGTTCGTTTTTGCTAATGTTACTAGTGGGTTTCTTAGCATTCTTAAGAATAGTGGCTATTTCAGCTCTTGCTACATCCTAATGGATGTGTCCTATGCCTCTGAGGGCTACATCAATCTGAGAAATCACATCTTCTACCGGTATATATTTAGGGGTGACAGCGAAATTTACTCCTTTGGCCAGTACCGTTTTCAGATTGTCAGAAATTGGGATGTTACTCTGATTAATAACGGTCTTTTTGACATCCAGCTTTGTGATGTGTGGCTCTGGTATCTTTTTAGATAGGAGGTTGAATTTAGAAATCAGGTTAGCTTTGCATTTGGCTGACATTGAGTCAGCAGAAGCAGAAGTCATGTTGTCAACGTGGTTCCAATCGGAAGGGGACATTTTTTGTGTTAACATTAAATGTGTTTGTAAGAGAGTCTTGTCTAAATTTTCGAGTTCAGATCGGAGTAACCTTATTCTCTCCGAGATTAGTGATAGGCTAGCTTTAAATAAAATCTGTTTAGAGTTCGGTGAGGACACAGCAGCAGATGTGAGTGTGAAAGCGATGGGTATTATCTTGTTTTTACCTTGTTATCTTGGCACTTTACCGAATAAACCTTATATGAATCCTTGCAGTCACGAAAGCTTCAAATCTAGAGCCATCCAATTAGTTTTTAGTAGGTACGCAAAAATCTGTCATAACTTGACCCCTCTCCCCGCTCCCTGTACGCACGCGGACTTTTTACACCCCTCCCCCCACCTGCGTATGTATGCCTGACGCACCCCCCCCCCCCGAATCCTATAGAACGGCCGATATTTAATCCACGCAGAAACGATCAACGATTAATAATTTTAACGTGTTTAAGCAAACAGATAGTCCACCGCCGGACTATCTAACTCATTTGAAGACCAATGTAGACAAATTATTATCGAGGATTCACCCCCACCCCCCCCCCCCCCCCCGTTTCCTATGCGTACATTGTCAGTAGACCCCCAATATGCAAGCGTACGCATTTGGGTTACCCCCCCCTTCCCCCTCCATGCGTACGTATTAAATGGATGACCCCTTATAGCAACAAATAACGGTGGCAAATATATGAACCGGTCCTGGGCATCCTCTAGGTCGCCTCAGCCTCAGATGAGTACCTGGAGCGGTGTTTAAACATCACTACTGCGGAGGCAAAGTCAGCTGGGCGTGGTGCCGGCCACCTACCGTTGAGTGTGCCGTGCCTGCATTCACAGGGGCTCGCTAACAGCACTTGCATCAACAGTCGGTTGAAGGGTATATGGATGATCTTTTGACTTTTGAAGTGGGATCTATATTTTTCGAAAATTTCACCGCAACTACTTTGTAATGATCGATGCAAAATCACAGTGTTTGACTTACAATCACGTCATTAAAATTTTAACATGGCCAAGGAATGATGCAGCCGATCCTCTTCTTGGGTAGATAAAATTGATACCACCCTGTGAGACGTCAAAGTGGTGGTCTTCCAGAGAAACTGATCTCTATCATAGGAATGTGGAATTTCCACCAGAGTTTGAGGACCGTCACACAGTGGTACATTGCATCAGAATATTAATTAATACTGGCGGAATCTGATGAGTTATAAAGTTTTTTTCACCGATGTCCGGTTGAGTGGTCATGAACTGATTGCATGACTCATGACGGCTACAATTCCCTTGTGGAGCAGCTGTTCATGCGGACAGGGTTCCGTTGCAAATGGCAGAACTTGTGGACAAGAGAAGTTCTCTTTATATGGTACAAAGGAGGCGATCTGTAGCCTGCGTTTAATTGGAGTATGTGATCGGTTCAGTATGGGATTGGTCTGATTCTAATCATCAGTAGCTGTTACACATCGCTCCTGTAGCTCAGTGGTTAGATTACCTCATCCTAATTTATTCTAGATTCGAAGTTTTCGTGACTGCAAGGATTCATACTCTTTGGGTTTTTTTCGGTAAATTCACGTAGGTAAAACAATTAAAATAAATTAAACCATGACGTTTCGGGCGCAACACAAGCGTCCTTCTGCAGGTGGGGACAACTTAGCGAAAGCACAACCACTTAGTTGTGTATGTGTGCTTTCGCTCCACCTGAAGAAGAACGCTTGTGTTGCGCCCGAAACGTCGTGGTTTAATTTATTTTAATTTTTTTACCTACGTGCCTTTACCGAAAAAAACAAAGAGTATGAATCCTAATTTATGCTGCGTCAAGCTCTAGGTCCCATATAGTTGAGAGGACACTTGCCTCTAAGATTGTGGCAGTCGACCAGCGTTGCTTGAGGCAATCCTGACCCTGCCGATGAGACGCTGCGTGTCGAAGCTGCTCCAAGCTTGGCTCGACTTCAATCAATGCTGCTGAAATGATGAACTCGCAGGGGGCCATGTGTTGATGAGTTGTGTGAGAAGTACTTTACTGTTTTATATGTGCAGAGACGGATATGTGATGAATACTTGTTGGGACTGCTAATTTGGTTTGTTATTTATATTTCCCACAATGAAGCTCTAACTATTACGAGTTTTGAATGTAATTGAGGATATGTTTATGTTCTAATGCAATTAAAATTGATCTGATAAAAAAAACACTTCTGTTCAAAAATACATTCCAATCATGCCAAGTTTCAAAGGCGTTCAATCTGAAACGTGCGGGTTCTTAGTACACAACACAAACTAATCAAAAGCGTCGTTGGGTACAGAGGAGGTGAGTTGGCCTCAGAATTGAACCTTCCAAGGTGGCAATCAATGACATCACAGCATTTTTTACTAGTTACGTAATGCTCATGAAAAATAAACGTACGTACAAATATATTCGTCTGAAACATATATTTAGCCGAATATATTTGTCTTGTATTTTTATTTATATCGGTCGGAGCGGACTGCTGAACACGTGGTAAATACATGAACTAAGCACACCAAGGGCAGCTTGTGTCCAGCCACTCGAGCTGGACCTGAGCCACGGGCAGGGAACCGCTCTCTGCTCGTGCAAGCGGCTCATGTCACACTACACACGGGCAGACAGAAGGGGGTGGGGGGCAAAGGGAGTGGGGAAAGCAAGACAGTGAAAGGGGCAATGCAAGTCAGCGGGGGGGAGAGGAGCGACTGTGACTCACGCCTTTTGCAAGATGACGAGACAGTGTCTATTGTCTGTCTATTAGACACCTGCTAGTCTGTATGTGAGAGCTGGATGCTATTTGATGCGCAAAGGAATTCCCTGGCTCGTGATCTGTTTTTTGGTTTCTATCCTCAAGGATACACCTTCAGTTGTCATCCTGGTTTCTTGAGCCTGTGTGAGTGCTCATGGTCAGGATTGACGAGCGTTAACTGAGCGGTGATTGCGAATCCGGGCAGTGGTGGCGATGCACGCCCGTGATCGAGCACTGTGGAGGCAGCGAGGCTTGGTGGATCACATACAGATGTCGTGTCGGTCCCTTCCCATGTGCGTCGATGTGCCCACCTCCCCCGGCTTGCCAGGAGAAGGCAGTACAGAGAATGTCGACGACACCAGTCCAGGCTCATCTCGTCTTAACGAAATTGCCACCCACGTGTGAATATAATGGTGAAGATGAAGCGAATACAATTGATGAGAGGAAACAATATAATGGGAATATGAAGAGGGAACAGTAACGGTGCTGGTTATGAGGGGGTGATTAAGGGGTCGTGGGGTGAGCTAGAGAACTATAAGTGAGTTTTGAGTGCGGAGCGGAAACGAGCGAGCGAAGTTGACTGCTTAATGTGGAAGGGCAGTTTGTTCCAGTGAAGGGGGCGAGAAGAGAGAAAGCGTGGATTGAGCACAAGGAGAAGGAGGAACAGAGATAGAGTGTTGCCCCCTCACACACACGGATATCCCCCATGTGCTCCAGCCCCCCCCCCCCGCCCACAGTGTAAGCATTCATAAGCTGATAGCATCTTAATATATATAGAGGACTGCAGAGCTTGGAGGACTCACCACCTGGCTGCCTTTCCCGCTGGTCTGCGGTTCCTCATGCCTCTGAGTCATTCTCTGCCTTCGAGAGTGAGTTAATACTGTGCAGGGCTTTACAATTAACGTAGGCAACTGATTATGAAAAATAAGCGCCACAGTGACGAGATGTTAACTACCTCGCCTGGTATACAGGAAGGTCGTGGGTTCGATCCCGACCCTGACGCCTGCTGTATATTTGGAGTTTGCATGTTCTCCCCGTGGTCGCGTGGAATTTTCTCCAGGTCCTCCGGTTATTCCCTCCACATTTCCATATGATCACCCTATTCGCTGGGCTATCATTTGTGATTGCCAGGTCGCTTCGGAGAAACAGCGATATAGTTCAGTGGGCCTTAGCTGGTTAAATACAAATCGTTATCAAATCGTATTCGCACGGTTGCCTACGTACGGTGCAAAATATAATCGACAACACATACACGTTTAAACTATTTTGTATTTATTAATAATGCATGTTAGTGAGTGGTGACTGACGGGTATTAGTTGTAGAGACAGCGGAGTTTGGGCACACACAGGTGCCCCAGACACTGAGGCCCCATGAACCGAGACTCCAGAGGCCGATGACTAGTCACCATACAGCGCGCCATTCATGACGAGTCAGCGTGGGGGATCGAGGTCGTGCGGTGGTCTCCAGCTTGAGCAGCCAGTCGCGGTCTGCAGCCGACACCAACCTGCCCGCGGACGTTGCAATCATGCGGAGCAACGCGCTTGTCAACTCCCCCACCTACCCACACCGCAATCGCCGAGTCGCCCCATATGCCCTTAAAAGGTTTCATCCCACCAAGGGGTTTGGGGGAGGGCGTACGAGAGCGAGCAGCGTTAAAGCGAGTTGTGGGTGGGTGAGTCATCATTTCATGGGTGCTGCTCGACTTGTTGCGAACGGTGATCCCACAGCCGTGCTGATAAGACACCACTCCAGAGGTTTTTTTTTTAAACGTAGAACCAATGCTACTGAAATCGTGCACCGCAAAAGCGTACCACTCACTCACGTTTACCAAGCTGGTACCTTTAACTAATAGAGCCCTAACCCGTGTAAAATCTGACGAGGGGCAGAACGGGGCAAGTGAATCGCGCGTGAGGGTTTCGCAAAACCGCGGCGGCTCCAGTTGTGGCACATTTTGACCTGGCAACGTTTGCTATCGTATTTCCAAGCGGCTGGAAATTTTTAACGTGATTGATGTGTATGAGACGAGCAACGTTGTACCCGTGGCACGCACCACGCAAAGGGGAGTAGAGGCAAGGATATGTTGCACAGGAGAATAAAACAAGGAATGGAAAAGTTTCGAGAGAATATAAAAAACTGGAAATACGATGACAAAAAGGATGGGAACGGAATGGAAAAGGAGGAACAAAGGGTGAGGAAAGTTGAGGACATCAAGGCCTTGACACTGCCGCATGGAGCAGCGTCTGTTTTCTGCAGCGGGCGGAGAGAGGGATGGGATTCAGAGTGGGAGTGGCCACGCGATTTACGGAAGGCTTGGGGTCATCTAAATAAAGCGATATCAATATTTTGTATCGTAAGCTTATAACACAGTAAGATGCTGAAGCTTCGTAGCTCGTATGCTGGTTACCGCTGGTCATTACCACAGCACATTTGATGTATGTTGAATTTTTCGCCCCGTACATAGCCAACCGTGCTAATGTGATGTAATGAGATGAACTAGACAGCGTTACATTTTTAATAGGCAAGACTGTGTGCAGATGGAGTGGAATTTAAAAACCTCCCGAGTGAACTCAGCTCAGTCAATGCGGAATTTCTGCAACTGGCTTAGAGGCGCCAAATATGCTAAGAACAGAAAAAAAACTATTCCAAAGGCATTTGTGCAGGGGAGCCACTGAACTATACCCGAAGCCCTGTGTCCAGAGACAAGACCTATTCTTTTCAACGCATGTGGTCTTTAATTCTGGAGGTATGCCATTTCCGTAAATAAGGGTTATTGCCTTTTAAGGCAGTCATTTAGGCTTCACTGTTAATACGCTGCAGATGGTTTCAGCTAGTATTACAGGTCCCACCACAGAAAGTCACGGATGTTAATGGATGTGATTTGCTGGAGGTCACGGTGGATTCCATAAATAAGGCAAATGGAATTGTTGGAGCAATTGGAGCAATCTCAGCTTAAAAGACTCAGTACGCGAGTAGCCTAGCTTCGTATAAGGCCATTGTCACTGTGTATTATTTCACGTGTGTACAGTACAACCCTTTTTGTCAACCCACTGCTGTATGAGCGCCTCTGCACACACTACGGATCGTGGGGTTATTTTGAGCATCCTGCCCTTTGCTGGGTGTTTCAATGAGCAGACCTCTGCTTAGGTGTTACAATATTAATATGTTCATCGATCCGAATGTGTGACACGGCCTATGAGCCAAATCTCCAGTAGTGTGCAAGATCCTGCAAAGGTCGTGGAAGCTTTGTAGGGTTGATCCTGGACAGTTCTCGAATTGGTGAGCACATCATGCACGCAGTGCAGGATTATCCTCGTAGCAAAAGTAGCATATGCTACGGGTCCCGCACTTTCAAGGGCCCCGCGCAAAATTATTTCAAGCTATCAATTCCGGTTCAATGATTCTGCACTTGCTCTATTACTATAGTACTATACCGCCTTCAACTTTTATGAACGACTGCGTGTTTAAGGTTAGCGAATTGTCATATTATCTGGCTGCATAGCAAATGAAAAAATACAATTACTTTACTTTACTATGCAAGTTAAACATTTGTGTTTGAATATTTACGTGTTTTTATTTTATTTAGGGCCCCTTTATAACTTATGCTACAGGCCCCGCACTAGCTTCATCCGGCACTGCATGCACAACAGGCTGTGTTATACACGGCTACGGGGTGGGCAGCAAGTGGCAGTGGAGAAAACACCCATTGTTGTACTGTAACCCTATGCTCCTTGCCTGCACCAACCAGCACTGACCAGCGTGGTGAAGTTATGATCAGACAGCTCCCACGAGCCACATGACGTGGGGTGGCCCTCGTTCGGTAGTGGATTGACCAAGGAGTGGTACTTGTACATTTCAGGTTACTTTGATGAAATATGTAAAGAATATCTCAAATCTTTCCATTTTACTCATCGAAGCAGTGTGCCCAAGTGGATAAGCTGATCACAAAGAGTCAGCGTGCGCTCTGGGTAACGTGAGCATTTGTTGTGTTACATTTGTACGAAGGAAAAACAACTTAAGGACATGAATCAAATATGATTGGGACGTAGCAGTAGTTAATTCACAGTCAATAATTCGCGTTCCTTTTCTGGTATCTCCCCATGTCCGTCCAGTGCACACTAAGCTGCATTGGCTTCCAGTGGCCGAACGAATTAACACATTGTGAGGTTGCACTCAATACACACAAAGTGCTCGCCACAAATGAACCGCAACACCTCGCTGATCTCGTCAAGGAGCATAAACCATCGCCACGTGAACTCCGCTCATCACAGCAGCAGCAGCTTCTGGCTGGCCACCGAACAAAGACGTCCACTGCATCGCGCGCTTTAAGATGCGCTTTTGCGGCCGTCTGGAACGCTCTTCTTTCCCATATTAGGAAGTCCCTGGAGCGATGCACTTTCAAATAAAAATTGAAACATTTCTTTAGAATAGCGTTGTGTGTTTCGTTCTTTCTCCTTCCCCCGTCACCTCCGATTTGCACGGTTGGCTACGTACGGTGCGAAGGAAGTTCAAATTACGTACATGTTGTCATGCACATTGTTGGTGAATGCGTCCGTGACTCGTGCACACGCGGCCAAATTCACACACACGCACGAGACATCGACAAGCAGGCACACGCACGGTGTCAACAACAAATGTCAGCCTTCGCAGAGCACTTTATATTGCTAACGGCTGATACAAAGGCACCATGTTAATGTACTGTAATTGATTGTGACGGTGTGAACAATAGCTGAGACGTCACAATCTGTGTAAACGTTGACCCACTTCACAGACTTCGACACCACCCGGTATCACCACGTCGGTGTGACACACCCACACCGTGACACACCCACACCGTGACACAACAACCGCCATTCACCACTAAGTGGCGGTGACGTCACCACGACGCTTGTGCCAGGCCATGTGCACCTTGAGGCCACGTGAAGTGTCGAACGCCCGCTGGCAGGAGGTCACGGGGAGACCCAGGTGCCACGGGTCGACTGACCGAGATGACCGAGATGACTGGCTGATGCACCACCTGTGCCCCCTACTGTGCCAACTTGCTGTGCTTTAGCCACCCGGCGCTCCGCTCGTTGTTGTGAGCCTCGCTCCTCCGCCCTCCGTTGTTGTTGGAGGGCGACTGCATCCAACTGCCCAGTAGCGTCCTTCACAAGCCTCCTCCACAGAGGCCGATCTTGACACCGCTGGTACCAGTCATCGGCAAGTCCACTCAGCTCCACGTCCTCCTGTACCACATCACTCCATCTCTTCTCTAGCCCGTGCCGCGCCCGTTTAGCCCCCTCGATCCGGCCGAACAAAAGTTGTTTAGGCATGCGGTGGCTGGGCATGCGGGCTACATGACCCAGCCAATGCAGCCTTGCCTGCAGGAGGAGCTCACCGATGGGACTTTGCCCAGATCTTTCAAGGATTTGTGAGCTCACACAATCCAGCCTGGTTAAACCCAGGATGGATCGTAGGCAGGCTAGCCTAAATGTTTCTAACCGGCGCAGATGCTCCATTAGGGGGGGTCCACGTTTCACAAGCGTAAAGGGAGGGAATGACTGTGGCCGAGAAGACCTGAAGCTTAGTGCGAAGCGACAGTCCAGGTAGCTTCCACACAGCGTTACGCAACCGATGAAAAGATATTGCCGCTCAGCTGATTCGGAGTGAGACCTCTGCTGTTAAACTGGAGCCAGTCAAAGCACACTGCCAAGGTATGCTCTCTCCACAATTGCCCCATCACCGATTGGGAGTTGTGGGGGTGGAGTGTCCAATGGTACAAAATCCCCAGGCAGGTGCTTAGTTTTGGTGGGGCTGATGGTAAGGCCCCACCACTTAGTGGCACATTCCAGTTTCAGCAGAAGCATCTCTAACTCCTCCTGTGACACACCCACACTGTGACAGGCTACACCCACACGGTGACACAGGGGAGGCCAGAACAGGTTCAGACAATCGTCACTCATGTTGGCCGTGAACGGGAATCGAACTCGGGTGGCCAGGTTCGCAGCGCAGCGCTGACCGAGTCTCGCTGTACCCAGACTTGGCGTTGGGGTCCAGGGCCCTTCCTCCAACTTTGCTGCTGCTGCTGATGATGAAGCAGCAGCCGCAGCTGTCGCATGGATCGGCAAGATGAGCAAACAATAATTACGTGTACAAATATGTATATAAAGCGTGGATATCAAACTGTTCTTTCTTTCTGCGAGACCTAACAAGAGGTTTACAATAGCTTATATATATAAAACGTATCACTATTTTCACTGCGAAATGTTATACAACAATACGCAAGTGCCAATGCGGTTTTTTTCCCCCCCTACAGTCAAAGTTAATTTGGAGTCTCGCGCGGCTCTTCCGTGAAGACATCTCCCTCGGGAAGATCACGCCGTTTCCAGCGAAACCACGCAAGGGCCCCGAGCCTCCAGACTCAATTGAGTCGGGACGCAAAATCTGTCAAAGTTTGACCCCTCCCCCCCTCCCTGTAGCACGCGGACTTTTTACACCCCCCCCCCCGAATCCTATAGAACGGCCGATATATTTAATCCACGCAGAAACGATCAAGGATTAATAATATGAACGTGTTTAAGCAAACAGATAGTCCACCGCCGAACTATCTAACTCATTTGAAGGCCAATGTAGATAAATTATTATCGAGGCTTCACCCCCCCCCCGTTTCCTATGCGTACATTGTCAGCAGAGCCGCCCCCCCATACGCAGGCGTGTAATGTAGCTCTCAGAGACATCGTCTTGTCTCCTGCATATTTATTATGAAGTCCACCGACAACTCAACGAGTAACACAGCTTCTGGTCTCAAGACAACTCGCAATCGACGCAGACGACGGTGGTGACCCCCCCACACCAACAGCCCCCCCCCCACACCAACAGCCCCCCTCCCACACCAACAGCCCCCCCCCACACCACCAGCCCCCCACCACACCAACAGCCCCCCCCCACACCAACAGCCCCCCCCCACACCAACAGCCGCCCCCCCACACCAACAGCCCCCCCCACACCAACAGCCCCCCCCACACCAACAGCCCCCTCCACACCAACAGCCCCCCCCACACCAACAGCCCCCCCCCACACCAACAGCCCCCGCCCTCACACCAACAGCCCCCCCCCACACCAGCAGCCCCCCGCCCTCACAACAACAGCCCCCCCCACACCAACAGCCCCCCCCCACACCAACAGCCCCCCGCCCTCACACCAACAGCCCCCCCCACACCAACAGCCCCCCCCACACCAACAGCCCCCCGTACACCAACAGCCCCCCCCACACCAACAGCCCCCCTCCCACACCAACAGCCCCCCCCCCCACACCAACAGCCCCCCCCACACCAACAGCCCCCCCCCCACACCAACAGCCCCCCCCACACCAACAGCCCCCCCCCACACCAACAGCCCCCCTCACACCAACAGCCCCCCCCCACACCAACAGCCCCCCACCAACAGCCCCCCCCACACCAACAGCCCCCCCCACACCAACAGCCCCCCGCCCTCACACCAACAGCCCCCCCCCACACCAACAGCCCCCCCCACACCAACAGCCCCCCATCAACAGCCCCCCCCACACCAACAGCCCCCCCCCACACCAACAGCCCCCCCCCACACCAACAGCCCCCCGCCCTCACACCAACAGCCCCCCCCCCACACCAACAGCCCCCCCCCACACCAACAGCCCCCCACCCACACCAACAGCCCCCCCCACACCAACAGCCCTCCCCCACACCAACAGCCCCCCCCCCACACCAACAGCCCCCCCCCACACCAACAGCCCTCCCCCACACCAACAGCCCCACCCACACCAACAGCCCCCCGCCCTCACACCAACAGCCCCCCCCCACACCAACAGCCCCCCCCCACACCAACAGCCCCCCCTACACCAACAGCCCCCCCCCACACCAACAGCCCCCCTCCCACACCAACAGCCCCCCCCCACACCAACAGCCCCCCCCCCACACCAACAGCCCCCCCCACACCAACAGCCCCCCCCCCCACACCAACAGCCCCCCCCCACACCAACAGCCCCCCCCCCCACACCAACAGCCCCCCGCCCTCACACCAACAGCCCCCCCCACACCAACAGCCCCCCCCACACCAACAGACCCCCAGCTCCGGCTCGCGACGGCTCTGAAGCCTCGCCCGGTGCGGCCACGCCCCGATTCTAGAATCCTCCTTGCGGCACCTGCCGCTGTCACTCACCGCCCTAAGGGGCCGTCCATAAATGACGTCACGCGATTTTTGACGATTTTTGACCCCCCCCCCCCCCATCGTCACACGGCGTCACGAAAGTCAGACCCCTCCCTCAAATATGACGTCACAAAGCTCTGCCTCCCCCCCCCCAAAATAAAACATGTTTCAAATCGCTTTAAACTGTAATCGTAGTGCGTATTTAATGTGGCGCTGCACTATGATGTTGTAGGAGAAACCATTTATTAAAATTCTATTTAATTAAGTAGAAAGTGTTGTCTATATTTATTTAAAGTTGCGCCTTTTGATATGACGTCACATTTCTCAACCCCCCCCCCTCATCACACATCGTCACAAATGTCTGACACCCCCCCCCCCCAGGTGCGTGACGTCATTTATGGAGGCCCCTAATTACACTTCCCTCGCCATTGGATCCCGTGCTCCCCCTCACGTGGCCCTGTCAACGTTTGTCCCATCAATCATCGTGAGAACGTCCATTAGTAACCATGGTACCGGGGGACCACACTGTCCCACTGTCTCTCCGTACTGTCGTTACATACGGACTAAATGGACGGCGCCTGACGGGTCCCCCCCCCCCCCCCCCTTGTCTTGCTTCAGGCAGAGCAGAGCCGCGAGAGGAGGGAATTTGCTGTCCACTCACTCCCTTCACGCGCCGTCCCGGCCTTCACAGATGCGACTCGCTAACGGCACTTGCCCCGAAGGTCTGTTCTTTGAAAGTTCCTGAACAACACAATTGACTACATAACGAGAAAATATGCATTTGGCACCCTCTCCACAAGATAATCAGAAAATATTCCATCGTTATCCTTCTTCATATGTTGGTGACGCTTCTTCTTCTTCGTGTGATCACTCTGCAATGATGTCGTGAAGATCCAATAGAGAGCGCTTCGTGACTTCTCGTTGTTTTCAGTTCGCGCACCGAACCGCAGTGTGAGATCGAGACATGGCGGTGCGGCCACCGCCTCCTCCTCCACGCCCGGGAATTTATGGAGTCCAAATCTGAGTTGTGACTGTCGTGAACTGCAGTCCATCACTCACACACCACGCTGTGCTGGACAGTGTGTGTCTCTGTGTGAGCCTATGGGTTTCTTTGTGAGACTGTACGTGAGAGCCTGTGGGTCTCTCTGCGAATATCTATCATCAGTGTACTTGATCGATATTCACCGGTCACAATTAGAAGAAGTATCATTGTGATTGGTGAAGAGAAATCCATCACAGCACATTGTGTTGTACAGTATGGGTCTCTTTGTGAGACTTTATGTGAGTCTGTGGGTCTCTATTTGAGTATCATACGTCTAATTGTGACTAGTGAATATTAATCCATCACTCACAGCACATTGACTTTTGTATAGTACCGTATTTTCCCGCATATAACCCGCAGACGCATATACCCCGCAAAAATAGCGTTTTGTGTAAAGCAAATTTCAGATAGCCCACACCTCCATATACCCCGCATGCATTCATATTTTAACATCGTTACCGCAGCTTAATTCCATCATATTAATACAAAATTAACATTTGTAATACATTCCACTATCAATTGTTAACATTTTAATCATAACGTGCACAAAGAAAACAAACTAACCGGAAACGAGTGAACTTAAAACAGTAAATTAGTAACAAAAGTAAATATCCAATAAATAAGTAACACATAACTGGTAGATAAGTACCGTAAGTAAGCGTACTGTTAGGCTTATCAGCATTCGACATCATATTACAGCTACTGGACTGGTAGTTACCCCTGTACAGTTTTAGCACTGGTAGATTGCGCACTGCGCAGACAATAGTGGCACTTACGGTAACGCCATTGCCTCCTGGCAATAAAGCCATTGGAAGTTTGAAACAAAGCTCATGGTCGCGACTGTATAGTGCTCAGCTAATAGCAGCGGCCTAAGGGACTCAGCATTTATGATTCCGCGTCTGGTAGACGCTTGTTAAGGCTCTTCCCATTGTGCAATCCATAGCCTCAGCTGAAACTTTCGCACCCCCCTACAGCCACTGAAAGTATTACGGTAAACAAAGTGCGCCCACTTCAAACATTGTCGTTTCATTGTACAAACAATTCGAATCATTTAAAACGTGATAACATGTGCAATCTTAATTTAGGAGCTTTCGTGACTGCAGGAATTATTCTTTGGTTCTTTTCGGTTAAGTCACGTCTAAAAATAAAATAATAAATTAAAATAACATATTACGACGTTTCGATTGCAACACAAGCAATCATCATCAGGTATAAAAGAAATAGCAACAAAAATCTAACTAGAAAACTATAGACAGACATACAAGCAGACAGACATCACAACGGCACACAGAGAGAGGACACAAATCGGCACAAAGAGAGGGGTCGTTTCTGTGACGGTCCCTTAAATATAGAGAGGGGGGGCGGCGGGGACGGAGAGAGGGAGGGGGCAGAGAGAATTAGCATATCAATGAGTGTACGGCAACGTACTGCTGTTGCAAGTAAGATGACAATGTGGAACGGGCACGCAGAATTGAAAACGGGCACGCAAAATTGAAAATTAGGAGACAGGCACACGAAAATTAAATAACCTAGCAAAATATCGAAATGTGATGTAATACAACACAGAGAGTCGGTTAACACACAACGCATAGCCTGGTTGATTACGTGTTTCAAAATTTGCTAAGTTAGAATTTTAAGTGTGAAAATTCCAAAGAGAGGACACAGGCAGAGAGAACAAATAGCCAGAAAAAAAAGGATAAGCTTAAAACTTCCCCGTAGAAGTGGTTCAATCTTAATTTAGGAGCTGATGATGATTGCTTGTGTTGCAATCGAAACGTCGTAATATGTTATTTAAATTTATTATTTTATTTTTAGACGTGACTTAACCGAAAAGAACCAAAGAATAATTCCTGCAGTCACGAAAGCTCCTAAATTAAGATCTTTCTGGCTATTTGTTCTCTCTGCCTGTGTCCTCTCTTTGGAATTTTCACACTTAAAATTCTAACTTAGCAAATTTTGAAACACGTAATCAACCAGGCTATGCGTTAATTGTGTGTTAACCGACTCTCTGTGTTGTATTACATCACATTTCGATATTTTGCTAGGTTATTTAATTTTCGTGTGCCTGTCTCCTAATTTTCAATTTTGCGTGCCCGTTTTCAATTCTGCGTGCCCGTTCCACATTGTCATCTTACTTGCAACAGCAGTACGTTGCCGTACACTCATTGATATGCTAATTCTCTCTGCCCCCTCCCTCTCTCCGTCCCCGCCCCCCCCCTCTCTATATTTAAGGGACCGTCACAGAAACGACCCCTCTCTTTGTGCCGATTTGTGTCCTCTCTCTGTGTGCCGTTGTGATGTCTGTCTGCTTGTATGTCTGTCTATAGTTTTCTAGTTAGATTTTTGTTGCTATTTCTTTTATACCTGATGATGATTGCTTGTGTTGCAATCGAAACGTCGTAATATGTTATTTTAATTTATTATTTTATTTTTAGACGTGACTTAACCGAAAAGAACCAAAGAACATGTGCAATTTTAGTGTGAGTGGTTTATTCAGCAGTGCTTTAATCAAAGGTATGTGTTGCATAGTGGATAGTCCTACCATGAAAAAATTAAACGAGAATATTTTTGGGATAGCTCTCACCTCCATATACTCTGCAGGGTCTTGTTTTGTTTGTAAAAAGTGGTATACCCCGCGGGTTATATGCGGGAAAATACGGTATATGTCTATGTGTGAATCTGTGGGTCTCTTTGTGAAGTCTGTGGGTTTCTCTGTCTCTGTAATGTGTATTTGTGACTGCAGTACAATCCATCACACCACTGATCATTGCCTAATCCATGTTATTACAGGAAGTCCAAATGTTATCTATCTGGTGACACCACCAAATGGCATTTCCAAAGTTAAAAACAAAGAACATCCGTGTAGCCTTAACAGATTTGAGGCAAATGTTTGTTAGTGAGCACCACCTATGAAAGCCGGCACGGCACACGTGGGGGCATGTGGCCAGCACCACGCCCGAACGCCTTTGTATCCAAAGTGGTTTACACACTGCACTTGGTACTAATTTGAGGCTTAGTCTATCTAGGGGAGGCCCAGGACCGGTTCGAATATTCGCATTGTTACTGGTTGTGAGCGTGAATCTAGTTTGTAGCGCAGCACGCTAACCACTGCGCCACCAGACTCAACGTACGGTTACAAACACAATTTATTGATCAAGCGCCTTACAAAAGAAAGACTGCATGATTTCATTTCTTAAATTGCTCTCATCCACACTGTACAATACTTTATTCAATACAGTAAGTGGAACTGTAGTGCATTGCGAAAACACATTTCCTAATGTGTAAGGGGTTTACGTTCAGCATGACGACAGTACTTCTGTGCCAGGAACAGCAAACATCGAGCCAGAGCGGCTGAGCCTGGGGGAATTAAATTCCATGTGTCTTCTTTTTGGAATTTGGCTGCAGTCTGGCTGGCTCATGTTCAGCTGGAATATTGAGAAGCAAGTAACAAGAAAGCCCCCCCCCCCTTCCAAATGCACCACTCCAACTCTCCCACCGTTGTAATCTTCCCAGATCGCAGTGTAGCATCAATTTGTTTAGCCCAACGTGCCGATTTTTCTTACATTATACACGATGCAGTGCCAGGTCCCGACAATTACACACTCTACTTTCAAATGCCCTTGCCACCCTTTTCTCACGTGAACATCGTCACCTCATTGTCGCATTGCCACATGTCGCCAGTTTTGGCTGTCCAGTTTATACCAGGTTATGCCAGTCCAGTTCATACCAGTTCATACCAGTTTATACCAGTCCAGTTCATACCAATTTATGCCAGTCCTGTTTATACCAATTTATTCCAGTCCTGTCATACCAGTGTTTGCCAGTCCAGTTGATACGTGTAGACCTACTGTCAGTGTCTGGGCCCTCTCCGACATTAACATTAGCTGCCCCGCCCATCTCTATACCTTTATAAACAGCTTGACCTCAGAGGCTAACCTCCCTGTTCCTGATGACGAACGCTTGTGTTGCGATCGAAACGTCGTGATATTTTATTATTTTTTATTCACTTTATTTTTTTATTATTTTATTGTTATTTTTTTTCTATCTACGTGACTTTACCGAAAGAACCAAGAATATGCCAGTCAAGTTTATACCAGCTCACGTTTTGGGCAATGGCCCTTCGTGTACTATAAAGAAGGGCCATCGCCCTAAACGTCGGCTGTTATAAATTTGTTCGTCGAAGTCAGTTGTCATCGACGAACGCGTTGAGGTTTGTTTGTGTGAATAGCGGAGAGCACTGTGCATTGTTCCACTGTACGGTACCGTATGGTGGCGCTCGCCACCACTCTGCAACTCTCGATGATGGCAATGTCGGCATGTCAATGCATACCTGTCAACCCCTTATCAGCGCCTACCTTATTACAGACCAATTCAGACCGCATTGGTCACCCCGTGCCCCTTATAAATCTCAACCTTCATCCTACGAAGCCCCATCAGAAGGGAGAAATACAAACATATAGACACTTTTTTGCCCGTAATTGAAACGGTTTTACGCCGTATGGACCTGAAAACTCAATTTCGCTGTCCAAGAATATGGGTAAACCATATGGGTTGACACGGAATGTCAATGGCTATTGCAGCTTTGCCTACCTGCACGGTCCGATTCTACAACCGTGCGTGACATCACGTGCCATCCGCGATGCAACGCTTCGGTGGGCCACGTGGAATTGTAAGACTCCAAAACCACGTGGTTTCAGGAGAGGGCAGCACAACAAATGGCTGTGTCCAGCCACCCGTGGTCGACCTTCAGTGTTCCACACAAAAACAAGTTTCTATGGGAACGTATTCTGTCTAATATACCCATGCATGGCCCTCCTTCATGAGTCTTGAGACTTGATATGATAATAATGACATTTAGAACGCGGCAGATTTTGCAGACGAGTCAACAACTCCGAGGCGTGGAGTCAAGCTCAGGGCTGCTCGAAAGCCCTGACCCAAAGCAGATAGAGGTCTTTAGATGTTCCGTGCATTCGATGCGATGTCACTTTTCACCTGTGAGTATCGATGTAATACGCTGCATGCATCACAATGCACAGCTGAACATGCGTGCACCGACTGCCTTGCAATCGACAGCGGCGTGCTTCTTCGCAAGGCCCGCGGGCCACTGGCGTCCCCTGGTGGCCTTTAGGGCGGCCCCCGACAAAACACACAACACGTGACAACACCCCCTATCAATCATCATCATCGTGCTGCTGTCAAATCTCCAATGGGTTTCAAATGTGTGGCGGCTCTCCCACTTGTGATGTATTATCGGAAAAAGTGCCCCCCCCTGAAAATTAGTGAAGAACATAGGTCTACAGGGTGGTCCAGATGTCTTGTGACCCCTCCCCCCAATTAATTGACCCCTAACATTTGTTCAACCTTTGCATATTCTATTATGTTTTGAATAAATCTTCCTTACAAAAAATTAAACTTCGAAGAATGAAATGGGGGGGGGGGGTGGTCACAAGACATCGAGACCACCTCTTTACATACATAGTACATAGCTCGTGGAGCATACGGGGGGGGGGGGGGGGGGGACAGCGGATTGTCGATGTGCGCCTCCTACACGGAACTCGGCCCTTTGTTGACATCGTAATGCATGTATGTTGAACTTATTTCTCACCGTATCCAACCGTGCTAATTCATTTGTGGGTAATGCTAATCGTGACCGACAAATCGGTAATGTCTGGCAACTTGGAAGCGCACGTGGTGACATGTATCTGTGTACAAAAACACAGGAAATTCCAGCAATGGAAAAGCTGCAAGACGCAAGACCGGAGCCCGTGTATTTAGGCTGTAATGAATAAACACATCTCTTCTTATCTGCTCTGGTGTTTAAAGTCTTTGTCAATCCACTGTCTGGATAAAGCCACCGCCCGCCCCCCTCGTCGCCCCCCAAACGCCGTTTCAGTGATTGGTGGCTGGTTGACCATACGTCACTACGCCGGTCAGTGCGGGAGCATGGGGCACCCAGGACCGGTTCGAATATCACTCGCCGCTGATGTTGGCCGTGGCCTGGAATCAAACTCGGGTCAATGGATTTCAACGTCAGTGCAGCACTCACCGGGGCCTCCAGTAGAGGAAGCTCTCTCAAGATTGCCCGAGATCAGTGGGTTGTTAACCTGCACGCACCCCCCTGTCGGGGTTGCCAGATGCCCTATCAGAGGGTGCGAGACGTGGCCACAGTGTAAACAATCGTAAACACAAATTAAGCGCGGGCACGTAAGTACAGATTACGTTGTGTAATGAAGCCCTGTGTATCTGTTAACATTATACGTTTCAAATTTTGACTGAAAACTTTCGTGACTGCAGGAATTCATATTCTTTGGTTATTTCGGTAAGGTCACATACATCTACGTGACTTTACCCAAAGAACCAACGAATATAACATGATACATTGTTTAACAATTGGGACCCATGGGGATGCAAGGCTGCAGTAAAGGTTAAGAAGCAATGATCCAGAGCAGGGGTCGGCAGACGACGACTCCCTCGCCAGAACGCGGCTCTTTGGCTGCCCCCTTGCGGGCAGCCGTTTTAAAGAACATTTTAAATTTAAATCTTAAACATAATTGAACGTTAAGATAATTGATTAAATATCGCGGGGAATGGAGTCACTGTGGAATGTCTTGGTGACAACATGTACAACAGTCAAACTGTATTGCTAAAGAGTAACTCAGGAGAGAGGAGGGGGAGAACGATGAATAAATGTGACCTAAGGTCCTCGCTCATTTACCAGCTTCACATTCCTTATTGCCGTACAAATACTGGAGGAAGGGCCTTTGCTATTAATGCCCCCAGGGTCTGGAATGCTATCGCCAATAAACTGCAACTTGGATCACCACCTGTGAGATGATAATTGTCTTTTTACCCTTCTATCTGGCAACAAAACTGACACCTTTTTTTACAAGGAGTCATGTTTGCATAGACCACAATACCTGCAGTCATAGTGCAAACAAAAACATAACTTTGATAATATATGCACTGTCCTTGAAGTTGATTGGTCCACACCCGAGACAGCTTTCCTTAGAGCCCAATCTCACATGGGTTGGACCAGATGACGCCAAAAGGCGCACAACTCAAAGACAATGCACCATCAGAGTATGAGAGCTCGGGGTAAGCATTTACAAAGTAATATATAGTATCGTAATTGTATAGTGAATATACAGCAGTGTGATATACATTAGGGTGGGTAGAATAATACATATTGTAATATTACAATGTATAAGGTTTAGGGTGGTTTATACTGGTAGGAACGAAGTGGACCAGACCACCAATAGATTATATCGTCCGTCCGTCCGTGTATCAACATCGCCCCCTACTGAAAACACTTGGCATGACCCTGTCCGACAAGATGGCCGCCCGCTCCCCCTGCGATCTGTGAATTAAACAAGATGGCCGTCGCTTCCGGCGCCTCACGGCGAAACTTTTTGATCGACTGACTATGGGCGAACTCATTTATTCTGGTGGGTGAACAGTGGCGGGGAGGGGTGGAGGAGGAATTGATGATAAAAACAAACTTGCACCATCGTTACAGCTGCCGCGACGAGAGATGTGGGAGGAGAAGCGGCGACCGCTGCCTTGCAGGTGAGAGGTGCGTGTGTGCGCGTGCGTGCGTGTGTGTATGTGTGTGCGTGTGTATGCGCGTGTGTGTGTGTGTGCGTGTGTTTGCGTGCGTGTGTGTGTGCGTGTCTGTGTGTGCGTGTGTGCGTGCGTGTGTGTATATGTGTGTAATCGTCACTGGCTAACACCAGTGACGATTATCTGAACCGGTCCTGGGCCTCCCCAAGGTCGACTCAGCCTTAAATGAGTACCTGGTGCGGTGTGTAAACATCGCCACTGGGGAGACAAAGGCGGTCGGGCGTGGTGCTGGCCACCCACCCCCTCGTGTACCGTTCCGGCCTTCATAGGTGCTCGCTAACAGCACTTGCCCCTACAGTCTGTTAAGGCTATACGGGGGATCTTTGTCTTTGTATATGTGTGACTGTGTGCGTGTGTGTGCGTGCGTGTGTGCGTGTCCGGCCCACTCGAGCGGCGTGATGAATGGGCGCTATTGGGCTTCGGATCGTTATTCACGGCGAACTGGAAGCGTAGCAACACAACTTCATTACGTGTGCGTGCGTGCATGTGTGTGCGTGCGGTGTGTGTGCGTGCGTGTGTACGTGTATGTGCGTGTGTGCGCGTATGTGCGTGTCTGTGTGCGCGTGTGTGTGCGGTCGATATCCCTGTACCGGTATTAGTATTATTCCTACCAGCCCACCCCGCAGGGTCCTGTTAGCAATACAGTATATAATTTAATGTTGGGTTTGTCTATGGCAGTATATAGTACGGTGTAGACTCGTGTGATGTAAGAGAATAAAGTTTAGATGGAAGCATATTATATTTTTACGACGTAGAATTGTAATGTATTACTTACTGTTAGTCAGAGGTGTGGACTCGAGTCATGTGACTTGGACTCGAGTCAGACTCGAGTCATGAATTTGATGACTTGCGACTCGACTTGGACTTGCATAACAATGACTTTGTCCCACCTATGAGATGTGGACTCGAGTCATGTGACTTGGACTCGAGTCAGACTCGAGTCATGAATTTGATGACTTGCGACTCGACTTGGACTTGCATAACAATGACTTTGTCCCACCTATGAGATGTGGACTCGAGTCATGTGACTTGGACTCGAGTCAGACTCGAGTCATGAATTTGATGACTTGCGACTCGACTTGGACTTGCATAACAATGACTTTGTCCCACCTCTGCTGTTAGTAACTCAGCTTATTGTAGAGTATATTTAGTATACTGATGATACTATGTAATTTATATTTTAGTTGTTTACGTGGTGGTTTTAGTTACTGCAGCTACATACTATTATTAATGCTACCCCTATCCCCTCCCTTTGATGCTGCTAATCCTGCATAATGCACGGGCATAAGTAGTACTATTCACATACCTGCATTTCCCATATCCCCTCCCTTTGATATTGCTAATCCTGCATAATGCACGGGCATAAGTAGTACTAATCACATACCTGCATTTCCCATATCCCTTCCCTTTGATGCTGCTAATCCTGCATAATGCACGGGCATGAGTAGTACTAATCACATACCTGCATTTCCCATAAATATGCTAAATGCCTCTTGATATGCATATTATTTTGTCAAGGCGCTCTTTATCCCCTTCCAACCCATCTTATATATATGCTCCAAGCACGTGTGCTGTTTCATTCAGACGCTGTCGCCTCGACAGACCTGGTTTTCACCTGAGGACGACTGCTTGCGTTGTGGCCAAAACGTCGTGAGAATTGTTTTATTATGTCTTATATTTATTATTTTATAACTTCCCTTGACCGAAAGAACCAAGAAGGAGTATAGTTACACTGCTGTGTGCTTAATCCAACTCGCCCATTGTTCCCCGAGCCTCCGATTGGCACGGCTGGCTGGGTACGGTGCGAAGGAAGTCCAACATCCACACGTGCTACTTCCACCCCGGGAGATCAAACCGCGGCCTCTGGGTTGCAAGATCGGTGTGCGTATAACAACTTCACCGCAGGAGGATCCCGTATTGATGTTTACTTTGTCTCATGAGCACTGCCTCGTTTGTATCGTCCGTCTTATGCATTCTATTTACCGAATTTGAAAACAAAAGGCTCTTCTTCTTATTTCGGTTGACGACCCCTGCATTAGCCTACAAATGGCAGCACACTTGCACGAATCGAATTGATGTATATTTAAAAGGAACCGATTATTCGGCTCGTGATTAGAATCAGTACCTCACAGTCGTCGGCAGTAACGCTTCATACTATTATTATTCTGCTTGTTTGCCCAGACAAGAAAGCCTCCCTGAGTCTCCAGACTATTTATCAGGAGGGAGTTCGCATCTCGCCACCAAGGCGCCCCGAATCAATGGCAAAAAAATCTCACCTTAGCCAATTAAACTGCCTTTGAAGAAAAACATAAAATCGGAGAAGTTTCTAAAATGGACCTTCACATCCTATGAATATGCTCTTCATAACCACCTAAGATCCCACTGAGTCCTGGATTCTCTTTTTCAAGGACGACCTTGGTTTAAAAAAGATGGGTCATTAAGGCGTCATTGCCCGAAATGCTGTTGATTATGTAGTTGTTTTTTTGGTTCTTGTGCGCCAACGCAGCATTACCAAAAGCTCACTGTGTCTTTTAAAGAATGGCAGAGCCTCATCCAAGCGCGGTCAACGCGGTCGCATGTCGCCATCTGCTGGCAGAGAGACGCCGCATGGAGGGGGGAGGGGCGGGGGCGGTGACGGGGGGAGGGGACCCCGCCCCTACGGCTCGCGGGTGCGACGTGGGGGGTGGAGAGAGAGGGGGGTGGGGGGACGCGCGAGGACGCGTCACGTGACGCGCTCGCGCGATGTCAGATTTGACGGGTGCAGTTGACGGGTGACAGTTGACATGTGACCGTTGATAAGTGGCCGTTGACATGTGACAGTTGACATGTGGCCGTTGACATATGACAGTTGACATGTGACCGTTGACATGTGACAGTAGACAGGTGACCGTTGACATGTGACAGTAGACGGGTGACCGTTGACATGTGACAGTTGACATGTGACCGTTGACATATGACAGTTGACATGTGACAGTTGACATCTGACAGTTGACAGTTGACAGGTGACCGTTGACATGTGACTATTGACATGTGACAATTGACATGTGACCGTTGACATGTGACAGTTGACAGGTGACCGTTGACGTGTGACCATTGACATGTGACCGATGACATGTGACCGTTGACATGTGACAGTTGACATGTGACAGTTGACATGTGACCGTTGACATGTGACAGTTGACATGTGACAGTTGACATGTGGCAGTTGACAGGTGACAGTTGACAGGTGACGGACGTGGCACGGGTCAGTTAGGAGCTGGTCAGAGCTGAGAGCGGGCGTGCTCAACAGGTTCGGTCTGCGGGTTAAGCTTCGGTTTGATAAGTTCCGAGTTACATTTCACGTCGCGTTTGTAATTATGCTGAATATTACGATGTATACTAAGACTACTACAACAATTGCATCATGTATTAATCAATATTGTTCAGCCCATCTTTACCTCGCTTTAAGTGGTGTCCAATTCATATTTCACGAGTCTTAGATCGACGATTTCATTTTATTCGTATTTTCTAACAATTGCTGTATGCCGAGACTTATCTGTAAAGTAATGACCCTTACATATTTTTATTTTTAAGTGATTATTGACGAACGTGTTGAGCTTTTATCATCCTCTTAGTTTTGTTTACAATTGTGTTTGCAGACGATCCGTGGAACAAACTATCAGTGTCGTAGCAAAGAGCAATGAGCGTCTCCCGTGCTGTGCCGACAACTGTCGATATATACTATACTTATACATAGTATACACCTAGCTCTGTGCTGTACTCACGGCTACTTTTAGGCTCTCGGTTTGTTACAGGTTGGCCATCCCTGGACTGTAGAGCAATACAAAGTAGTATACAGTGCTCACCTATTACTGTTCGTAGCGTGTGCAGTTTTCAAGAATTATGTTATACAATTTAAAGTTATTTCTTAAATAATCGTATTCATTCTCGTAAACAAAACTGCCGTAATATATAATCGCCGACGTTTCGAGCTATAGCCCATCTTCGTAGCACATGACTTGTTGTTGTTCATTATGCTTGTGTCCCACTGCCAACCAAGCAGCAGCAGCAGCAGCATCAAATCATCTCTTAGTCATTCTGCGAGGCAATTAGAAGTCTCAGTTGCACACCTTCAGGTTTTACTTTGTGACTCGTTTACACAACATCATCATTGGACCTCCTTTGCCAGTACCAAAATATAATAATTTCGTTGACACCAATTATGTATTTATTGCATGAAGCGTATTCATATCGAGTTCGACATGACCGACGTTCTTCACGCTACGTAAAAATTGCTCGGCAATTTAACGCGTTGGAGGCTTTTGCGATCAATATTATTAATAGTAGAGGCTTTCGGGTTAGATCGCGTAAATATATAAATGTGTCGTTAAACCCGCCACCACACGACACAGCCAATTAGTAAGGTTTGTCACGTAAACAGAACGTGGCCAATTCGTCACTAGTTGAGCAAAGTGGTTGTGTGTAGGAGAGTAAATCCACTACGACATTCGCAATGCGAGTACCGTGGCGTTTCTCCAGTAATAACAACACCCAGCATCATCAGGTAACAGCCAGAGATGTGTTCACTCTCCAACACACCACCGGTGTGCTGAACTAGTAACTCATTTGCGTGTTCTTTTTACGTGACAAACCTTACTAATTGGCTTTGTCGGGTGGTGGCGGGTTTAACGACACATTCATGCTTACCCGATCTAACCCAACATCCTCTATTAGGTATTGTTCGAGAATTCTCACATTAAGACATACATAGAATGAACAACGATAATCATCAAGATATTACGATTTTTTGCGGATCGGACTGCACTGGCCGCCATATCCCGACACTCCCCTAATCACCAATCACTAAGCTCACGACTTGCCATGCCTCGTTGTGTGGGGATTCGCGTGTCGTGTCGTATTGACGGCTCGTCATCCCCTGCAGACGTAAGAGGCCGCTGCGATCGACGTATCGAATCACGGGGGGTGTGTGGTCGCAGTGGTGTTTCAAAGCGTAAACGCAACTCAATTTTCAATATAAATAGGCGGCCAAGAAACCTCGGCACCCATACCTGTCCCCCCATTCTCAAACTCACAACAACCCATCCCATGCTGCAATCAACGCTTCCCATTGTCAATTGCGTGGCACTGGTCCCATTGGCTACATTCATCAGGCTCGTGCTTAATCCCACCGCATTTCACGGACTCATTCTGTGGCACCGCCACAGCGCTGCGGTAACAATGAACGCGGACTGCGACGGCATAACCGATATGGTGCTGATATTGAAGGGGCGCGTGTCACGTCATTACTCGATCCATGTACCGATTGGCAATGAATCGACACAGTGATTAACTCGAAAATTATAATTAACCCGGTACGGAGACTCATCTACTTACGAACGAGTTAGGTTCCAGAAGGTCTGTTCGTAAGTCGATTTGTTGGTGAGTACAACTTTACTCCTGTCGATTTCAAACACGTTGTACGGCATGTACACTAAACACGGAGAATGGCTTTAAAAGTTGTATATTCTCCTGTAGGTGTCATTGGTTCTTCACGTTCTGCAGATGTAGATGCCACCACTGCCATCTATTGCGCGGCGGCTGAGCTTACGACGCTCGGTCCGAATAGGCAACTCGACATACGGACAGATTTGTTCGTATCTCTGAAAGTTCGTAAGTCGACTGTTCGTAAGTAGAGGAGTCCCTGTATTTTGTATGCTTGTTTATTATGGATAGACTGATGTGAAATCGATACAATTGATCTCGATTAAAGATCCACGATCACCATTTATGGGGGGGGGGGGGGGCAAATCTCTGCTCGGTGATTTTGTCGGGTGCCCGATGTTATCGCCGCTCTCTTACAGCAGCAGCAGCAGCACCGCGTGCCGCCCTGTGGCCTCGTGCTCCACCCCGCGGCACAATGACTCCCCCGCCGCAGCTGCTGCTGCTGGTGGTGGGTGTCGCTCTCCTCCTTCTCGTTCTCTCCCCCTGCGCCCTCGCCCTGCCGCTCCCTCAGGGTGAGGGACCCAGCGCGTTGCCAATTCACACGACAGGTGAATGCCTCATCCCCCCTCCCCACGCCGGCACTCTGGCCGCCGTTGTTGCGGCTGTTTTTGACCGCGATTCACTCCGATTCGATCAGTGCGAGTTGGTATTGCTGGCCACTGATGTGAGCAAACAGTTGCTATATGTCTGGCTTTTTTAGATCGACGAAATATTTTTTATTTGCTTCAGATGCCCAACGCCTCACCAGGTTCGGCCGTGTTTGCTTACGTTCATTTTTTACATGCCTCATTTGTGAGTGTCTTGTTATTACGACTTGTAGCTGTTTAAAAAATAAGTACAGTTACCGAGGCATGTTATACTTTTTTTTAAAATAAATGCTCATACAGAAGAACATATACGTACATTACAGGGCAGAAGTGTGTAATCACCTTTTAAGTTCAATACAAAATGGTATAGTTCTAAGTATTGAGGATATAATCCGGAAGAGGGGCGAGATACGACACATGCAGGATGGAGGAGTTTCACGTTTATTGATTTTACAAGTTGAATACTCAAGAGACCAGGATAATCGCATTTGCAGGAGTGACGATGGGAATTCGTCTGCCAGTACGGGGCAATGAATGGTTGCTGCGTACAATTCCAATTGAGCAATTTACGGGTAACTTTAAAAGTTGGATACCCTGATGCCAGCTCACAATAACCTCCTGGTGTGAATGGCGTGGAGGGGATATTTAACATCCACTGTGAATTTATACGATCATTACATCCATCGTAATAATAACCAGGGTGGCCGCTGCATTGGAACCGTGAAGCTCTGCTACAAGCGGCGAAATTCCTGCGACCGGACCTTGCCACTGCCCTAGAGGAGGGAAGATTGCTGAGGCTGGCATTGGAGTAGTCCCCCAGAGACCACTGAGCAAGTCAGGAGGTGGAATGCAGAATGAGTGGACCACGAAGGTCGGGTGTAGCCTTGGCAACAATTATGACATCTTGTCGAGAAAAATAATGCTGGAGTAGTTCCACTCACAACAGTGACCTTGGTGACCTTGACCTTGGGCCTATGCACCCCGGTTAATGTTAAAAATAAAGCTAATTATATACATACAAAACGAGCTAACAATTCTTGATGTTGATACAGAACCACCGGAACATCTCGGAAAAGAGGAGGAAGTCATGAACAGGCGACTGAAGGCCATACAAGAAGCGCTCATCAAACTTAATAATGAAAGTATGATTCATTACGAAAAAAATTAATTTACTGCACCAGTACAGTAATTATATCTTAATGTGGCATGCATTCTCAATTTACATACATTTATTTGTATGTATGTAAGTACAGTATACTCTAGAGTATGGATTACTGCAGTCACGAAAGCTTCAAATCAAGATTAAGTACAGTATGTTGAACGTATTTTCGCACGGTACGTAGCCAATCGCGCTAATTAGCGGATGTGCAGGGGGAAGGACAACAACACTAAACACACAAAAAACATTCTCAAGAAATTAATTGTCAATCTAGAATCTTTGAGAAATAGTGAATGAAAAAAGCACTGGTCTATGTAATGCGATGGAAGTTAATGACACACGTAACAGTATAGCTCTTAACTCTGGAACTTATTTGTCGATATTTTTGTACAATTATTAATTCGGATGGTAATATAGAATTTATATAAAATATATGAAATCAACCACAATATTTGTGAAAATGAGTCGTTAAGGATCTAATTGTTACCAAGGTGTCCGGATGGCTTAGGGGGTAATGCCACTTCATCGGCGATGAGAAAATGAATGCTGAGACGTTGGGTTCACGTCCAGGTTCCCAACACCAATGATGCATAATAAGGTTTTTGGGTTAGATCGCGTAAGTATAAATGTGTCGAGAAGCGTATTATGAAGTAATACATCTTACAACTGCATTCCTTATAGAGGAAACACGTGCCAATTAACTGATTACTAATCTATTATAATTACAATACCCCCCTACTCCGCTTCTGATCTCTGCACCTGATGGGTCCAGTGATGACGTCGTCCTGCTGCTGCTGCTCTATTTAAGACAGGAAGCAGGTGGATGGCTTCACTATTCTGGCAAATCTCCCGATGATGCTGAACGTAATTACCAGCGAAACATCGTACTTACATTGTAAATGTTGTGGATTTACTCTCCAACACACCGGTGGGCTGAAGCAGTATCTACTTGGCGCGTTGTTCGCGTGACAAACCTGACTGGCTGTCTCGGGTGGTGGAGGGTTACGACACATTTATACTTACGCGATCTAACCCAAAGACCTTTATTATTATTAATAATATTGGTCGCGAAAGTCTACGTATTAAACCAATGATACAACCAGTTCTCAAGTGTAATCAGTTGATGGTCTCAGTCTTATTGCAAATGTGTACAAAAACATTGAGGTTTTTTTTACTTCAATTTATCCTAGCTTGATTAACAGGCAGTGAACACTGTTTGCGTTCTACGTATGCATGTTGAACTTCTTTCACACCGTACGTAGCCAACCGTGCTAATCGAAGGTGCAGGGGAAGGAGAACGTTCTGGATAAGTGGATAGACGGCATATGGACCATGAGGCCCACAGGAACTACTGAGTTCGTAGCAGATGTGGTCCACATGAAGCATGAGGTCTAGCGAGCCCACAGAGGCCACAGGAACTCCGACATCACTAGCCGTTGAACCTACAGGAGTCGCAAGGTCTACGAGCGTGGGGTTCCAGAAGTTCTCCTTCTAGGCCTATACAAGTTTATAGCAGTGACAGTGGGCGCAGAGAATACATTGGTCTCAGAAATAAGTAAAAACTGGATGTATAACTCACGCGGAAATCCACTGTTTTCTTCCTCTGAGTGCTCAAGGAAACTCACTAAAGTAAACCCCTCGGTGATATATCTCAACTGTATTTATTTCCTTTATTATTACTACCGTGCTGGTTTTACCAGGAATGCCTTACTAAGTATCATGGCTTTTCAGGACGGTCCTGTCAAGTTTTCGAAGGGGGGGGGGGGGGGGGGATGATTGCTCTGTATATAGAATTGAGTAAAAAACATGGTTTAACTCATACAATCAACCGTTTACGTAATATAATTCAATGTCATAACAATTTAAGTCATCGTGTCTGGAAGCACTATAACTCCAAGAAAAAAAAACAAATACCACATTCAAAGAATACAATAACGACGTTAACGCAATCACGGATATTTGTATTTCCATTCGCAGGAATTCAGAAGGGAATGTTGAAAATGGCAATGAGAAATAAAACCCATTCTGGTTCGCCAATCAATGAAGGTAAAGTGTTTGTGGTCCGTCGAACAGTAAGTTCCCAATTGGAGCCCTCAAATTAAATATGAAACACATCTTTCTCGTCTGTTGCTACACCACGGGTAATGAATCGTATTCATTCACCAGATTCTGACGATAACGGGTGTTCAGATTAAGGTGCGTTTTCATTTAGTGTTACAGGTCCTTGTGAACACATCTTGGGAAGTTTATGTGCCGTGCGTTATGTAATGCCACGATCACACGCACTGATTGTACTTCACACAAACTGATTCAATGAACAAGTCCAGTTTGCTTGCAGGTGGGGCTAGTTCATAGTGGCGAGATGTTAACTCCCTCACCTGGTATACAGGAGGTCGTGTGTTCGATCCCGACCCCAACGCCTGTATATTGGGAGTTTGCATGTTCTCCCCATGGTCGCGTGTAATTTTCTCCAGGTCCTGCGGTTTTTCTTTCCACATTTATTCGGCTGCTATAAATTTGCACGTGATAAGCCACTTCGTTATGCAATCATTTGTGGCCAGGTCACTTCTGAAAAAGAGCTATATAGCTCAGGGGGCCTATCTGGTAAGATAAAAAAAATAGTTTTAATTTAAATAGTTTTCATTGAGTGAAATAGGCGTAGACAATTGGCTACGCTTGTGAATGACACTAATCGTATGAACAACCCGCTCAATGGTTACTGAGAAGACAATAATATTAGTTAACATTTGTAAGGGTAATTGTATCCATAAATCCCAACGCACCACGTATGGAAAGCAGGAAATAAACAGAACCTGCAGGGCAAACGGCCAGATCTAGGGGGTAAAGGTCAGTTTACAGAGGGGAGTTTTCGAGACCGAACTTAAATATATGTAACGACTCTGTCGTATTAGCAAAGGCAAAGGGTTCCAAAGCTTGGGAGCTGCACAGTCGCAAAATCCCGATCAGCTCAGGAACAGAGCCTTGCCCTCGGGGTGCTTGGTAGAGCTGTCAGGAGTGTTGTGGGTAAAAAACTATTTAGCAATCGTAAACTTTAGTACACACAATACATTTTTGTACAGTTTTAGTGTCATATTACCGTAGTGTTAAAGCAAACAATGCTAATTTAATTGTTATTTTAATATGAAATGTTTGGCAATGGCCACGAATGGCACGAGATTGTGCTGTACGTCACCCCGTAGCATTTTTACTTTTCTGTAGGGAGAATTGGGGGGAAAAAACGTGCGAATAACCGGGGAGGTCTTCCTGTTATCTGCCTTTTTACTTACAAATGATAAGTAGGTGAATGATGCATTCGTTCTGTTGTGTACAATATTGTGGATACATATTTAGTCGATGAGAAGAGTTTTTGTTCTTTTTTTTTATCACGGATAAGAGCATGAAAACGTATTTCTCCCATAGGAGAAATCTCACAGTATTTCGAAAAATGTATTATGTTGATTGTTGGTGTAAATTGACGATTTATTGACCTATATAGTATGATAACTGTTTGGACAAAAGCAGGAAGCAATCATGTTTTCACTATCTCTTGGATACAAACTTTGTTGTCACGATGCATGATCATTAGTTACACGCTGTCAACTGCGCATTTAGTTGTTGGCCGTGTGATACAGCACTATCTCAGTAAGACCGTCTTTACACGCATATATATAATAAGACTGCTAGGTGAAGATTAATATACTGGTTATAACAATGGGTACATGCTGCGGGTAACGAAACCTTCCACGACACAAGGATCTTAACAAGTACTCGCGGAAGATACTCATTTCATTGATGGTTGCGTGTCTATGCATGCAGACGCTGGTTGCAAGAGGGGATATTTGTCCCCCAGTGCAATCACAGGGATGACGGAATTCATCCTTGCCAGCTTCTGTGGCTGCATGTGCATCATCCTCGTTTTGTTTGTGGTGAAAATCTCAATGGGACAAAATAACAGGTATGTGACGATGCTTGAATACTCCTTAAACACAATTGTTATTTATATACAGTTTATAGAAATTGCTTAGAATATTTGGCTGTGCCTAATCATTAACACAAGGACAGAATTTAATGTTAGCTTCACCTCTAAGGTTTGTTCCATGAAAAATGTTGGTGCCATGGTTAATATTGGGCATAATTTGCACAATTCAAAACAGTTAAACATTTACACTTTTGAACTTTTGTTGGTTTTGAAGCTGTATCTGGAGCTTTTTGATGGTGCTGAATCTCCAAAGATGATATTGGATTAAACATGGCAAATTTTACATTTTGGCCACATTTCAGTTTTGAGAGTTAATATTTATGAACCTTTAAATTGTTTAACTAAGACCAACGAAAGTGAGTTCCTTTAAGTTTTTCAATGAGGACATTTTTGGGTACTTTTTGGAAGTGTTATTCAAAAATATTTAACTGGAAAATCCCTTAAGATGGAGCATCTCATTCACAAAGGTTAAGAGTTCCATATTTTATGAGAGTAGCAACCTTTTATGCTACACATACGGCAAACTACAAGTTAACAAAATCACTTGGAAACAGTGCTGTGATGACAACTAGAGTTCCAACTCAAAATTTAATTAATCATAAAAACGTTGTAGATATTATGGGGGAAATGTAAATATATTGGTAGGAAAAGTTTTTGTTAAAATCATAGATTTGACTATTCATTTCAAATTCCAGCTCTATAGCTCTCCTAATACATTAGAATGTACACGCGTCATTTATTCATTCATGATCATCTACAGGGATATAACATTCATCCTTTTACGGTGCGTTTAACCCCTTGGTTTGTCACCGTCTAGAACTCCTGCTGTCCGCGGTGAAGTGAGGGAGCGCGTCGGGGTTGGGAGCGACGAACTTGACACCGCGTGGCCAAGCCCCCCGCGTGCCACATCCCCCGTGGAGCAGCAGCAGCGGCAGAGGACTCCTTAGGGGCCACTCCCTTTCATCCAAAGGGGGTACACCAGTCAAGGAGCCAGGAAGTGTCCCACATGGGAGGGTAAACAAGCCATCTCATCTTACCACTCCACCCTTAGGCCCCATCATTAAACAAACCACCCTGGACGCAAGAGGCAAAAGCATTAAGTTGAACTAATTCCAGCGTGCGGCATGTCTTCCTACATGGGTTGTAACGATAGCTGAGTTGATGCTCTGAGGCAGCGGTGTTTCAGGTGACTCTGAGTCACAAACCCAGCACCTGGTGATTCCAGAAAGATGGACTTGAGCAAGGCTCGGTGCTGGCACCAGCTTTGTTGAACGTATTCACCCTTGACCTGGCAAAACACCAGTCTCCAGGCGGTTTAATTATGCTAGTGAGAACTATTTGGCCTCAAGAGACTGAGACTTCTTCAAAAAGATCAAAGAGATCTTAAACACAGCCACGGATATCAATAATGACTCTAAATGGTGGCCGTCTGGTAGTTCCTGCTCTTTGTTCCTCATGTGTCTCCCCTAATTTTAAGAGCTCAGCTCACCTAATGATACAATTTTTTTTTATTATTGTCAAAAAGTATCAATTATACCATTGCCATCATGGCATGATAATTTATGTGTATTCTTATTTTTTCTACATATGGCATTTTAAAAAAAGCAACAGGCTAAATTTGTATTTTTTATCTAAGCCATTTAGGGTAGCTGAACAGAAACCGTTTGCTCCGCCGGAATACGCGTGTGTTGAACAGTCGTCGGTGAAATGCCTGGTGCTTGCTGTTTGGTGAGTCCTTGATCTTGCATTTATGGAGGAAATGTCAACACTGTTCGACGTGTTATTGGGACACTGTTTAGAGCGGGCCCCCCCCCCATTCCTTGGGGCAGACAGAAACCAAGGCTGTCCCTTGCTCGGGTCTTCAACAAGGTTCTTGTTTGGGACTTCATTGCTTCTCACGTCTCCTGCCATTGGGTGGCGGGGATATTTACTGAGTCCAGGAATGTGTCCAACTTGAATGTCTCGATTTCGGACAAGAGGACGGTGGAGATTTGATGTTCATATACAGAGGGAGATTTCGATTTTCCAAGATCGTATACATCCTAATTGTTGCAACATCCCTTCGGATGTTCGATGATGGGATGTTGGCAGCCACTGCGGTGGCATAGATTACAGGAAGCCATTTGCCACATGCAGCCACAGTGTTGATTTTAATTTACAACGAACCCGCTTCTACAGCTCTTGCACCAGACAAGGCATAGCACAATATTTTGCCGTCGGGCCTATGTTAATGTATGAAGGGTCCCAGTGTCGCATCCCCAGGAAGTGCCTGCCAACTTTTTGGATGACGTTAACCCTGGATTTCATAGGTGTGAGTCTGGTCAAGGGTGATTCCAAGGTATTGGGGTTTTTGGTCATGGGAAGGTGGGGGGGGGTCACGGAATTTGACCTTGTGTGGCGGAGCTTTCGATGTTGTTCGAATAGAAGGGGACCACAGACACCTTCCCTGCATCGGGCTTCACGTGCCACAGTCGTTCTCTCTGTTGCCTCGAATGTAGAGAGGCTTGGGTTGCCGGTCACAATGTCGTCCACACATGAATTTGATATTCGCAAGACTTTGTCAACAAAATGCCACTGAGTTTTAATAAAGCCGGAGCCAGGGTGGACCCGAGTGGGAGCCCCTCATTGTTCAACCTCCCTGCGTGGCCCTTTGAAATGCCAGGGCGCACGTTGAGAGTTCGGTTGCTCGGCATTGCGTCCATGAGAAGGATTGTGGGGCGACGTCAGATGACGTGCGGCAGCTCTGGCCGACGCTCGTGAGACGACCTCCTCGCTCTGCGAGCGCAGCGTGAGGAGGTTTGACAACGCGGGACGACCCGAGGAGGATCATCACCACAGACTGGTGCACCCGTGTCGGCTTGTTCAGTTATTCTCATCGACCGGCAGACGCGCAGCGTAATCGCACCACGAGAATTATCGCTGGCACGTTGAAACGCAGGCGAGGCCTCGTAGTAGCGCGTCTGCTGCTTGTTACAGAGGTTCACAGTTCGAATGCAGCAGCTGCCCTGATAAATAGCGCGCGTGGGTAATACCAATACAAATACGCACCATCTTTTTCACAGTGGACATTGACTGATCTAACTTGCCTCGGGATGCTACTATGATCGTGTTAAATAAATCAAAGTCCATGATGCCTTTCTCAAATGAACGTTGAGACGGTGCTCATCCCCTGTCTACAAACCCTATGGCAGAGCCGAGTCGTACCTATTTTATAGTCCCCGGAGGGATGATGGGCCGAGTCAACCTGCAACCAGGTTTTGAACCCTCAACCTGCCGACTGTGAGTCGCTTGCTCGACTGCTTAGCGACCTCACCGGTGAAGTGCTCCTGGGAAATCTCACCTGCTCGGTGGCAGATCCATTGAGTGGCGCTATGGTAACAAGCGTGTGCAATGTATTGTCTTTATAACGAGCAGGTAAGTACGCTACTGTTTCAGATGTGTATTGTTGTATTACTCCTGGGGCCCTAACGCCACCGATGTGAGCCGGCTCAATGGACCCCTCGATGAAATCCGTGATGTTGACTGATGCTAGCCCGTGACAATTCGATGCCACTGAATGTTTTTATTCTCATCTTTGCTGATCACAGTGGCCAAACGTCCAAAACGTCAAGCGACCGGGAACGAACAGCACTAGCAACGTAACAGACAAGAGCGTTACAAATCCTGAATTGATTGAGTGAACAAGATTCTTGGATTGAGCAAATTTATTCTAAGAACTTGGGAAGAGAGATGACGGGGGGAGGGATTTACACTGCAGTGTGGTGAGTGGACGGGTGTGTAATGTGACCTGCAGTGTGGTGAGTGAGTGGATGGGTGTGTAATGTGACTTGCAGTGTGGTGAGTGAGTGGATGGGTGTGTAATGTGACCTGCAGTGTGGTGAGTGAGTGGACGGGTGTGTAATGTGACTTGCAGTGTGGTGAGTGAGTGGATGGGTGTGTAATGTGACTTGCAGTGTGGTGAGTGAGTGGATGGGTGTGTAATGTGACCTGCAGTGTGGTGAGTGAGTGGATGGGTGTGTAATGTGACCTGCAGTGTGGTGAGTGAGTGGATGGGTGTGTAATGTGACCTGCAGTGTGGTGAGTGAGTGGATGGGTGTGTAATGTGACTTGCAGTGTGGTGAGTGAGTGGATGGGTGTGTAATGTGACCTGCAGTGTGGTGAGTGAGTGGACGGGTGTGTAATGTGATCTGCAGTGTGTTGAGTGAGTGGATGGGTGTGTAATGTGACTTGCAGTGTGGTGAGTGAGTGGATGGGTGTGCAATGTGACTTGCAGTGTGGGGAGTGAGTGGATGGGTGTGTAATGTGATTTGCAGTGTGGTGAGTGAGTGGATGGGTGTGTAATGTGACTTGCAGTGTGGTGAGTGAGTGGATGGGAGTGTAATGTGACTTGCAGTGTGGTGAGTGAGTGGATGGGTGTGTAATGTGACCTGCAGTGTGGTGAGTGAGTGGATGGGTGTGTAATGTGACCTGCAGTGTGGTGAGTGAGTGGACGAGTGTGTAATGTGACTTGCAGTGTGGTGAGTGAGTGGATGGGTGTGTAATGTGACTTGCAGTGTGGTGAGTGAGTGGATGGGTGCGTAATGTGACCTGCAGTGTGGTGAGTGAGTGGATGGGTGTGTAATGTGACCTGCAGTGTGGTGAGTGAGTGGATGGGTGTGTAATGTGACTTGCAGTGTGGTGAGTGAGTGGATGGGTGTGTAATGTGACCTGCAGTGTGGTGAGTGAGTGGACGGGTGTGTAATGTGACCTGCAGTGTGGTGAGTGAGTGGATGGGTGTGTAATGTGACCTGCAGTGTGGTGAGTGAGTGGATGGGTGTGTACTGTGACCTGCAGTGTGGTGAGTGGATGGGTGTGTAATGTGACCTGCAGTGTGGTGAGTGAGTGGATGGGTGTGTAATGTGACCTGCAGTGTGGTGAGTGGATGGGTGTGTAATGTGACCTGCAGTGTGGTGAGTGGATGGGTGTGTAATGTGGCCTGCAGTGTGGTGAGTGAGTGGATGGGTGTGTAATGTGACCTGCAGTGTGGTGAGTGAGTGGATGGGTGTGTAATGTGATATGCAGTGTGGTGAGTGAGTGGATGGGTGTGTAATGTGACCTGCAGTGTGGGTGGTTAGTGAGTGGATGGGTGTGTAATGTGACCTGCAGTGTGGTGAGTGAGTGGATGGGTGTGTAATGTGACCTGCAGTGTGGGTGGTTAGTGAGTGGATGGGTGTGTAATGTGACCTGCAGTGTGGGTGGTTAGTGAGTGGATGGGTGTGTAATGTGACCTGCAGTGTGGTGAGTGAGTGGATGGGTGTGTAATGTGACCTGCAGTGTGGTGAGTGAGTGGATGGGTGTGTAATGTGACCTGCAGTGTGGTGAGTAGATGGGTATTGTACTATGACTTGCAGTATGGTGAGTGGTTGAGTGAGTGTAAGTGTATTGTATGCACGTATGCATGTTGAACTTCTTTTGCACCGTACGCAGCCAACCGTGCTAATCGGAGGTGCGGAGGAATTACCGCCACTGATGTCATCCGTGATTTGACCTGCATTGTGGTGTTTGGCCAGAGTGTGGATGGGATCAGAATCAGAATTATATATTTATATTGGAGGAATTTGATGAGCTTTAAAGCTCTTTCCCCACATGTCCAGTCGTCACAGATGTCCAGTAGTGAAACAGCCAGTCTGGTGAATTGTGATTGCTGCTGGGAATGATGAGAGTTGAGGGCATCCACTACCTTACCTATCCCCCCACCCCCATCATTCCAATTCTGATTAGCTCCACCAGTTTAAAAGCTAAGCTCTGGATGATGAAACGTTGGGGTAGAGGTCAGTCGGCACAATAACAACAAGAAGAAGCAAAACATTCGTGAACATTTTTTATTTGAAACTTTCGTGGCTGCAGGAATCCATACTCTTTGGGTCTTTCGGTAAAGTCACGTGGGTATAAAATAAAATAAATCACGACGTTTCGGGCGCAACACAAGCGTCCATCATCAGGTGCGAAAGCGTGATTTCCCACCTGATGATGGACGCTTGTGTTGCGCCCGAAACGTCGTGATTTATTTTATTTTATACCTACGTGACTTCACCGAAAGAACCAAAGAGTATTCGTGAACATTTAGTCGGCTTCAAAAGACGACAAAATACGCCGGCTAATGCAGTTAATAGGCGTCGCAGCACGTGCAAGCGCTAAACAAACAAGAGAGTCGGAGGCCACACAACCAGCCACGCTCGTACGCGCAGTCTTCAATTGTCCACCCGCCGCGTGTAACCAACCCCCCCCCGCTTGAGCGGCGCTCGTGTGTGTGGCTTTGTTGTCAAGTCGAGCCTCAAGGAGACACTCGAGGACGACGTTGTGTGCTTCAGCGACGAGAACTGGTCGATGTTTTAATTCGCCTCCACTTGCAACTGGTGGGCGAGCGCGGCGCATGCAGCCTCCAGCTCGGGCCAGCTCCACACCAGGCGGCATGGACACGACGCCAAACGTGAATGAACGGCAAGCTGACGTCGTCGTTCTGCCACAACAATGAGGCTTAAAGATAACACCGCAGCGCGTGCACGAGTCCACACAAGGGGGACAATGGCCCTCGCTTCTGCACCCACATGACTCGCAGCTTTACGGTTTGTTGTTGGATACTGGAGTCCATGGAAACATGTATATGTCATAAAGACTCAGCGGCAGGTCAGCACAACAACAATCCGACAACAAGGAAGGCACGCATGGGGCCTTGCCTGTGGCTTTGGTTTTACAGGCGCTATGCGAATAGCTTGAACTGCTTTAAAGTAGATGTAAAATTGCAGACCATTTAGACGTTTTAGGTGCAACGGTTAAACATTAATAATGGGAGTGGCATTTCCCGACACGCCACATTACTACAGCTGGGCTGAGTTAAGGTAAGACGTAAATACCCTTGTGTGCATGGTCGGTCCTGACTGGCTTGATTAAAGGTGACATGAGCTGTGTAGTTGTGTGAACACTATGTTTGACAGGTAGTACAATTCATTTGTTTTATTGATGCGTTTAAGTGGATTATTTTAATAATTGATCATGGAGGGTTGTTTTTTACATTCTTACAAAATGTTACGGAGAATTACAAAGGTAGACCCCTTCACCGAAGTGAATACATGAGCAGCCGTCATTTGCTTTGATTTGATCGGTATTTATGTGACAACTTTAAATCTTGATTTGCACAAAGCTGACACAAATGTGTGTTTTCCCACGCACTGCCACTGATTCACTGTGGTCAGTTTGCATTGCCCATTTTGCAGTCACAGCAGTGTCAGGAATGCCCTTTTCCTGCCATGGTACCAAATGCACTCGTGGAGATGGCCTGATAAATACACTATCCGTGGAACGATGGTGTTTTACATTGATGATACTATATGATTGTATCTTGCTGATGTATTTATTACTAGTTCATAAAGCCTATCTTCGCCAGGCAAACGTTTAAAATAAATATAATAATGGACCTCATGATTTTTTACAATTATGATCGACGATCAGAAACTAACAACTACTACAAAAATTTGTATTTTTCCGCAAAAAAATGTTTGTTGACGACTTGATTCAACTTCTTAGATTTAATGACGTCCTCATCGGAAACCACTCATTTTCAAGATTCCGTTCTTTTTTTTTATTAGAAAGAACAAAATGAATTAACGTAATTCTCTATGAAGGGAAGCTCTCCTATCTTTTACCGTTTTGGAAGTATTCAGATATGAACATTATCAAATGCGTATTTTTTCCTTCAAAACTACGTAAATCCGAAATATCTCAAAAACAATCAAAGATAGAACAGTGGTTATCGCTTTAATTGTGTTTGTTGTTTAACGCCCTATCAAATTAAAAAAACCGCAATGTTATATTTTGAACGGTTTCTGAATGACACCAGGCACAAACATTTTGTGGGGCACTTAAAATCTAGATTTGGGGGCCTAAGGTCACAATAACTCTCGTAAAGATTATCCAAAACGGGCAAAACTTTCATTTAAAGTGGCGTTGCTACGAGGGACTTACCCACAAGAAAACTGGCAACATTTTCCAAACGGTTGCCAAAAATAGCCACAATCCATAGCAAAGTGTTTCAAATATGACAACACATTTTGTCCTGACGGCTGACTACGCGTCAGCTTCTGTGCCGCTAATTAAACACGAAGAGAAAACGCGTGTTATAAAGGGTCACACACAATCCACGCCAGTGTTCTTCACAAATTTTCCGAGGGGAGGGGGGCACTTTCGCCGATAAGACATCATCAGTGCGAGGGGCGCCATACATTTGAAACCATTGGGGATTTTCAGATTTCTCTGCCTGTTGTTTGTCTCCTAAAAGATGCCTACAATATGTACCACATGTCAGCTTTCTACCTTGTCGGAAACTACCCTCGAGGTTTTTGAGACGTACATTAAGGTCTTCATTTACATAGAAGATAAAATGGGATTATTATATGAAATGTATCGACAGCACCGTGACTGTTGAACAAGAGCAGCGCGATAGCTGACGGAAAACCTCGCACTGTCAATTGCGTAACTATTCAAATGTCAATTTCAAAACTGCTAATCGGAAAACAATGTTTTAATCCAATTCTCATCAGGCCCGTGGTGTAAAGAGCAGTCTCCAAGGCTTATTCACTTTACCTCGGTGGCCTCTCTGTGCGCCATGAAGAAGGGCCTTTGTCCCAAACCTTTTCATTTTTTATACTGCACTTCCCTTGAAGGGAGTGTAACGTGTTTAGTTTTAATGTCGGGATGTCTTTCCTTCTCCGCTGTTGTCCACAATGTCTGGAACTCGCTTCCCTGGCCATCCGTGCTGTCGACTCACCTGGCTCACCTCACTCACCTGCCCCTATTCCAAGTCCAGGCTCAAGACATTCCTTTTCTCCTCTTTGTATGTATGGAAGTTGAACTTCGTTCGCACCGTACGTAGCCAACCGTGCTAATCAGAGGCGCGAGGGAAGGACAAAAAACTAAACAAAAAAAAGCAGTTCGAAAGAAATTAGTTTTTTCAATCTAGATTCAAAGTGCACAGCTCCAGTGACTTGCTAATATCGGAAGGAAGAGCGTTCCAGACGGCCGCAGAAGCACATCTGAAAGCGCGCGATGCAGTTACCGTCTTTGTTCGATGGCCAGCCACTGTCTTCAACCGAAAACATATTTCGATTGCGCCTCGAATTAAGAATACACACACACTCCAGTTGTATCGCGTCGTGAGAAGCAGTTGCATAGAAACGCTAAGCAGCATTGTAACTGTATACGTCCACATCTCGTGTTCCATTCGCCTTTAACGGACACACGTTACATCAGCAGTTGTCATTGCACTGCAGTCTGCAGTCAATACGTTTCAAATGCTCTATACTGGACTGCATTGATATTCCAGTCGGCGCAACGCAGCTCCGTCTCTTGAACAGGTGGAAGATTGCCCAACGTAGCATCTCGCTTCCCTCATTTCAGTCCACAATCCCAGCTGTCTCTGTGCCCCCTCCTCCTTGTGCCCAATCACCATTCCCTTCTTTCTCGCTTGTGGTTCCCTTAAACTAGAACAAACTGCCCCGTACACGTTGAACAATCACCCCCAGTATGAAAATAAGAATACGTTTGATCATGTCTGACAATAAAACAAATGTTAAAATGTTCAAACACCAAATTGATCCCTTGTGCAAGGAATCAAGTCTGCATCGACCACACGTTCCTGTGGCAACACATGCAAACACGCTCGGATAATTATTATATTCGCATTGTATTTGAAACTGATTGGCCTACAGCAGGCAGCCTTCTGTATGGCCTAGTCTCACCACCAGTGTCATCATTCACCCACCCAGCCACCCACCAGGCTACACCTCTCCGTCATTCCATCCACATTTTAAACATCCACTTATAAAGATATCAGAATCACCCTCACTGTTTCTTATTCGCTCTTCCCGTAAAACACTCACCGATCATCGCTCTCGCTAACCCAAACGCCTCTTCCCCCCTCCCTTCCCCATCATCAACACCGCCGACCCATTCATCATTACACGCACTCATCATTAACCCACTCATTGTCACTTTCATCGTCGTTCATTTCACGCATAATCATATTCATCATGCACGACCATCCTCGTCAACTCACCATCTCATCACTCTTCCTCCGTACAAATAGTAAATGTATCGTCCAGCGCCTTGCATCAAGGCGCCTTGCATCAAGGCGCTATATGAATGACAATAAGATGAGATGTGCTCCAAGTCGCAAGTGGTTTGGTACTGGCTGTTGCTTTCAATCTTGATTTGAAGCTCTCGTGACTGCAGGAATCCATACTCTTTGGTTCTTTCGGTAAGTCACGTAGGTAGAAAATAAAAATAAATCACGTCCGTCATCAGCTTCCCCACCTGATGACGGACACGTGTTGCGCCCGAAACGTCGTGATTTATTTTATTTTATACCTACGTGACTTTACCGAAAGAACCAAAGAGTATGAAGGCTTTCGTTTATAAATTGTGACTATCACTCTTAAACCAGCGGTGCTCAACCCATGTGCCGTGTCCCCCTGGAACCCTTCCGGCTTGGGCAGGGGTCGGCAACTCACCACGCGTGGCTCTTTGGCTGCCCCCCTTGCATGCGGGCAGCCGTTTAAAAAAAGAAAAACTGGAATCTTGAACGTAATTTAACGCAAAGACAATTGATTAAATAGGGCAGGGAATGGGTCACTATTGAATGTCTTGGAGACAAAATGTGCAGCAGTCGAACGATTGTTAAAGAATAACTCGGGGGGGGGGGACTAAATAGACGCAAGTTTATTCCATCACCTATTTTGTTTCAGCCAGAATGTGTTCGTCATCTGCTGTGTATCTGCTGTTGGGTAATTACCAGCGAAATGCCACGGTACTCGAATTGTAAATGTTGTGGGTTCACTCTCCAACACACAACCGGTGTGCTCGACTAGAAACGAATAGGCACGTTCTGTTTACGTGACAACCCTTAATAATTGGCTGTGTCGGGTGGTGGCGGGTTTAACGACACATTTATTTTTACGCGATCTAACCCAAAAACCTTTATTTTGGTCACCATTTTGGCTTTCCGGCCTGTGACGACATTTTGCAAACGTCTTTGCACGGAGCTCCCAATGCTCTCCGAACAGCGTCTTCTTCCACCCACCGCCTTCCCGATCGTGTTACTCTGACTGTTCGCGATGAGCACGTACTTATTGAGCAATTTGTGAGTAATTTGTCGTGGGTAACGCAGTATGGGGCCGTCCATAAATGACGTCACGTACCTGGGGGGGGGGGGGTCAGACATTTGTGACGATGTGTGACGAGGGGGGGGCGTGAGAAATGTGACGTCACATCAAAATGCGCAACTTTAAATAAATATAGACAACACGTTCTACTTAATTAAATAGACTTTTTAATAAATGTTTTCTCCTACAACATCAGAGTGCAGCGCCACATTAAATACGCACTACAATGACAATAGTTTAAAGCTATTTGAAGCATGTTTCATTTGGGGGGGGGGCAGAGCTTTGTGACGTCATATTTGAGGGGGGGTCTGACTTTTTGTGACGCCGTGTGACCAGGGGTGGGGGGGGGGGTCAAAAATCGTCAAAAATCGCGTGACATCATTTATGGACGTCCTCTATGCAAGAGCTTGTCATTTCAAACTGAATATTCCACCCCCCTCTGCTCGGCCTCCAACTCCATGGCAATGATTTCCCTCACGATGAACGATCTCCTTCCTGATGGCTCCGCAACACGTGCGTGGTGTAGCACGGTAGCTCCTTCAGTGTCATCAAATCATCTCACTTACTTGCACCCTGATTGGGTTTTCGCTGATTGGGGCCATGTGGAAGTTTGACCTTAACGAATCTTGCCGGCTGTGTCGGAGAGAACCCGACGGCGATTACCGCGGGTGAATTGCCACCGTCCGTGTTTTGAGACTTAAATACGCGATACTACACATGCATAACCGTGGTTTCTCCTCCCTTCCCAGGATCCTTGCAACAGCATTGGGAGTGAGTAGTCCACCGACACATTTTGTTTTTGAACAGGACAAATGACCGCACACCTTTCGTTCTAATTGTATCTGTATCACAGTCCTGTATAAACACACAGATTCATTACATTCATACATATTGTTGTTTTCTCTTTCCATCAGTACCCAAGGAATACAATTGTCAACTGTTTGCACAGCGTTGGCTACAGCGGCGAACTGGGCCTCAGCTCAAAGGTAACGAATGGATACTCTTGAGTACACATTACAGTGTACTTCGAAATCGTTTGAATAAATACGAAAGTCAATGTTCACCGGCACTATATATAAGTTGTTGGCCTGCTCAAATATATCACGTATTATTTAAAGAAACGCTAAAATGTTGGGGGTGGGGAAATGGTGGCCGTCACACAGCCCACATGACGTGTATCATGGCTCGATTAATTCATAATACAGGTTTTTTTGGGTTAATACCACCACTTGTGGCTTTTTTGGAAGTCGTTTATAATAGAAGTCGTTTATATATGTTTAATTTCAAGTACCGTACGTGTATGTGTAAATCCCGTCTGTGGGAAAAAAACTGCTTATTTTAAGGGCCAAAAGAGCAGCCTAAGAAGAGTGGAACCTAAGAATAGGTTTTCCCCTTTTTTCTGGCAACAAAACAGGTGAAACCTTTTACGAGGAATCATGTCTGCACTAACCACAATGCTTGTGGTCAGAATGCAAACAAAAAACACAATCTGATAATATTTTCTTTGTACTTGCAACTGATTGGTCCACACCAGAGACAACTTTCTTTTGAGCCTCGTCTCAAAACGGTGTTAGACCAGAGGACGCCAAAAGGCGAGAGACCAAGAGACGACTCATACAGCAGAGACTCATCGTTTGTTGCCCTTCCTCCGTACCTCTGATTAGCACAGTTGATTACGTACGGTGTGAAAGAAGTTCAACATACAGTACACACATACAACCCACACTTAAGGGCAGGGTTACCTTAAGGATAACTCCTCACATTTCCCTTAAATTGCTTTCTGAAACCTGTTTATATTAGGTAAGCTTCAGGAAAGTAGAAAACTGAGGTAAAAGGTCACTCATTGATATTATGCTGCAATGTTAGATCGTTTTCGTCAGATCCTACGTTTGTGCTTTTTGTTCTGTTACGCGACACATCGGTCTGAAGCCTCGCTGTGGTCCGTTGCGCTTTAGACATTTTTAAAAACGAATTTAATACATGCATGCAACTTGCAGGCCTTGCTCACACAGGCAGTCAGGGCACCAAAATTCTGTAACAAAATAGAAAATTACTTATCCAACTTCCTCCCCTTGCTCCCTGAATCATGAAATGTCGTGAACTGAATGCAAACGGATTGGGCAAATATTTATGATTTAAAACTAGTGTAAATTGCCCATGTGTTCCTGTTGCTGCACAGTGTATTTCCCCCCACAATTAGCAGATGATCTAACAAAATATCTGTTTTAAAAAATATATAAATTCGTGCAGGCTTGTTTTCCGTAACGTCATGTCTGTCACCCAATGTAAGTACTTGGCCAAGTTGTTTCAACTAAACTATTTAAACACATTTATATTTTACCGTGTAAGGCCCCACGAAGCTATCGGTCTCTTTCAGAAGCGACCTGCCCACAAATGAGAGCTCTGCGAAGTGGCTTATCACGTGGACATTTATTGCAACCAAATACTCTTAAACTCAGGGAAAAACCGGAGGACCCGGATTAAAATCCACACTCCCCGGGGAGAGAGACACGCAAACTCCAAATATACAGCAGCAGGCGTCAGGGTCGGGATTGAGCCCACAACCTCCTGTATACCAGGCGAGGGAGTTAACATCTCATAGCCACCGTGATGATGATGAGAGAGAGACGCAAACTCCAAATATACAGCAGCAGGCGTCATGGTCGGGATTGATCCCACAAACTTCTGTATACCAGGCGAGGCAGTTAACGTCTCGCCACCATGGCGACACTGTTTAAATGTTTGGCTACTATCAATTTGTATCAGGTTCATAGTTAAAAACGCCTTCTCTGATGGTGATTGTGAATGCGTGAACCTCGGCTGTGCCAATAGTACATGTGTTTTAATTACTGTGCGTGCCACTACAAGTCAGAAGACTAGCCCTGTCAATCACGTCTTGTTTATTGCATGTTATGCCCTCTCTTTTTATAGCTTCTACCGGTTTATTATCAGCATAAACGTGCGTTAAACACTTTTTAAGGACACTCTTGGGCTGGATGACATATTTTTCGGGAGCGTAATGAATACTTAGACCTCTATCCTTTGATAGAACGCTTTTTAGAGGGACTGTTATCGTACCGATGCCCAGATACGAAGGGTAGTGCACTCAGCACGTAGTTACACGGTGCAGCAGAGCGGATATCTACACGGAGGCTGTCAATGTTTCACGTGTAGCAAATGAATACCGTGTACAGAGTGCGATTCTGCAATCATTTGCCAGAGGCAGTTGTGAAGCATTTGTTTGTACAGTACAGTATGCATGTTAAACTTCGTTTGCGCCGTACGCAGCCAACCGTGCGAATCATTATACCGTGGTACGTTTAGTTTGTTTCTTGTGGGACTTTAAATGAACTCGTGTCATGCTCATCATAGCAGTCTGGGAGATGAACGGCTTCAAAGTAACACAATAAATAAGCAGATGAGACTGCCACATAATGTGTCTGTTCCTCAACATAAAACAACTTTGTTTTACACATCTCATCAGCCACGCAGCCTTCTGGGAGTTCATAATTTCAGCAGCATTGGTTTATGTTCCAGATTTGACAAATTCAAAAAAATGACCCCCCCAAAGTGCTCAATAGAAATTACACGTAACAGCAATCATCACCCCCATACTGACAGACTCATGCTTATCCGGACTGCTGCCGAGTCACTCTGTGCAGACAGAAACAGCTGATACTCGGGGTTGCCCTTTAAAATTTGTTTTTAAAGGCCGTGAGATGTGTGGGGGCGCCGCAGTGGCTAGGAGATGTTAATTACCTCGCCTGGTGTACAGGACGTCGTGGATTTGATCCCGACCCTGACGCCTGCTGCTGTATATTTGGAGTTTGCGTCTCTCTCTCTCATTATCATCGTGGCTAGGAGATGTTAACTACCTCGCCTGGTGTACAGGACGTCGTGGGTTTGATCCCGACCCTGACGCCTGCTGCTGTATATTTGGAGTTTGCGTCTCTCTCTCTCTCTCATCATCATGGTGGCTAGGAGATGTTAACTACCTCGCCTGGTATACAGGACGTCGTGGGTTTGATCCCGACCCTGACGCCTGCTGCTGTATATTTGGAGTTTGCGTCTCTCTCTCTCATTATCATCGTGGCTAGGAGATGTTAACTACCTCGCCTGGTGTACAGGACGTCGTGGGTTTGATCCCGACCCTGACGCCTGCTGCTGTATATTTGGAGTTTGCGTCTCTCTCTCCTTGTAGTCGCGAGGATTTCCTCTGGGTCCTCTGGTTTTTCCCTCCACATTTAGAATCAACGTCACGCGTTTAGAGAATTCTGCGTCTATATGTGCCCACGTGGTGCGCCACTTCGTTGAGCTATCATCCGTGGTCAGGATGCTTCGGAAAAAGAGTGATATGGCTCAGTGGGCCTTACCTGGTCAAATAGAAGATAGTTTAGTTTAGAGTTGGTTCTCGCATGTAACGTGCTCCGAGACGCCCCCTAGTATCAGGGCGCTGTATCAACACAAATAATGACTGTATTCACACAAAAGTAAGTAAACGTTAGACTGTATTCATATTCATTGATGCCAAATTGTGGTGGTGGGGTTTGTGGATGCGGAGCAGATAGGGAACACCCTGGGCAGGAGAACTCTGCTCATCCGTGGCCCTATTATCCGCAGCAGCTGCAGGGACCACAGAACTCCGATCATCTGCGATCCTATTCTTCCTGTAATTTTTTTCCATAAGTCTTTGCGGAACGGCATCCTATTTGCGATATATTTTGCGGATAAGAGGGGTCGCAAATACATCAAATTATCCGTGAATGATTCACGTTTTTTAATTTTCAAATATGCACTGCTGTCAAATCAAGTGAATGAATGGGACCTGTACTATTTGGTTCGTTCGGTAAAGTCACGTAGGTATAAAATAAAATAAATCACGACGTTTCGGGCGCAACGCAAGCGTCCGTGGTTGAGTGGGTGAGCTAGCTAATGTGTGAATTAGTGGTTTAGTGAGTGACTGGGTGAGTGAGTGAGTGACTGGGTGAGTGAGTGAGCTAGTGAGTGACTGGGTGAATAAGTGAGTGAGCTAGTGAGTGACTGGGTGAGTGAGTGAGTGAGCTAGTGAGTGACTGGGTGAGTGAGTGAGTTAGTGAGTGAGTGACTGGGTGGGTGAGTGAGTGAGTGAGTGAGCTAGTGAGTGACTGGGTGAGTGAGTGAGTGAGTTACTGGGTGAGTGAGTGAGTGAGTGACTGGGTGAGTGAGTGACTGGGTGAGTGAGTGAGTGAGCTAGTGAGTGACTGGGTGAGTGAGTGAGCTAGTGATTGACTGGGTGAGTGAGTGAGTGAGTGAGCTAGTGAGTGACTGGGTTAGTGAGTGAGTGACTGGGTGAGTGAGTGAGCTAGTGAGTGAGTGACTGGGTGAGTGAGTGAGTGACTGGGTGAGTGAGTGAGTGAGCTAGTGAGTGAGTGAGTGACTGGGTGAGTGAGTGAGTGACTGGGTGAGTGAGTGACTGGGTGAGTGAGTGAGCTAGTGAGTGAGTGAGTGAGTGACTGGGTGAGTGAGTGACTGGGTGAGTGAGTGAGCTAGTGAGTGACTGGGTGAGTGAGTGAGTGAGTGAGCTAGTGATTGACTGGGTGAGTGAGTGAGTGAGTGAGCTAGTGAGTGACTGGGTGAGTGAGTGAGCTAGTGAGTGACTGGGTGAGTGAGTGACTGGGTGAGTGACTGGGTGAGTGAATGAGTGAGTAAGTGACTGAATGAGTGAGTGAGCTAGTGAGTGACTGGGTGAGTGAGTGAGCTAGTGAGTGACTGGGTGAGTGAGTGAGTGAGCTAGTGATTGACTGGGTGAGTGAGTGAGTGAGCTAGTGAGTGACTGGGTGAGTGAGTGACTGGGTGAGTGAGTGAGCTAGTGAGTGACTGGGTGAGTGAGTGAGTGAGTGACTGGGTGAGTGACTGAGTGAGTGAGTGAGCTAGTGAGTGGGTGAGTGAGTGAGTGAGTGACTGGGTGAGTGAGTGAGCTAGTGAGTGACTGGGTGAGTGAGCGAGTGAGTGAGATAATGAGTGACTGGGTGAGTGAGTGAGTGAGCTAGTGACTGACTGGGTGAGTGAGTTAGCTAGTGAGTGACTGGGTGAGTGAGTGACTGGGTGAGTGAGTGAGCTAGTGAGTGAGTTACTGGGTGAGTGAGTGAGTGACTGGGTGAGTGACTGAGCTAGTGAGTGACTGGGTGAGTGAGTGAGTGAGCTAGTGATTAACTGGGTGAGTGAGTGAGTGAGTGAGCTAGTGAGTGACTGGGTGAGTGACTGGGTGAATGAGTGAGTGAGGTAGTGAGTGACTGGGTGAGTGAGTGAGTGACTGGGTGAGTGACTGGGTGAGTGAGTGAGTGAGTGAGTGACTGAATGAGTGAGTGAGTGAGCTAATGAGTGACTGGGTGAGTGAGTGAGCTAGTGAGTGACTGGGTGAGTGAGTGAGCTAGTGATTGACTGGGTGAGTGAGTGAGTCAGCTAGTGAGTGACTGGGTAAGTGAGTGAGTGTGTGACTGGGTGAGGGAGTGAGTGAGCTAGTGAGTGACTGGGTGAGTGAGTGAGTGACTGGGTGAGTGAGTGAGCTAGTGAGTGACTGGGTGAGTGAGTGAGCTAGTGAGTGACTGGGTGAGTGAGTGAGTGAGCTAATGAGTGACTGGGTGAGTGAGTGAGTGGGTGAATGAGTGAGTGAGTGACTGGGTGAGTGAGTGAGTGAGCTAGTGAGTGACTGGGTGAGTGAGTGACTGGGTGAGTGACTGGGTGAGTGAGTGAGCTAGTGAGTGACTGGGTCAGTGAGTGAGTGAGTGACTGGGTGAGTGAGTGGGTGGTTGAGTGAACACGTGGGTGAGTGTATTGTATGTGTAGTGGTGGTATTGACGTGCGCCGACTGTGACAGTGATGGATCACGGGGCGGCGCGGGGTGCGGGGTTGGGCACGCGTTGTGGGCGTGGTGTGGACGCGCGCGCCGGGAGGGAGAGATGACAGGGCGGCGCGGCGTGGGTGGTGAGGCACGATGAGATGTGGGAAAAGAGGATCGTAGCCAGCGCCCAGCGATTGGTCGAATAAGTGGGTGCTCGCAGCGACGTCCGCAGGTGGGGTATAAAGGGGGACGCGCGAGAGCACTCGGGGAGAGTTACCCAGTTGAAGACCCGAAGACGGAGCTGAAGACCTAGTGCCACGAGACCCCTAGTCCCGCCGTCCTTGTGGGGACTGGGGCCCTGTGTGGCTCGGAGGCGAGGCTGTGGGACCCGGGGTCCGACGCCCCCGTGGGTCGGGCTGGGGACCCACAGTCGAGACGGATACCCCGGGCAGGGAGTGTCCCGAGTAGCTCAGGGGCGTTAGTCGCCGAGTAGCTAAGTGGATGTTGGTCATCCGAGTAGCTCAGTGGCGTTAGTCGCCGAGTAGCTAAGTGGGTGTTTGTCACCCGAGATACTAAGTGGATGTTGGTCATCCGAGTAGCTCAGTGGGCGTTAGTCGCCAAGTAGCTAAGTGGGTGTTTGTCACCCGAGATACTAAGTGGGTGTTTGTCACCCGAGATACTAAGTGGGTGTTTGTCACCCGAGATACAAAGTAGGTGTTAGTCACCTGTGAACGAGTTTGATAAAATAAAGAGTGTGTTACCCGTGAAGTCGTCTCCCGCCGAGTTACTACATTACAACTGGCGTCAGAAGTGAACCTGTCTTCAAGAAGTATGGACACAAGGAAGACTACCCGTACCCACGAGCGAGGTCGGGACGACGACGGCGTACCGGGGACACCAACCTCGGGAGGAGAGGACGAGGAGTGGCCGCCGATGCAGCACCTCGGGGTGATGGCCGACGCTCTGCTTGCCTCCGACACCAGCCTCCAAGACGCACACTCCCGGTTGGCGGAGTTGCTGCTCGCCGCCGCTGCAATCTTGGCCGAGATCTCCGTTCCAGCGGGCGAGAAAACGGCTGCGGGGTTGGAGGAAGGAGCGAGGCTGGCGGGATCCCGCCAAAAGGAGCTTCGCGCCAAAAGTCTGGAAGTTCCCGCCGTTTTTGAGGGGCCGCCATTGATTGGCGGGAAACACGGACGCCACGTGGCCGGACACCTCCGCGCAGCGCAGCCCACGTCATCAGCGCGCGCCGGAGCTCTCCATTTTGCGCCTGACAACCGAGCCGACATTTTAGACAACTACAGCGGAGCGCGGGAAAATCTCTCCGACGTCGACGACGATCGGGTCTTCCAGCAAAGATTGCCCGCGCTGTCGGCGTTCAAGGCGGATGGGGGCGACTGGGGAGCCTTCCAACGAAGGTTCCTCGCTCATCAGGAGATGTCGGGGTGGTCCGACACCACTGCCCTGCGTGCGTTGCCAGCGATGCTTGACGACGACGCGCTTGCAGCCTTCACATCTGCTGCAAGGTCGTCCCGCTCTACGCTCCAGGCCGCACTACACCTGATGGCGAAGGTGTTCGGGCCGCCCTCCACGTGTCGCCACCAGTTCTACGATCGGCGGAAGGTGGCTGGAGAAACGACGCTCGCCTATCGCACGGCACTACTCGCCTTGGCGGACGCAGCTTTTCCCCGCATGGATAAAGAGGGGAAGGACGCCATGGTGACGGAGCAGCTGCTGGTGTTGGCCCACGAGTTGGGGGTCCCCATCAATGTGGCGGACGAGATGGATATCTGCTCCCTGGCGATCGCCACGAGCATTCACGCGTACGAGGTCCTCAAACGCAGGCCGGGGGTCGTCTGCAATTTGGCGGGGAACGCGGTACTGGCAGCCACGATCGCCGAACCTCAGCCAGCTGCGGTGCAGTTGCAGGCCTTCGCTGCATCGCGTCCGGGGGAGTGGAGAACGGGAGGTCGTTCGCCCACACGTTCGCCCCGCAAGCTGGAGCAACCGAAACCTACGACGTCCGTCGTCTGCTACAACTGCGGCCTTCGGGGTCACGTCGCAGCCGGGTGCCGGGCCCCGCGTCAGCGCGCCACAGGACCACGTCGGGACGACGACCAGGGCCACAAGTCATCCCAACAAAACCCGGCAAGTCGCGGCACCTCACACGTTCGGTCCACAAACACGGCACATTCGGGTCGCCGCTTGGCGGTGGGGGGTTCGCGGCTGGGTGCCGGGGGTTCATTTCGGCGAGGGGGGTCCGTACGCGGCCCGCAAGCAGTCGAGTGGTCCGAATTGGCCCACAGGATCGTGGTTGCGTCGGCCGGGTCGTCCGTGGTAACGGGCTTCATTGACGGGGTTGAGGTCCGGGTGCTTGTTGACACGGGTGCGTCGGCCACCATCATCTCGGACCTTATTTATAACATTCTTCCCGTCCAAAGTAGACCCCTTCTGCCAGTAGACGTGCCATTTAATGCGGCGAATGGGGGATCCCTGGGGATCATCGGCCAGATTCGGGCGACTATTTGCATTGGTGACATCAAATTGGCGGGCCCTATTTTTGTATCATCATCGCTGGCCGTTCCCTGTTTGCTAGGTACGGACTTTTTGTCCAAAATGCCCATCAAAATTCTCATAGATCAGGCCTGCATTGAGCTTCCGTCAGGTCGGCGGCTTGCGTTCTTGACGAGCCCTACCAAAATACGCACGGTTTGTGCGACGGTGCAGGCGCTGGCAACTCAGACTGTAAGGGTGCCCCCGGGATCGAAAATGTTGGTACCCCGTCGGTTGAGGAAGCCACTCGAGGTGGGCGCGGTGGCACAGGGGGGGCCGTTGGGGCCGTCTAACAGGGCCAGAAGGGGCCTCGACTTAGCGGTTGCTCAAACCATGGTGAGAGGGGACAGTGAGCCGTTCGTAAGGGTCCTGAATACGGGGTCGCGGCCGGCCGAAATTGTGCAGGGAACGGTGCTGGCTCACGCCGCGCCGCTACCCGTTGAGGAACGGCTCGTGTCTCAAGCGGATTTCACTGTCGAGTCGCATCCTCCAAGTGATGAGGGGACAGAGTGGTTGGACTCGTTGTGTGCCGGTTCTGCTAACTTGTCCAAAGTGCAATTGGGAGTCGACGCTCCCACGGGGAGGGATTCGCTGTTGTCATTGCCCCTCATTGAGTGGGGCCGTCTCCAAATGTCCGACAGCTCCCTACTTACGCTACGTCGAAAAGTTGGCGCTCCCGAGGTAGGGGATGCGCGGGTCGGTTCCTGGGTGTGCAGACAGGGCCTTTTGATGAAGTGGGACAACATGTCCCGGGGTCACGTGCTCGTTGTGCCTGTTGCTATGCGGGGTAAGGTCGTTCTGGCAGCTCATGAACGGCTCATGCATCTGGGTTTTCAAAAAACGCTCGCCCTAATCCAGCAAGACTATTATTGGCCGGGGATGGGTAACGACGTGGCGAACATTCTTAAGGGATGCGTAGGGTGCGCCGAAAGAAAACCGCCACCATTGGCAGCTAATCCACTGCTGCAATCCATTCAAGTTTCGCGCACAAACGAATTGGTTGCGTTGGACATCTTGGGGCCCTTTCCTGCTACACCGAGGGGAAATAGGTTCCTGCTGGTTGGCGTAGAATACTTCACCCGATGGCCCATGGCATGGCCACTCGCCAACCAGTCGGCTGCAGCGGTGGCGGACGCCTTCGTCCAGGGTTATGTTTTGGACAAGGGCGCCCCCGAACGCTTGCTGACGGATAAAGGAAATAATTTTTCGAGCGGTTTGTTGCGCGAGGTGTGCGACCTGTTGGGTACAATGAAAGTGCGTACTTCCCCCTACCACCCGCAGACTGACGGGATGGTTGAGCGTCTGAACAGGACGATTACGTCTATGTTGTGCCAACAGGTCTGCGACGATCAGGTTGATTGGGACTTACAGGTGCCGGGGGTACTCGCGGCCTATCGAATGGCCCCTCATGCGGCGACGGGGTTTTCCCCATTTTTTCTTATGTATGGGCGGGAGGCCGATCCGGCCATGGACGTCCAACTGGGGATTTCCCAGCCACGTGCAAAATCTAAATTGGCAGACCACATCAAATTTAATATCGCAAAATTGACTGAAGCACGGGAGGCGGCGAGGTTGAATTCGCGGTCGCGGCAAATTGCGAACGAGAGATTGCATGAGCGGAGGGTGCATACGCATGATTGGAAACCAGGCGATAAGGCCTGGCTGCATTGTCCACATGCACCGTTGGCTACGTCCCCCAAGTTGTTGAGACCTTGGAGGGGACCGGTGGAAATTGTGCGGGTTGCACGACCCCAGAGTATACAGATTAAATGGGAAAAACGCCGTTGGTACGTGCACCCCTCCCGACTGAAGCCCTATACGGCACCGTGTGACCCCGTTCTGTGCCGTAACGACCGGGCGTGTGATGTGACCGTCGACTCGGGGAGGGAGGTGTCGCAGGCTGCTCCTCACGTGTTTCCACCTGACCCACCCCCAGGTGCCTCGGGCTTGACGGCTGCTAACCGTCGGGAGCCTGAACCCCGCGGCACGCACGGGTCCTCGGTGCCTGGCCGATGTCTTTCTGAACCGCTGGCACCACCGGACGTTCAACCGCGTCTGGTGCCGTACGACGGACCGGCAAGGCGGACTCGGGCTAGGGCACAACAATTTTCATGAAGACGTTTTTTTCTCAACACCGAGCTCGCCCAGTGTTCCCCTCTGCCGGGGTAATGTCCCGTTGTAGGGACGCTCGGAAAAAGAAGGGGACACTGCACGAGTCAAAAGAAAAAAAAATAATTTCCATTTATTTTCCTTTTTGCATACACATTGCTATTGTCACTCGCCGGTTTGTATATATTGTTCTATTGTCGCGGTGGCATTGGTTGAGGGTTGCGGATGGTAGTGTTCGCGTCGTGTTGTGTTGTTAAGTTAGTTGTTGTTCTTGGTGTTGTGTTACGGGGCACACAGGGGGGTTTGTATATTTTTATAGCAGCCGGGTCGGCTGCGAGCTATGTGGTAGGGGGTGATGTAGTGGTGGTATTGACGTGCGCCGACTGTGACAGTGATGGATCACGGGGCGGCGCGGGGTGCGGGGTTGGGCACGCGTTGTGGGCGTGGTGTGGACGCGCGCGCCGGGAGGGAGAGATGACAGGGCGGCGCGGCGTGGGTGGTGAGGCACGATGAGATGTGGGAAAAGAGGATCGTAGCCAGCGCCCAGCGATTGGTCGAATAAGTGGGTGCTCGCAGCGACGTCCGCAGGTGGGGTATAAAGGGGGACGCGCGAGAGCACTCGGGGAGAGTTACCCAGTTGAAGACCCGAAGACGGAGCTGAAGACCTAGTGCCACGAGACCCCTAGTCCCGCCGTCCTTGTGGGGACCGGGGCCCTGTGTGGCTCGGAGGCGAGGCTGTGGGACCCGGGGTCCGACGCCCCCGTGGGTCGGGCTGGGGACCCACAGTCGAGACGGATACCCCGGGCAGGGAGTGTCCCGAGTAGCTCAGGGGCGTTAGTCGCCGAGTAGCTAAGTGGATGTTGGTCATCCGAGTAGCTCAGTGGCGTTAGTCGCCGAGTAGCTAAGTGGGTGTTTGTCACCCGAGATACTAAGTGGATGTTGGTCATCCGAGTAGCTCAGTGGGCGTTAGTCGCCAAGTAGCTAAGTGGGTGTTTGTCACCCGAGATACTAAGTGGGTGTTTGTCACCCGAGATACTAAGTGGGTGTTTGTCACCCGAGATACAAAGTAGGTGTTAGTCACCTGTGAACGAGTTTGATAAAATAAAGAGTGTGTTACCCGTGAAGTCGTCTCCCGCCGAGTTACTACATTACATATGTATGTACGTTGAACTTCTTTCGCACCACCCTACGTAGCCAACCGTGGATAATCGGAGGCGCGGGGGAAGGACAACAAACTAAACACAACAAGCAGTTCTAAAGAAATTAGTGTTTCAATTTAGAATGCGTTTAACGACATTCAATGTTGATATGGTTTGATATTCAGTCCAAATCCACCACAGTAAATACGTGGACTGTTACATCACTCGTCGTGCTGCTTTGTGTGATTGGTAAGGAAGTAACTCATTCTAAATGTTTGGCTTCCTCTCATTTAAAATCAACTTACATGCAGACTGGTACACTTCAAGTGACATGTTTAGCCAGTACGAGCATTGGGTTAAAGTAAAACATCGGTTCGCAGCCGATCGTCAGGCGTCACGGCGTGCTCCGTGTCGCAGGAGCTGTTGAAGCACATCGCGTTGGGCCACCTCTACGAACCCCTTCACTTCACGTACAACCTCAAGACCGGCTACCACAATGCGGCCGTCATCAGGAAATGCATCGAGCTGCTGGATGCCAGAGCACTGAGGTAGGACCGCGTCAGTACACAAACAGGCAACGTGGCCCGTTTGGGAAGAGGCTGTGGGTTGTCCTCCTACTCGCAGTCCCAGCGCGCGTGGGGCGGGCAGCGAGCCCAATTACCCCCCCCCCCCATCTCTGGACCCAGGAGGGCTGAGTTGGGGCTTTAGTCCGCAGAGATTTTGTATCTCCCCTCCCTTTGTCGCGGTTCTTTTTGCGTTGCATGAAAATAAAACGGGCCAATTTACTCGCTCAGAGGTACCCGAACATTCTACTTAAATACGAATCTCTCACCCGTGCGCAGCGCTGTGTGGCCGGGCCTCTGCTATTCTTGGTGGTTTCCCGCATTGGGGACACATTCTGCGAGCCACCCGGTCACCTCCTCATGAGTGACCCCACGCTTGCTGTCCCTACTCTCCTCTCGTTCCGGCACCCGGCCTGCAGCCCAAATGCAGACCTGGGGAAAACGACAAATAAAATCCTCTGAATACAAAGAGCATCCATCATTTTAGCTGGGTGGTGGTGGCTACGCACACCTGTAGCCGGGTCCTCCGGGTTTTTTCCCTCATTAATTGTCCGATAACACCTCAATATATAGAGAACCGCAGAGCTTTGGGGAGGGAGGGGGGGATTGGCACCGGCTCACTGCGTGGCTGCCTTTCCCGCTTGTCTGCGGCTCCTCCTCCAGCCTCTGAGCCGTTGTCTGTCTTCAAGAGCGAATGAAAACCGTGCGGTGCTTTACAAGTTGAAATGATTACTACTCTTAACGACCACTCCTATTCACGACTAATCGCTTAACAACAAGCCTCCACACAGCCCAATGTGTAGTGTATAGTGTAGAGTAGTGTAGTGTATAGTGTAGAGTAGTGTAGTGTATAGTGATGGAGTGCCTCCACACAGCCCAATGTGTAGTGTATAGTGTAGAGTAGTATATAGTGTAGAGTAGTGTAGTGTATAGTGTAGAGTAGTGTATAGTGTAGAGTAGTGTAGTATATAGAGTAGTGTATATTGTAGTGTATAGTGTAGAGTAGTGTATAGTGTATTGTAGTGTATAGTGTATAGTGGTGGAGTGCCTCCATCCAGTCCAATGTGTTCGCTTACCGACCATTCCCCTGTTAACGGCAGGCTTTTGTAGGTACAATGAATATTAATTAATGCATGGATTAACCGTGTTTATTTTAATGTTACGTGTTTTTAATGTTGTTTGTAGCTTTATGTATGAATATCCATTGTTTAAATATTGTAAAATCTTTTTTGACTGAAAATGGGTAACTTTCGATGCCATTGGAACGAATGAAGCCTTTAACGTGTATTTACTATACTCAGTGACCAAATCACTTAAGGCTCTGCTCTATTACACAACCCTTAAAATGTTAAATAAGTGAATTCATTTTTCGCGAACCGTGTTTGTGCACCGCTACGTGTTATCATCCATGGCAGCTTTCCAGAAATACGCAGCGTTGCTCTGGCTTTCACGGCGTACGACCACTTGGACCAGAAAGGGATTGAGGTGGAGGAACGAACCCTAATACGGGCACTCAAGGTATCACGATCTCCTAGCGATCTCCGCTGTCATCCTCTGTCATACTTTGTCTGAATAATGGACTTTCCACAAAAAGTAAAAACTCCACACTTCCCCGCCCCGCTATAACTTCAGCTTGTTTGCAAAACTGTGCATGTTACAAGTTGAAATACTATTATTATAATTATTATAAGGTGTTTTTGCTGTCCCTTGTTTTAGTCGTATCGTTCATTTCCTCCCTCCACCTTTTTTATTTGTTAAGTATTTTGGATTATTATTATCTGTGTACGGAACTGGATAATTATTGATGTGCAGCGGTGTGGGATGCAATTGCATGCATGACGCTGTATAACATCAAATTATTATTACTACCTGCTTCTGAAAATAATCGAATCTGTAAACAGTTTTTTTTACTTTGTGCAAACCATGGCAGTCGATGCGGATTACCCTGATGTACAAATGGTAAATTAAAAACTCTCTCCAAGTAGTGTGCGACTGTGGTCATCCAGAACAGACCGTTAACAACGTAACGACGCAATGCCCCGATCCACAAATACCAAGGAGACATCACGGCGATGACACAGCCCTGACGCATTTACCTGGCTTGACTCAACTCAATGTGAACCTGTAAGATGTCGCTCTGCATCTACACCTGCAGCCATACGACAAGAAAAAGAAGAATCAATCAATCTTTATTTGATGTGCCAATATCTCCCTCAATGAAGCAGGCATCAGTGTACATCGCAGCAAAACGGGAATGGTACGGGGGGTGGGCACAGAGCAACAGGAATACAAACATGAAGCTGTCATGGCCTCAGTGGCTAACACCGACTGAGAAAAGTTGACAAGAAGTGCCGCTGCATATCCTCAGCGCTGTGTGCGCTGCTGCTGCTGCTCTTACAGATGTGCGGACGGATCACAGCGCCACGGCGCTTGATGCAGCACATCCACAGCAAGCAAAGCGAAGGATACGTGGAGCCCGGCAGAATCCAGATGTACGAATTCATGGACCTTCTGCCTCTGTGAGATATTTTCAATTGCGAATAACCATGGTGTCACACCGCCCACATTTCAATTCATTATTTGTTGTTTTGCTATGAATAAAGGGCTATTGGCCAGATTGTCAGCTATTTTATATAGCTTTCTTTTTTTACTTATAAGGTACTTTGTTTCAACATTTGAGTATAATTAGGATCTTGCTTAATATGTCGCTTCCTTCACGTTCGTGTTGGTATAACAGCAACGCGTGGCGTCGTTGAATATTTCAAAGAACGTAGAGTGAAAATAGCACGTCTTACACAATGATTTTATGTCATTGCATCATTCTAATTGAACCAAGGTTGGTCCAACGTGTTGCCCAACGGTTCCAACCACATGCCAACATTTGGCCTACATTGAAGTGTTCGTTGGGTAAACGCTTTTGCAGTTCTACTGCTAAATGCACATTTGTACTTGCGGGATATTAGCAAGCGATGCTAGGCGCCGTGGTTATGCAGGGATTTGATCTGTTAGTTATAATCGTCAGCGCGTGCGCCCCATTAGTTGTGTTGCTCAGTCTTCGAGTTGTCCCTGGCTGGAGCAAATTGCTGTCTGCCTGCGGGATCACGCCCGGCAGTGCTGCCTCACAACGGGTGTCTCTTTGTGCGTAGCTGCGTGGCTTTGGACACCATTCACCTGCACGAAACGAGGGTTGGAACCACGGAAAAAAGCTTCAGAGGAATTTACGAGGTGAGAATCGATGTCTCACCAAGAACCATCTCATTTCACGAGCAGTTAAACCCCTCTCACCAAGAACCATCTCATTTCACGAGCAGTTGAACCCCTCTCACCAAGAACCATCTCATTTCACGAGCAGTTAAACCCCTCTCACCAAGAACCATCTCATTTCACGAGCAGTTGAACTCCTCTCACCAAGAACCATCTCATTTCACGAGCAGTTAAACCCCTCTCACCAAGAACCATCTCATTTCACGAGCAGTTGAACCCCTCTCACCAACAATCATCTCATTTCACGAGCAGTTAAACCCCTCTCACCAAGAACCATCTCATTTCACAAGCAGTTGAACTCCTCTCACCAAGAACCATCTCATTTCACGAGCAGTTAAACCCCTCTCACCAAGAACCATCTCATTTCACGAGCAGTTGAACCCCTCTCACCAAGAACCATCTCATTTCACGAGCAGTTAAACCCCTCTCACCAAGAACCATCTCATTTCACGAGCAGTTAAACCCCTCTCACCAAGAACCATCTCATTTCACAGGCAGTTGAACCTCTCTCACCAAGAACCATCTCATTTCACGAGCAGTTGAACCCCTCTCACCAAGAACCATCTCATTTCACGAGCAGTTGAACCCCTCTCACCAAGAACCATCTCATTTCATGAGCAGTTAAACCCCTCTCACCAAGAACCATCTCATTTCACGAGCAGTTAAACCCCTCTCACCAAGAACCATCTCATTTCACGAGCAGTTCAACCCCTCTCACCAAGAACCATCTCATTTCACGAGCAGTTAAACCCCTCTCACCAAGAACCATCTCATTTCACGAGCAGTTGAACCCCTCTCACCAACAATCATCTCATTTCACGAGCAGTTAAACCCCTCTCACCAAGAACCATCTCATTTCACAAGCAGTTGAACTCCTCTCACCAAGAACCATCTCATTTCACGAGCAGTTAAACCCCTCTCACCAAGAACCATCTCATTTCACGAGCAGTTGAACCCCTCTCACCAAGAACCATCTCATTTCACGAGCAGTTAAACCCCTCTCACCAAGAACCATCTCATTTCACGAGCAGTTGAACCCCTCTCACCAAGAACCATCTCATTTCACGAGCAGTTGAACCCCTCTCACCAAGAACCATCTCATTTCACGAGCAGTTGAACCCCCCTCACCAAGAACCATCTCATTTCATGAGCAGTTGAACCCCTCTCACCAAGAACAAATCTCATTTCACGAGCAGTTGAACCCCCCTCACCAAGAACCATCTCATTTCATGAGCAGTTGAACCCCTCTCACCAAGAACCATCTCATTTCACGAGCAGTTGAACCCCCCTCACCAAGAACCATCTCATTTCATGAGCAGTTAAACCCCTCTCACCAAGAACCATCTCATTTCATGAGCAGTTAAACCCCTCTCACCAAGAACCATCTCATTTCACGAGCAGTTGAACCCCTCTCACCAACAATCATCTCATTTCACGAGCAGTTAAACCCCTCTCACCAAGAACCATCTCATTTCACGAGCAGTTAAACCCCTCTCACCAAGAACCATCTCATTTCACGAGCAGTTGAACCCTTCTCACCAAGAACCATCTCATTTCACGAGCAGTTGAACCCCTCTCACCAAGAACCATCTCATTTCACGAGCAGTTAAACCCCTCTCACCAAGAACCATCTCATTTCACGAGGAGTTGAACCCTTCTCACCAAGAACCATCTCATTTCACGAGCAGTTGAACCCCTCTCACCAAGAACCATCTCATTTCACGAGCAGTTGAACCCCTCTCACCATGAACCATCTCATTTCACGAGGAGTTGAACCCCTCTCACCAAGAACCATCTCATTTCACGAGCAGTTATACCCCTCTCACCAAGAACCATCTCATTTCACGAGCAGTTGAACCCCTCTCACCAAGAACCATCTCATTTCACGAGCAGTTAAACCCCTCTCACCATGAACCATCTCATTTCACGAGCAGTTAAACCCCTCTCACCAAGAACCATCTCATTTTACGAGCAGTTAAACCCCTCTCACCATGAACCATCTCATTTCACGAGCAGTTAAACCCCTCTCACCGTGAACCATCTCATTTCACGAGGAGTTGAACCCCTCTCACCATGAACCATCTCATTTCATGAGCAGTTGAACCCCTCTCACCATGAACCATCTCATTTCACGAGCAGTTGAACCCCTCTCACCAAGAACCATCTCATTTCACGAGCAGTTGAACCACTCTCACCATGAACCATCTCATTTCACGAGGAGTTGAACCCCTCTCACCAAGAACCATCTCATTTCACGAGCAGTTACACCCCTCTCACCAAGAATCATCTCATTTCACGAGCAGTTGAACCCCTCTCACCATGAACCATCTCATTTCACGAGGAGTTGAACCCCCCGCACCAAGAACCATCTCATTTCACGAGCAGTTGAACTCCTCTCACCAAGAACCATCTCATTTCACGAGCAGTTAAACCCCTCTCACCAAGAACCATCTCATTTCACGAGCAGTTGAACCCCTCTCACCAAGAACCATCTCATTTCACGAGCAGTTGAACCCCTCTCACCAAGAACCATCTCATTTCATGAGCAGTTGAACCCCTCTCACCAAGAACCATCTCATTTCACGAGCAGTTGAACCCCTCTCACCAAGAACCATCTCATTTCATGAGCAGTTGAACCCCTCTCACCAAGAACCATCTCATTTCATAAGCAGTTGAACCCCTCTCACCAAGAACCATCTCATTTCATGAGCAGTTGAACCCCTCTCACCAAGAACCATCTCATTTCATAAGCAGTTGAACCCCTCTCACCAAGAACCATCTTTTTTCATGAGCAGTTGAACCCCTCTCACCAAGAACCATCTCATTTCACGAGCAGTTAAACCCTCTCACCAAGAACCATCTCATTTCACGAGCAGTTGAACCCTCTCACCAAGAACCATCTCATTTCACGAGCAGTTAAACCCTCTCACCAAGAACCATCTCATTTCACGAGCAGTTGAACCCCCCTCACCAAAACCCATCTCATTTCACGAGCAGTTGAACCCCCCTCACCAAAAACCATCTCATTTCACGAGCAGTTAAACCCTCTCACCAAGAACCATCTCATTTCACGAGCAGTTGAACCCCCCTCACCAAAAACCATCTCATTTCACGAGCAGTTGAACCCTCTCACCATGAACCATCTCATTTCACGGGCAGTTGAACCCCCCTCACCAAAAACCATCTCATTTCACGAGCAGTTGAACCCCTCTCACCAAGAACCATCTCATTTCACGAGCAGTTGAACCACTCTCACCAAAAACCATCTCATTTCACGAGCAGTTGAACCCTCTCACCATGAACCATCTCATTTCACGAGCAGTTGAACCCTCTCACCAAAAACCATCTCATTTCACGAGCAGTTAAACCCTCTCACCAAGAACCATCTCATTTCACGAGCAGTTAAACCCTCTCACCAAGAACCATCTCATTTCACGAGCAGTTGAACCCCTCTCACCAAGAACCATCTCATTTCACGAGCAGTTGAACCCCTCTCACCAAGAACCATCTCATTTCACGAGCAGTTAAACCCCTCTCACCAAGAACCATCTCATTTCACGAGCAGTTGAACCCCCCTCACCAAGAATCATCTCATTTCACGAGCAGTTGAACCCCTCTCACCAAGAACCATCTCATTTCACGAGCAGTTGAACCCCCCTCACCAAGAACCATCTCATTTCACGAGCAGTTGAACCCCTCTCACCAAGAACCATCTCATTTCACGAGCAGTTGAACCCCTCTCACCAAGAACCATCTCATTTCACGAGCAGTTGAACCCCTCTCACCAAGAACCATCTCATTTCACGAGCAGTTGAACCCTCTCACCAAGAACCATCTCATTTCACGAGCAGTTGAACCCCTCTAACCAAGAACCATCTCATTTCACGAGCAGTTGAACCCCTCTCACCAAGAACCATCTCATTTCACGAGCAGTTAAACCCCTCTCACCAAGAACCATCTCATTTCACGAGCAGTTGAACCCCTCTCATCAAGAACCATCTCATTTCACGAGCAGTTGAACCCCTCTCACCAAGAACCATCTCATTTCACGAGCAGTTGAACCCCCCTCACCAAGAACCATCTCATTTTACGAGCAGTTGAACCCCTCTCACCAAGAACCATCTCATTTCACGAGCAGTTAAACCCTTCTCACCAAGAACCATCTCATTTTACGAGCAGTTAAACCCCTCTCACCAAGAACCATCTCATTTCACGAGCAGTTGAACTTCTCTCACCAAGAACCATCTCATTTCACGAGCAGTTGAACTTCTCTCACCAAGAACTATCTCATTTCACGAGCAGTTGAACCCCTCTCACCAAGAACCATCTCATTTCACGAGCAGTTGAACCCTCTCACCAAGAACCATCTCATTTCACGAGCAGTTGAACCCTCTCACCAAGAACCATCTCATTTCACGAGCAGTTGAACCCTCTCACCAAGAACCATCTCATTTCACGAGCAGTTGAACCCTCTCACCAAGAACCATCTCATTTCACGAGCAGTTGAACCCTCTCACCAAGAACCATCTCATTTCACGAGCAGTTGAACCCTCTCACCAAGAACCATCTCATTTCACGAGCAGTTGAACCCTCTCACCAAGAACCATCTCATTTCACGAGCAGTTGAACCCCTCTCACCAAGAACCATCTCATTTCACGAGCAGTTTAACCCTCTCACCAAGAACCATCTCATTTCACGAGCAGTTGAACCCTCTCACCAAGAACCATCTCATTTCACGAGCAGTTGAACCCCTCTCACCAAGAACCATCTCATTTCACGAGCAGTTGAACCCTCTCACCAATAACCATCTCATTTCACTAGCAGTTGAACCCTCTCACCAAGAACCATCTCATTTCACGAGCAGTTGGACCCTCTCACCAAGAACCATCTCATTTCACGAGCAGTTTAACCCTCTCACCAAGAACCATCTCATTTCACGAGCAGTTGAACCCTCTCACCAAGAACCATCTCATTTCACGAGCAGTTGAACCCTCTCACCAAGAACCATCTCATTTCACGAGCAGTTGAACCCCTCTCACCAAGAACCATCTCATTTCACGAGCAGTTTAACCCTCTCACCAAGAACCATCTCATTTCACGAGCAGTTGAACCCTCTCACCAAGAACCATCTCATTTCACGAGCAGTTGAACCCCTCTCACCAAGAACCATCTCATTTCACGAGCAGTTGAACCCTCTCACCAATAACCATCTCATTTCACTAGCAGTTGAACCCTCTCACCAAGAACCATCTCATTTCACGAGCAGTTGGACCCTCTCACCAAGAACCATCTCATTTCACGAGCAGTTGAACCCCTCTCACCAAGAACCATCTCATTTCACGAGCAGTTGAACCCCTCTCACCAAGAACCATCTCATTTCACGAGCAGTTGAACCCTCTCACCAATAACCATCTCATTTCACTAGCAGTTGAACCCTCTCACCAAGAACCATCTCATTTCACGAGCAGTTGGACCCTCTCACCAAGAACCATCTCATTTCACGAGCAGTTGAACCCCTCTCACCAAGAACCATCTCATTTCACGAGCAGTTGAACCCCTCTCACCAAGAACCATCTCATTTTACGAGCAGTTGAACCCCTCTCACTAAGAACCATCTCATTTCACGAGCAGTTGAACCCTCTCACCAAGAACCATCTCATTTCACGAGCAGTTGAACCCTCTCACCAATAACCATGTCATTTCACTAGCAGTTGAACCCTCTCACCAAGAACCATCTCATTTCACGAGCAGTTGAACCCTCTCACCAAGAACCATCTCATTTCACGAGCAGTTGAACCCTCTCACCAAGAACCATCTCATTTCACGAGCAGTTGAACCCCTCTCACCAAGAACCATCTCATTTCACGAGCAGTTGAACCCCTCTCACCAAGAACCATCTCATTTCACGAGCAGTTGAACCCTCTCACCAAGAACCATCTCATTTCACGAGCAGTTGAACCCTCTCACCAAGAACCATCTCATTTCACGAGCAGTTGAACCATCTCACCAAGAACCATCACATTTCACGAGCAGTTGAACCCCTCTCACCAAGAACCATCTCATTTTACGAGCAGTTGAACCCCTCTCACCAAGAACCATCTAATTTCACGAGCAGTTGAACCCCTCTCACCAAGAACCATCTCATTTCACGAGCAGTTGAACCCCTCTCACCAAGAACCATCTCATTTTACGAGCAGTTGAACCCCTCTCACCAAAAACCATCTCATTTCACGAGCAGTTGAACCCCTCTCACCAAGAACCATCTCATTTTACGAGCAGTTAAACCCCTCTCACCAAGAACCATCTCATTTTACGAGCAGTTGAACCCCTCTCACCAAGAACCATCTCATTTCACGAGCAGTTAAACCCTCTCACCAAGAACCATCTCATTTCATGAGCAGTTGAACCCCCCTCACCAAAAACCATCTCATTTCATGAGCAGTTGAACTCCTCTCACCAAGAACCATCTAATTTCACGAGCAGTTAAACCCCTCTCACCAAGAACCATCTCATTTCACGAGCAGTTAAACCCCTCTCACCAAGAACCATCTCATTTCACGAGCAGTTAAACCCCTCTCACCAAGAACCATCTCATTTCACGTGCAGTTGAAGCCCTCTCACCAAGAACCATCTCATTTCACGAGCAGTTGAACCCCCATCACCAAGAACCATCTCATTTCACGAGCAGTTGAACCCCTCTCACCAAGAACCATCTCATTTCACGAGCAGTTGAACCCCTCTCACCAAGAACCATCTCATTTCACGAGCAGTTGAACCCCCCTCACCAAGAACCATCTCATTTCACGAGCAGTTGAACCCCCCTCACCAAGAACCATCTCATTTCACGGGCAGTTGAACCCCCCTCACCAAGAACCATCTCATTTCACGAGCAGTTGAACCCCTCTCACCAAGAACCATCTCATTTCATGAGCAGTTGAACCCCTCTCACCAAGAACCATCTCATTTCACGAGCAGTTGAACCCCTCTCACCAAGAACCATCTCATTTCACGAGCAGTTGAACCCCCCTCACCAAGAACCATCTCATTTCACGAGCAGTTGAACCCCTCTCACCAAGAACCATCTCATTTCACGAGCAGTTGAACCCCTCTCACCAAGAACCATCTCATTTCACGAGCAGTTGAACCCCTCTCACCAAGAACCATCTCATTTCACGAGCAGTTGAACCCCTCTCACTAAGAACCATCTCATTTCACGAGCAGTTGAACCCCTCTCACCAAGAACCATCTCATTTCACGAGCAGTTGAACTTCTCTCACCAAGAACCATCTCATTTCACGAGCAGTTGAACCCCTCTCACCAAGAACCATCTCATTTCACGAGCAGTTGAACTTCTCTCACCAAGAACCATCTCATTTCACGAGCAGTTGAACTTCTCTCACCAAGAACCATCTCATTTCACGAGCAGTTGAACCCCTCTCACCAAGAACCATCTCATTTCACGAGCAGTTGAACCCCTCTCACCAAGAATCATCTCATTTCACGAGCAGTTAAACCCCTCTCACCAAGAACCATCTCATTTCACGAGCAGTTGAACCCCTCTCACCAAGAACCATCTCATTTCACGAGCATTTTAACCCCTCTCACCAAGAATCATCTCATTTCACGAGCAGTTGAACCCCTCTCACCAAGAATCATCTCATTTCACGAGCAGTTGAACCCCTCTCACCAAGAACCATCTCATTTCACGAGCAGTTGAACCCCTCTCACCAAGAATCATCTCATTTCACGAGCAGTTGAACCCCTCTCACCAAGAACCATCTCATTTCACGAGCAGTTGAACCCCTCTCACCAAGAACCATCTCATTTCACGAGCAGTTGAACCCCTCTCACCAAGAACGATCTCATTTCACGAGCAGTTGAACCCCTCTCACCAAGAATCATCTCATTTCACGAGCAGTTGAACCCCTCTCACCAAGAACCATCTCATTTCACGAGCATTTTAACCCCTCTCACCAAGAACGATCTCATTTCACGAGCAGTTGAACCCCTCTCACCAAGAATCATCTCATTTCACGACGTTTGTGACGTTCGGCGAACTAAGTGTACATTGCTTTTGGCGTTCTCTGGTCTAACACTTTGAGACTTGGCTCAAAAGCTGTCTCTGGTGTGGACCAATCAGTTTCAAAGACAATGCATACATTATCAGAGCATGTTCACCACAAGTACGTGTGGTTAATGCAGACAGGATTCCTTGAGTAAGGATTCTGTTTGGTGTTTTAACATCTTAACACAACTGTTTTATTTCCAATGTTAGATTCACAAAATATAAAGGTAATGCATGTCAGGGAATCCTGCCACTATGTTAAGCATAACATAAAGAAGAGTTGTGCATTACATTCATATTGCTACCCAAAAATAGTTGACACACACACGCATATATATAATCAGGTTTTATACGCTGTTAGTATAATGCTTTTAAAAGCCAACAACTGACTCCCAAAGGCTGTGAGTGCTAAGTGCACTTTTCACAGATGGCTCCAATGCAGCCCAGCAGGCTCCCAGGTAGGTGGGGCTTATGGCCGTCTCAAAGATCTGTCGATGCGGCAGTTTGCAGAACTGATGCCATAAACAAAATTGTTTGACAGAAAGTGTTCCTCTTCGCCAGTTTAGTCTTTTTACGGGTGAGAAGTGGCGTTCGCAACAATAACAAACTCAATATATTGTGGATATGAAAAGTAAAGGGTGGCTTTACAGGCATGGCTTTACCCTATATTATTTATTATGACGCGATTTTTCCATAGCGCGGTGTTCTTTAGGAACGCAAACTACCGCATTATAGGAAAATGGCAATTCTTACGAAAGGCTAATAATTCTGGCTGCAGTCAGCAATAGTGGATGCTAGAGATGAGCTTCCAATTTCCAGATGAATCCAACACAATCCCAAAAAACCAGCCCAGATGAAAATGTTGGATGTTTCAAAGAATATATATGTTTCAGATTGATCCGAATTGAGATGTAACAGGAAGTGATGTCACTTTCATGACAATGCTTTTACCACCAAAAAGTTCCGTCACAAAGACGCCACTTTCGTTTAAATTATGAAAACACGAAAAATATTTACATTGAAATTATTGTTTCACTGTTGGAACTTTATATGTTCAAACGCATATGATGCAGTTATTAATGGTTGAATAAAAAAATAGGGGCTAAACTTCCTACACTTCGTTACTCAACAAGATGTAACGTGAAACTCATGCCACGTGTCTACGGTGTGTTGAAATAGATTTTTTTATTATTACATGTGAATACAAAAATTGGGACTAAAATTTCAACATTCCGTTATGCATGAACATCAACGTGAAACACATGCCGCGTGTCTACGTGGTTGTGTTGTCCCCCGCACAGCTGGACGACATGAAGGCCCTGCTGCTGACCCTTGACGCCAAGCGACTGCAGCACATGAACAAGTTGTACCGGCAGGAGCAGCGAGCCCAGCGCGAGCAGCGCGGTGGAAGCGCCGCTATCAAGACCTTCGGAGCGGCAGACGAGCCATGGAAGCAGCAGGTGTGACGAGAAGAAGACAAAACTCAATATATATTTTTATTTGACCAGGTAATGCCCCACTGAGTTGTAAAGCTCTTTTTCAAAAGCGATCTGGCTATCGCAAATTAGAGCTCATTGAAGTGGCTTATCACGTGGAAAATTAGGGGAGATGTTAACTACCTCGCCTGGTATGAATGAGGTCGTAGGTTCGATCCCGACCCTGACGCCTGCTGTATATTTGGAGTTTGCAATTTCTCCCCATGGCCGTGTGGGTTTTTCTCCGGGTCCTTCGGGTTTTTCCTACGCATTTAGAAACATGCTAGAAAATATTTGGCTGCTATAAATTACCACATGATAAGCCACTTCGTTGAGCTATAATTTGTGGCCAGGTCGCTTCTGAATATAAGCTGAATCGCTCAGTGGGCCTTACCCAGTAAAATAAAAAATAATCGTTTTATAGCAGCCAAATACTCTAAACGCATGTTGATTCTAAATGTGGAAGGAAAAACCGGAGGACCTGAATAAAAAATCCACACTACCACGGGAAGAAAATGCAACTTCAAATTTACACCCACCAGGCATCAGGATTGTAATCGAGCCAACGACCTCCTGCATAACAGGTAAAATAGTTAACATCTTGCCACCGTGGCATAGAAGTGTCTCGGCCCGGTTTCATAGAAGTGTAAATCATTATTGTTTCTGTTAAAGGCATCAACAATGTGTTGAGTTTTCAAGTTTATTTTGCTCAACGCAGCTGAGAACTCAAGAGAGCGTCAAGGGACATCTCATTTGCAAGAGTGACCGGGGCCAAGCAAACAGCATGAAACTAAGTACGAAAATGAAGCAATTAGAAATCAAGAGTACAAACCATCAAAAAGAAATCGGAGATAAAAAACACAACATACGAAATTGAAAAGGGTGCAAAACCATAATCACGAAGATATAAATTAAATGTACAAACTACCCTTAATGTGGAATTTCACCGCATCTACTTTCCTTAATTTGATGAGGCTGCTGCTATTCAGGTCACATCGCCTTCACGTGAGTAGCAGGTGCCGTCACCAGCTCAAAGCTTCCTATTAACTACTGTGCTTACTGTGATAACCCGGGCTGTTAAGTCCCACTTATTAATACAGACAGATACACAGATCCCCCATATAGCCTTTAACCGATTGTTGGGGCAAGTGCTGTGGACAATTTTGACTATCTTGGTTCTTTCGGTAAAGTCACGTAGAAGGGAAATAATAAAAGAATAAAAATTAAACATAATCAAATAATTCTCACGACGTTTCGGTCACAACGCAAGCAGCCGTCCTCAGGTGAAGAACAGGTCTGTCGGAAAGACAGCGTCTGAATGAGCACCACCAGGCTTGGAAGCGTATATTTAAGCTGGGTTGGAGGGGGAAGAGCGCCTTGACAAAATAATTTGCATATCAAGAGGAATTTTGCATATTTATGGCAAATGCAGATATGGGATTAGTCACTACTTGTGGAATGCGTAGGAGGTGGGCGGGGGGTTTCAAAGTCATATTTTGCCCGTGCATTATGCAGGATTAGCAGCATCAAAGGGAGGGAGTATGGTTAGCATTAATAAAGGGAAGGAATGTTAATAGTATGGAGCTGCAGCAACTAAACCACGACGTAAAAAAACTAAAGTATAAACTACATCAGTATCATCAGTATACTAAATATACTCTCCAAAAAGCTGAGCTACTAACAGTAAGTCATACATTACAATTCTATGTCGCAAAAAATATAATATGCCTCCAGCTAAACTTTTTTCTCTTACATCACACGGGTCTACCCCGTACTATATACTGCCATAGACAAACCCAACATTAAATTATATACTGTATTACTATACACCATAGGTGGGACAAAGTCATTGTTATGCAAGTCCAAGTCGAGTCGCAAGTCATCAAATTCATGACTCGAGTCTGACTCGAGTCCAAGTCACATGACTCGAGTCCACATCTCATAGGTGGGACAAAGTCATTGTTATGCAAGTCCAAGTCGAGTCGCAAGTCATCAAATTCATGACTCGAGTCTGACTCGAGTCCAAGTCACATGACTCGAGTCCACACCTCTGCTATACACCATCCTATACCTTAGAATATACATTGTAATATTACACTATGTATTATTCTACCCAACCTACTGGATACCACACTGCTGTATATTCACTATACAATTACGATATTATATTACCTTATACATTATATTAAACATTACACTTTGATACTATTTATTATTGTACAATCTGTTATACACTATACCATTGACCGTCGCGTACCTTTCACGCGACGGTCAATGGTATAGTATATAGCAGATTGTACAATGGTATAGTGTATAGCAGATTGTACAATGGTATAGTGTATAGCAGATTGTACAATGGTATAGTGTATAGCAGATTGTACAATGGTATGGTGTATAGCAGATTGTACAATGGTATAGTGTATAGCAGATTGTACAATGGTATAGTGTATAGCAGATTGTATAATGGTATAGTATATAGCAGATTGTACAATGGTATAGTGTATAGCAGATTGTACAATGGTATAGTGTATAGCAGATTGCAGAGGTGTGGACTCGAGTCATGTGACTTGGACTCGAGTCAGACTCGAGTCATGAATTTGATGACTTGCGACTCGACTTGGACTTGCATAACAATGACTTTGTCCCACCTCTGGCAGATTGTACAATGGTATAGTGTATAGCAGATTGTACAATGGTATAGTGTATAGCAGATTGTACAATAATAAATAGTATAAAAGTGTAATGTTTAATATAATGTATAAGGTAATATATAGTATCGTAATTGTATAGTGTATATACAGCAGTGTGGTATACAGTAGGTTGGTTAGAATAATACATAGTGTAATCTTCTTGGTTCTTTCGGTAAAGTCACGTAGAATGGAAATAATAAAATAATACAAATAAAACATAATAAAATAATTCTCACGACGTTTTGGCCACAACGCAAGCAGCCATCCTCAGGTGAATAACAGGTCTGTCAGAAAGACAGCGTCTGAATGAACACCACCAGGCTTGGCAGCGTATATTTAAGCTGGGTTGGAGGGGGAAGAGCGCCTTGACAAAGGAATTTGCATATCAAGAGGAATTTAGCATATTTATGGGAAATGCAGGTATGTGATTAGTACTACTTATGCCCGTGCATTATGCAGGATTAGCAGCATCAAAGGGAGGGGATATGGGAAATGCAGGTATGTGATTAGTACTACTTACGCCCATGCATTATGCAGGATTAGCAGAATCAAAGGGAGGGGGATATGGGAAATGCAGGTATGTGATTAGTACTACTTATGCCCGTGCATTATGCAGGATTAGCAGCATCAAAGGGAGGGGATAGGGGTAGCATTAATAAAGGGAAGGAGTGTTAATAGTATGTAGCTGCAGTAACTAAAACCACCACGTAAACAACTAAAGTATAAACTACATAGTATCATCAGTATACTAAATATACTCTACAATAAGCTGAGTTACTAACAGTAAGTAATACATTACAATATTACGTCGTAAAAAATATAATATGCTTCCATCTAAACTTTATTCTCTTACATCACACGAGTCTACACCGTACTATATACTGCCATAGACAAACCCAACATTAAATTATATACTGTATTGCTATAAACCACCCTAAGCCTTATACATTGTAATATTACACTATGTATTATTCTACCCACCCTAATGTATATCACACTGCTGTATATTCACTATACAATTACGATACTATATATTACTTTGTACATTGTATTAAGCATATACATTTTATAATATGTGTTATTATACACTGTACCATTGACCGTCGTGTGAAAGATACTAAGAGGAAGCAACGAAATATGTCAATAGGAGAGTAGTGTGAGGAAACTTTCAGTGGAGCAAATAATCTATTCCCTGCAAAGAATACAATGCCAGTGAGTAGAACGCGGTCTGAAAGTCACCGTAAACGTGAACACAATCAGTTAAGATCCGAAATGGTTTATTACGTCCTTCCAATGATTGCTAAGCCAGAATCCATCTTCTCGGTTGAAATTGTCTCCGTGTTTGTATATGTGGATCGCCTCATGAACGAATCTCTCATGGTAGCCAGATGGCTTGCAGAGAACCTCTGTCTTGGAGAAGTCAATATCATGTGAGCCCACTGAATTGTAACAGTGATCTGCCACGGCTGAGGTGTTTGTCCTATCGTTTGGTTTCTCCAATGGTAGCAGTTACATTGGAGAAACCAAACGACATGTCTCGGACCGCATCCGTGAACATAAAGCAGGCTTGAAACACGGTAGGACAAACACCTGAGGACGGCTGCTTGCGTTGTGGCCGAAACGTCGTGAGAATTATTTTATTATGTTTTATTATTATTATTTTATTATTTCCATTCTACGTGACTTTACCGAAAGAACCAAGAAGATGAATCCCTGCAGTCACGAAAACTTTAAATCGAAATTTTGACTATATCATTTTCAAAGTTTTGCTTTTCAACAATTGGCATATTTGTCCACGTGACAACTTGATCTGATCGACTCTCTCGGGTGATGGAGGATTGTATCAAAACATTGAAATTATACCCACATGACGATCTAACCCAAATTAATTATGAATAATGAAATTAATCATGAAAGCCTAAGTATGAAATTCATTATAAATGCTTTGACTTTTCAATTATCATATTTGATTCCTCTCCCACAAGATAGAAAATTGTCGCATGGACAATCATCTTGAAGTCATCCATCACGAGTGATGATGATGAATATGAATCATAGAACAACACACAGAAGCCCCAAAGAATACACACTTAATGATGGAGTATTTAAACAAAGCAAGTCTTTGTGGCAGTTAATAAATTGTATATGTCTGCCAATAAATTTCGGAATAGTTCTTGGAAAACACATGCCTGCATAGCCTCAACATAATATTGAAAAATGTCTTCCCTCTGGCTCATAATGCTATATGCTTGTGAAAATAATCAGAACCTACCAGACAACTGAAATAACAATTTGAAGCCTAACATCTGAGTGAGGTCAGTCTACTCGAGCACAGACATGAATGGCACAATTACTGGCGGCATGTACATTTTTAATAACCGTACTGTGGTATGCTGCCATGGTGTGACGCTTAGCACAGTGGACTTGCAATCCAGAAGTCGTCGATCATAAAAAATAAATGGTGCAACTTTCTTAGGTTTCCCATCCCTTTCCTCTGGGCACCAAATTGAGAGTCTTCCAGTGCTGTGCTTTGTTGGTGTTGTCGTTGTACGGTAGTGTGGAGGCCTGGGCATTGCTTCAAGCCGATTTGGATTGGTTGCAGTCCTTCCATACGCGATGCCAAAGATGCCTCTGTGCCATCCGATGGCTCGACTTCGTCAGAAATGTCACCGTCAGCATCTGCGACCGGTCTTCTAGTGATCGAGAGCTCAGTTGGAGAGAGACGGCTCTGTCACTCTGTGGACACGGGGCCCCGTCTTGATGCGCAAAGTCCAGCAGCGAATTGCGAAACTTCAGCTGGCGGTCAACGTTCGAAGCGGAGTACGACGCTTAAAGGAACGGCGCCGCTCCCCATGGTCGCCCATCACCCCGTGATCACCCTCCGTGGCCCCCCCCCGCCCCCCTCCGTGCTGTGTACGGCAGCGAGAGCAGTTCATGCAAACTGCTGCCGCAAGAGGTCACAAGTTTGGCGCAACGCTCCTTCGCTGACTACGCGTGATGAATGAGTTCATGAATCTTCTGTCCTCCCAACAATATAAGTGGGTGCATCACAGGTCGCCGATTGGCAGGTGGCTTGTGGTTGGGGTAAAGTGCGGGCGCTTCCAGCTTTTCAAAGAGTAGGCCAACATTCTTTGGCGAATACCCTTCCGCCAGGCCTGACGTACTCAAGTAATCTCACGGCTGCACCATTTGTACGCGATGTTATTTGACATTTGGTCGCGTTTTGGTTCATGTCATTTTTTGAAGGTGTCACTCTTTTTTGTTTCCTGTGAAACTTAACGCTAGATGGAGGCTGAGAAATCGCATCACCAGATGCTGAAGCAACAACTGCAACTCTCTGCTATTCAGGTAGCTAGTCACGCTTTACCAGCCACCAACTATATACAATATGTATGTACGTTCAACTTCTTTACCACCCAGAATTATTCCAGTTTTTAATTTCTCCTGCTGTTTATTAATTATAACCCTACGGGATTTTGTTTATTGACAAACTGAGCCAAAGAATTGCCATTATTTTTATTAACTCAAATTAAGCATTGGCATGGTTGTGGAAAATCTAAATAACAAACTAAATAAGCAGACAATGTATCTCCTTCACATTGCCCCTTCTCTCCACGTTAATAAAAGTATATCCTACACAACCCATCAGCCGCACAGCCTTCTGGGAATGCGTAATTTCAGCGGCATTCTTTCAATCCAAGCAAACTCGACATGCAGTGTCTCATCAGCAGAGCCAGCCGCACTTGAATCGATGCTGGAGAACTGCCGATCGTGCAGGAAAGGACCCTCCTCGCTTGATACTTTGGGTCCTTAGTTCGACGCAAATTTCTATCAAAATGCATAATCATCATTCGTGCCGTTTTGGACAGTACAAATGACAAAATAAGTAATCAGAAGTAGAATAGCACTTTCATTTTATGGAGCGTAATTTCTGCGAATAGCATCCCATAACGCTGTACATTAATTATATATAAGGGGACCAAATCCCATATACAGCCATTACCAAGCAAATGAAAACCCTACTTTTACTAGCAAGAAAAATTTAAATGAATAACAGAAATAAAGAAATGGCAAAAAAAAGCACAAACAAGATAAAGGTTATCTTTACAGAAATTAGTCCATTAGGTCACATCCCAGACGTAAATACATCTACTTCATATATCCATCTCTCCACGTAAAAAACAGATGTATTCCTCTTTTAGTTTTGAATAAAATCATTAACCTCTTCAAAGCAATAATGAATCCTACAAAGGCAATGGGGTTTAATTATTCTTTGTCCGCACGTAAAGCTGAGCCCCCTTGGCCGGCACGAGCCGTTCACCCAGGGGTCGCGTGTGGCGGCTTTTGGAGGACCGCTGCTTCGCGATGCGATCTATTAAGGGACCACTGTCTCGTATTCACCACAGCGCATTGCGGCTCTTGAAATATTGAGTTGTTTGTAATTTCGGCTTGCCGACCCCCCCTGGGTTGAACCAACCGCTGGCCGCTTGTCCCAGCTGCGCGGGGCGCGGACGCGCGACTCGCTCAGGACGTCGAGGCCCACGACCGCTCCGATGTTCCCGAGCCGCCCGACGAGCCACAGGAGTTTGCGAGCGTCCTCCCAGGCAGCCCGCCGGACGTGCCCTCGCAGCGCCGCTGCTGTTCATGCGACGCCCGCCCAGGAGACACCCGCGACACCCTCCGCCGAAGCCTCCGCCGGCGCCACCGCTCTGGTCTCCCGGCAGGTGGTTGCTGCGTTGCTCTGCCAGACTCATTTGCAACATTGTCATTTGTGCAACACTTTGGCTTTTGCAGCCAATGGTAGCGATTTACAATAGAGGTTTTTCTGGGGGGGTTAGGCCACTTAATTATTTGGCCTGATGTGTGTTGGTAAGAACCCTCCCTCCAGCAGCCGACATAGCGCAATTAGTTAAATTGTCACGTGGTGCACAGGCGTTCAACAACGTGCCAATCGTTATTATTTCAGCTTGATCACCGCTGAGTTAGAACAAAATTCTCACAAATTCATTTAACAATTAGACATGTGGCGTTTTACTTGAAGCTTGCCGAAGGATCTTCATGACAGAATTCAAGAAGTCAGAATAACTTTCTAAATCTGTCAGAATCGTTATTCAACTTACCGGTGAGCTGAAACAATCATAATTGGTGTGTTAACGGTTTGCCCACGTGACAATTAATTTGTATGGCTGTGTCGAGTGGTAGAGAATCTTACGACACAAATATGGCCAGTTCATTCTGTGGCCTAACCCAACAAAAATCTAATTAATTACATGCTTTTACATTACATATTGATTATAAACGATCAAATAAACCTTTTCAGCATTTTACCAATCTCTGGCATTTCTGCTCATGGCTACAGCGAGATGCTCTGACCTCTGTTTATTATTTCTCTGCAGATGACGCCAGCAACAGAAAAAATGCATTTAAAATTTGCAGATGCTGTTAAAGATCACGTGACTTCCACGGATGAACCTGCGCTGTCTGGCACTCATGACCAGGTGAGCCACTTGATTGAATTGCGCAATCGTGCCTGTGGTGCAGTGGGGCTGAGCCTAGAGGTCATGATGGTGGTGGTTGTGTTCTGGGGAGCGGTAGTGTAGCAGTTAGTGCATTGCGCTATGAACCCAGGGACCTGAGTTCAATTCCCGCTCGTGGCCAACACTACTGACGATAATCTGAATTGGTTCTGGGCCTCCCCTCGGTCGACTCTGCCTCAAATGAGTACCTGTAGCAGTTTGTAAACATCGCCACTCGGGAGACAAAGGCGTCCGTTTGTGGTGCTGGCCACCCATCTCGTGTGCCTTGCCAGCCTTCATAGTTTCTCGGTAACAGCACTTGCCCCAACCGTCTGTTAAGGCTATAAGGGAGGTATTTGTGTTCTGGTGGTGGTGGTGGTGATGATAATGGTGGTTTTAGTTGTTGTGGTGGCAATGGTGGTGATTAAAATGGTGTTGGAATGATAATAGTTGTGGTGGTGGTGGTATTGGCGATGGTTTTCATGGCGATGGTGAGTATGGTAATTATGTTGGAATTGCTTGTGAATCCCCAGGCTCAGAACTTACCACTGAGCCGGGGCTTAGCAGATTGGGAGTGACAGAGAGGGAGAGAGTGATATACACTGAGAAAAACCAAATAGATAGCCAGAGAGATTTAGAGATGCAAAGACGAAAAGACAGAGAGACCGGAAGCCACTTAAAATAGACATACAATCTTCTGTGCTATAGCAATCACATTATATCTGAGTAGATTGCCTCAATGTTGTTTTTACTGATATAATTACAAAAGAAGAGGATTAGATTAGTCGGTCAGGGGAAATGAGACCCCCACCACCAAACCCACTTTTCCATGCAGGAGTGGGAACTCAGCCCATGGACCCGAGGATGCTGCCACCACATTGAAAAAATAAGATCGCCCTTAGGACGTGGCACAAACCTTTCCACTCACTGCTGCTCCGAGCCGCTGTACCCAAGCATTCTCAATCGCATGCGAGGGCACGCCGAATTCAGCAATGCCCCAAACTGTTCGCGGATGCACCCATGTATTAATGTGCTCGTTGAATTGCTTATCTTGTTTGGTCTCAGCCAGAGAAGGGCAGATGGGCACTGAAGAAGACGCTGGGCCATCGATTTCCAGGATACAGGGACCATTCTGCCCCAAGGCCTCTCACAGGTGCCACTGACAATTGAATTTGACAACCTCATCTTTCCTACAGCATTCTGTGCACTCGAGCATATTTTAGCCAGCGTTCCAGAGCAGGGCCTGATTTTTGGTACTGAACCGATCCAATTGCCACTGGTAAATATTGTCTTGAGATGTTGCGATGCCTTCTCGCCAGAGGGATTATAAGAGCCCACAGAGGTTGTAAACTCGGTGTGCAACACGAGTGCAGACATTGTTATCAATTTCAGAGTGTGTGTGCAGAAAGACTCCATGCATAGTGCTAATTCAGAATCGGAATATTTATTTATCCTGGAGGAATCCGATGAACTCTGAAGCTCTCTTTCACAGATTTCCAGTAGGGGTGGGTCAGAACATTACGAAAAAAATACAGAAATACGATAGCAGCGCAAAGTATAGGAAAGGTAAACAATCACACGAAAAAATTCAACTGAACTATTTTGATTTTACCAGGTGAAGTCCCCTTCTTTTTCCGTGGCGGTCTGGCCACAAATGATAGCTCAACGAAGTAGATTATAATCACGTGGACATTTAAAGCAGCCAAATTAGCTCGCCACTCACTGCCCGTGCTATTTCCCATGTGCATGCTGCCACATGCAGAACGCTGCGGTGCTGCAGGATCATCACGTATAATATAATATACACCTCTTTACAGCCCTACCCGTGCTTCGGTGGGTCACGTGGAATTGTAAGACTCCAAAACCACGTGGTTTCAGGAGAGGGCAGCACAACAAATGGCTGTGTCCAGCCACCTGTGGTCGACCTTCAGTGCTCCGGTTTCCTCCCATGCAAAATCAAGTTTCTTTATGAACGTATTCTGCCTAACATCTCGATGCAAGGCCCTCCTTAGTGAGTCTTGAGACTTGCGATACTTTTATGGATAAATGTTGTTATTAAAATGAGAATGACTAACTATGATGGTAATGCGATTTAAGTTTGCACCTGTGAGTATATAATACATGCATCACGATGCACAGCTGAACATGCGTGCACCGACTGCCTTGCAATCTTCAGCAGCGTTCTTCATTAGCAAGACCCGCGGTGCCACTGGCTTCCCCTGGTGGCCTTTAGTGCGGCCCCTGACGTGTGGCCCCCTACAATACACAAAAGTGAAAACACCCCCCATTATCATCATCATTGTGCTGCTGTCAAAGCCCCAATGGTTGTAAATGTGTGGCGGCCCTCACACTGACGATGTCTCATTGGTGAAAGTGCTCCCCCTCTGAAAAAGAGTGAAGAAGCCTGGTCTGCAGGGTGGTCCAGGTGTCGTGTGACCCCAAATTAATTGACCTCTAACTATTTTTTCATTCGAATATATATTTTTTGTTTTAAATAAAATGCACTTACAAAAATATTACGTTTTACAGAATTAAATGGGGGTCACAAGACATCTGGACAATCCTCTACAGCTAAATATAGAGGCCAGAGAGGTATAATGACTCTGGAGCAATTCTACCTCTCTGCTATTCAGAAGGGTCATTGCCTGAAACGTTGCCTATCATATATATATTTTTTTCTTTTGAAGGCCACAGTGTTATTGACGAATGTGTTGCGTTTTTTTTGTTCTCTGTCCTTGTGTGCCCCCTCTAATGCCACTAGTTGGATCGCCAAAATATTGTTTCCACAAATGCTGTTTTCTTCCCGTTTGTGGCAGATCGACAACTTAAACCACCACGCACATTGTGCCCCTTTTTACGTGTTTAGCAATTACGCAACAATGCGTTTTAACCAACGATCAAATAAAACATCGGTCCGTGTCATTGCAAGCTCCTTGGCGCCTCTGATTCGCACAGGTGTCCTTTTGAATCGGAGCTCCCTGCTGACCTTCCACATTTGCATTCTTGTCAGCCCCGGCGGTGACTCGCAGGGTCCGAAGCGTCAGCACCGGGCATCGCACCACAGACGCCTGGGAGCGGCTGATGTCAAGCGGTAAATAGGTCGTCATCTATAATAGAGGTTTTTTCTTGGGGTTAGATTCCGTAAATATAAATGTGTCGTTAAGCCCGCTACCATCCGACGCAGCCAATTCAGTAAGGTTTGTCACGTGAACAGAACACGTCGCCTGATGAATCTAGTTGTAATTACTGGTGAAACGTGGTACTCAGATTGTGAACGTTGTGGATTTGCTCTTCAACACACGGGTGTGCTGAACTAGTAACGAATTGGCGTGTTCTGTTTACGTGACAAACCTTACTAAATTGACTGTGTCGGACGGTGGCGGGTTGAACGACACATTTATGTTTACGCGATCTAATCCAAAAAAATCTACATTCTTGATGATATTGGTCGCGAAAGCCTTCGTGTTAAACAGGTCGTCATCTGCTCGTGCCAATTCCACCTCTGCCCATATCGGTCTTGCATCCAGAATGAATTACCAGCCGTGGTTTCTGCGGTAGAGTTGCCACCTTGTGTGGGATTTACCCAGGCAGGTGGCAACCCGGATTTCACCTGAGCAGTGTGGGGAATTGGCATCAGTGTTCAGGTGGCAGGAACTTATCGTTACTGAGATCTGCGTACCGGTGTTGATTTGAACCACGTGACATTCTACTGCAGTTTTCATACACCCAGGCTGACTGAGAAACAAATGTCCTCGCGAAAAATGTGGTGACCCTATTCTTTATAGCCACCAGAGTTTTAGAGAGTTTAACATTGTAAGGGCTTAAGATTGTAGTGGAAACTAACACATGCATGGGGGGGGGGTAGCGCTTTGAACAATAATTTTCAAGGGAAATGTCAAAGTAACATTTCTTATTGTTTTTGGTTCTTTCGGTCAAGTCACGTAGAAGGGAAATAAGATATTTATATTATTGTATTGTTTTGTATTTATATTATTTTATTGTTTCCCTTCTACGTGACTTTACCGAAAGAACCAAGAATATGAATCCCTGCAGTCACGAAAGCTTTAAATCAAAAGATTTTGCCTCTGTTCGCTCCTTCGCGATCGCCCATTCATACCCAAGGCAAACAAACACGAGGTCACTGACACTAATTAAGTGTAAAAGCACAACGTTGCGTTAACGATGACATTTAAACGAAGCTCGTGAACGAGGCTGTAATTAACTGTGTGTGACAGCCAGTGGAGAGATATGTGATCCCATTTCGAGCGAGCTGTGTGTGTAATTAACACCGGTACTGTACTTTACTTAAATGGTTGTGGAAAGTGGTGAAATATGAGCAGTGACATCAAATGGATTGTGGAAGAAATAAATACATTTAATGATTCCGTGAGACTTTGTGTGACTTGTGGGTCTGCAACTTCAACGATACTCAGTGCCCCCCCCTGTCTCAGTGCCCCCCCTGTCTCAGCCCCCCCCCCCCATCTCAGTGGTTCCTAAGTCGCAGTCAGAATGCTGTGAATTCAAATCTGACGTGGTGGGGTGGGGGGGGGTCAACGCAGCCCATCACCTCACCAGGGTGGGCACCGACTTGAGAGGTCATCAGTGGTCGCTCTATCGAGAGACTGCTCCCTGCCATGTGGATGTTTGTTTGAGTTTGTGACTTCTATATCTGTGGTGGGGGTGTGCGGTAGGCAGCGGTTCGCTTTGTCCTTCATATTAGGAATCTAGGGTACAATTAATTAAATTTTATCTTGATTGTAAACTACTGAAAATAAATTAATAATGGTGTCCAGTTTGGGGGGCGGCATTGGCCCCCCGTGCCCCCCTCAAACTTCGACCATCGCTGAGGACTGCCTCCCGAGAGAAGGCCACCAAACCTTCACTTCAGTCGAGCGACAACGGCAACGTTTACCGTTACATTGAAACAACAACGTCCATTACATAAACTTCGTAAATGCTACCGTGGCAGAATTCCTCTTCGCCCCCATTCGTAACGTTCCAGAATCCCGTGCCGCACTCAAGCGTTACCTGGCGCAGCGCTGGGATGTGTGGGGTGGACAATTGCCCTCTCACTGCGCCCAATGCTTCGAGACATCCCGAAACAAGCGGCTAGTCCACCTTGCAAACGTGTTGACCCAGACACCGTGTGATGATATTATGAGAGAGCTCACGTCAATGCCAGCTATGGCCCGGCGCTACGCAGCCCTCCTGCAGCTTACCACGCATCTTGTTTTTGATAACAATATAAATACATTATCCGTAATAAAGGGGTTTTTTTTTCTTGGGTTAGATCGCGTGAATATATAAATGTGTCGATAAACCCGCCACCACCCGACGCAGCCAATTAGTAAGGTTTGTCACGTAAACAGAGCATGCCAATTCGTTACTAGTACAGCACACCGATTTGTTGTAGAGCAAATCCACAACATTTACAAACTGAGTTCGACGTTTCGCCAGTAATTACAACTAGCAGCATCAGCATCATCAGGCGGGTTTAACGACATTGATATTTACGCGATGTCACTCAAAAAAACTGATAAAGCCAATGTGTTGGTGATGCTGCTACTGCATTGGCAGTGCTGCACAAGCACAATCAACAACTCAACACATTCGTCAATAACACCGCGTGGCCTTAAAATGAATCATATGCAGTAGGTGACGTTGTGGGCAATATTGCATATTCCAATTTCAAAACTGGTTATCAGAATTTGTTTTTAAGATTTTTTATTTTATTCTAATCAGGCCCCATCGTGTAAACTAAGTTCGCTCTCCAAATATTGTCCACGATGGCCTGTCTATTTGTGTGCCATTAATCAAAGTCACCTGTCATATTAAACAAATTCCTCTTTAGGCCCACCACCAATGTTATTGACGAAAGTGTTGAGATTTCAACTAAAATAATGAGGCTCACCCAGACGCCTGCGCTGCTTGCTGTGTAGGAGGGCATTCGAGCACACGTCGAGTTTACTCAACAAGTAGAGCCCCAAAGGCGGCTTAAACAGTGAACAGCATGCACGCAGTGAGGCTGAGTCGACCTAGGGGAGGCCTAGGACCGGTTCGGATAATTTTCACTGCCTTTGGCCGCGAGCGGAAAATCGAACTCGTGTCGCCGGGTTCGTAGCGCAGCGCGCTAACCACGACATTACCTCTCCCCGTCATCTGCAATACAAATTCTAAATGCTGTGGATTCACTCTTCAAACACACCGGTGGGCTGAAGAAGTGACGAATTTGGGTTTGGTTAGCGCGACACATTTTTTACTGATTGTTGGAGGGTTGCGACACATTCATAATAACGCGATCTAACCCAAAAACCTTCATTATGAATAATATAGGTCGCGAAAGCCTACGTGTTAAACTGAAACACAATAACTCACGCACACTCCTCGTGACCATAGTCCACTTAATCAGCACCGTAAAGAAGCCCGGACTAAGATGAGAAGCACGCACCGTGACAGCAGCGCAGCCACGCCACGTGTGACCCGCACTTGTCAGACGATGAGCTCAATTACAGTGCCCCATCATTTATTCAGTTTCCTACCACTTACACATCAGGGAATATTCAGTAATGTGGCGCCGTGGTGTAATGGCACTGCAATGCAGTATTTGTGATGTTTTCTCCCCCCCCCCCCCCCATTAGACATTTCCCTCCACGACGATACAGTCCTAAGAGTAGTAAGCAACTCGGGAGCATGGTGCCACGTAGAAAGCCTCACTTAGTCTCAGGAGGGTCCTGGCGAGTTTCCTCAGCAAGGAGCGACGATTTTCCGCGCGTAAACAAACTGAGCAATTTGCAAATCCTTTTTTTTTATTTGGGCCATGGCCTACTTTTCCGAATAACGTCATGGGATCTTGAAACGTCCGCTGAGGCAGATGGAATGTGGTATTTCCGGTTAATAAACCTGCAGTATTAACCAGGGCGACCACTCGATTCGAACCGCGAAGCTCTGCAACAAGCAAGGACTTCTTTGTCGGTCTTAACTCCACCTTTCCATGGTGTGCCACGGGTCAAAAGTTCCACAGCAGCCATTCATTGATGTGCGTGTGGTCATCTTGGGTTTAACAGCTTTGAGTTGTGCAGGCGACTGACTAGAGTCGCAAACCCTGGCTCGAGATGATTTTGCTTTGTACTCAGGAAAAAAATGTTCTGAGCTCTGCAGCCTCGCGCTGGCCCCGTCAACAAAGAGGAGTGCTTCGTGACAGCGAACGCGGGGAGGGGAAAAAAGTACAGCGCAACAGTTCACACAGTCATGTGTAAGTTTTATTACGTTTCTGAATAATAGATGATACATCAGTTTTGGGTCACTCTAATGGCCTCTATTTTAAGATCGCGAGCGTGATGCTGCTACATTGCAATGCGGGAGGAGTGCTCTTTCCCAAAAAGTATCCACCGGTGATATTTCAACACTGTCATTATTACTTTCACGAGTATATAACTCCCCGTCCTTCCCAATAGTGCTCACAGACGCACGGCGCTGCCATTGTTGATGAAAAGTACCGTGACGACAAAAGTGGATTTCTCTCACGAGAAGACGGCCCCCCCCTCAGTCAACCCCTGTCCCCCATTCACCGGTGCAGTTAAAGAACATTCTTAATTCTACATCACGGGAAGAAAAAAGAAAAGTACACACAAAAAAACACAATTAATTCATACAACTGTACCTGTTATTGTAAAAATTCTACTACGCGTCAATTTTAAATAGTCGCTATACAAAAAAAAACACATATGAGCAATGCTACAACATTTTACAATCCGAAAAACATTCACGTTTAGACACTAGCATATTAAAACTGAAACGAGAATATAACCCAGCTATATTATATTTGTGTTAAAACAACGATATTATTTGGCGTACCATACATTATCTGCCCACACTCTGATATATTATTTAAAAGTAACGCACTTTCCAGAACTAAATGTCACCACAATGCTCCACTTGCTTTTTGCATTATTATTATTTTACGTGGAGGGATTTCCACATAGTTTATGATCACGATAATTAATTACAACGGAGGAGCTAAACAGGGATTAGATCATATATCTTCAGTCAAGCACATTGATCAAATATGCCAAAATCAGAAGTGCACCAACTTTAAGCCTGAACGCGAGCAAAAGGAATACTTGATAATACCCATGAACGCTGTACACACAAACACTAAATACTGCAATGTTTCCTGGAAAATAACTTAAACAGCGAGGTGTTTTTCTCTTCTTCGTTTACTTTGTACAAGAGCATAATAATAAAACGACGAAACTCGGTGGAGAATGACAAGACATTGCTTGTGGCTTAGCAGCTACGTTAAGTTTACAACCAGGCCGTCGCGAGTCAACTGTGATGGAGTATATGCTACATATAACCCCCCCCCCCCCCCGTGTTAATATCAAATAGCTCAACACACTCGTCAACAACGCTGCCTTAAAGGCTACTGTCAATATCTATAATGGTTCTTCCTCATAGCACGCTTCAGCCAATGGTCCTTCGTCATAGCGTGTGCCATGAAGCAGGGTGATTGCCCAAAACTTCGCCTATATATATTTGTTATTTTCCATGTTAAGGCAGTGTTTTCTGAGGGCTGCATTGAGCCGTATGTTGCTTGTGCGCGTGCACCGCTCGCCAATGCAGCAGCGTCGCCAGATGATCCGTTCAACTCGTCGATATCAAACACCGCAGCATTGCCGTCAGAGCATCACTTTGCCGACCTTCGTCGCTGCAGGTCCGGTGACCTTCAAAGCCCAGTCAGGGTCATCGCCGTGGTCGAGCTCCATCTCACACGAACAGCGACGAACAAATACAATTCCCCCACCACGTTCCGTGACTTTTAATCTAAATTGTCTTATGGTTGTTATTGTTTGACTTGCATCCCACTGGGATATTTGCACACAGCGTTGATATGCGGTGCTTTTTCTGGAAGACTTTGCTGTTTTTTCCTGGATTCTTCTGTTTGCGTGGTCACTTTAAGATGTTTTCTTGTTCATGTTTTTGTTTGTTGTGGTTGCACCCGATTCAAGAGCCGAATGGCTCACAGGGCTATACCTAATGAATAAAACTGAAAACTGAAAACACTGACTGCTCACCGAGCTCGGTCGTGGCCTATGATTCTGGTCACCGCTCGACAAGAACTCGGTTGGCGATTGGGGACTTTGATTTAAACGAGTGGCTGTGAATCAGTACACGGAAACCAGAGTCCGCTACACAGTCGTCACGACCCCTGCCAACGGTGGGCAGAACTTGGTAGGCAAACAGAGAGGTCAAAAAGACGTCATCGGAACTGGAGGGGAGGGCTAACCTCTCATTTTGGCTGGTACAAGTTCTCATGCATCACTCAGCTCTGGGATTTACAAAACTCTGCTTTAGAGTGTGGGCAATGTTGTCCATAACGGATTGCGATATAATGTAATCACTTCCATTCTAGTGCAATCCTCTCATCGTGGTGATTAGCGAGCACAAGGCGATGCCGCAACCTATCCACTCGCCGACTCAATCTTCCCAACGGCGGTGCTTGCGAATCCTCTTACAATTAGTGCTGGTGTCTCCCAAACACTGGGGAGACGGTAATAAAATAATGGAACCCATCATCACCAGTTGCCCACAGCGACACTTCAATAAAACCTCTATTTCATCAACGGCACCACCACCCGAAGCCGTGGCGTGGCTCATGGCACCTTGACATTCAAGTTTAGCTTTTCACAGATAATTCCAGGCAGACACCAGAAGAAGCATTTCCACGTGTCCGAGGAGACATGGAGCAGTCCTGAGCCAGCGGCGGCCTTTCCCCATTCCTGACTTAGGGGGCTATTCTCTCCACCGGATGACCATTGATGCCTACATCAGTTAAATGGTTCATATTGTACTCACTCTGGAGGCAAGATGGGGTAAGTTAATACCCCCACTGGTTGCAAGCTAGGGTGCTTCGAACCGCAGTGCCACACAGCACTTGACACACAACACTTCATATTGCTTCTGAGCCATGCAGCCATGCTGTTCGCAATTCACCCTCGAGTGTGTGGGGGGGTGTTAATCTTAATGACCCCGTGGCTCTCTGGTTGCATTTTCTTTAATGAGAGCAGTTGTCTATGTGAGTAATCTAATGATAACGATAAACAACATGACTGAACTACGTACGCATTCGTATGCATCGTTACCACATTCGCATATTTATGCAAACGGTGATGTAATGTCTGTGTTAATCCAAGTGACAAGGTTTCACAGTTTCAGGTTACAATATTGGCTTTTGTTATGTGACCAGGTGTGGCGAATATAATATTTTCCTGCTGTTATATTCAAATATTACCATATACTGCAGTGAGTTTGTGTTAAATGGTATCTGTACGACATCTGTGTGTGAAACGGAGCCGATGACAGCGGCATTAAAATTGTACGTATTTTTTTTTCCTCCAACCGTTCCCAATCGCGACGACTGCCCCCACGTAAACCGCAAAGGGTAGCCTGCGCTTCCCCTTCACAAACGTCTGAAGCCGTCGCGATCACGCGAAATCCGACAGGTACTCCAAGTTCTCCGCGGCGGAAAACTTGACGTGTCGGCCGGGCTTGAGCAGCGGCAGGGCGAGCGCCGTCTGCAGATAGCTTGGAGTGCCCAAGCTGTCCCTGTTCGCCTCCGTGGGAAGGCTGTCGTGGCTCCTGTTAACCGCGTGCCCGTTCTCATTGGCGCCGGGCGCATCTGCCACCCTGAAGGCGGGCTGCGGCACGGGCGGCGACAGGTACTCCGCGCTCTCGTCCGGCGATCCGTCCATTTCCATGTACTCCGCCCCCCTGAGCGCGCGCGCTTCATCCGGGTGCCCACCCACTCCCCCGGCGGCGCCGTCCGACGGCGAAGCGTCGCCCTTTGCGCCGTCTTCCACCTCTCCGTCGCCCCGGCCCTCGGGGCCGACGTCCGAACGGGCGTCCCCCCCGGGGCTGCCGGGCACGGCGCGGGAGGGCGGCAGAGCTGGTGCACGCAGCGGAGGCACGGAGTACTCCGACGGGCCGTCTCCCAGCATCCACCGCTGGCCCGGCGGAAGCCCTGCCGGCAGAGGCCAGGAAGTTTCTGGGGGGCAAAGGCACAAATTGGTCAACGAGAGGCGTGGGCATCACGTGAGAGCAGAGGCGGGTACGGGTGAAGGGTGCAAACCTGCAAGTGCTAGCCCATGCCGCCGCTGCTGCTGCAGGCAAAAGGGGCTTCGCCCAGAGCGAACGCTCGGGGGGTATTTGGTCTACTCGTCCACGTTGACCATTTGCCTCACCTCACGTGACCTGCCACTCGACTGCCTGTGGTGTTCGACGTTACGCTACTGGGTGAACAAAGGCGGTGGGGGGGGGGGGCGATAGCAGTGAACCATTGGCCTCTGGATGGTAAGTAAGGCAGCTCTATTGCATCAAATACTGATTTATTGAAACTGCTGTTTGAATGTTCACGTTGGCTGTGGACGCTGTTTAACGGCACGCGTGGCTGTGGATGCAAGTGGAGCATGTGAAATGTGGCTGCACGGTTCAATTAGTGCACCCTGCCCCAGAGCACGACGTCATGACCAGTGAACTTAAACGTTTTAAAATGTCAGACATATTTACTGATGCCGACCAAAATCATCTTGCGAAAGCCCGTCGTAAAGGTTATGGCGTATGTGTGACAGTTATGAGGACGAGTTCGCTCCCTCCAGCTGACAACTGCAGCTTCACCATTCGGCCAACAATCCTTCCAGACGAGGATCAAGGCAGCCCACAGTGCGAGAGACGCAGACACAGTTTGCCTTCGGTGAGCCATACCCAGGTGTGGCCCCGGCCAATTAAAGCGCAGACCGTTCAACATAGGAGAAGCACGCAGAGAAACGGTGATGTGCTCGTAGGGTAACGGTGAGGAGCTCACAGACATTAACTCTGATGACTTTGGGGTTCATCCAATAAACGCCAAAAATTACCGGGAACGGTTATTCCATCAATTTTGAAACAAAGTTGAAACATAATCTTGGTTCTTTCGGTAAAGTCTCGTATTTCCCTTCTACGTGACTTTACCGAAAGAACCAAGAATATGCATCCCTGCAGTCACGAAAGCTTTAAATCTAAATTTGAAACAATCTGCAAAAATAGCTCATTTTGTTGACGTATTTTTGTTGTTACCTAAAATAGCTGTTGTTTCATAAAACTAAAACATATATCAAAAACAGATAGCCTCATAAAACAACGAGACCTTATCCTGGTCTCATGAGTTCTTACCTCGTTCAACAAAATAAAATAAACATGAAACGTGTACCCATGGGGCACGACGGGAAGGGGAGTAGAGGCAGCGGTATAATGAACGGGAAAAGAAACATTAAAGGAATAGGGAAGAGAGAAGAGAAAGAACGGGAAATAAGAGGAAGGGGATGGAAAAGTAACATAAAAACTGTACAAAGGGTCAGAAAAGAAGAAAATATGGAGGCAGAGGCGAGAGGAGGAGGCCCTCGGCGTCGTTGCATTGAGCAGCGTCTCTCCTCACAGGGGGTGGCGGGGAGCAGTGGAGGGATTCAGAGTGGGGGTGGCCACACAGAAGTAATGTGGTGTACGGGGAGGCGTGAGCAGATTTAGATCGATAGAGAGATATATAGATGAGAGGGGAGGGATCCAGGGTGGGGGTGGTCACATAGAAGTCACGTGATGTACGGGAGGCTTGAGAAGATCTAGATAGAGAGATATGTATGTTGAACTTCTTTCGCACCGCATGTAGTCAACCGCACTAATCGGAGGTGCGGGTGAAGGACAACAAACTGCATCCCTCCCCCTCTCACACAGATGACAGGGGTGGCCGCACAAGAGTCAGGTGAGGTACGGGGAGGGCTTCAGTTGGTTGACGCATAGAGCCGTGGACACACGTGAAGGGATGCAGGACGGCCGCGTGCAGCGGGTGCAGACCTGTCTCGCGGGGCGTCTGGCCGCACGGCAAGGGCGACACGTAGCCATCGCAGTCGGGGGACTCCACCTCAGCGAAGGCATCCGTCGGGTCCCGGCTGTAGCGCAGGCTGCCGCCCTCCGCGTCTTCCGCGCCGTCCCGGCGGCCACGCTCCAGAAGGCCGCGGGACGCCGGCCACTTGCCGAGCGCCGCAGGGTCGGCGCGTCCGGCGCCCCCCGTGGCCGCCACCGCCGCCGTGGGGCCAGGCGCCGACAACGTCTCTGAGCGGCGTGACAGACTGCGCCTGATGCTCCGGTCGCACGCCGCAGGCGTCCCACAATCCGGCTCGAAGTCAATGCTCTGTGGGATTGCACCACGTCACGGTCGCTTCGTCAGAACCCCCCCCCCCCCCTCCAGGTTGTTTCGCAAAAAGTCAAAACGCTCCAAAAACACTCTGCGGAGCGACGCGGATAAACTATACTCAGCATGTGGAAATCCACGTGCTCAGCATAGCGGAGGGAAAAACCAGAGGACCCAGAAAAAAACCATGCGACCGCGGGGAGCACATGTAAGCTCCAAATATACAGGCGTGAAGGTCGGGATCGGACTTACAACCTCCCCCATACCAGGCGAGGTAGTTAACATCTCGCCACCATGGCGCCCCATACTTTTCTTAACAGTCAATGTGATGTTAACATGCACATATTCTCTGACCCACTTGTTCCTCTTTCCATCTTTCAATGTCATTCCCAGCATGCATTTCTGTGCTTCTTTCCAATACTTTTCAGCTGTTTATGCAAAGTTATTTGTCCATCTCCCACATTTCCGATCCATCCTTATAGTGACGATCTTGCACCCTCATTCTTTCACATTCATTTTCCAGATAAATAAAATAACACTTACATTAATTAAATGTATAAAAAAAAATATAAGAAATGAATATTAACCACAAAATTAATTGATAAGAGTAACGATAAGCAGACCACGTGGTGGGGCTGGATGCACGTTGATTGACAGCGGAATGTCGCATCCCATTGCGTGCCGCTCCATTGGTGCATGAACATGTTACAGCCAAACTATTTTTTACATTATTTAATAATTTCTGGGAGCCTTCCCAGCATGGCCCACATTCCACCATACCCCGAGTTCAACTTGGTGGTTTCAATATGAGTCTCCACGCGTGTATTTGTGTGCGTGTCTGGCAAAACAATCTCCACCTGCTGGCGGTGCTAGACGCTAACGCTGCCGGTGCATCGTGGGCAATGCCGCGCGGGGGAAAGGCTGACGCTAGTCGTTCGAACGCGGGCATTTTCTCGTGTTGTAAAACACCACAGGTTGTGTACCTGCCAATGCTTGCATTTCCTCTGAGAAGTTTCCACTGAACTAATGTGAGCATTAATTATGCACACCCGCACTCTTCCACTCCAAGACCTTCATGCTCCATGGTTCCTACTGCCGAACTCAGAAAATCCCCATCCTGCAGAGTTTAACCTGGATAATAATGGATAATATTGGTCGCAAAAGCCTACGTGTTAAACTGAGTGTAACCTGAATACATAATAACTTTTTGGGATAGATGGCGTTATTTATAAATGTGTCGTAACCCTCCACCACCGATATGGCCAATCAGCAAAAAAAAGTGTCACGTTGACAAAAGACAAATAGTTCACTACTTTAGCCTACCAGAATTCTGGCGAATTGCCCGATGATGCTGGATGCAATTATCAGCGAAACGTCGTACTCAAAAAATTGTAAATGTTGTGGTTTCACTCTTCAACACACCGGTGGGCTAAAGTAGTGAACTAGTTTGTCTTTTGTCAACTTGACACTTTTTTTGCTAATTGGCCGTGTCAGGTGGTGGAGGGTTACGACACATTTATAAATAACGCGATCTAACCCAAAAACTTTATTATGAATAATATTGGTCGCGAAAGCCTACGTGTTAAACCTGAATACAGTCCGTTCTCCGATAATGCCACGTGTTGTTTTCATCACGTGAATTGGATATAACGCGATAAATGTATGAGGGAACACATTTTTTACAATGCGGATGCAAATTGGATATAACGCGATTGAGTGAACTTCGCTCGAGTAGGAATCAGCGGTCGTACGGCTGCCTCGGCGTAGCATCGCACGAGGCATTGGAATGCTGCTGGATGCTTCTAGATGCTACCCACGTGCCTCAGTCTTTATTCAGCTTGCGCACGCATCTCACGTGTTATCGCGGACTGTGCTTTACCCCACATTATCTATTATTTATTCGAACGCGATTTTTCCATAACACGGTGCTCTTCAGGAACGCAACTACTACCGCGTTATAGGAGAACAGGCTGTAATTTAATCGCGATACATTCAACCGTGTTCTGACATAACGATGTGATACCTTAACGGTTCAATTATCTCCACTGTCGCAGCTCTTGGCTCCTGCTAGAGGACGCGAGCCAATAAAACATCGATTGACCGGCTTCGCAATTTCGTTTAAAGGGTTTCAATTAAAAAACACAATGTGGTTTGCATCAAGGGCACAATGTGTTCCGGATTCTATGAAAAATGTCCATGTGTTGTTGATCACAACCCCATTCTTTCGCAAATATTTGCTTGCGGTACGCGACACAGATAATAATCTGCACCGTGCTCGAAAGTGGAAAATGATGCGTTTTGAGGACTTTGAAAAGGGTTCAGTGAAAGCGCATACCCCAGACATTGGCGTGTAGGGTGGCGGAGGTGAAGTCCCATCTTTGCTGCCCTGCAAACAACAAGCCGTTTGTAAAACATCACCTTGGATGAACGCGAGACATTCTGTGATAGCCGGGCGGCGGCGGTTACGCACGTGGCTCGGAATCCAGCACAACATTGGAGGATCACACCAACGGTGTGAAACTCCCTTCCTGTGGGAGTCAAGGAGCCATACCCTGACTCGCCAGGAGAAGAAACGTGGGAAAGGAGGGGACGCGGAAAGCCGGTACCAAATACCCCCCCCCACCCAAGCTCTGCCGGTCCTTTATATATGCTATTCTGTTTGGATTTATAAAGCACCTTTCACCAAGGCGCTTCACAATGCCTACCGACTACGGTACAAAATGGCAAGATATGGGATGGGGATTGGGTAGTGACAAAGAGTGGAGGGAGCGAGGTGGAGGCTGCGGCGGTGGGGGCGTTAGGGGTGTTAAGTGGTGCTGGTAGGGGTGGCGGGAGAGGACGGTAAGAGGCGAGAAGAGAAAAGAGACAGGACCTGAGGGCAGTGTGAAGAGAGGAAAGCGAGGGGGAGAGTCAGATGTGGAGAGGGAGTTTGTTCCAGTGTAAGGGGGCAAGCTGAGAGAAGGAGCAAAAGTGAGATTGGGCACAGGGTGGAGGAGGGACAGCCAGAAGATAAGCAGCTTGTGACCGCAGCGGATGTGATGGGACATATAAGGAAATGAGAGAAGAATAGGAAAGGGAGGGGGCAGTCCATGCAAAGCTTTGAAAACTAAGGTGAGCAATTTAAAGAGGCAGCGGTGACATAAAGGAATCCCGTGAGATTGTTGAAGGAGTGGGGAGCAATGAGTGGTGGAATGAGAGGTTAAGGACGGTGCATGCAGCCGAGTTTTTTATTTGTTGTAGAGGGGCAAGGGTGTAGCAGGGAGACCGACCAGGAGCGAGTTGCAATAATCCAGACGAGTGAAGTCTATGGAGTGCACAAGACGTTTGGCAGCGGTGATGGTGAATTTTTCTGATATTTAAAAGATGGAAGCGGCAACGTGCGAGTGGTGTTGGCGATGTCGGAAGTGAAGGAAAATGAAGATTTAAAGGTGACGCCAAGAATTCGGACGGAAGCGATCGAAGTTAGACTGAGCGTGGGGAAGATATGAAGGGGGGAGGAGAAGGTGGAGGAGAGCGGAAGATGGGGAAGTAGAGCACGGTGGTTCTAGATGGGTTAAAGGAGAGGAAATTTCGTGTCATCTATGCTTGGATGGCCATTAGGCAGGATGAGATACGAAATTGTTATTGGGAAATTCACGAGTGTTTACGTGTGGGCGGAAACCATTAGGGTGGGCAGGGAAATGTTTCTGCTGCTGTATTTATTCAAACACTCTTGTATTTACACCACAAGGCAGAAAAAAGACAGCTTGCACTATCTCGTGAACAAGACCCCACGATTTGCGTGTCATTATTTAATAAGCAGGCTGCTGTGACAGGCTCTTCCCAATTCAAATTCTATATCTACAGTTTGAACGTTAATTTTAGATCATATGGAAACATTTCAGCCAATGGCCCTCGTATATCGGCCAGAGTGGAGCTCGAGTGATCTTCCTCTCTGGCCTCTCTCTGGCCTCTCTGCAGAAGGGCCGGGCCATTTCCCGAAACATCGCCTATTTTTCATTTTAAGACCACAGTGTTATTCATTGATTAACGTGTTTAGTTTTTTTTGTGTTATTTTAACGTGATTTTCTGATGATTAAAGTGGCTGCTGTTTGCTCCCTACAGTCGCAAAGTCTTGCATTAAACAGAGCTGTAAGATTTACCTGAGTTTAAGTATTAATTGATTCGTTACATGGATGGTCCAATTTAGCCAGCTCTATGCTTGACTTAAAGCTATCGTGATTGCAGGAATTCATACTCCTTGGGTCTTTCGGTAAAGTCACGTAGATAGAAAAATAATTAAAAATCACGACGTTTCGATCGCAACACAAGCTATCGTCTTCAGGTGAAAAAATACAGCAGGCGGACTGCTGAGGCAGAAAGAAATATACGATATATATCATATAACAGCTCTAGGCTGTTATACAAAGGGAGCTAGGTGGCGCTTAAGCACATGAACAACAACGTCAATACCCCTCAATGCATATTGCAACACTAATACAAACAAGGCATTTACCGCATTAGATGCTCGGTAAAAAACAAAGCCACCAATCACGACTGTGATTCATTTGTCAACGGAGAAGAGCTGGCGTTGCCACATCAAAGCTTTCCCCGGCCCCATCAGCGTGGATGAAGCTGGGAGCCATCCTACTCACCAGTGTGGCGGTGCCATGCCGTCGGCCCGAAGGCGGAGGCATGAGGTGGAACGGGCGCGTGGAGGAGTTCAGGAAGGTCTCCTCCTGCATAGAGACGACTCCCAGCTCCTCGTTGCTATCCTGCAGGAAGCTCTTGTAGAATTTGCTGTCCGTGGGGCTTGGCAAAGCCATAGGCTCATCTCCCTATAGCAGCAGCAGTGGCAGCGATAACGGCATTTTAAGGAATGTGAACATTAATGCTTGAAGCAACAGTCTGATTTACCACAAGATGTGTGTTGTATGTGTATGTGTGTGTGTATGTGTGTGTGTATGTGTGTGTATGTGTGTAATCACCTGAATGACCAGGTATCTGGAAGGATCACGAGCCATCTTGGAAAAGTCGGTAGCCAGCTCGCTAAACCGGGGCCGGGACTCAGCATCGATCATCCAACCTGAATGGAGAAACCGTGACCAGATTTCAGAATTTGTATTTATCCTGGAGAAATCCGATGAGCTATGAAGCGATTTTTCACAAATGTCCAATAGGGGCAGGTCAGAAAGTTACAATAAAAAATATTAAAAAACAATAACAGTGCAATGTATAGAAAAGGTAAGCTAATCACTAAAATAAAATTTTAATTACTAATACATTAAGTATATAAGTAAGAATTGCATAAGTACATCAATTTCCAAGCTTGGGCAAGGCAGACAAACATCAGCAAAAACAGTCTCAGAGCACACCAAGACTGGCAAAAAGATCCCCTAGATATAACTTCTCGACCCGAGCTCGAAGCGTTCCGATACGTGTGGCATCATCTTGTTTACTACTCGCCTCGTGGCGTTCTCTCGTCTCTGGTGCAGGCCAATGCCTATATTATCAGAGAATGCGTGTTTAATGCAGACTTGATGCCTTTCAAAATGTATTTATTTGGTGTTGAAGATCTTAACACCTATATTCTTGGTTCTTTCGGTAAAGTCACGTAGATGGAAAGCAAAAATCGAAATTAAAAGCAAAAAACCCACGACGTTTCGATCGCAAACACAAGCGGTCTTCTTCAGGTGGAGAGAAAAGAGGGGCAAGCCTCCAAATGTAGCTGCTTATAACACCTTCAGTTTTCTTGCCAGAGAGGGTCACGCTTCTTCTTATTTTTCATCATTTCTGATACTGGCAACATTTTTTCCATAGATATTAGTTATGCTCGTTTACCCAGAAGAGTCTCGCCAGGTCCTGTCAAGTTTCCGTGGTAGGGAGGCGATGTTGGTGCTGTGTGTAATCCCAAATGAGCAATTTACAGGGAATGTTTCAGCATTGGGATGTTATGGCCAATACCAGATACATTTTGTCGTTTTAATGTTATCTATGACAGGACACCAGAAAACCCTGATATAACCCATGCAGAAGAGGGGGGGAACACACAAAATGCACTCACAAAGAAAAAAAGATCCCCCCGTATAGCCTTAATAGGCTCTTGGGGAAAGTGCTGTCAGTGAGCACCTATGAAGGCCAGCACTACGCCCATTCACATTCACTCACACTCTGCAGAACAGGGGGAGAACATTGCAACTCCACGCAGAGTTTGGAATCAAACCCAGGACATTCTTTCAGTGAGGCACACATGTTCCCACGATGTCACCCCGCCGCCCATTCACATGAACATGTTGTGAACAACATTAAACTGGTTCATACCTTGTACCACCAGTCAGTCAATGTATATGAAGATAAAATGCATATCTTTGCACTCCAAAGGGCTGAAGAATGTCAAGCAAATGCATGACACAAATGTGTAACAAGCATCGATAATTGACAGACCAGCATAAAATAAAGCATATGGATACTCAGCAAGTGCGCATATTGCAGTGATATATCCAGCAGACAGCATTGCGATCACGCCCTCAACCAAGAAGCTATCTGACGCGGAGGATCAGGATTGTAAAAGTTAAATAAATGCATTTGGTATTTATTATCCCTTATAAATGTTAAGGGAAAAACTGTAGAACCCAGAAAAAAATCCACACGACCACGGGGAGAGAGACATGCGAACTCCAAATATACAGCAGGCGACAGGGTCGGGAGCGTACCCACGACCTCCTGCATACCAGGCGAGGTAGTTAACATCTCGCCACCGTGGCGTCCATGCCTAACTCAATGCTACACTTAAAACGTAACCATCTGCCAGCCTTTATCTCTTCTTTTCTGACAGCCATTTGTCCATGGCTCTGTGCACATGCGCTTGATATTATTTAATATGGCCACCATTATAACCATGAGCACTGTGTCCTCTCTTGCATGCAATCCGCATCACCAGCTCCGTCCTTTGGGGTGCCAGAGCCAATCTTGAGGAATGAATCACGTGAGGTGGAAAGTATATATGTACTGTTTGCATGTTCAACTTCTTTCGCACAGTACGTAGCCAACCGTGCTAATCAGAGGTGCGGGGGAAGGATAACAAACTAGACACAAAAGCAGTTCTAAAAACATTCGTTTTCAGAGTAGCAACATCGTTCCCCAACTGGCTGACGTGCTCATCTGCGAAACACAGTGCCTCTGCGATAGACTTGTGCTATAAGAATGGTGCAGATACCAAATTCAAGTAATTATTAATCTTGTTTAGGGTAAAGAGGGGGAAGGATTTGGAGCAGCTGGGTTCATGAAGCCAAGCGGCCCATGGAGGATGGGAACTCAGGTCCTCGTTGTTGCCACTCGTGGGTCAGTCCTAGAACAGCCAGGCCCATCGTGCCAGCGCTCGTGAACACGGAGCGCCGCGGTCAGCCTCACTCAGGGTGGGCTGCAGGTGACATGCTGACCTTACGGCACATCCGTGGTCTGGGGGCCCCATGAGCCTGGGCCGCGTCGCGCGTTACCATCGGGTCGACGTCATGAGTCAGTTTTTGGTTACGGTGATCGCCAGCGCGGAGACGTTGGCTTCCATTGCGCCGTACCCTGCTGCTCGTTGTGGTGGGGGAAGGGGGGCGGCGGAGCGGGCCGCGGGCTGCGACGTACATTTCACCATGATCATGTAGACGTCGATGGTGCACACAGGGGGCTGGGGGAGCCGCTCCCCCTTCTCCAGGAGCCCGGGGATGTCCCGCGCAGAGATCCCATCGTACGGCTTGCCTCCGAACGTCATGAGCTCCCACACGGTCACGCCTGTGACACGAGAACCACCGCCGTTGTTGTCGTCGTCATCGTCAACTCGATTCTGATGCAGTGCCCACCGTAGAATAGGATGGGCACGGAGGACCAACCGATCATATTACAACTAAAAAAATATCTATCGACAACTAGTTACGAGCAATGATGAAAACACAGTTCTTAAGCAGGGATTCGTTAACGCTGGAGGTGCACCGAATATTCGCTTTTCCTTCAAATTCAGCAAAAACACCAGCTATCCTTCACTCTTCATATTTCGCCGGATTAATGCCAAATATTGATTTTTGAATACCGAGGGTCACCATAGTCACATGACCACCAGCGGGAAAAACGTTTCAAGTACATTTTTTTTAACCAGCTGAGAACTCAAGAGACCGGGATAGTCGTCTTATATGCAAGGGTGGCCTGGGGCATTAGTCTGCCAGTAGGGGGGCGATGGTTGCTGCTGTGTGTGTAATCCCAATTCAGTAATTTATCGGTCATTTTTGATTTGGGAACAATTGGACCCTGACGCCGGCTCACAAGGGCCTACTCTTGCGAATGACGTCAGGGAACATTGACGTCCACTATGAAGAATGGTTACGACATAAGGGTTTAAAATCAGTGGGCTTTACGTGGTAAAATAAAAAAGCTTAGTTGAGTAATTGAGATGACATAATCTCATTGGTATGAGTTTCACTCGCGCTATTTATATGTCAAGGCGGGGTAGCACTGAAGCACACGCAGCACGATATATCCGGCGACCCGAGTTCGATTCCCGGTTCTGGGCGTCCACTTTGCCAACCCGTGCTGAGCCGCATGGTAAAAGTTTGGTCAAAACAACTCTCATGGTCAACATAGTGTGGGGAGGCCTTCATCCAGCAATGGATTGGGCAGTAAATTATTAAGTCTAGGTGGCTTACGGGTACGTACCATAGCTCCACACGTCGCTCTGGTGGGTAAATTTTCTGTACTGTATAGATTCGAGAGCCATCCACTTTATTGGCATCTGGAAAGAGCAACACAAAGCACGATTTAACTTTTTTATATTCATGGGTGCACAATGGGAGTCGAGGAGGTGCCATGCCATGGCTCGCCAGAAGGCGGTGCAGCAAGTAGAGACAAACATGGTCTGTCTCTTCTGTAAGGGATAGGGCATTGCCCCCTCGCACGTATGGGTTTTCAACGGGTGCTCCAGTTTATTTCCACATGCAGAAACGCTCATTAAGTGGCTGAAAACATCTTGATATAAAAGAAAAACAATTCTGGGCCAAAATGAAAAAAAGAGTCCTTAGACCCGGCGTGGCTTCCTGGGTAAACAAGTCATTCTAATTATATTATCCTTTCAGCACAAGAAGTGCACGTGCTGGAGAAGGAGGCTTTCACATGGCTCTGTGGCTATGTGGGCTGATGTCCACTCACAATATAACATAATCACGGTTCTAAACACATCGTTTATTCAGCTCTTGACACCGTGCAGGATTTTCTTCGAGAAGAAATCCCTCGCCGCCGATTGTCGCACTGCGCCACTGCACGTTAGCGGTGGGGGGGGGGCAGTGCGCGGTGCTGTTCTGCGGGGAGCGACGGCGATGACGGCGACGTGTGGGGGGCACGCACCTTGCCCCCCTCGGCCTGGTACTCCTGCTCGTTGACATCGAGGAGGCGCGCCAGCCCAAAGTCGGTGATCTTCACGTGGTTGGGGGCCTTGACGAGCACATTGCGCGCGGCCAGGTCGCGATGCACCAGCCGCCTCTCCTCCAGGTACATGAGACCCTGGGGGGCACAGTGGCGGCAGGTGGCAGGGGGGGTACCCACAAACCGTGAGGATGTAACGAGCTCGCGGCGTTACTGACGAAGCGATTCACGCCGCGGTCGTGCTGATGATTGCGTCGTCGATGACCGCGATCGCGCGAATAATGGGCCGTGTGCTTTGAAAGAGATTCCCGCTCGCCAAAGTTATTCGGGGCGGCGTTCGCAGCAACATCACAAGACGGACGAGATGAAAACACAGGCACGAACATAAACGCAGAGGTCGTTAACCATGTCAGATTTGCGGCTGACATCGTCACTGTAACAAGCAGTGGAGATGAACTAATGGGAACGACTGGAGAGGCAATCTTCACACTACGCACACACACGTGAAGCTGAAAACGATGGGTTCAATGTTTGACCCGACCTTGATCCTCCGCACGAGCTTATGATCGACTCCCCTTTTTGCTTGCAACCACTCTCGTGCACACACACCTTCAAAATGCATTTGCTGCCATGCGCGATCACGCACAAGTGTGCACAGACAACTCGGCTGATGCAGACCATTTGAAGGGCTTGGATCTCACATGCATTATGACAGAAACGCAATTTATTTTGTAAACAATTTTTTTATTTGCGATGGATGGATGGGGTTTTTGTTTTTTGCAGATGTAAGATTCGTCTATGGGGTTCTGAAATGAGCAACATGCTACGAGTCCCAGGTCACTCTTGCAAATGAGGCTATCCTGGTCTCTTGGGTTCTCAAATGTTTGCACGTTTGGTTAACCATCGAACAAAGACGGTCACCATGTCATGTGCTTTCTGACGCACTTCTGTGGCCGCCTGGAACGCTCTTCCTTCCGATATTGGGAAGCCACTTGAGCTATGCACTTTAGATCATCTAGATTGAAATCTCATGTCTTTAGAACTGCTTCATGTGTTTAGTTTTTTGCTCTTCCCCTGCACCTCCGATGAACACGGTTAACTACGTACGGTGCGAAAGAAGACCAACATATTTTTCGATTTAAAGCTTTCGTGACTGCAGGGATTCATCTTCTTGGTTCTTTCGGTAAAGTCACGCAGTAGGAAAATAATAAAATAATAAAAATAAAACATAATAAAATAATTATCACGACGTTTCGGCCACAACGCAAGCAGCCGTCCTCAGGTGAAGACCATGTCTGTTGGGGAGACAGCTGTCGTGAGAATAATTTTATAATGTTTTATTTTTATTATTTTATTATTTCCCTTCTACGTGACTTTACCGAAAGAACCAAGAATAAGACCAACATACATACATTCAAAAGCTCAAAAGGTCCACACCTATGGGTTCACGAACCCATTCCCTGGGTTTCTATGTGAGCGAGACATAACGTTCACCTACAAATCCAGGGAATGGGTTCGTGAACCCATACGTGTGGACCTTTGAGCTCACCAACACACTCACCCACTCAGCTTATTTCCTCGCACTGCTCCGCTTTGAAGGCTTATTTTTACCAAAACTCTTATCACTTTGTTCAATTCAAGAAACTATTGCTTATATTCGATTACACTTCTTCAAAAGTGCTGTTTGTGGCTGACCGCTTGAAATTTCGAGCCCTTTTGTGCCAGTAGCTCGGCAAGCATAACAAGACCCATCGGCAAGGGCCTTGGATTCTGAAGCGTGACACAATGAACAGCAACTACAGTGTCCATTGACCGAGCACGAAAGCCACACAACGGCTTCAGGTGAGCCTGAACCAAGTGCTGCCACTGCTGTGGCCTCCGCTGAATTTGCGCAAGGTGGCGGCGGTTCGCAACGCGCTCCGCGGTTCGGTGCGCCGACTCCTCCCTCCCTCCCTTCACGGTCGCGTTTCCCAGCGTGGCCACTCACCTTGGCGATCTGCACGCACCAGTTGAGGATGAGCTGCGAACCGACGCGGCCACGGTGCTCGCGCACGTACTCCAGCAGGCAGCCGTGCGGCATGAGCTGCGTCACGAGCTGCGTCGTCGAGCTCATACAGATGCCCAGCAGCCGCACCAGGTGGGGGTGGTCCACGCTCGCCATCAGGTACGCCTCCTGCCAAGCGCACACGGAGCTTATTGCGCGGCCGTCGCCGAGGGCCCCCGATGACTATGGCGCTCGAGGCGCCTCGGCCGCCGAAAACGCGGGTGGAAGCGTGCGGTCGAGCGTGCGCGCGGAACGTTGTTGTTGTTGTGGAACGGCGTCGGGGAACGTCGTCATCGCAGAATGTCGTCATTGTTGTGGAAGGTTGTTTTGGTACATCGTCGTCGTTTCGTAATTGTGTCATTTTGGAATGTCGTCATCGTGGAACATCGTCATCGTGGAACCTAGTTGTCGTGGAACGTCATTTCGGAACGTCATGGTCGTGGAAACGCTTGACCAGACAACGACCTCGAGAGCCGCGACCTCCGGCTCAACCGCTGTGTGGAGCGAGACCCGAAGAAACCCCGGATTTTCCACAGTGGCCCGAGATGCCTTCGGCATGATGTTTCGTTTCTTACTTTTAAACTTCATTGACTCAATTGACGGGGGCACAACGGGAGGAACAACTTTTTCCCCGTGGATGGTACTCGTCAGGGGGAGCACAGGGGGGCATGCCGACTCCTCGATTGCGAAATGTTGCTTAGAGAGGGGGCTGCACCACTCTAACGCATCCTTGGCATCCCTCTTCCTAAAAGTCCCCCCCTGCTATGATGCAATGTCTCTGCTTTAACCGTTGACCACAACAACGAAACAACCATCTAGTTTTGGCTCCGCGCTCGTCATTATTATTATTTATTAGTCCGGACTGGGTTTTTTTCTGGAACGTAAAGTGACGGATCAATTTATTTCCATTTTGCTTGGATGAATCAAGCGAACGGCCGAACCGTGTCGGCACTTGCCGGTGAGTTTCTGAAGGGCGGTGCAGCTGCAGATGTCGACTGGCGGTAACGGCAGTCGGTGCTGAACATGGGCGACGCCACGATTGGGTGATTGGGCTCAGTTACCACGGGGCACATAGTGCACATGACCACCGCATGTTATCCCTGGGCGGTCACACCACGCATTTCCGCTGTAGAGACCTCTTTCTATTCCCTTGAAGTAACGGCACCGCGGTTCCTCCATGAATAAGATTACAAATGCGTGACCCTCGCAGGACGCCTGTGAAATAGTCAGGCGGCTTATTGGGCCCTTCCTGATGAAATACATACGATGCAACTCTCTGTCGTGAGCGAGTGCCACGACACAAATCAAGCTTGCGTGCTGCACCTGGTAAGAAGGACGAGCAGCAGCAGCACCACCGCCACACGCTCTCTTCTTCGGTGCATTAAACCCGTGCTGGAAATAGGTCACCTTTCTTTTTAACCTTTTTTTTGCTGAAGTGAATCTCACGACGCCACACACCACTCAAAACGTCCCCCAGCGTTTGTGGACGAGCAGATCGCACCCCGCGCGAGGCGCAGTCACGCGAGCCGACCTCCGAGCTTAGTTCATTCCACATGCATCTTTCTAAACACAACGGCAAGTTGAGGGCGAATGAAATGCGAATCGTGTTTAGCGTGAAGTAATATGACGTTAATCGGGTGCAAGCTTACTGAAAAAAAAATGTTGATTCGTAAACATCATCAACATTTTGAGGGTAGTGGTGGTGGCTCAATTGTAAGTACCCTGTGCAATGAAGCCAGTGGCCAGAGTGGGATATAACTGAAATATAACTGAACCTCCCCTTCGCCAACCCCAGCATAGGCTGCCCTTCATCTAGCAGTGGATTGACAAATGCTTAGACATTATAATTATTATGATGATTACATTTCTTGGCCTGGGATCGTTATTATGAGTACGGTACTGCGCTTGGGCTCCCATGACGTGGAGCGTGATTGTTGAACACACGGTGCGCTGGCTTGGCTTGTTAACGGAGTGCAGGCTTGGCCAGGTATAAAGAATAACTATTAAGTCAATTTTAAAGAAACACGTTCCAGAGTCGTCTTGCCAACCTCAACGGTGGAAGTAAAATATTAACGGGATTAAACTTTTAAAACAATACGATACATTGTTGGCTGGGGTGGCGGTCTACATTTGCTCTTTGCACGAGTTTATTCCATTAGCGTCGATGCTGGCGCCGGTCCCTGCAGGGCTGCCCACTTAGCAGGGCTCGCGTCGGCACGCGGCACCCGCCAGCCGCGTCCGACTCCAGCACGCAATGCGCATCGCACCCAGTCGAACTGCGGCACTTAAGGGACGCTGGGGACCCTGCGTGCCATGCTGGAAAAACGCAGGGCAGCAGCCCAGACTGGCAACTATCACAAATAATAATTCCAACTTGCAACGTGCGGCACGGTATTCGCTCGCTCTCGAAGAGAGAGAACGACTCCGAGGCACGAGGAGGAACCACAGACACCCCCACCAAGCTCTGCATTCCTACGTATATTAAGGGGCTATTGGCCACTTATTGAGGGTGACGATTATCTGAACCAGTCCTGGGCCTCACCTCGGTCGACTCAGCCTCAAATGAGTATCTGGTGTGGTGTGTTAACGTCACCACTAGGGAGACAAAGGCGGCCTGGCGTGGTGTTGGCCACCCACCCCCTCATGTGCTGTGCCAGCCGTCATAGGTACTCGCTAACAGGACTTGCCCCAATAGTGTGTTCAAGCTATTCGGGGGGATCTTTGTTTTTTTGGAACACCAGAGCACCTGGAGAAACGCTATGTGTGCAAGGGGGCAACACTCGATCCCATGGGAAGAAAGGATATGGCTCCTCCTCGACACCCACGTGAAGGGGGTTCACAACATGCGTGTGATCCACCAACCCTCGCCATCCCCACACCGCTGAATTACAGGCGTGCATAGCCGTCGCCAGACACCGCTTGAAACATGTTCAATATGTGCATTGTCCACGTTGAAATGAGGACAGCAAAGGGCATCGGGAGCTGCAACGTCCCACATTCGGTCATGGAAACTTATTTTAGTTGAGAGCACCATTCCCTATGGGTTAGCTTTACCCAGGATATTGAAAATGAAAAAACAGAAGCCAATAGCTCTGCAATGCAGGCAATGTAACTTTTGCACATTTGAAGCCTTAACCAGAACCTGACCACCACAATTGCAAAACATTCATTTCAGTCCGATTGAATGTGTTAAGGTCCGCACATTTTGACACATTGTTGGTGTCTGGACTATTAGGTAGGCAACGTTGATGGACGTGATAATTACATAACAAGTCACGCCTTATGCATTTGTCTTTGGAGTAAAAAATGCATTTTGCCCAATTTTAGAGCAAATATTTTTTTTACTACATTCCATTTGAGCAGTACACTGAAGATGAAAGGTGCATTAAGTATGGCATATGAACTGGACAGCATATTTCTGTTGGACATGCCAACACAAAAATCCTTGGTCAATCTGGTTTAAATTGTTCGCTGTTGTCTCCTTGCCATCCATCGCTTTGGGGTGGAGTGGCTTTGGGGTGAAAAAGGTGTGGCCCCTGTGAAGTTACAGCCGATTCAGGGATCTGAAACGTGTGATGAGCAAACACAAACACCTGCACAATCAGTCCCCATTCTCAAATGAGCCATGGGCTAAGTTATCAACACTCATTCACCAGGTTTATAACTTACAAGTCGTGGTTTTTAACCACAGCACCACTCAGCCGCTTGTGACAAAGCAGAAACTCTTTGATCTGTGTGCGTGTGATTCGGCACATGCCCAATTGCTCCCCACACCCGGTATCCCACACCACGCGGCTCGGAATGCGGTGACCGCTGTGTGTGAGCAGAGTGCCGCCATGCTCATCTCCATCAGCAGCCCTTAGTCATTGGTATAAATTCCACATTCCCGTGCCAGGGGCCAGCCTATCCGTAGGACAACCACAAACACATAGTTTAGGAATCGTTTGGTGGATTCTGGAGGGATGACAAACTTCGTCAACCCCGAGCTGGGCTCTCAGACTCATGACCACAACCACGAGCAGTGTCCTCTTTGCTCCACTGCCACTGGATGAGACGTTGGGGCCCAGTGTGCGAGCACTGCTATGCTGGTTTATTACCCAGGAAAGCCTCATTGAGTCTCAAGGCTGTTTTTCTTTCAGGAGGGTCCTGCAAATGGTTTGTAGTTGAGGATAATGTTGACGTGTAATCCCAATTGAGTAAATTGCTGGTAATTATTCAGCATTGGAATGTTTGTCCAATGCCAGTTACTATAGGAGGGCAAAGGAGATCACAGAGGAAACCCATGGAGAATGGCGAGAAAACATGCAAAACCCACACAGAAAGCCGCCCCAGTCGGGAATCAAACCCAGCCCCTTCTTGCTGTGTGACACGAGTGTTAGCACTGACCTGCCCTGCCACCCACTGGGTTACATATGCGTGGATCCGAGTTCAAATCTTAGCGAAGCTCCGTTCAAATGAACTTTAGTGCAACACCGTACACAATCACGCCGACAATAAACCCCAATTCAACCCACAGTCAAATATCAAGAGTGAAGTTTTTTTTCCCCCATTACTCAAAACAACCATGTTAATGGGGATAACCCCATCTTCAATAGTACTTAAAACGTTTGGTGCTCGTTGAAAATGTATAAACGCGTGTGTACTTGATTGCGTTAAATACGTACATCCAGAATGTCCTTGTTGGCTTTCGAGGAGGCAGAGTCCCTCAGCACCTTCACGGCCACAGCGATCTTCACCGACTCCCCCTCGGGGACCCAGATTCCCTGCAGTGGAAACAAAGCTCTGGTCACCCTCGCAGCGGTGGCTTTTTGGCTGGCCATCGAACAAAGACGGTGATCGCATCGCGCGCTTTTGTCGAATGCGTTTCTGCGGCCGTCTGGAACGCTCTCCCTTCCGATATTAAGAGGCCAAATTGAGCTATGCACTTTTAAATCTAGGTTAAAAACTCATTTCGTTAGAACTGCTTTTCGTATTTAGTTTGCTGTCCTTCCTAGGCTAGGTACGGTGCCAAAAACGTTCAACACACTAAGACACGGGGTTACCATGGCATGGCAGGCTCGCCAGTACTATACACAAGCACGCATTCCAAGCGCCACATTTTAGTTTCGTGATAATTATCCCTCATGGTTGTTTCTCTAACCATGACATTTACGCATCCGCACCAGGTACTAATTTAAGGCTGAGTCGACCTAGGGGAGGCCAGGATCAGTTCAAATATTTGTGCTGTTAGCGAGCACCTATGAAGACTGGCACGGCCCATGAGGGCGTCAGTGGCCAGCACCATACCTGGCTGCCTTTGTCTTCCTAGTGGCGATGTTTACACACCGCACCAAACACTCATTTGAGGCTAAGTTGACCTAGAGGAGACCCAGGACCAGTTCAGATAATCGCCACTGGTATTGGCCGTGAGCGGGAATCAAACTCAGGTCCCCGGGTTCGTAGCGCAGCGCGCTAACCGCAACACATACATACACTCACACACAGACTGACGGACATTTTACAACGTGCCATTTGTCAATAATAAACTCATTCATAAATTTAACTCATTTTGCAAATTGTAGCTTTTGCTATGATCCATAAACACTTTAACACTTCCACATGGTCGAGACTCCCACCAACGGTGAACTGCATTGGTCGTGGTTGCCACCGTCCCACAGCCCACCGCCCATCATCTCCTTCGGGTCAGAAAAATATGGCAGATGATGTCGGGTTTTTACCGTTTTACTGAGGACCAAGCTCAGACATATTTCCCAATCAGCCTAGGTCTATCAAAACTGTCCAGTCCACTGAAATGCATTTCAACACAACACCACCAGACGGTACAAATCGCCGCCTGCCACCCAAACACATATGAAAATTCCTAGACTGGCCGGGTCAAACCCAGACAGAGGTGGCAACGCTGAGGAGGTAGGGCACCTCCTATTAGCACGGTTGGCCACGTCCAGTGCGAAATAAGTTCAACACCTGGTGATGGACGCTTGTGTTGGGCCCGAAACGTCGTGATTTATGTTATTTTACACCTACGTGACTTTACCGAAAGAACCAAAGAGAGTATACAGAAGCATGTAGCTGAGAATGAATGGGCAGCCAATGACAGCAGAGTGCCTGGTTTGTTCCCAGCTGCACAAAGGAGACGTGCGGATGTTGCCGCTGTGGCTGCACTCACTTTGTAGACAGTTCCAAAGGCCCCAGAGCCGAGGACCTTCCCCTTTTTGAGCTCCGTTTCCTTGAGGATTCTCAACTGCGCTTGGTTCGGCTGCGCTCCACTTGGTGTCAGCGGCTGCACCAACTGTAGCCGAAACAAAAGGAGCAGCAGCGGCAGCCTCGTTAATTTGACTCTCACAACAAAAAAAGGTAGACATCGTGGAACAGACGGCAGACAGCGAAACTGTGTGCTCACTTACACGAAATGCAACCTCGGACACGAATACGTGTTGTGCGATTAGCTGGAACATGGTCCCTATTGAAGGGAGCAGTGTATCCATAACCCAGCCTCAGCTGCCTTGTCACATATTAGTACATGAGGAGGGACTAAAGCCAGTTTCCTTTACGTGTAGTACACCGCTGTTCCAGGGAATTTCAGAGTCAGTATCCCATAATGATTCCTAAAAAGAATGATACGTAGCCTTTATGGCCTAATGACAGAGTATTTGCTCAATCATACCTGAATATGTAAGTCTTAAAAAAGACCCAAGAATAAGTCATAAACAAGTTGAGAATCCAGTTTCTCTGAAATTGTAATTGCTGGCCATTGAGAATAGGTGCTGGGAGAATGCTAACAACCTCACGGTAATATTGGAATATAATGTAATAAGATAACACATTAGACCCAATGAACCAGAGGTCAGTGGTCGTAGGGAAGACCCCCAGTTGGCGAGGTGATGGACTGCCATAGCAGACCTGGGCGGATAGGGACAAGAGTTACAGGATCTGGCAAAAAGGAAGTAATGGCAAGTTGTGACATCGTGATGTCAGTCACTCCTTGAACAGGAATAACATATTTCCAGATGCACTTTTATGTTACTCACCAGGAGACTGCACAACTTGTATTTTAACTGCAAATTTGTTTTGCAAAATTCTACCCTACTGCCTGCATCACCGCTCCTTGTGCCCCTTGGGCTGGGCACTGTAAACTTTGCACAAAAACTCGCTCTGCCCAATTCATGATCGCAGTTACACAGAATTCCTCTAGAGAGAGGGGGGCCGTGCCAGTGTTTACTCCACAAACAGCAGCCGATGCTTAGAACAGGGCAGCATCTCAACAGGGTGTCATGGCACCACGGATTAATGCCCTACCCTGGACAGGGCCACCCAATCAAAAGCCCCGATTGGTCTGACCCACAAATAATAGAACTCCTTATATCCACGGCTCAATTATCCGTGATTCCTTTTATCCACTGCGGCTGTATGATCCCCAAACTCCGATTATCTGTGGCCATAGATTTCCTATTATCCGTGCTTATCCACGATAATCTACATCCTCTTTTCGATTATTTTTTCACGAGGTAAGTAGATATCGTGTGGCCAATTCATCCCATTTTCCACTACAACTTGTAATGCACTTTGTACGACTCTGCCTGCTCCGACAAGGCACATGTTTGAAGCGCGGTAAAAGGGTGTTCGTGAAGAATAGGATGCGTTCGCTAAATAACTCCTAATACCCGTGGGTTTAACAACTCCTACCGTCTGCTTTTTTTTTGCGGATACGTGAAATCACGTGGCACGAGTGGAATAAAAAAAAACGTCGATCAGTCGGCGGGGACGACCAGCGCGACATGAGACGGCTCCCCTCACCTCGTTCTCGACGTACTTGCGCAGCGTGCGCTTGCGCAGCGCGTTCTGGTGTCGCTTGTAGACGAAGAGCGCCAGCAGCAGCAGGAAGACGGCGAAGAGGCCGCTCACCACACCCGCCGCGATCACCGGCACCTTGTTGCTGCACACACAGCAACGGCGACACGGGCGCGACCCGAGTCAGCAGCCACGCGAGTAGTCGTCACTCACGCACGGTTCAGATGGCCCTGGTAAATTATTTGCATACGACTCACCCCGGGTGCGGGATACAAGCACGACACTGCTGGCTAAATTATCGGCGATGCCAACCTCTTCAGAGTGCTATTCATTATTTGGAATTGCTGTCGCTGCTGCTGCTGCTTCGTCAGGAGTGGTGCACAAACACAATTAAAATAAACTCAACATTTTCGTCAAAACCACTGTGGCAATAAAAGGAAAAAGTGTATAAAAGGTGACATTTTGAGCAATGGCCCTCCTTCATAGCACGTAAATATAAAAATAAATATGTTGTTTGAAGGCCACAGTGTTATTGACAAACATGTTGAGTTTTTTTTTATATAAATGCTGATATGATCGTTTAAACAACAAGTGCGTGAATGACGTCACTAAATCATCATTATCACCACGATCCACAGGAAGATAGCCCTAAGTGTCCACTGCACCTTTCGTCACGGGTTTCCACTTTCCTCTGTCTTGTGCCAATATGCTCAAGTAGTGCCACATCTTTCTGGCACCAATCTCTGATGATTTCATTGTTCAGCCATTCTCTGTGAGGTCTTCCTCTCTTTCCTGTTCCTTCCATTTTTCCGAACAACACACTTGTAATTTCCCTGTTGTTGTCCTTCCTACATATGTGTCCAAATGGTGGCAGCTTCCTTCTCACCACTGCCTGCACCATCAGGTCGTCGTCTTCTATGCGCAAACTTTTCTTTACTTCTACGTTGGTCACTCTTTGGGGTCCAGTTTTAGATGCAGCAGTATCCTTCTGTAGCAATATATTTCGAGTGCCAATATCTGGAAATTGTCCATTGCGTGTTTCACGCATTAACGATAACGGTGAGATCCCAACGTTCTACTGCTGTTTCTCCCTCATCTTTATCTGGCTTAATCTCTTCATCTACGAATAATCTTTGCACTCACCCCTGTAGTATGTGCCCACCTACAACACCATGGCTTGCCTGCCTCAGTGGTGGAAGTTCTTCACACACGTTCGCATTTCGCCCATTGTTCTGGCTCCAATTGTCCCAGAAACGTGTCGCGAAAACTCACTCTTTCTTCATTCTCAGTCTCTTCATTTCGACATTCGTGGCACCCCCCCCCCCCCCCCGATTAACCGAGCCTAGGCTCAGTAAAATCGTGTTGCCATCTAGCAACCACCCGCCCGGTAATCCGATCTTTACAGCCACGCTTGAACAGGTAATTGTGTTAGACGTCTGTGTCACGGCGCAGTGGTTTGTCCACAATTGGCTTATCAGACGCGCAATCATCTGCCCCCCTTCGGGTTTTCAAAGCTGCAATCAACCCCAGGGAGGGGGAATGGGCCTGGCCCCACCACCCTTGCTGCTGCTGTTGGTGCCATTGGCCCCTAGGAGGCACCCTTTGACTGGAGTTACATTACAGAAAACCAAGGGGGCCCATTCGCCACGCAAGGGGGGGGGGGGGTCGGGCAAAGGCAAAAACCTGCCGGCTTCCGAGCCCGCATGGATGTTGAACTTTCTTTCGCGCACCCCGAAGTAAGCAGCCGTGCTCATCATCGGAGGTGCCGCGGTGTGTGGGGCGGGGAAAGGAGAAGAAGAGAACGGCGACTCTGTAAGGACGACTGACTGCTTCGTGACGTTAATTAGTGAGGACCACCGGCTCTCGTGTTCACGTTGCATCGCGGCTCATGAAATATGTGTTTTGTTGTTGTTTCACCGAATTCGTAAATAAACGGCGATTTTGGTTATTCATAAGGAAGGTTTTTGGGTTAGATCGCGAAAGGGGCCGTCCATAAATGACGTCACACGATTTTGGACGATTTTTTACCCCCCCCCCTAGTCACACGGCGTCACAAAAAGTCAGACCCCCCCTCAAATATGACGTCACAAAGCTCTGCCCCCCCCAAACAAAAACATGCTTCAAATCGCTTTAAACTATTGTCATTGTAGTGCGTATTTAATGTGGCGTTGCACTCTGATGTTGTAGGAGAAAACATTTAATAAAAAGTATATTTAATTAAGTAGAACGTGTTGTCTACATTTATTTAAAGTTGCGCATTTTGATGTGACGTCACATATTTCTCAACCCCCCCCCCACATCGTCACAAATGTCTGACCTCCCCCCCATAGGTGCGTGACGTCATTTATGGAGGGCCCCTAAGTATAAATGTGTTGTAACCCTCCACCACCCGACAGAGCGGGCAAGGTTTGTCACGTAAACAACGCGCCCATTTGTTCTGTTTCCGTGACAAACCTTACCGGCTGTGTCGGGTGGTGGAGGGTTACGACACATATATACTGACGCCATCCAACCCAACACCCTTTACTATGAATCTTTTGGTTATTTTCGTTTTGACGACCCCCCCAGCCCTCGCTCTCCACATTCCCAACCTCCTCGTTCCCCTACCCATCGCGGCCTAGTATCTGACCCCAGTAGGGTGCACCTTTACTGGGCAGAAATCTAGGTGATGCCGGGGGGAGGGGGACAAGATATATATATTTTTTCTTAAAGCAAATAAGCCTACAGGCGGTACTCGTGTTCAATCCAATAATCTATCTTGCACCTGCACACCAGCTGATGTCATCGTTCCATCTCCGTGGATGACATCCTGCCAGGCGCTCGCTCTCTCCTTTGGCTGCTACTTCGTGTCGAGATGTTGACCACCTCGCCTGGTACACAGGAGGTCGTGGGTTCGATCCCAACCCTGACGATGCCTGCTGCTGTATATTTTGAGTTTGCCTCGCTCTCCCATCATCATCACAGTGGCGAGGACCCAAAGAATATGAATTCCCGCAGTCACGAAAGCTTTAAGCCAAGATTTAACCGCCTCTACGGGGAGGGTTTCCACACAACTATTAGATCTTTTAACAGACTTCGAGACAAGAAGGCTCATCTGATCGATTCGCTCTTGCTGTAATAGTTTTCTCGCTATATTTGTCCTGCTTCAGCAGTTCGCCTGCTGTATTTTCACCTGAGGACGATTGCTTGTGTTGCGATCGAAACGTCGTGATTTTGTATTATTTTCCTATCTACATGACTTTACCGAAAGACCCAAAGCGTATGCCTTCGGAATGTTTAGACGCGGTGTGAATCGCTGTTACCTGTGCAGGTACGATGGTCCCTTGCAATCTTCTTGAGTGGGCCCAACGCATCTGCTCGAGCACAAGCCCATGACACGCAGACACGTAGAAAAGCACACACAGCAGAGGTTAGTTGGGTGATAGTTTTACGGTAAATAACACACGTTATTAAAATAATTGTTTTAATTAATCAGTCAATTTGGTTCATGTGGGAAGGGCTGGTCTCTCTATGGATATAAGATTATAGAGGGGCCTGCAACCGAAATATTAAGAAGAGCCATTTTCTTCAAATTCGGTAACAAAAAACTGAATATATGAATACAAGTCGGTCCTGAATGAATAACGTTAAAGCGTAAGTTTTGTAACCCCCTGTTTGAAGAACAGCAGACGCTGTTTTAAGAACAGCAGACGCTGCTCTTAAAACAATGATTTGTAATGCGGCATTACAAATTATTGTTGGGCGTTTTAACGTTCACCGCTTATCTATATAAATAAAGACCTTAGTCTGCGTCTCAAAAACCTCTAGGGTGCTTCCTGACAAGGTAGAAAGCTGAACTTTGGTACATAGGTAGCTTTTAAGACACAAACAACAGGAACATTTCTGAAAATCCGAGATTTTTCATTTTAAGGCCTCCAAATCTCCATTTTAAGTGCCCCATAGACATGTTTGTATACGTGTCATTCAGAAACCGTTCAAAATATAACATTGCGGTGTTTTCGTTTGATAGTGTTAAACAGCAAATACAATTAAAGCATGAACACATTCTATATTTTATTGTTTTTGAGATATTTAGGATTAAAGTGGCTTTTAACTAAAAAATACGCATTTTATGATGTTTAAATCTGAATAATTCGAAAAAAAAATAGCAGCTTCCCCTCATATAGTATGAATTTCAATCATTTCTGTTCTTCCTAATAAAAAAAATAACGGAATCTTTCAGTTGAACGGTTTCCGATGGGTACGTATTTAAATATAAGAAGTTTAATCAAGTTGTCAACAATTTTATATTTTTGTGGAAAAATACCAATTTTTGGAGTAGTTGTAAGCGTCTGATCATAGATAAAAATTGTAAAAAATCAGGTTAATTATTATATTTATTGAGCACTTTTTCCTGGCGAAGACAGGTCTCATGAAAGTCAAAAATTATTATCCACGCCAGAGAACTTCTTCCCTTCACTGTTGCCACTCTGCAATGGCTTCCCCCAATCAACCCCTCGCAGCAAATCTCTTAAATGGTCCAGAATGCTGTGGCTGCACTTGTTACCTGAACCTGTCACCACATTGCCTCGAGATTCATCAAATTCCACTGGCTCCAAATTGAATCCTCCATGGACCTGGCACTTCTCATCTCATATTCGTTGTCCTTCCCCCGCACCTACAATTAACATGGTTAGCTACGTACGGTGCGAAAGAAGTTCGTCCTACATCTCATGCTACTCCCTACTCTGTGCCCTTTATTTCAAGAACCAAGGCCTTCGATCAATGGGTTAAGACCTTCCTATTTATCTCAGCCTACATCTCTCTCTAAAGATCCAGCGTCTTCATCCTCATCTACACCTTGGTTGCAAGGACTTGAACTAATACATCACTTTCCTTTGAGTGAAATGCCTCTTCATAGTCTACAAAGGCTACGTGGAATTGTATTTGATATGAATGTTGCTCTTCCGCTACATGTGTGGTCGATGGTGGCAAACATTCCCTAAACACAGCTTGCTGGCTTCATTGATTGCCCATTATTCCACGGATGTAAATTTGACAGAAGGCTAATGGGTCTTTACTTTTTACGCCTGGTCATTTTTAATCAACTTTCTGTTCCCAGTTCATTGATAACATCCAAAGTTGTTCCATCTGGTTTGGAAGTTGTCCTTTTGTTATACTGCAAAGGACAGTTTACTTGTGCCGGTGTGGTACTTTATCTTCTTAATCTGATCAATTGTTCTGATCGAAGCGAATCCGCCTCATCAGCCGACTGAAACTCGATTTCTCACAAAGCCTGCTTTCCTGAATGTTGACTGCGCATGAGAGCGCTGCGATATGAAGTAATTCTGCACTGGGCTACGGAACGTGTATCTCTACATTTGGAGCCGTGAGCGTGAGTGTCCTACGTGGACGGCCAAGGAACCGCCGAGGCTCCGTCCGAGCGCGCGTCCACTGCTCACCCTTGCGTGCAGTTGTAATGGCACGGGTGGCAGACGCCGTCCTCGTCCGGGTATTTGTAGATGAGCTCGCCCGACTCCCCTGGGACTCCCTCCGGGCAAAATCCCACGCAGTGAGGGCCCTCCCTGTAGTGCCGGCACCGCGTGCAATTGTCTGGGCCCTGCCAGGGTTCGGCGGAGCGGGGGAAAGTGGCGGCGGCGGGGTTGGGAGGAGGTCGGGATTCGGGATCGGGGTTCGGGTAAATCGAGGAGAGGGCAGTTTGGGGTGGCGAGGGTGGAAAGCGGGGGGGGGGGGGTCGTTTAGTGTGTGGAGAGATGACACGGAGGCAAGACAATAATGGGGGGAGGGGTAAAAGAGTTTTATGGGAGGGATTCATCCATGCGATGCCGTAAACGGTAGGGTGGTGTGCATTGGAAGGGGCATTAACAAGGCAAGTAGGAAAAATACAGCGACGTGTTCAAGAGAAGAGAGAAGGGGCGTGGTGTGAGAACAAACAAGAACATCAGAGACCAAGCACTGGAATGATCTAGCGCTCGGGTGTTCAAACATGCTCTATGTGTTTTTGTATCTTCAAAGCCAACACCATCTGGATAAAACAGGACACCCGATGTACAAAAACACTCAGAATAAACCTCTCGTCACTGACTGTATGTCCTGCGCTGCGGCTATATCGTTCAATCAAACACTGTTGTGTCTGTACGCAAACATTTACAATAAGTGTTAGAATTTGTATTCATACATTTTATCAAAGTGAGCTCCTCCAACATCAAAAAGTTGTACAAACACGTTTAATTGTATATCGCCCTTGGATTGCAATTACACGTGACCTTACTTTCACACTACCTTGGTAACTGAGATGTTGTTCTCTTGTTTAATGTTCACGTCTAAATTTAACAACGCAAAAAGATGTTCTGTTAGACGGCAGGAAGGCATGACTTCCATCATGCCATACATGCGTGTCACGTGACTACCACACAGCATGTACAATAGTCACATCAAAGAGATGTCCTGCTTAAATGAGCATTCAGGCATTTGTGATCATCTCCTATTCACATCCCTGAGCCAGTGGCAGAGATTCCCCATTCCTATGGCGGGCCTAAGTATATCCATCGGATCATCACTGTTGACTTCCCACGAAGTGGTGACTCATTTAATCAATCCCGGAGGGATGATGGGCTGAGTCAACCCCCAACGACGATTTGAACCTTCTGATTGATTCGCTGTTTGGTTTCAGTCGTGCGAGTAAAATGCCCATGAGATATATGCGCCCTCCACCACGCGACACAGCCAAACAAATATAGTCGTCACCTGCTTGTTGTTTGTCAGCGAACTGGTATGTTGAAAAAACAAGCAAAATTGTCGAATCTCCCTCGCTTTTGACAACTTCATTTGTTTGGTTGTGTCAGGTGATGGAGAGTGCACAGCTTTAATCGGCATTATCCCCACACTACCTGTCCCAAAACACGAAATACGAATCATCATATCGGCCGTTAAAGTATACGCACGTAATGGACCTTGCCGATGGTGAGCCGCTCGCTCTTGAGCCACATGGCCGTACACCGCCCTCAGCCCCGACCCGTGTCCACCTCTGCGTGTTACGCAAGTGCGAGCATAGCTAATGATTACAGCTGTGATGTCCAACCCTGCCCCCCCCCGCAAGAGATACTGCACCTTACTGAGGCTTTTTGATCTGCTCATGAATAAATCGTGTGACTTGTTACATTATACGAGTTATATGTTTTGGTGGTGCAGGGTGCAGTGACTAATGCGATGCCGAACCCATTTGCTCCCAGTGTCATAATGAGCGATCTCATCATTCACTTTGAGGCAAACGTCTACCGCCGCCTTAGTTTGACATCGCGCAAGCCTCGCGCAAGAGTCAGCATTATTGATCGACCTTAAATGTAATAATGTACGGGTTCAAGCGTCGTGGTCGACCACTGCGTTCTGCGAACTTGAACCTCCGCACGATTGCTGTGTGCATGTAGAGTTACTAAGTAGCTCGTGCGCATGCGGCATACGTAGCGTGTGACGATCGCTCGTGCAGTCAATCGTAGCTACAGGTCAACAACAAAATAAAAAAATGACATGCTGGGAAAAAGGGCCATTGTCCAAAATGTCACTTGTTTTTTTACGTACTGATATATTATTTTGTTAATAGTGCTTGTGCACCAAAGCAACAGCAGCAACATCAACAAATAATCCGTTCCGTACGATGTAGCTTTGTCCTATATTTCTCCATGGTCAAAGCTGCTTGTCTGGGATGGGTAAATATTTCCCCTCGGCTTCTGAAACGAATTCCGTGTTTTTTTTATTACTCTGTGCATTTGGCACTCGTGAAAATCAGCCTGTCTCACTCTGCTACCCTGGTCTCTGAATACAATACAGCTATAGAATTATTATTATTACCACGACATTTGTTTGTCCAGAGAAGCCTCACTCAGTCTCAATACTGTATTCTGGCAATTTTTTGCAGAAGGGCGGCAATGTTGCTGCTACGCGTAATCCCTGTTGGGCAATTTGCGGGGACATTTTCAGCACATTGCAATGTATCGAGAGTACCAGGTAATACTCTTTGGTTCTTTCGGTAAAGTCACGTAGAAACAAAATAAATAAAATAATAGAATACGACGTTTCGATTGCAACACAAGCAATCGTCATCAGGTAGAACTATATTTTAGAGAGAGACAAAACACAGACACGGAGACACACATGCTTGTGTGTCTGTCTGTGTGTCTCCGTGTCTGTGTTTTGTCTCTCTCTCAAATTTAGTTCTACCTGGTGACGACTACATGTGTTGCAATCAAATCGTCGTATTCTGTTACTTTATTTATTTTCTTTCTACTTGACTACCGAAAGAACCAAAGAGTAATTCCTGCAGTCACGAAAGCTTCAAATCAAGTTAGTACCAGGTACATTTTAACTATGGGACAAAACCATAGAATCCCTGCAGAAACCCATGCATAGGAAGGAGGAGAACGTACAAGGGGTCCCATGATGTAGAACGGACAAACACAAAAGGCACCAGTGGGGAGTCGAACCCGGGAATTTTCCTGCTGTGAGGCTCATATGCTACCACGACGCCACCCTTACGCCAAGAAACAGTGTAAAAACAAACCTCAATGTTACAGTCATGCTATTTTCTTTCTGATGCCATTGTGGGCAGAAGGGTTTCCGATAGAAGAGAGCTCTAGAAGGGGTGGGGCACGTCCGGCCCGCGGGCCGTACAAGGCCCACGAAATCATTTGGTCTGACCCTGCCAAGGCAACCGCAGGCGGGACTCGAAATTCAATAAATCTAGGAGCAACCTGGAAAAGTAGTTGCGAGTAGCAACATCATCAATACCAGCTAACATCACACGCCTCACCAAAGAGAAGCAGTTCCAGCCATCGCATTCGGTGAGTTAATTAATGTTTGACCAAATATAACAGGCACATTTTTAAGTGTTTGGTCTACCCTTCCATGCTGGCCAGACTCAGAGGTAACTCTGTCATCATCTTCTGTGGCCTGTCGTCTGTAATACAACGGGTTGCACTCCTGTGTGAGAGATACAAATGGATGCTTGGGGTCATCACGTGAGGCTGGTAGCCCACAGGGTGAATGACGACACATTGTTTGAGAAATACATCTTAAAATCCCTCCTATTTGTCATAAGCTCATACACAAATAACGTTATCCAACGCGACCAAATAATCCACCGATTCCCCCAAAACAGTCAAGACTATTTGGGTGATTGAGGGGAAGATTTCCAATGCAGCACAGCTGTGATTTAAGTCTTCAGATCTTTCATGAAGTGAAAATGGGATGGCGCACAGTGGGAAAAAAAATCGCCAAAAATAAAACGCAGGAACCCGGTGCGTGACGGAGTGGAGGTGGGGGGGGGCACGGATTCCTATGATCGGAACGGGCCGCAATTGCAGTGACCATGAATAAATTACGATTGAACTTTCACCTCTGTTCTCTCTTTCCGTGCATTTTGTGGCCTATCGGAGCGACCGTGGCCACCCTGGGGAAGGAATGTGGAATGCCCACCGGTGGATGTGCGTTCGAACAGCGATGACCAATGAAAGCCAGAAGTGATTTCCTGCTCAGATTTGCAATGAGGCATTGGTGCTCACCACCTTTTCACGTGCCTGAGCCAAGTGGCGGAAATTCCACATTCCTATATCGGGGGCGAGTCTATTCAAAGGACAACCACTGTTGACATTCCTCCACAAAGTGGTCACCATTTTACCAACCTCAGAGAGATGATGGGCTGAGTTAACCCCCAAACGGGTTTTTTTCAACCTTCCAATTGCGAGTTGCATGCTCTACCGCATGCAGAGCGGCACATCCGAGCGATGGATGAGCAGTAGCCCACCCTCATTTAGGCACTTTAACCACGTGACTGTAACAATATATACAGGTCAATAAACGATGACAAGAAAAAATACTGTATGTCACCAGGTAAGGCCCACTGAGCTATACAGCTCTTTTCCAGAAACGACCTGGCTATCACAAATGATTGCTCAATTAAGTGGTTTATCATTATGTGGGAATTTATCGTAGCCAAATACTTGAAACGCATGGTGATGATTCTAAATGTGGAGGGAAAAACCGGAGGGCCTGGATAAAAACCCACAGCACCACGGGGAGAGAGACACGCGCAAACTCCAAATAGGAAGCAGGCGATCCACTTCTGGATCAGGTACTTCCCACACCATGTAGGTCTCGTGCGCTACTCAGCCACGCGGGTGAGTGCAGCAGGCTTTCTTGGAAGGTGGTAAGAACAGACATAGGTGCATAGACTTACACAATACCTGTCAAATATTTCTTTAAAGAAATAAATCTATCTAATGTGAGACTGTCTGGCACTGTAACTTCGTGTTTTTATATATGAATTACACCGCCGTGGCTGACGTAAATGCTTTTAAAATAAGCTCGGTTGCACCTAAATGAAGAAAAACCAGTCTCGCACATTTAAGGGCTCAATCCCCTAATACCGCGGCCGACACAATTGACTGGCACATGTGGAACGGACAGTGAAGTCGAGCGACTGCTTGCAAGCGGCTGGGCCAGGGAACGAGCAGGCAACAAACTCTGAGCCCCCTTAAAGCCACCCACAACAATTGACACACCAATCGGGGTGGGCAAAAAAAAAACACCATTTTCAGTTCTCTGTATACCCACTGCTAAATAGATCACTTTCACAGCCAGTGGGGAACTGCGCTGGCTCTGTGGTGGCCACGCTTCTGCTACTCAAGCCGCGTCCCCACGACAACCAGATGAGGCCTAGCGAAGCTCAGACCCTTGGGCCCCTAGGGCTCTGCTTCTCAACCCGAGCCATACACTTAAGGCCAGTTCTAGGGTTGTCACCTGCCCGGGTTTTATCCAGACAGGTCCAGGAATTGGCCATCTGTGTTCGGGCGTCAGGAATTGATTCGTACCGAGATCTGCTACCGGTAATGAGTTTAACTTATTTTACAGTACACTGCACAGTTTCGATAGACATAGGCTGACTGAGAAATTTGTCCGGGTTAGGTCTACGGTGGAAAAGGTGCGATGCTCGGCCAGGTATTTCACACCTGATGATGATTGCTTGTGTTGCAGTCGAAACGTCGTGAGAATTTTTATTGTTTTATATTCATATTATTTTATTATTTCCCTTCTACGTGACTTTACCGAAATAACCAAGAATATGAATCCCTGCAGTCACGAAAGCTTTAAATCAAAATTCACAACCAGTAATCGATTCACAACCAACGTCTTAAATTTATGGAATTTACTGCCCTATATTGAATAAACCAAGCCAGAAAAAAGATTCTCCCTCAGCTGCATCATGTGTATTAAGGCACTGTGGTTTGGATTAAAAAAAATAGCATGTGTACCACACCTGGTGCGATTGACTGCCAATTTTGAGTGTCAAAAAAGGCGAGGGTGGGATTATTCTAAAGCAACGTTTCAGCTCTCATTTTCAACATTCCACGCTTCCATCTCCTCAAGTGCCGCCTCACCTGAGAACCGTCAGCCCAAAAAAAACTGGCACGCAATGTTTTGGAACAGTTTTTACATTCTGGGTCTCATCAGCTTGTTGTCGAAACCGGTCGAGCGTTTGCTTCCCTGAGGCAACCTATTATCCAACACCTTTCTAAAAAAAATGTGAAATATTAAGACCAACCTATGCAAATACGAGTTTGTTCCCTATGCAAAAAAATTTTCTTAGCCCCACAGACGGCTCACAGGCAGCGCGCGATCTCTTACACGCACAAAGCCACGTCTTTCATTTTCGAGAACGGTGATTCTCAACTTTGTTCACTCCACGGTGCAGTGACTTGCCGGCTCCCCCGATCTCCACGGCACACACCGTTTGCCCGACTGCGCATTCTTGACCAAGAGAGTTTATCAGAATCGGAATCAGATTATTTATCCTGGAGGAATCCGATGAGCTATAAAGCTTTTTTCACAGATGTTCAGTCGGGGCGGGTCAGAAAGTTACAACAAACAAGACGAAAACATCATAGGAATGTGTAAAGTATAGGAAAGGTAAGCAAAACACTCAAATGTGTCGACATAGCCATGTTTATTTTACTAGGTAAAGCCCACTGAGCTATTCGCTTATTTTACAGAAACGACCTGGCCACAAATGATAGCACAACGACGTGGCTTATCACGTGGACATTTATAGGGCTGGGAACTGACGGGCGTCTGCTGACGGACTACGTTGGGACCAACAGAGAGGGGAGGGCGGGTGGTGAGGTGAGGTCTGGATCAGCCATTGGATGTCATGGAGGAGGAGGAGGGTTCGTCTGTCCCAGCTTTAAACAGTGACGCTCTCTCCTTTCCTATGACCCCGAAATTACTGCGACACACCTGGCCTTTAACCCTGGCAAAGTGCGAGGTGTGAGCAGTGTCTTGGACGACAACATGGGAAAAACGGCCTACAGGCGGGTCCACAGCGAAGCGGGTGAACTGAATGCCATTGGGTTGCGTGCAACTGAATCGCTGACGTGGATGTCTCTGCAAGCACAGCTAGGGCTCCACCTGTTCCCTCTTGTATGGGATGGTGTTGGCCCCCCTCGCGTGTGTGGGCTTTCTCTGGGTGCTCCGGTTTGCTCCCGCAGGTAAACATTCGTTCATTGGCTAATAACATATTTAAATATATAGAGAGGACCTCAGACCCTGGGGGGAGGGGAGGGGGGAATTGGCACCGGCTCACTGCCTGGCTGCCTTCCTGCTCGTCTGTGGTTCCCCGTGCCACTGCGTTGTTTTCGCTCTCCCTTCCAGAGTAAGCAAACACTGTACAGGCACATTACGAGTTGAAATTATGATGAATTATTAAGTTGCGCAATTTCAAGAGCAATTTGGGTTGCGCAACTGATAACCTAGGTGTGAGCCCGGCCTCGCACACATCAATAACCTGAGCACCATTTTATGCAAGTCAACAATGCTACACATACTATGCCTAGACCGGGCCTTGCAGCGGGAATGCTGGATTTCACCTTTCCCATGCTTGACCAGGCAACGTGGTGTCCCATCTCGTGTTCCAGAGCAAGGGAACGCGAGATACTCTAGCAAGAGGACAGCAAGAGACTGTGGTCGCAATCTCCCTTAAAGGAAACAATTTCCCCAGATGTGTTTATTCCAATTGATTCCTCTTGATTTAATAATCGCTCTGGTGGCCCCTCGCTGCTGCAGCCACAGAAACCGCGTGCAGTGAACACTTCTGGCTGCTAAAAGCCCCAGAGTACCGAATCATTTTGCGAACGGCCTTAATAGGCAAATTCAACAATAAAAATCTAACTGGCATGCAGAATAATTGCCGCCGTATGTATGAAAATAATTAATTTAGTAAATGTTTCACTGTGAAATAAATTAACTGGAAATCGTTGTGAGTACATAACCCACTATCCGGGGCTAATAACGCATGGCTCAGAGGGGCTGCTCTCAAGGGCAAATGTCAATCGCTCCAATAAAGTTTTCCTTGGTTATTTAAAATCAGATTGAGTGGCACCGTCGGTGGAGTGCTTTACTGCTCACAATGGGAAGATCTCGTCATCTCCCTTCCAGCATCAATACAACTGAGTTCCAAATATGAAAAGTCAACAATGATCCCATCACGCATGCAATGGCCCCTCATCAGGGCCGTATTACCCAATAGGCACAGTAGGCACGGTGGTTGGCACAGTAGGCATTGTGCCTAGGGCCCAAGCAAAACTAAAGGGTTTATGAAAGAAATACGGCCATGCTTTATTCTTTGTTCGTATATTAAAACAAGTAACTGAGATATCTTCTTGAATAAATATATTTTGCATAGCAAGGATAGCCACAGTGTAGATATAAAGAGGCAGAGCCACGTGAATCGTTTTCTTTTTTTCAAAAAGGTGAGATAAATTAACACCGGAGATTAACTTGTCGAGATGTTTTCATTCCAAAATTACCAAGAACATCTTCAAATGGTGTTTATCGCAAAAATCTCATTCTCAATAGAGAGTAGTGAGAGGGAAAACAATGCGTTGTTATCCTTTGGTTGATCGGAGACAGGTTTTTTTTCATCAGCTTTAGCGAGTGACAGCGGCAGTAGTAACATGGGGCAGCGGTAGGAACCGTACAGAGTTATCACTGAAGGTCTACGAAACAGAAGTGCCTAGGGCCTTACAAGAACCTTAATCCGGCCCTGCCCCTCATAATGATGGTGTCTTGTAGGCGAGGGTCATGGTTCACACTGATATTGTGTTGTTTAGTTTCAGGTTGAGAACTCAAGAGACCAGGATCGTCTCAATTGCAAGAGTGACCTGGGTCACAGTCGCGTGTGTGTGAGAGACACTGGACTGTGGAAGAGGCCTCAAGATCCCTGTCAGGGGTACAGCAAATAGGTTTCTGCTTATTCTCCACACCGAGTCATATATGTGTAGTTCCTCCGAGCACTCTGCCATCCTGCACCGTGTGAAAATAGAGGCCCTGCAAGGAGGAGAGGTTTTGGTGCGTGGCGGCTTACCGGGCCGTGGCAGGTGAGGCTGCCGTTGATGAGCATGCATTCGGTGTGGCACGCGATGCACAGAGCGCCACTCACAAACTCACGCTCGTCCCTGCAGCGTCACACGGGAGAGACGCATCAACACGCACACACAAAGACAAGACAATGACAAAGATCTCCCCCTGCATAGCCCTTAACAAATTGTTGGCACAAGTGCTGTTCGTGAACACCCGTGAAGGCCGGCACGGCACACAATAGGGTGGGTGGCCAGACCACGACTGGCCACCTTTGTCTTCCCAGTGCCCATGTTTTACACACCGTGCCAGGTACTTATTTGAGGCTGAGTCCACCTAGGGGAGGCCCAGGACCGGTTCAGATGATCGTCACTGGTGTTGGCCGCGAGTGGGAAACAAATCCGAGTTGCCAGGTTTGTAGTGCAGCGTGCTAACCGCTACACGACCGCTCCCCACATGCAGGCATACATGCAGATGCAACCAAGTAGGCCTACACGGCTCCATGAACAAGAACTCAAATGTGGCTTAAAGCTTTCGTGACTGCAGGAATTCATATTATTTGGGTCTTTCGGTAAAGTCACATAGATAGGTTGAAAGAATGATCAGCACGAGAATAAAAGAACATCAGAGAAATATTAAATTCTCCCACATGCAACTGTCAGCAGTAGCAGAACACGCGTGCCAACAAGGGCCCTCAATTGATTTTGATAATGTTGAAGTTTTGTGCAAAACTAGCTACCACTGGCCAAGACTAATTAGATAATCTATCGAAATTGAAAGAAATCAAAATAACTTTAACGTTCAGATAGCTACCGTCTTAGTGCTGCATGGAAGCGAATCATCAAGTAATACATTATTTAAATGCATGCCTACTAGGGGCAGCGTACTTCAATAGGGATTACCGTTGGTGGGGCTATTTTAATAAACACAATAGACAGGAAGGACAAGTTCAAAGGACTCGCATAATGCACACGCATAATGTACGATGCCCCAGTAACCCCCCCCCCCCCCATCATTGTTCAAGAGTGCAGAAGGGTGGTCACCACATCTACGCCTCTATATAAGGAACGAAACAGTAAAACTTCTCCACAAATCTGGCTGTCGCCTGATGAAGCTAATTGTAATTACTGGCGAAACGTCGTACTCAGACTGTGAATGTTGTGACTTGGCTCTGTACTAGTGACGAATTGGCACGTTCTGTTTACGTGACAACCCTTACTAGTTGGCTGTGTTGGGTGGTGGCGGGTTTCAGCGACACATTTATATATTTATGCGATCTAACCCAAACAAACCTCTATGATGGATCCTTGATTTTTTTATTAATCAAGGCTTAGTTGGGTACTGATAAATTGAAGACGTATGATGCCAAATTGAGGAATCGTTGTTGAGCACAGATACGTTTCCAACGCTCTACAGGCAAGGCTTGGTGGCTCCCATAGACCGATTCAGTGCTCATCCCCTGTCTGCAGCCTTGAGCCAGTGGTGCAAATATCACATCCCTAAGGTGGGGGCGACTCCATACAAAGGGCAAGTGTCATTGACTTGAGGGGCGCCGCGGTGACGAGATGTTAACTACCTCGCCTGGTTTACAGGAGGTGGTGGAATCAACGTGCGTTCATGGTATTTGGCTGCGATACATTTCCACGTGATGAACAACTTTGTTGAGCTATCATTTGTGCCCAGTACGCTTCTATAAAGGAGCCACATAGCTCAATGGGACGTTCCTGGTAAAATAAAAATAGTTTTGTTTATACAGTGTTCTCCTATAACTCGTGTTTTCATAACACGAATTGGATATAATGCGACGAATGTATCAGGGAACAATTTTTTTTATTAAAAACTATTTATTTTATTTTATTTTTAAAAAAATTGTTCCCTGATGCACATTGGATACAACGTGATTGAGCGAAGAAAACTACATCGTGCCAGTAGGAATAAGCGGTCGTACGGCTGCCTCGGCGTAGCATCACACAAGACGGGATGCTGCTGAATGCTTCTAGATGCTACCCACGTGCCTCAGTCTTTGTTCAGCCTGCGTACGCATTTCACATATTTTATACGATTTATTATAACGCGATTTTTCCATAATGCGGTGTTCTTCAGGAAGGCAAATACGGTACCGCGTTCTAGCAGAACAGACCGTAGTTTAGTTTATCGACTTGCCCACAAAGAGGGCACTCGTTTTCATCATCGCTGGAGGGTTGATGGGCTGAGTCAACCCACCAACCGGGATTTGAACTCGCAGCCTTGCGACCGCGAGGCCCCTCGCTCGCACCACTGAGCCAACCGGCCAGTCTCCCCTCGCGACCTTACCCGTCGAGCACGCTGCAGGACTCAACGCACGTCTTCCCACGCTTGTGGAACTTGCAGCTGAGGCACTGCATGGGCCCGGGGCCCCAGCAGCCCTCTGCCGAGCACAGGGCGTCGCAGACGTAGCCCTCTTTGCCTGGCCGGTCACACGCACAGCAGTGGCGTCCATTGCTCTTTGTACAAAATAACAACAAGAATGGTTTATCCATCATAGAGGTTTCGTTTTTTGGGGGGTTAGATCGCGTAATTATAAATGTTTCATATTTAAGGCCAAAACAGGAGGAATTCTCCACAATTCTGGCTGTCACCTGATGATGCTGGTTGCAATTACCAGCGAAACGTTACGGTACTCCAACACACCGGTGTGCTGAACTTGTATCTAACCGACACATTTCATTTACGTGACAAACCATACTAATTGGCTGTGTCGGGTGGTGGCGGGTTTAGCGGCACATTTATATTTACGCGATCTAACCGAAGAAAAAAACCTCTATTATGGATAATAATAATAATAAGACAGCAATTGTAAAATGGCCCCGGTTTCTCGTTCACTGCTGTCATGTGAATGATTAATCATCGCAATTAGACAACAATGCAAACCTCTCTCCACTACCACTTTGTGTTTCATTAATTAAAATATTTCACCGAAAACAAAAAAAAAATCCCTCGAGATGAAACATCTCGTTTGAACGGCGTGTCCAGGCTATCAACCAAGGAATTCGGCCGTAGCTCAAGCCTCTGATTCACGCAATGTACTCAACATTGAACTTCCCTGAGCCTCGTCGTGAACTATTTTACCCACTGTCTACCCACTGCCATGTGCACTATCAACACCCCTTCCTCTTACTATGGTGCAACTGACCCATCTCGACCTGCACGCGGACTGATGTCACCCTGCTCCATCTCGACGGTTGGTCTTATTTTCCTCGTCTCCTTTGGCTGTCACTTTGGCTGTCACTCTACAATCGTGTTTTGGTACCGTTTGTTGTTGTAGCGTTCTTACCCGCCCATACTGGACATCTGTGAACAAGAGCTTATAGTCACGTAGAAGGGAAGTACCGAAAGAACCAAGAAGATGAATCCCTGCAGTCACAAAAGCTTTAAATCGAAAAGAGCTTATAGCTCATCGGATTCCTCCAGTATGAATACATATTCTGATTCCAATAAAAATGGAATATGCCAAACATCCCTTTGCAAGGAGTCTTGAGATTCAATTAAGCTTTTCTGGATAAAATAAAATAAATAAAAATGCAATTTGACCACGACTTATCTACCAAGGCATCGCTAATATTCCGTAGTTATTCACGACCATTGTCATGGCCATCCTTAAATGTGTAATTTGTAATATACCATTCACTACATACACACTGCCGTATTGTGCTTCAACTACACAAAAAACCCGAAACCAGCGTGTTTACAACTCTGCCTCGAACGTTTATAGGCTCCCCATTCCCTCACGGCATCATTGGCCAGACATTCCGTGCGACGGGTGCACGAGAGGAATTCACGGAGATGGTCCAATGCGGCAAAACGCCCGAAGCGAGCGGTGCTTAATCAATAACTCGGTGAGGTCGCTGCAGACCACGGCATGCGTGAAGGAAAATAACCAATCGGTGAACGGCATCTTTTATCAGCTGTGCTGTTGCTTTCAAATAGAACGCTGGAGGCGGCCGAAAAACAGGTCACCACATTGTACACAAACCACCAGATTGCCAAAAATGCAGATTATAAGCTCATGAAACTCTGCTGATGAGCCTTAAAATGTCAAAACTGGTCCCGAGGATGTATGGGTTTTGACAGAAGGAAACAATGGCGAGATGTGATTACATCAACAGCATTGACCATGGTCAGTGGTGGATCCTCAGGGTGGAGTGGGGGGGGGAGCATGGGGGGAAAAGCCCCCCGCCTTGAGACCCCTAAAGTTGGTATTTTATTGATATTCACCACAGGAAATCAATGGAATGCTACACCACCTTTGCCAGTACCAAAATATGAGAATAGGAATGGAATGGAATGAGACGAGGCTCAAAAGAAAGCCGTCTCTGGTGTGGACCAATCAGTTTCAAGGACAATGCATAGATTATCAGAGTGTGTGTTTTGTTTGCATTTTGACCACAAGTATTGTGGTTAATGCAGACATGATTCCTTGTAAAAAGGTTTCAGTTTTGGTACTGGAAAGGGAGGTCTAATGATGTGGAATGGAAAGTTTTGTATTATAATTGTAGAGCCCAATGAGAAAGTGCTGGGACTGCCCCTTCCCCCTTCCTTGGGAAGTTTCTAGATCAGCCTCTGGCCACCGTGACCCCGTGACCCTCCAGCTGCGGGGGCTGCACTCACTGCAGTTGTCTTGGGGGGGGTCGTAGAGCAGGCGCGGGCGACTTGACCTCAGCAGGCGGGTCCAGTTGACCGTGTCGTGGAAGCAGAGGTTTCTGTTCCGTCGAATGTAAATGCCGCCCTCGCTGATCTCCTCCAGAGACTGGAAGCTCAGCGATGTTATGTGCGGCAGGTTGGACACCAGGAAGGAATAGCCGCTGATAAAAAAACAACAACTAAAATATAAAATACAGTTGCGATAAATAATCGTTTTCTGGGTCAAATCGTGCCAGTGAAATGCCAATGTGTGCCGTACACGTTGGCATGGGAGCGAGTAGCATGGTTGGCTACGTACGGTGGTGCGAAAGAATTTCAACGTACATACTTATTCTACAGTGCAAGTCCAGCAAGTACACATCAAAGGGCCATTACCAGGACATAATCAATGAAATACCGATATAAATGTGTATATATATTTTTAAATCCATTACGATTAAATAATCATGACATTAATAATCCTAACACAAGTGACACAATTACCAAACATTACTCGTCGAATATAAACTGGACCCAAATAATGTTGAAACAAAACAAAAAATTGGCCGCACTGTAGCAGTTACCTGTAACCTCTTCGCATACGTACAGTAACGCGTAACAACCAGAATAGTGACGCTGACAGGCGAGTCGCAGCGACACATTCCTCCGAGGGAAACCGAGCGCCGTTCACCCTCGCGCAACGTTTCTGGCCAAAGTGCATCGTGTCCGCTTTTGTCAACGATGAAGCCCGTCCCAATGGAGCGTGAATATGAAGTGGGGAGAAGTCTTGACCGCGGGTACTGGGGTCAAGGTGAATCCTTTGATGCGACCACTCCCTCCCCAATTTAACACGTAGGCTTTCGCGACCAATATTATTCATAATATAGGTTTTTGGGTCAGATCGCGTCATTTATAAATGTGTCGTAACCCTCCGCCACCTGACACGGCCAATCAGTAAACAATGTGTCACGTTTTTCAAAGGACAAAATAATTCACTTCTCTAGCCCACCGGTGTGTTGAAGAGAGAATCAACAGCATTTTAAAATTTGAGTAGTACGACGTTTCGCTGACAATGACTCCCTCCCCGGCGACGCTTCCTTCCCTTTTGCTCGACCTCTGACCTGTGGCAGAGCCAACGGCAGGCCTCTCACCGCCGCTATCCGGATATTCCTCTTTGGCTTTTGGATCCCACTGCAAGTGCCTGTCTCAGTGTCCTCCTCCACCCCACACACACATACACGTGACTCATCCAACGTATCCTCCTTTTTCCTGAGTATGCCGAAATAATAATGTCACATACTCAATGTTGTTCTATACCAAACCCCAACCTTATCCTTCACCGAAATCCCAAGCATTCTTCAAGTGCATACTGTTAGACCAGGCGAAAAGTCAAGAGACAAGCATTATTCTCATTTGCAAGCGCGACCTTGCATAGACAAGAGTGACTTACGGACCAGCAATATATGTAAACGCCATAATTGTTTTCTAGATGGTTCACTAAGTCCAGATGTAGCTCAGTGTGCGATGGTTAACACGCTGGACTTGCAGTCCACAGGTCAACAGTTCAATTCCATCTCAAAATAATGGGAACTACACCAAAACTTAATTCGTGTGTGCAAATTGAGTAACGTGGTGTGAGATGGTAAAACGCAGCGTGGGCAGCAAGCAAACTGTGGATAGAGATGAAGACCAAGTCCGCGGTGTATGGAATTAGAGTACAAAGTTGATATAAATACAGGGACTCCTCTACTTACGAACGAGTTAGGTTCCAGGTCTGTTCGTAAGTCGATTTGTTCGTAAGTCCAACTTTACTCCCGTCGATTCCAAACATGTTGTACGGCATGTACACTAAATACGGGGAGTGCCTTTAAAAATGTTATAATCTCATGTAGAAGTAGATGCCACTGGTTCTTCTTCTTGCCAACCTCAACACTTTCACCACTCTTACGCTTCTGAGACATGATGGGGGTTGATATTGTTCTTGAAAAGAGCAAAGAACGTCGTAGTGAACCCGCGCAATGACAACGCAACAACAGACAATGATGGCGACCCTGGCAGAAATGCTGGGTAATGACACCGAACAACCACCGCCGTCTATTGCGCGGCGGTTGAACTTACGACTCTCAGTCCAATCAGGCAACTGGACGTAGGTTTGTTCGTATCTCTGAAAGTTCACAAGTCGAATATTCATAAGTAGAGGGCTCCTTGTAATAAAAAAGGCAACACCTGCCAACGTACTATATAATGGTTCAGATATTCGGTGACAAATATCTGAACCGGTCCTGGGCCTCCCCTGGGTTAACTCAGCCTCAAATGAGTACCTGGTGTGGTGTGTAAACATTGCCACTGGGGAGACAAAGGCGTTTGGTCGTGGTGCTGGCCACCTACCCCCATGTGCACCATTCAGGCCTTCATAGGTGCTCGCTAACAGTACTTGCCCCAACAGTCTATTAAGGCTATACGGGGGAATATTTCTCTTTATCTTTGGATGTGAGTGAGTAGGTGCGTAGATACGTTAGTGAGTGTATGATCTTGTGAGTGTGTGAGTGATCGGTTAAGTTAGTGGGCATGTTGTTATGACCTGCAGTGTGGTGAGGGTGTGTATGATCAGGTGAGTGTGTGAGTGAGCTGCAGTGTGGTGGCTGAATACAGCATGACTGAGATGAAACGGCCAGTCCAGTGAATGACCACACGTGGCTTAAAGTTCTTCTAACGTGGGCCAGCAGTCTCACCTTCTGGTGTCCCTGCCTCTCACCGTCCGCAGATTCTCCAAAACGCTCAGGTCTGTCCTGTTTTCTGGCCAGGCTTCAATGTTGAGGAACCCTTCAAAGCCGACAAGTGAGATCACGAGGCAACAATGAGTTTGCGTTCACTTCATCAGTGATGGTCGCATGCTGGACAACTCCTCTTACATGAACTCACTTGATTACCGTTGAACCCAAGAAAGACACATTTCTTTACGGTGAATATACCACATTAATTAGAATGAATTTTATTCTGACAAAAGTCAAGTTTAAAACCGTGTTAAAAAGTGTTTTTTTACTTCATCAAGACATACTATTTAATGCAATGCCAGGCATTATACCCCGAACATTATTCACATTGTCAAGGACACAATGATATCCAGTGTGCTGTCTATAAATAGTAATTGTGTACAGGTGCACATCAGGGCCAACAGTTAACCACTGTCGAAGCATCGTCTGTCATTGGCAAAATCCTGCAGACTACGATAATGCCACAATGAGAAGCGGGTCATACCTGTGACCTCTTGCACATTGTGGAATACATCGAGGGTGTCCGGGTTCAGAGGAGGAATGTTGTAATAGCGGTCGCTGAAACAAAGGACAAACCCCCGTTCATTCCAGGTTATCACGTGAACTATTGCGCCATTGCACGGCGAATGAGCTTGAATGGCCTTGCGACTTCAGCAGCGATCGGCGAGAGCACAACGTGAACCCGAGTGTGGCTCCTCCCAGAGCATGCTGCCCTTGCGACTCTATACAAGCTCGATGTAGATAAGTCCACAGTGATGACATCACCATTACCCCTCTTTTCAAGACCGAAGCAGGAGGACTTTCTTCACAATTCTGGATAATCGCCTCATGAAGCTGGTTGCAGCCACCAGCGCACGTCGTACTCGAATTGTAAACGTTTTGGGTTTAATCTTGATTTGAAGATTTCGTGACTGCAGGATTACATACTCTTTGGTTCTTTCGGTAAAGTCACGTAGGTAGAAAAATAAAATAAAAAATAACATTTATTTTATTTTTCTACCTATGTGACTTTACCGAAAGAACCAAAGAGTTTTGGGTTTACTCTCCAACACACAATCAGTGTTCTGTTAACGTGACAAACCTTACTAATTGTCTGTGTCAGGTGGTGGCAGGTTTGACGACGCATTTATATGAATGAAATCTAACCCCAAAAGAACATTTATTACAGACAGATCACATTCAACTGCCGTAGGCTTTGGCAACATCGTGGCGTGACGTGAATACCATTGTGAAAGCGGCAATTACTGAAACCATAATTGCACCATTTAGGCCACTGGCTACACAGTTAGCCTATCATGTATATTTATATATTTATATTATAAGACGGTGCTACTAATGAAGATGGTGAATTAGATTTCGATGTAAAGCTTCTTTCGTGACTGCAGGGATTCATCTTCTTGGTTCTTTCGGTAAAGTCACGTAGAAGGGAAATAATAAAATAATAAAAATACAACATAATTAAATAATTCTCACGACGTTTCGGCCACAACGCAAGCAGCCGTCCTCAGGTGAAGAAAAGGTCTGTCGGAAAGACAGCGTCTATATTATGTTTTATTTTTATTATTTTATTATTTCCCTTCTACGTGACTTTACCGAAAGAACCAAGAAGATGGTGAATTAGTTTAATTTTTTTATAAATTCGCACCCAATATTTTGTTGGGAAGTAACAGGGTCGTGTATGTTGGGACATCCTTGCGACTTTAGAGCTGCGAGCAATCGGACTCTCACACTGGCAGAGCAAACCTGGCAAGGTAGCGGTTGTGGAGTGGTCAACTCAGCTATGAAGCAGCAAGTTCAACTCCCAGACGGGGGCGGGGGGGTGGCGTCAACGCACATCATTATCCTCTCTCGAGTACCGTAATTTCGGATGCCAACACTGACTGCCGAATGGAGGGACTGCACTTGACCATTAGAATGTGGAATTGCACCACTGGCTAGCTCAGGGCTAGCCAACAGTGACGAGCATACCATCCGGCGCATATTTGAGCAGAGAGACGCTGCGACCTGGACCAAGGGAGATCTCCACAGCCCAGCCAGGTGACAGTCCCATGATCCGCTCCCCGCACCTGCACCTCAATGCAGTTAGAGCCCCTTAGAAATCGTACGAGTTCAGAATACGCAATGCACCATGGGACTGCTTCGAGGTGAGCGTACAGGTGAGCGGGAAAACATGTGAAGTCGTTTAGGAGGTGCCCGTTACCCATCGAATCCATTTCGCAGGAAGATCAGGTTCCCACTGATGGTCGTGCAGTTCGAGAAGAAATGGATGTTTTTAGAGTCGACCGTTTGTGCCCCTTTCAGATTTCCGGATCCAATGCCATCGCAAACTGCAGAGAGACACAAGTGCAATGCATGGGTGGAATTAACAAGCTTGACTTTCAACAGAACTCCACGCAGAAATACCCGCAAGTTACAAGGAAACATATGGTTAGAAATTATGAATACAAATTTGTATTTGTGTAACTGACCATTTACAATCTGACCCCTTATTTCTTGACCAGCCTTTAAAAAAATTGTAAATATGTGTATAATATATCATTAAATATTGCCTGAATATGCCTAGTTTGGATAATTTGCTTCATGTTCAATAAAATAGAAAGGGCAATTGTAATGCAGAAGTATTAAAACAAAGATTTTGATACTTTATGTTATGATATTACACAGAAGTTCACATACATCGTTAATGCCACTCAGTGTAGCCAATAAACAACTTAAAGGTTTATTTTTACGGGATAAAGCAGTTCATGCTCTAAGAAAAAGGGTCTTCATGTCACAAATGATTATGCATCTACAATGACGCCAGCACTCAGTCAGAAAACAAATGCAAACTATTGCCGTAAACTCTCAAAATACTAAATATGCCTCCAGTGGCTTTGGCAAACGTGCTCGCAAGTGTGATTCCAATTTCTCTTCACAGTTTCTACTCACGATGACAACATCCGAGAGAAACGCTGCAATTCTCGGGTAACCAAGGGTGACGAGGACGAGCGATAGCCCGTTTGCCGCTCGGTTCGGAAGGGTTCACGGGTCGAAACCAGTGGCAACTAAATCGGCCATCCCGGTTATAACTGCGGTGCGCATATCCATATTAGATACGGCGACACCGTCCGCTTCATGGTGGAGATGTCGTTCGCGAGAGTAGGCCATCGTATGCCAGCGACACCTTCCAAATATTGCCGAATTAATTAACCCTGCCGATGACTCTATTGCAACAAACACAAGCAATCATCTGGCAACGGCTGCAAAAAACTTGGCAGGACCCTCGTGAAAAAAAAATGTTTGTCATGAGGCTTTCCGAAGTAAACAAGCATCATCATAATATATAAAGTGCCTGCCGGGCTACTAAATGACTGTGGCGAGAGGTAGCCCAGCAGGTCCCCAATAATCCGCTGCGTTGCGACGCTCGCTCATGGGTGTGTGACCTTTGGGACAGAGGTTGTCCGGGCAGGGTTTGCAGTGCTTCACTCCGCTGCCATCTTCCACCTCGGTCTTGTTGACGGGGCACGAGCGCACGCAGGAGTTGTAGTTGACGACAAAATTCCCTACGGGGAAATCAACAACAACAACCAACGTCCGTCAACGAACTTCCCCATCCACACCGGGTTCGACCAATCGATCCAACGATTGCACATCCTTCATTGCCCCAACTAACAGCCCCCACAGCCATCCGCCGATCCCACTCCAACATGCATACATTTGTGGTCATGGCTTACACCAGTGGCGTGCGATACCTGAACCGGTCCCACCACCCCTCTCCACCCCCGCTTCCTCGCCCACCTCTCACCAATCTGCTGCGAGCAGCGTGGTAAAGTATGGTCAAACAAAGCGTGCGAATGCCTTCATCCAACAGTGTATTGAGGAAAGTGCTAAATATGTATTTTTATACCCATATTCCCTGTACATGCAGCGCATAAGGGTACAGATGTGTACATAAGTGTACTCGTGCGTACATAAGTGTACAGATGTGTCGATACTGCTCAGGCAGTGTGCACAGAGGGCCCTACTGTGGACACATACAGTATGCTCCTTTGCTGCAGAATACTCGGCTCACGTGCATGATTATGAAAGCAATTTGCCCACCCCTAGATCACATGCCTATGCAAATTGCATTATTGTATACTTTGCAGGAAGTACATTTCCATATTAAACCAGTTTCATTTTAACACACATACATATAAATGTATCTTTAACTGTTCTGTTAATAGTAGCTAAGTGAATTGTTTCTTTCACAAATCCCATTAGATTGTACACATATATATATATATAACTCGAGTGGGTGTATTATTGAACATGCAATGTAAATTAGAAATATATATATCGTGGAATCCGGTTATAATTGCATTTAAACGCGAATGTTATTTAACAAAATATTTTCTCAATTCTAAAACTCAAAATTGTCTTTTAGTGCTGAAGAAATCAATCGCATTTGTGTGCATCCCTCAACAGCTTTAAACCTCCATGTTGCGTTTCAAGACCGTGGCCATAGCCGTCAATGTCACCACCGCACCTCGAAAACAGCACTTGTACCCAGTGTTCTTCATTGCAAGGCCCGCGGGCCACTGGCCATCCCTGGTGGCCTTTTGTGTGGCCCCCCGACAAGACACAAAATGTGGGAAACACCCTCCCCCCCACCATCATCATCGTGCTGCTATCAAACCGACAATGGTTTTAAATGTGTGGCGGCCCTCACACTGACGATGTCGTATCGGCGAAAGTGACCCCCCCTCCGAAAATGTGTGAAGAGCACCGTTTGTTTTAATCTACACCTCTGCCTGATGCCACAGCTGCTACCACACAGTGACCTCCAAGATCTGCCCTGGCTGTGTCCCACCATCTGCCCTTAGGTCTTCCCCTCGGTCGGTGGACCGGCTCGGCAACCATCTTTCCGCCTTCCCCCACACGACCCACCCAGTCTAGGGTACGGCGACTTTCCTTATAGGCCTGGGGGCCTTGACAGAGCCTAGATCGGTGTTTCATTAACACCAATACTAGACCATAATATTGATGCACTGATTCCCCCACGTCTCAGATGCCCTACATGCATCCAGAACAGACCGTAACAACATATAACGATGAAACGCACAAGCAATGCACTCTGCTGCTCCTGACACAGTTGCCCGGCTTGACCACCTGAATGTGAAGTTGTCGTCATTGCTCTGCATCTACATCAGCCGCCCTATGACGAGAAAAGTTGCTTTCTGGAATCCCCGATAATAACCCCCCTCCACAATTCGCCTTTGCGTGACACTTGAAAATTCCGCCTCTCTGAGTAATTGCCCCTTTGACGAGTGGCCCGTCAGAGACAATGCATCGGCTCCAACAAGCGGCCGGCGGTAGGCAGGAGGGGGGGCGGGGGGGCACGTACTGGGGCACTCCTTGACGCAGGATGCTCCGTAGCTGTACTTGACGTTGGGGTTGGACTCCAGCTGGAAGGTGGACGGGTTGTAGAAGACCGGAGCCGGGCAGTGATCCACGCAGGCGCCGCTGTCGTTGAATATTCTGCACGCCTGCGCGCGAACGGACACGGCGGGCACGGAGGTGTTAGAAGCCCCGTGGCGTATCAGGCAAGCCCGCGCACACCCGCAGGTGTCTCACTCAGCGGCGACGGAAGGTGAAACGTTGAGGGGGGAGCACACTCTATGCCGTCACATCGTCCGCCGCTGTGCCTGCACGCAACGTGAGATTGCCGGGGGGGGGGGAGCGAGAGTGGGGGATTATCGAACTGATATTTATATTCCTGGAGAGCGCCTTCACTCGAGGCGCTTGATGACATAGCTTACGGAACGGTGACACAACATGGAATGATGGGAGTCGGCAAGGGCGTGCTACCGTGGTATGGAGGAATGAGTGACAGCGTTAGAGGGGTACTTAGGGGATCACGAAAGGGTATGGGAGGGACGGGAAGGAGCGGAGGGGAGGGAAGAGGAAAAGAATGGGCAATGGAGAAGAGGCGAGGCTTTACGGGGGGAACGGAAGGAGGTTAAGGAGGGGGGAGTGCTTAACGTACAGAGCTATCGCACTGCAGGCCGCACGGGCTCCGGATATCTACAGTCTGGCTGCTAATTAACGATGGGCTGCGGGAATTCTAAAGCACTAAAAACACGGACAGCATTTTCTTTTCACTGAGCACTGAGAACTTTGTAACGGTTGACCGGAACAACGCTTTGTCTGGAGCCCTTTCAGAGGAGGCAGGGAGGCAGTGCTTTCAGGGTGGGAGCGCGGGGGACAGAGCCCTGGTTTCAAAGTTGATGGAGAGGCCACCCTCCCAGGTCAAATGATACACTCGGGCAAACACCGGCTCAGTTTGCAGGAGCAGGCGCGTGTTTATCTCCGGCTGCGGATGCTAATCCGGTGTCGTCACTCGCGAGGCGCTGCGTGGAAGCCAATTCGCCGTTTGAGATGCATTTTTCCTCTTTTTCCCCGATCGCACTTTTCCATTGCGGACAAAACAACTCCAGTTAAATATGGACAGCGGCACGGCGTCGGGTTTTCACGTTTGCTCTAATCAAAGGAGCGCTGAATGCGTTTAATGGCGCAGGCATCAACGTGTCGTCGACGTGGGCCGTGGCTCGATGCTAAAGAGCTTCACTCTGTCACCCATGAAAACGGCCACGTAAAGTGGGGGGTGCTTTTGTTAAAAAGTCGATTGAAGGAACTTGTGTAGTTCACCAATTAAATGGTGGTTGATTGCGATGTACATGTCGACTGCATGACAATGGTTGAATACGTAGTAGGCTTTCGCGACCAATATTATTATGCATCATTAAAGCTTTTTGGCTAGATCGCCTAAGTATAAACGTGTCGTTAATACGCCACATTCATATTTATGCGATCTAACCCAAAAAAATAATATTTATGCTCACTACAATATATTGCCAACCAATATAACGTACTGGGGAAAAGTTTTTTTCCACAAATGTATTAACTTATAACCTTACAACCGGGCAGTGGGGGAGGACCTGAAATAATAATCACCGAGTCTGAGTTCCAACTAAGGTTGCCTTTAATCTCTACGTGTGTAGACCATGAGTGGGATTTCCCCATGGATCTTAATTCTTCGATTTTGTGCATTTTCCTAGTGCAGTCCTAAAGGCCCCAAACCCCATCAAGCGGCCTGCAACAAACGGAACCGTCCATAAATCGTGACGGGAAAAAGAGCCCACACAACACGTTGTCTTGAATTGAGGCGCGGCTCCTCCAAGAGCTTGCTGGGGAAAGGGAGGACGATGGGAGGAAATTCCCAAGCAGTGCAGGGTTTCCCCTGGAGTGAGTGAGCGAGCGAGAGAGTGCGATGGGATGGGGAGGGGGGGGGCTTACGAAGCAGTCGGTCTCGCGGGGGCCAGTGCAGCCGCTGGCGCAGTGCTTGTGGCAGCACTGGTTTGGGTCGAGGCCGTAGCAGCGCCCGTCGCACTGCTTGGCGCAGATGGTGCTCGTGACTGTGACCCCGATGGGGTTACGGGAGCGGGACAATCATGACAGCAGCGTGAGCAGAAGAAATGTATCTACAGGGGCGCAGATCCAGTTTCTCAAAAGCGCGCTAATTCTAGAACATTGCACTGCTTACCGCAAACGCTTATGCACACCACTTAGATAGTCATCGTGGGATTTTATATTCGTATTATATTTTATATTTGTATTACGCGCAGTCCCGCCTACTGACACCTTTTGTGGAGAAGGAATAAATCACATTTAATCCGTTATTCAGGATGGTTATTAAGTCAAGCGAGATGTTAACTAATATAATGGCAATTTAAATAATAATGTACAAACCTTTGTCAGTACACTGATGGATAAAAGCCTCCCCAAGCCGTTTCAGTGACGGGGTTTATGAAACTATACTTCACCGAGCCGGTCAGCGCGGACCGGTGAAGCGGTGCCCGACACCGGTTTCGATGTCACTCACACCACCACCAACTCCAGGTCACCAGCACACCAACCGCTCCGCCAGCTCTCCACCACCACCACAACAGCCGGTTAACGCTCTGACGAACGCAGCTTAATTGTACCCCCCTTGTCCATTTAACCAAATTTAATTTGACGGCGTTTCGAAATGAGTCTGTGGAACGCAATGTGTGCATTAACTGGCCCTGCGATTATCGGAGGTATTTGTAAATATGATGATACGTGGCTGTTAGCAATCTCAATGATGGTGATGACAAAAACGTATATATGTATTGTCACTGTTAGTGCAGCACTCTGTCGCAGCGCTGCCTAGTCACATTCTGAATGTGCGATGTGCATCGGTGAGCTCGATCCCGACCCTGACGCCTGCTGTATATTTGGAGTTTGCGTGTCTCTCCGTGGTCGCGTGGGTTTTTCATAAGGTCCTCTGGCTTTTCCCTCCACATTTATAAATGTGCGTTTAGATTATTTGGATGCTATAAATTTCGACGTTATAAGCCGCTTTGTTGAGCTATCATTTGTGGCCAGGTCACTTCTGAAAGGGAGCCACTCCATGGCGAGATGTTAACTACCTTGCCTGGTATACAGGAGGTCGTGAGTTCGATCCCAACCCTGACGCCTGCTGCTGTATATTTGGAATTTGCATGTTCCCTCCACATTTAGAAACATGCGCTTAGAGTATTTGGGTTGCTATAAATGTCCAAACGACAATTAGCCACTTCAATAAGCTATCATTTGTAATAGCCAGGCTACTTCTGAAAAACAGCGACTACATCGCTCAGTGGGCTTAACCTGATAAAATAAAAAAAATCAGTTTCATTTAATGCTGTGCCCAAATGCTCAGCACCGAGTTGAGTTGGAGATGCGTGGCCGTTCTAGGGGCGGCCGCGACGCGTGGCGAGCCGGTGGAGTGGTGATGCACGACGCGGACGCGTCACTTACACGTTTGACAGTACTGTGGTCCCGATCCCCAGCAGAAGTTCTTGCACGAAGGGTGGCACGGCTGGCCTGCAGACATCGGTTTTCACGCAGTCACTCACAGCAGGGACGTTGCCTTACGCATTTAACAACGAATTATTGTATACGTATTCATAATTTGCATGCATCTCTGGACAGCACGTACGCTCGTCCCAAGAACTCCTCCAAGACTGCGTTGGCAGCGGTGCACAAGCACAAACAACGAACATAACTCAAGACGCTCGTCAATAACAAAATGCGTGGCCTTCAAAAAGGGAATTTAACAGCCAACGTTTTGGGCAATGTCCCTTCTTAATAGCGCGTGAGTCACATGTTATGAAGAAGGCCATTGCAATTGCCCGAAAAATAGATCATAGGTGCTATTTTTAGGGTGGCGTTGTTGATGAATGTGTTGAGGATTTTATTTATGTATTATTAATTGTTGCTCATGCACCACTCACCAACGCAGCAGCATCGTCAAATAATCCGTTCAACATTTAATAAGTAGCTACGTGAACAGCATAATCTAGTTGCTCTAAATATTTTTGGTACGGTGGCCTCTCAGTCAAGACCACCGGCCTGCCGCCTTCACCAACACATCGTCCGTTGTGCTTCTCCAGGTGTGAACCTCGCAACAGAAATGTTTACCGGAGAGGCGGAGTGGATTGTAAGAGTTGGAAACTCCCCTCTGCACCATGGGGCCTGATGAGAATTACATTTTCTTTGTTATTGATGACCAGTTTTTTTTTACTTGGCGATGAAAGTCACCCAAACGACGCCGCCAATTTCTCTGCCTCTCAACTTACGCTCAGCGCACGAACCTCGTTTTAAACATTATCTTGCGAAACGTGCCTTTATTAATATTATTAACTCTTATTTGCGGAGCTCTTCTTGCGTTATTATAACACGACGATTATTCGTGTTTTAGCGTACAATCACCATTAATCAAATTCACCAAACTGCAATTCACAAATCGCAGGGAGGTGAGTAAAGTGATTGATTACTGTGAATACCATCGGGCTGCGCACCGGTAGTTTGCAAGTGTTGCTCAGACTGGAGTGAGTATAATGAATCCCTCTCCTGTATCTCCGTGCCACAAGCCATACGATGCCCATTGAGAGATATCCGATATGTATTTAGCACGGAACGGTGAGGGCTTCTCCTTCCAAGTTACATTTAAAGAGCGTTGCTTTCAAAGTGCTCTGGAGAATAAATATGAACGGTAACTTTCATTTTGCCCGACTAAAGCTTTTGGACGCACGTTAAGAGCCAAGAGCCACTGTTCGAAAATACGATTCCAATCAGCCAGACGGTCAACCGCATGTTATTTATCAAGCAATGTGTTTGGAAGTAACAACTTCTAAAGTTATATTACTCCCAAAAGCGGTGCCTGAAAGTGTTAACTCTTTTATATAGTAACTCATTTGAATCAACAGGGCAGTGGGTAACCTAAGATCGTGCAGTGACTGCTTGTGTGAGCACTGCACATCCACTACGCGATTGTCACTGCAAGGCCCCCAGTGCCTTTGAAGTACGAAGTTCACTCCAATAATCATTCCACACGAGACGAAACAGGTTTTATCATTCTGTGTGTGTTTTTTTGTGTCACGACAAAATATAAAACGCGAGAATAATTTCCATTGCCATTCTCCCTTTAGGTCCTCAATCAATCAACCAAATATTTTGAGTGACTATTTGCTGACATGAAACGCTATTGAAGTAACAAGCTACCACAGGCAAAAACCAAACGGCACAATCGATGTCCCCCAGTGGGTGTAATGCAACGCCTCCTGCCTGTCACCTCAATGTCCACGGACGCAAATGTGCACAGAAAATCAGGAGCCAACAGATTTTCCCATGGACTTCTAGACAATCTACAAAATGTTACGACAAATAGGCCACCCGTGAATGCCGCGTCACTCTCTCGACTGTTAGGTTGGCATGAAGAGTCCGTGGCAGGGAGAATTGTGGCTGAAATGAGGCTACAACATTCTCTGTGATCCAAAATGTATTCGTGGGTTGGGCCACAGAATGATGTGGCCAGACTTAAAGAACAATTCCAAACTTTGCAATATGCAATCTCTATCTAAATGCTAAATGTGGTTGTCCCTCAAATCACCGGTGAGGGAGGTGAAACACGTAACAACTGCCTCTGTTGAACGGTGGACGGGTTTCTCGACATGCATACATTCGCTCGATCGTTACAAGCCCTTATGGAAACAAAATTGGCTCAAAATATCTACGTGTTCAGTTAACACACAACGTGTTCGAAAATATGCATCCTCATAAATCGGAGAAAGAAGATATCACCAACCCCAGTAAGAACAACCAAGGACTACGTGTGGAGTTTTCATTCTGTAAATGCCCCATCACCTTGCTTGTCTGATGGTTATGCACAGTAGCCTGATTCTCCTTGCATAAGCACGTTCACGGGACAAAGTCACACTCACGTATTACTTCCCAATATTATGATTCGTTCACTGACCGACCCTGACCTACACATTATTCAACAAATTATTTGGTGATGCTGATGCTGCTGAATTGGCAGTGGCGGTCAAGCACAAAAAAATAAACACTCAACACCCTTAGTCTATAACAACACTTGTGCTCTTTAAACACTAAAGTGTATAATCGGTGATGTTTGGGGCCATGGCCCTTCTTCACAGCGGGAACCGTGCGCTATGAAGACGGACCATTGCCAGAAACGTCAATCATTAAATATAATGTTTAAGATAAAAATGTTCATCTCATAAGGTCACCAGCGTCATGGACGAATGTGTTGAGTTAGTTGTTTGTTTGTTTTTTAACTTTACACAGATTAGTTAAGCTTCCACACACGAACTCGAGGATCGACTCGCGCAAATAAGTCCACATCAACAACGACGGGGCGACCCCCCACCCCACCCATCGACGCGAGTGCTTCGGTTCGCACCGCCGGTGCTTCAGACGACCCTCTCGTCGCTCGTCGCAGCACCGACGACGACGACGGGCCGGGCGGATGGATGGACAGACGTAGAGTTGGATGGACGGATGGAGAGACAGACAGACAGAGAGACGGAGAGACGTAGAGACGGAGAGACAGACAAATGGACGGGCAGAGAGACAAAGAGACGAACAGACGGAGAGACGGAGAGATGGTGAAACGGAGGGACGCGGCGCCGCTGCTCACAGGACTGGCTGGTGGTGAAGTCGAGGCGGCTGCTGAAGTTCTCTTTGCTGTTGCGGTTGCGGATGTCGTCCCAGTTGACGGTGTTGGCATGGCACAGGAACTCGTTGCTGCTCACGTAGACGCCTCCACGCAGGATTTCTGAGCGGTGGTGGGGCGTTGGGGGGGGGGACAGTGGAGGGGGTGTTGGAGCGATTGTGCACGGCGCGTCGTCTCTGTTCAGGTATATTGCACAGCGAAGGAGGTGGTTAATGGTCGTGAACGCAACATGCGTGCAAGTTGAAAAAAATCACAGCGCAAGCAGAGTGTGAGAGCAAGAGGAGCCGGAAAAAGCGGTCCGCGTTTATCAGACCCAGCGGGAATGAAGCGATCTGGACACAAATGATAGCTCAACAAAAGTGGCTTCTCATCACGCGGAAATTCATAGCAGCCGAATACTCTAAATGCATGTTTGTAAATGTTGAGGGAAAAACCGGAGGACCTGGAGCAAAATCCACGCGACCACGGGAAGAGAGAGAGACACGCAAACTCCAAATATACAGCAGGCGTCAGGGTCGGGATTGAACCCACGACCAGGCACAGGTGCATATCGTGTGAATGATCACAGTACTAACCTCACATCCTCTTACTATCACTATTCAGTATTACCATGAATTTCTCTGTAACAGTGCAAAGTTATCATTCCCGCTACAATACTGTTATAACTGAATTCCGTGAACCTACAGAAGGTTCAACAACCAGTTGTAACTTTAATCGTGGAATCAGTATTGTACTTGGTCGTGTGGATTTTTCTCCGGATCCTCCAGGTTTTCCCTCTACATGCGTTAGGATATATTTGGCTGCTAAAAATGTCCAGGTGATGATAAGCCACTTCGTTGAGCTATCATTTGTGTTCGCCAGGTCGCTTGTGAAAAAGAGCTCCATAGAGCTCAGTGGGCATTACTTTGTAAAATAAAAATAATAGTTTAGTTCAGTTAAGAGTTGCTGTTCGCTCTTCCAAACGCGAGAAGAAGTACAAGATGACGAAGAAGAAGGTGGTGGTGCGCTCGGCGCTCCACCGGCAACACGGCCGCAGCGGCACCGACATCCTCATCATTCGTTTAAATTCGAGAAAACGTGTCGGCCGCCTGCCGGACTCCCACTTAGGAGACACATTCCTGGGCGAGGCCCTGCTCACACGATCACACGCTGGGCTCGCGTGAGCAGTTTTTAACGGTGGCCGTAAAAAACCGTGCCTCCGAGTTAGCGTGCAGCGGCTATTCAATGGAGATTGTGAATGCACCTGTTTGGAATTTCCCATGCCAGTGATTGAGAGGCACGACGGATTGTCTTCACTCAGCCTGTGCAGCAACAAGACACGCCACTGTCAGTCTGCCCAAGTGTCACCCATGGTCATTTCTAGCCCATGGCCCCAGGCCTAAACTTTTGAATGAGATCGCAAATTTAAACTGCTGCCAATCCATTTATACTGAGGTGTTTTGTCTGCATCTCTTTGTGCATATACAGTCGTCAGGATCATGGCCGTTTATAGATGACATAAATCATAATAGAGTAAACATTAACACCGAAATTCAACACAAAAGTGTGATCGTACGGGATTCTATTAGTGCAATGAGAAAGAAATGAAGAAAAAAAGCACAACCGCGAAACGTGTAAATGTGTTAAAATGCCAAAACCCATGTGAGGGCCCACAGAACGATCCACACATCGCCTCTACATCGGCTTTGAGAACCGCCCGGGTGTGAGAACAGGGGGGCGTCTCATTCTTATAGTTCACAACGCCCTCTTGGTAGCCCGTGACTATATTCTGCGTGAACAAGTCTCGCTTTGGCGCAGTCGCCAAGGAAAAAGGACGGCAATGCATCGACTTGTCCACCATTTACCATCCAATGGCGTGGGCCTCACGAAGGAGGCAGGGGGAGGGAGGTGGAATTCTCTTGGCAGAGATCCACGCGCTGACTCGACACACAACCGCACACGCCCCCGCTGCGCGCGTGTGTGTGTATGTGTCACCCCCTTACAGTCACAGCTGATCTGTGCCCAATCCCTCCGACACGTGTGGGTGACACGGTGGCTAGGATATGTTATCTACATCGCCAGGTATACAGGAGGTCGTGGGTTCGATCCTGACCCTGTCGCCTGTATATATTTGGAGTTTTCGTGTTCTCCCTGTGGTCGCATGGATTTTTCTCCGGGTCCTCCGGTTTGTCCCTCCACATTTAGAAACATGCGTGTAGAGTTTGTGGCTGCTAGACATTTACACATGACAAGCCACTTCGTTGAGCTATCATTTGTAGCCAGGTTGCTTCGGAAAAAAGAGCTATAAATAAAAAATAATGTATTTTATCGTTTTTATCTATGCATGTTGAACTTATTTTGCACCGTACGGAGCCAACTACAGATGATGAAGCCTTTGAGGTCATTATCTATTATTCAACATCGACTCTATCTGTAGCGATGAGGCTTAGGAGCCATCACCCATTGCACGATGAAGGGTTTGTTTCTCTGGAAGTGTGGTTGGCACTGCGAAGCAATTGGCACCTGACGTCGTTTGCCTGGAAGGTGTCACGGTAAATGGAGCTCCCAGCAGCGGTATTAACCAGCGAAGCATTACCCGTCAGGGCGTTACCCGCGAAGACGTTGCTCATGAGGGCATTGCCGTCGAGGGAGTTATCCGGGAAGGCGTTACCCGTGATTACGTTACCTGCGAATGGGTGCCACGCTGGTGAGATATTAACTACATTGTCTGGTATACAGGAGGTCGTAGTTTCGATCCCGACCCTGATGTCTGTATATTTGGAGTTTGCGGTGTCTCTCTCCCCGGTTTTTCCCTCCGCATTTAAAATCAACATCACGTATTTAGAGTATTTTGCTGCTATAAATTTCCACGTGATGATAAGCCACTTCGTTGGGCTATCATTTGTGACGGCCAGCTGGCTTCTGAAAAAGAGCTGTGCACAGCCCTGTAATGGGCCTTACCCCTGGCAAAAAAAAAACAGTTTTAGTTTTACCCGTGAGGCGCGTGAGCCGCAGCTCCTTGAGTCCGAGGCGCTCCTCGGGCACGGAGTCGTTGTAGTTGAGCAGCACGGTGAGGGCGTAGTGCTGGTCGTAAAGACGGGTGCCGCGCACCACGCGGAGGTTCTCCAGGGGCACGTGGTCCACCTCGTTGAGCGCGATGAGCACGTAGCCCGACACCTCCCGGATCGTCTGGAGCACCACACCCCCCGCGCACACCGCACAGCGACGGCGGAAACGACAGGAGGGAGGGAGGATTTGTCCACAATTCTCTGGCTGTCACTTGATGAGGCTCCTTGTTGTTGGCGTTGTAATCACCGGCCCAGATGTCACGGAACTCGAATTGTAAATGTTGTCGTGGGTTCACTCTCCGACACACCGGTTGTGCTGAACTTGAAACGAATTGGCACTTTTTGTTTATGCGAAAAACCTTACTGATTGGCCATGTCGGGTGGTGGCGGGTTTAACGGCACGTTTATACTTACGCGATCTAACCAAAGAAACGTTCATTACGGATGATATCGGTCACAAAAGTCGACGACTACTACGCGTCAAACAGCCATCGACAGTGACGCCTCGATTCCAGCAACTTGTGGAGAAGTCGAGGAATTTAAACGTTCAAGGTAACTAGTTCAAGACGAATTACGCAGACATACCGTCTCTTCATAAGAAAAAAACAACTTTATTATGAATTATATTGGTCACGAAAGACTACGTGTCTACCTTCTGTACATTTGGCACTAACGCTGTGGCCCTAACAGGAGGAAAAAACTGCATGTTCAGTATTCCCTCGTTCTTAAAGAACGTGGCTATCCGATTCGCATCTGGAACTCTACACGACTGCATCGAGAGAAATAAACTGATGAGATAAAGTGATGAGAGAGAATGTGATGAGTTATAGTGATGAGATAAAGTGATGATATAAAGTGATGAGAGATAAAGTGATGAGAGATAAAGTGATCAGAGAGAATATGATGAAATAAAGTGATGAAATAGAACGTGATGAGATAAAGTGATGAGATAAAGTGGTGAGATAAAGTGATGAGAAAAAGTGGTGAAATCAAGTGATGAGAGATATCGTCGATACCTTTCATGTTTTTTATAGCTTATTTGTTTCAGGTGCGCCAATATCGTGGTAAATTCGCTCGTCACAAGCATCCCCAGAATGTATCTCTCGCGAATAACGAGGGAATGCTTTAATATGCAATGTTTAGGGCAATAGCTCATCCATCCGAGTGCTAAGAAGAAGGGCCATTGCCTGTAACATCACCTGTTGTATCTACAATTCCTTGTAAGGCCACAATGTTATTGTTGACGAATGCGTTGTGGTGTTGTTGTTGTTATCTGTGCTTGTGCACCACTTCCAATGCAGCAGCAGCAGCGTCACCACCACAAAAATGTCATCTCATAAATCGAAAATTACTCTGAGGCACGTTTAATTTTTAAATTCAGGTATGTGCTCAGGTACTTACACGTATGTTTTTTTTTCCCCTGAGGGATTTTGGCAAAGTTCAGAGTAATGTGGTTACGTTTGCATGGGCATAGAAAGGCCAAAAATACAGTAAAGTACAGTCCTTATAATGCATAAAACATACTTTGATCCGTTTATTTAATTTGCAAAATATTAAGTGAATCGTATGAACCAAAGATGCTGATAACCGAGTAATTTAGAAACAATTTGTATACTAATAATGATGATGAACTTATAAAAACGAAAGTATTTTATTTCATCAGGTCAAGCTCACTCAGCTATTCGGTCTTTTTCAGCGGTAATCTGGCCACACGTGATATAGCTCGTTGAAGTGGCTTATATCATCATTACGCGTGGGAATTTGTAGTCGCAACCAACTAATCTAAACGCACGTTGCTTCTCAACATTTCTGTTGTTTTCAGTTTAATTTATTAGGTGTAACCCTGTGAGCCATGCGGCTCTTGACTCGGGTGCAACCGCAACAAACAAACCCATGAACAAGAAACATCTTAAAGTGACTACAAAATGTGTGAGGAGGGGGGCAAAACCGGAGGAACCCGACGAACAGCCCCCACTACGACCACCACGGGGAGAAAGAGAGACCACGCCAAACATACAACAACAGCCATCGCCAGGGTTCGGCATCGAAGCCACGACCTCCTGCGCCCCAGGCGAGGGAGATGACATCTCCTCGCCACCGTGGTGTGGACTTGCATCGGGCGCAAGCACTAATTTTTGCCAATAAACCTTCTAACAGAGGCACAATACGTTTAAGAAACAATAATGCAGCGGCGTTGATGCAAAACCACGGACACAGTAACATTAAAATATGAATGAATGCAATAATGTGAGTGACACGTGCGAGTTATTTGTACTCACTGCACCATGATTACAGGCCAAGTCATTCTGCACATGCAGCGGGCCCGTTCTGAAACAAGGGCCTTTGACGCCTCCGACAAAGGGGAACGTTTGACCCTCGTGCGGGTGCAGGAATGGAATTCAATGTGAAGGGCCCCTGTGTCAGCAGCGAATCCCCTTCTCTCCTTCCACCAGCTCCCGAAAACCCCACGCAGCTCCACAATCCCTGCTCTTCCAGCTCGCAGCCAAGACACAAGCACTCTCTCTGTCTCTACGTATTTTTTTCTCTCCCTATGCCTCTTCTCTCACGCGCGTCTAACCATCGAGAAAACTACGGTCACCACGTCGCGCGCTTTCAGATGCACTTCTGCGGCCGTCTGGAACGCTCTTCCTTCTGATATTAGGAAGCCGCTGGATCTATGAACTTTTAAATCATCTAGATTGCAAGTTAATTTCTTTAGAACTGTTTTTGTGTTTAGCTTGTTGTCCTTCCCCCACCCACACACTCCGATTAGCACGGTTGGCTACGTATGGTGCGAAACATGTTCAACAAACATACATATATAGAGACGTGTCTCTTCCTCGTCTTTTTAAAGCTTTACCCATCGAGTCTCTTTCTTTTACGTTGTCTCTGTGACAACCCAGTCTATTTTTAAACTCTTTCTCTCCCCCGATCTCCCTCATGAAAAAAGGTGTCTTTCATCTCAATCTCCTTCGTATGTTGAACTTTTTCGCACCACACGTAGCCAACTGTGCTAATCGGAGGTGCGGGGTAATAACAACAAAACTGAACACAACACCACTAATCATCTAGATTTTCAATCTAGATTTTCAATCTAGATGATTAAAAGTGCATAGCTCCAGTGGCTTCCTAACAACGTGTTCCTCTTCCAACCACTCTTCTTCTTCATCATCTCTCTCTCTGTGTGTTTCCTGGCTCTCCCTGTGTCTCTCATGGCGTTTCCTCTTGTTTCCTGGAGCCCCTCTCTTCCGCTCTCTTAACTCTCACCCAGCATCTCACCGCTGCCGGCTGTGGATCTCGCGTGGCGATTGTTGTTACTCTCTCTCTCACTCTCTATACGACTGACCACATCCTGCGCTTGTGTTCCCGAGTTGGGTCTCTCCGTCTTTATTTTGATTGCCCCCTGTGCAGGTTAAGGTAATCTTTTGCTGTTCAGCTTGACCGCTGGCTTCTTCCGAATTACCGACGCACGCACGTTACCGTAGTCACTATTTGTAGCTTTCAAAAAGTGGCGAGATGTCAACGACCTCGCCTGGTATGCAGGAGGTCGTGGGTTTGATCCTGATCCTGATGCCTGCTGCTGTATATTTGGAGTTTGCATGCGTTTAGAGTATTTAGCTGCGACTTCTTTGAGCTATCATTTGTGGCCAGGTCACTTTTGAAAAAGAGCTATACAGCTAAGTGGGCCTTAAAATACAAAAATAGATAGTTCAGTTTAGTTAAAAGTTGCTATTCGCTTTGCCAAAGAAAAAGAAGAACAAGCCATATACGTGGTCGGGGCCCGTGGCCCTAAAGGATTTAGGGCCGCCGTTGGTCTGGCTCACCCGCAGGAAGGAGAGGTCGGAGCCGTTCCGGATGTAGGTGATCTCCAGGTTGCCCATGACCACCTCGCAGTTGGTGTACATGCTCCGCAGGGTGTTGTACTGCTTCTCGGCACTGCCCAAGAGGCTCATCTTGTTCTCAGTGCCCACGCAGTCTGCACAACAACAACAACAACACCACCACCGCATGGTTACCAACCGATGCAAACGCGCGTGGTTTCAACCGTCTGAGATACATCCCCTCCGCGTCTTCTAATAGCCATGCGTATGTATGTGTGAGTACGATTAACTTCATCATGGGACCTCCTTTGCCAGTACCAAAATATGAGAATAGGGTTTCCCCTTTTTTCTGGCAACAAAACAGGTGTTAAGATGTTAAAACACCAAACTGAAACCTTTTGCAAGGAATCACGTCTGCATGAACCACAATACTTGTGAGACTAGCCTCCAAAGAAAGCTGTCTCTCAAAGACAATGCATATATTATCAGAGTGTCTTTTTTGTTTGCATTCTGACCACAAGCATTGTGGTTAATGCAGACATGATTCTTTGTAAAAGGTTTCAGTTTGGTGTTTTAACATCTAAACTCCTGTTTTGTTGCCAGAAAAAAGGGGAAAACCTATTCTCAAACGATTAACTTATTTCGCACCGTACGTAGCCAACCGTGCTAACCGGAAGTTCGGGGGGGAAGGACAACAAACTAAACACAAAGAGTGGTTCTAAAAAAATGGGTCTCTGTGTGAATCTGTGGGTCTCTATGTGAGTCTATGTATGTATGTATGTACGTTGAACTTCTTTCGCACCGTACGTAGCCAACCGTGCTAATTGTAGGTACGGGGGTGGAAGTACAACAGCACTAAAGCACAAAAAGCAGTTCTGAAGAAATTAGTTTCCAATCCACTTTAAAAAAAAATCCCCATCAATGACTCAGAGGTATCTATTTTTAAACCGAACAAATGTCGTCAATCGCCGCGTCTGATAACGAACAGAGTCAATTTCTATCGAATCAGGTTAAGACCCCTTGCAACGGTGCGATTACGCAAAGCCGTCAATGCGGCGGGGGTCACGTTACACATTCCCATGAGCTCCGCAAGCAGGTGGAGGGATCTTTTTTTTAAGAGAAAAAATGCCGTCAGCGCGACTGACACAGCCCATTAACGCGACAAGACAGCGAACACGGCGGGGTTAAGCGCCGCTTAAACACTTTGACGATGGCGACGAACGCCCCGAGGGGCGTTGTCCCGAGCCGTTTGAAGACGGCCGTCTCGTCGGAGCAACGGGCCACTGGGTAACGCACACGCACGGAGCTCCGGGGGCGGTGGGGGCGGTCAGGGGAGAGGAGGAAGCCAGCGGACGGCGTTCGCGCAGCCAGACGCGGCTCCTTCGGGGAGCTCGCCCGCTCCACGTTGCAGCGCGCCCACCGCGAGGACACGGCGGGAATTCCCGACGCACGCCCGCGATTGTGGACACGGACGTCGTCGGCACGCGTCGCACGTTCGAACTCAGTGGGAGTATTTTTTTTATTTTTCCAGGTCAGGCCCACCGAGCTACGTAACTCTTTTTGTCAGAAGCGACCGCTGGCTATCACAGGTCAACCAAGTGGCTCATCATCACATTCAATTTTATCGCAGCTAAACACTCGAAACGCGTGATGTTGATTCTAAATGTGGAGGGGAAAACCGGAGGACCCAGAGAAAAATCCACGCGACCACGGGGAGAGAGAAACACGCAAACTCCAATATATAGCAGGCGTCAGGGGTAGGGATCGAACCCAAGTCCTGCTGTATAACAGGCGAGGTAGTTTACATCTCGCCACCACGGCGCCCCCAAAATTATTTCTCCCTCAACAAAGAGCTCGTCTTGAATCCGTCCGCGTGCTGTCACGTGTATATCTTTCTTTCTTAATTTAATATTTTCAACCGGTGCAAAATCCCTTGAGACGACGGAGCATCCCGTTTTGAGGGAAACTGTTGGGTAATATTTCTCGGAGCTGGTTCAAAGTGATGGTAAAGCATTCACATGTTAAGACTCTTTGCAGCGAATGGACAAAAAGGAATGAGTCTGGCTTAGTCATCCGTCACAAACACAGGGGCCACAAATGAGAAGTCATGAAACTTTTTTCGCGTTTTAAACTATGATTCATTTCTAAGCAGCAAGCCTGACTCGCGTATGAGTGTAAAGGTAGTTTCTGCTGAAATCTGAATACACAAAACACTGCGATTTCTGCCTGTTATTGTCATTATTATAAAATATTTGTATCAACTCTGTTTGCACCAAGACATTCGTCAGGTGCAGACTCTCATATATTAGAACTTGAACCCAAGCACAACACTTGTTTTCGTCAACTCCATCTCACTAACATCCTCTGCACATAATCTCACACAGCAGGGAATATGGTCATATATATATTGCATTGTATCGTCATTGGTTACACCCATACGGAACGTGTTCGTGTTACAAGCAGGTCGTGAGTGGGGTGGCACTCACGCAGTGGCGTAGTACTCATTGATGGCCCTGAGCGAGGAAAGCGCAAATTCCACATTCTTATGGCAGGGACAGTCACAATCAAAGGACATCCAATGCCGACTTCCCACAAAGGATTAATTGCCTCGTTGAGATTGTAGGGGGACCAGTTGGCCCCTCGATTGTGATACGATTGTGAAAGTGCATTCGGTGCTGTGCTCATAATGATTAAAGTTTAGGCTTATAGTGTACGCAGGATTCACGCGGTGAGCCGCTAACACGCGTCAGAGGTGCGAAGCGAAGCCGGAGCGTCGCCCGAGGCCTCTTCCGCACACGGCGGCGTCTCCAGCTGCCTCTTGACGAGCCGACCGGCTCACTCATTGCGTACAACGCGCGGGGAGTGGGGACGGCCGAGCGAGGCTTGCGCCAACGACGCGACGACGCGGGATGAGCTCGGAGTCCAGTGTGAAGCCTCATTGTAGAGCAGGCAGTCCTCCCACGGCATGAGGCGACAGAGGCCAGAGACACACGGTGGAGAACACTCCAGAGGTCGACCTCAAGACGCCTCTCACGCCAGAGCCACACGCAAGACGACCCTGCAGCTGCAGAGGTGAGTTGCTCACCACGCTAGTTTGTGCGAGGCAAGATGAAGGGAATTAAGGCTAAACCGCAAAATGAGGTTTTGTGGAAGCGCTGAAACGCATTCTTTCGCAGCTCGTCATCGTTCGCGTTGGAGCCAACTGGTCCAAAAGGGGAAATGACTTCACGAGCCTGGTGGCATGCCGGCGCACGCTTAGTACGGAGTGCGCTCTGTGGCCCTTAACGATCCCACATCCATCCGCTAAGCGAGCATGAACACGTGGTGACTCCAACCAGGTGGGCTGTGGTTGTCACATTAACTCGTGGTGCTAAAGACAAAACCATATCCTGTGCCTCCGGAGTGCATTCTCGCAGCATTTCAAATGACTGCACGAAACGATCACATAAATGAAGGCTTCTTTTTTTGTTGTTTAAGAGGTAACAGTTTTGTCAGGTCCAATGTTTGTTACTCCCACCTGAGAAGCACGGACTCTTTGCGTACGTTTACGCCTGCCTGGCTACTATGCCTGCCTGGCTCTCCCTGTGAAGGGGAGAATTCGTAAATGCCCCATTTGCATAATCCAGCTGGGCGGTGACACAGCGGTGGGGCACTTGGGCTGCAATCGGAAACCTGCACCGGCTGAGGCAAACTCGGTCACTTTTGGCTCATCATCGAACAAAGACAAAGGTCACCGCATCGCGCGCTTTCAGATGCGCTTCTGCGACCGTCTGGAACGCTCTTCCCTCCGATATTTGGAAGCCGCTGGAGCTATGCGCTTTAAAATCATCTAGATGGAAGCCTAATTTCTTTAGAACTGATTTTTGTATTTAGTTTGTTGTCCTTCACCTGCACCTCCGATGAGCGTGCGTATGGTGTGAAAGAAGTTCAACATACCATCTTTTGAAAGGTGACCAGCAGCTGTCTGTGTATATACTGCCAAAGGAATGTGAAGTTTCCAGTCAAAGCTCAGGGCTGTAATCTGGAGATGAGCCCCTAATTGCTGTGAGCACAAGAGGGAAGCCGCTGACCTCTTCGTGTTTACCATCTCTCTACGGGGTGAGAAGCGGTGCCAGTTGATACCGTGGGTCAGACAACACGGAAATATTGAAACGACACCAGAAATGGGCTTGTTCAGGAATGGGTGAAAATAAATTAGGGTAGAGCTCCCACCACAGCAGTGCACCAGTTCAGCGTTCACCGTAACAGTGCCAAACGCACACAATCCATGCCCTTTGGAAACTCATTTAAAATAGTACATTGTTAAAGAAAGCATCGCCGTCTCAAAACTCTTTTCAGAAAGTTTCAGCATTGAAATGTGTGGGGGTTTGGGGCGATGGCCCTCCTCCTTCACAGCACTAAAATGGAGAGGCCAGAAGAGAGGCACAGTGGATTGGGCCGTATGGGAATTTACATGATAATAACATCTTTTCTGATGACCACATTTTTTTAATTGGCCATATCAACGGTTGCCTGGGCCACAGACAAAAGCCTTGTCCGTGCACCGCTGCCACAACGCAGCGTCACCAAACGATCCGTCGCAGGTTTACGCGCGGCGCTTCGCACGCGCAAAGCCAAACAGAGGCGCGGCGTGACGAAAACACCCAGGGAACCTACTTGCTGTACTCCCCATCTGCTGGACCACCCCCGCAACTCGAGCGGGTTCCGGGGGAGTCAAGCTGCACGGCGGCCCCCACGCCGCGGCTTGGGGGGTCAATTGTCGTTAACTCGCAGTCACGGCCGGGCCCCGTTTAAAACTTCAAAGCGGGAATCCACGCTCCCAGCAGCCTCGCCGCTGGTGCCGCTCGAGTCCACGACGATTTACGTTCCTCGAGGTGCAGAGACACGGCTTTTCCCCCAATAACCTATTTTTATTTTATTTTACCAGGTGAGGCGCACTGAGCTATATAGATCTCTTTCAGAAGTGACCTGGCCACTAATGAGAATTAGAATATGTATTTATAATGAAGGAATCTGATGAGCTATGAAGCTCTTTTTCACAGACGTCCAGCAGTTTTCAAAGATGTCCCAATGATAGTTCAACGCAGTGGCTTATCACGTGGACAATTATAGCATCCCAAGACACGTTGATTCTAAATCTGGAGGGAAAAACCGGAGAAAATTCCACGTGACTAAGGGGAGAGAGGCACGCAGATACCAAATATACAACAGGTGTCAGGGTCGGCATTGAACCCACGACCTCCTGCATACCAGGCGAGGTAGTTAACATCTCTGAGTGGCTTGCCCCGTCACGGGGCGCCGTACGCGCTCCCACGCTGACCTCACCACCCACACCCTGCCTGCCTGCGCCAAACGCACGTGCTCACGTCACTGCAGGGAGCGCAGAAGTTAGAGCGCCACGTACCCAGAGTTTGATTCCCCGCTCACGACCAACAACAGTGGTACTGGGTCATCCCCTAGATCATTTCAGCCTTAAATAAATACCTGTTGCGGTGTGTAAAAATCAGCACTGCGGCGACAAAGGGTGAGTGCGGGCCACCCACCCCCTCGTGTGCCGTCAAGACCTTAATAGGTGCCCGCTAACAAATATGTTAAGGCTATAGGGGGGATCTTTGTCTTTGTTATGCCGTTATATCTCCCATCTAACTTTCTAGTGTCGCTGCAACAGCCTCAGTGAGTGTATATCCTCGACAAATTTCTCTTCTGAGTTGTAGACCGTTGCCTTCATGCCTTCTCAGTGTGGCCGTCCCGGTGTTCTTCAGGAACGCAACTACCACCGTCACGTTTTTACATGCAACGGTGGCACGGAATGTGTTCACTTTGCGGGCGACAGGGTGGCACGGTAGACTTGTGCCTCGCCGCATAGAGCACCTGGGTCGGATCGCTGGCCGGTGCCTGCTCTGTGTGGCGTTTGCATGTTCTCCCCCTGTTCCGCGTCGGGTTTCCTCTGGGCACCTCCGGTGTTGTCCTCCCATAGTTAAAACATCGCACAATGTCACTAGTATCGGACGCACATCCCAATATAACAGGGCCCTGCTGAAGAAATGGTCTTCGAACTCAACGTGGCTTACTGGGTATGTAAGTCATCATTATTATTATAATCGGCCTGGCTATTGGCCCAGAAGCACCAACAAACAGGGTCAAGTGGCAGTGAGGCGAATGACAAATGGATGCTTCGCAACTTCCTCGCATTGTGTTCCTTTGCAGGACAGCAACACGCAGTGCGGCCCACAGCCCACCCACACACCCACCCACCCACACACAAACCGCCCCCCCCCCCCCCGTGGGTCTTCCGTTGGCAAATTTGTATTCCAGAGAGGATGAGCAACTTGGCTCCGGGGACGCATAAATCACCCGTGAAACTGCCCATTGTTGAGAGGTGTCTCCGCAATGCACTTCACCGTTGTTCCCGCGAATCGTCTTTCGGTTTTAATGATCAAACGCAAACCGTTGGTGGTTTGAGCAAAACTAACAACACAGCGGGGCTATAACGACAATGCACAACGTTAGTTTAAGTCGATGCGCTGCTGCTGCTACTGCGCTCGCTGTCCAGTGATGGAGGTCTTTCCCCCTCCCGTCCCAGTCAACGTGGGGGTGGTCCGGACCGTGCTTTCACCGGTGCTGGTCACCGTGCGTTGCTGCGAGGGGCTCCCAGCACCAGTTCAGATGTCACTCGCCGATTGGCCTACACCAGAGACAGCCTTCTCCATGGCCTCGTCTCAGCACCAATGTTTGACCAGAGAAGAACGCCAAACGACAGTCCAGGCTATTATTTGTAAGGCACCTTCCACTAACGTATCATGCGGGAGAAACCCGCAACAGCCAGAGACAACCCACGCATACGAAGGCAACCCTCCATCCCATAGAGATGAGTCAGGTGGAGGCCACATTCTGCTGTAAAAAAAAAATACACCCACCGAAAAGGAAGATTCACGATATCTTTTCGTGATCCACCAACCCTCGCATCCAACCGCTGCTGAATCATAGGCGTGGCATAGCCACCCACCGCCAGGCACCACGGTCCGTGATGTCCATGCTTTCTAGACTCTAAACAGCATGCACGATGTGGTCAATGTCAATATTGGCAACAGGGCTTCCCCTCCCGGTCCCTTGCCCTCTACAGAAGGGCCCGCAGGGTTTCCGCTGCGTCCTTCGTGTTTATACCCCAACCATCCCCGGCTCTTGCAGGCCGGGCGATTTATGTTTAGCAAGCCACAGTGCCGTTTGCCGCGCCCCAACTGGCATGTACACACGGCGGTGACGTGCACGGCACGCGTGTGCCGACAGGTGGAAAACACCTTCATATATAGGGGACCGCAGAGATTTGGGGAGGAGTTTGGTGCCGCTGACCGCTGGCTCGCTCGCTCTCGAAGGTGGAAAACCGTTACTGGAGTTGGTAGCTGTGAGCAGGAATTGAACTCGGGTCGCCGGGTTCGTTGGACAGCGCCCTGACCACTGCACCGCCGCATTGTCACAGAGACCAGACAGACGTGAGACGCAGCCTGGCTGCCAGGCCGGGAGCTGCACAACTACAGCCCGAGTTTTTACAATAGCGGAGGGAAGGGATTACATATCAGTTGACAGGACAATACTCCAGATGAGCCTCCAAAACGATGTTCCATCACCGGTGGAAAGCATTCCTCTCTCTCCCCCCAAGGTGTGCTGCACAGAGGAAACAGAATGGTAGGCGTTCTCCGGCATTGTAGAGCAAGGCTCGTGGATCCACATTGAGACGACACTTTCATAACTGTACTCGTAACTTTAGGGTAACAAAAAAAACTGACTTGTCTTCTTGAGTTGGGAAATTCATTTGACAAAACTGCAATCGCGCGGCCTTAAACAAAAAGTCTGCAAATTCCTTCCGATGGCCAGAGTGGGAGTAAGAAACAAAGTATTGATTGAGTGCTGCGGCTGTTTTCTGTGCGGGAAGCCAAATGCATGAATGCTCCCTTTTCACCGCCACGCTCAAAGGCTGAGCGTTTCTATCCCCAAAATGCCATCAAAGATGGATGGGGAAAATGGCAACCACATTGAGCAAGCCTGAGATTCACTCCCGCCCCCCCCCCCAACTCCCCCTCCCCTACACCGTACCAAAATCAATATTCCTTCCCCGTGCTAGCAGTTCAGTTGCGATGTTTGTGAGCGAGAAGGTTCTGCAGTCACAATCAGAATCGGAATATTTTATTTACCCCTGAGGAATCCGATGAGCCGTAAAGCTCTTTTTTTAAAGCATAAGTCCAGTAGGAGCGGGTAAAACGTCACAACGACAAACAGTACAAAAACACGATAGTCGTGCAAAGTACAAGAAAGGTAAACAAATCACCCAAAAACATACAAATACAACTAAAATGTCCCCATCCTACCAGGCAAAGCCCACTGAGGTATTAACTTATTTTTCAGAAGCAACGTGGCTGGCCACAAATGATAGCCGCTCAACAAAAGTGGCCCATCGTTGGGACATGTATAGCAGCAAAATAATCTAAAGAATATAAATGCATGTTTCTAAATGTCAAGGGGGGAAAACCAGAGAACCAGGAGATAAAATCTACACGACCACGGAGAGAGAGAGAGACAGGGACACGCTCAGACTCGGGCGCGAGCGCAGAGCCGCCAGCGAATCGCGATCACATTCGCGGCGCCGCGTTCTGGGTGCGCAACCCCGGAGTCAGACTCCAGTGAGCGCCGGGGCCCCTCCGCTCCCGACCGTCAACGGCCCCCGTGCGCGGCACCATAATTAGGCGATTGTGCGGTCTGACGCGCGAGCGTTCCCATCCCCTGAGCCGGCCGGGCAGAGCCAGCGCACAAAGGGGGCATTCTTGGGCGGCCGCTGGCTTCCTCGCTCGGCAACCGCCTGGGAGGACAGAGGCGGTGGTGGTGATGGCGGTGGTGGTAGTGGTGGCGGTGGTGGTAGTGGTGGCAGTGTGGGCAGTGGCAGTGGTGATGGCAGTGGCGGTGGTGATGACGGTGGTGGTAGCGGTGGTGGCATTGGAGGTGGCACTAGGGGTGGAGGTGGCAGTGGTGGTGGTGGTGGTGATGGCGTGGTGGTGGTAGTAGCGGTGGTAGTGGCGGTGGTGATAATTGTCCAGCGATCATAACACAGCAGCAGCGGGGTGGGGGGGGGTTGACATGTCGCCACAGTCCAGCAACACCGCAGTGTACACTTTGTGAAATCGGCCTTGTTATTTATTTAGTTATTCAGCGGGTCCTGTTACCTGTACGGGAGCACACGTGCAGCGAATACTGCGGCAGCGCATTGTCCGCCGTGTTTGTGTCAATCGCTGGCTCACAGTACAGAACTGCAGTTACAGTTTAAACAACTATGTCACGTCTTGAGGTTGTAGTGACATGCAAAGCATGGAAAAGCTACATTCAATGTCAATTACATGCCACCAGTGCAGTATGCTGTTTAATACACGCGTAATTATAATCAGCATTTTTATATAAATGGTGTTTTTTTACCATAATTTCTCATACTCCGTATGTGCTTCACATTTGACGCAAAGTGACACGAAAATTGATGGTAAATTATGAATAGAGCCGTTAACAATGCTTCACTATACATATAAAAATAACATTGCTTTAAATGTCAAATGCAATCTGAATGTTTTCGTACTTTGAAAATAAATAGAAATGGATTTGCCAGAGTTTAATTTGGGAAACAGGAAAACCCACCCCGTTCTGGAATTCGTGTACAGTCGCGTAAAGTTTAGGGAGAGGGGTGGCACAGTGGTTAGCGCACTGGCGCTACAAACCAAGTGACATGGGGGTTCGATTCACAGATATGACTAATGTCAGCGGCGAGTGATATCTGACTGTGTCCTGTGGGCCCTCTTTAAGCAACCCACACTGAATGGTGAATGGTCCAACAATCCCCGTGATGACACCGAGTGGTGAGGCCTTGATCCTGCAGTGGATTGACAAAGGACTTCTGTGTTTGTATTTTTTGGTGGAGCAGTAGCACAGAGGTTAACTCATTGGTTAACTCGAACAGGACGAACATCAGTGGACGGTGATTCCAAAGGCGGTGCAGGCCCGCATTGACAAAGGGCTGTAAATCTTGATTATTTTATTCTTGTGCCACTGGGACTTGATCTCTTGTGCACACGCGGAGATGGAACATGCTGCACCCGCTTGTCTCTTCACATGTACACTTTGCCACCAGGACTGGGGTCGTGTGGTATTATTGTTTCTGTTACACTAGTCCCTCGTTGAACTTTTTTAATCCGTTTCCACGAAAGGTACTGTTAACCAAAATAACTCTTAATCGAATTCACTTGTAAGTTGAAAAATACGTTTAAAGAAATCACTGAGTCTGCAAGAGAGCTGTTTCCACTGCCAAAACATACACGTAATGTAAACCAAGGCAGTAGAGGTCTAAAAGGTCATGAATGGGCGTCGCTGATTGGCTGAGGACATGGCTCAGCCCCACTTACGAGCAGTCATATTGGCCAAAATTGGCGCCCGCGTGCATAACGTAAAAACGTTACCAGTCAGAATGTTAACGTTAGTCGAAACCATGGGGTCACTATGGGAGGCGAAACGTTCACCGAAAAACCATGAACCGATGTCACTGTTAACCGGGGGACTACTGTGCTCCCACGACTACGCCGGTCTACCCTGGACAACCTCACCGAGCCTCACCGGCTCTTTTTAAGTGAGGATCCTGCCAAGTGTTCGCAGTCCGGGAGCGATGATCGCTGTGGAGATTCCTAATCGAGCAATCTGTGGGTAGTCATTCAAATGCGGACACCATGATGCTGGGGCACAGTGGCGCCACGGGATCGTTAATGTCCACTGCGGCGCAGTATTGTACGGTTACCACACGTACGTATGTATAATGTTTTGGAGGTGCGGGGGGGAAGGACAACAAACTACACACAATAACAGGTACTGCTATTTTAGTGCACACGATCGACAGGGGGTGCAAGAAGAATGGGCTTGCATAATGCGCATGCATAATGAACGTTTATTACCATATAAATAACCCAACCGGCAATGGATACCCATTGTCATTTATATGCATTCATGAATCCCCCCCCCACTTGGCTCAATAAGTGCTCACAAGTGATGCCATCACATCTTCCCCTCTATTTAAGGAACTAAACAGGAGTATTTCTCCACAAATCTGGCTGTCGCCTGATGAAGCTAGTTGTAATTAGTGTGCTGTACTAGTGTAGTGTCAACGATTCAGAGACAGAGTTTCTAGGAGGCACTTTCTTCATTAACAACTTTCACGGTCTCGTCCGCACAATCTCCACAGTAGCTCAACTCAGCCTGTACACAACACGAGCCGTCCAACACTGACGGCGCTGACTGAGATAGCCAACTGCTATCCTTCGTAGCGCAATATCTAGCGGAGACGTTTAGCGACGACAGCGACGAGACGACAGCAACGAGTCCACTCCCAGAACTGGCAGCCTCGAGCCCTCGGCTCCTTTTATTCTCCCAGCGCGGCCTGGCTCCGCCCTGACTGCGCTTCCCTTCTCGAACCCACCAGCAGGTCCAGGGGCTTCCAGATGGGGTCCTCCGTGACCCTTGCCCGAGTTCCTCCGCTCTGCCAACGCTCCCGTGCTCACGCTCACCGGCGTGTGCACTGTCTGTCCACCACAGCTGCCGCTGCTATCCAACAGCCGGCGCTATTACACTGCACTAGTAACGAATTAGCACGTTCTGTTCACGTAACAAACCTTATTTATTGGCTGTGTCGGGTGGTGGCGGGTTTAACGACACATATTTACGTGATCTAACCCAAAAAACCTGTATTATAGATGATATTGGTCGCGAAAGCCTACGTGTTAAACTAAACACAAAAACCTGTTCTGAAGAAGTAAGTTTTACAATCTAAATGATGGAACAAACACGTAGCTCCAGTGGCTTCCTAATGTCGGAAGGAAGAGCATTCCAAAAAATAAGAATAGGTTTTACCCTTTCTGGCAATAAAACAGGAGGTGTTAAGATGCTCAAACACCAAATAGATATATTTTGCAAGGAGTCAAGTCTGCATTAGCCACACATACTTGTGGTGAACATGAAAACAAACTCTGGTAATAGATGGCATTGTCTTTGAAACTGATTGCCCTACACCAGAGACAGCGCTCTTTATGGCCTAGTCGCATCAGTGTCCGACCAGGAACGACAAAAGGCAAACAGTGCAAACACAATGCACTATCAGAGCATTTATAGTTCTGGGTATATCAATAATGCTGTTCACCTATTCCTAATTTTCATACTTTGAAAAAAAAAGAGCGTACCAGACGGACGCATAAGCGCATGTGGAAGTGGCGTGCGATGCAGCGGCCGTTTAAGTTCGATGGCCGTATTAATCAGAGGCAGCCGCTGGAATCGAACCGCGAACCCCTCCTCACCCCTCCCCCCCACTGCAACAAGCCGGCGAGCTGGACCCGCGTTAGCACAGCTGATTCGCCGGTCCTACACACCATGTCCGTCTCCCCACACGCCCAGGACCGGTTCAAATAATCATCACTCGTGTTGGCAGTGAGCGGGAATCAAACTCGGGTCGTATCTCAGCGTGCTAACCGCTACGCTACCGCTCCCCACTACACACATACATGCACGGGAACACACGCACACACAAAGACAAAGATCCCCCATATCGCCTAAATAGACTGTTGGGGCAAGTGCTGTTAGCGAGCACCTATGAAGGCCGACAGTCCACACAAGGGGGTGGGTGGCCAACACCACGCCCGACCGCCGTTGTCTCCCCAGTGTCCATGTTTACACACTGCACCAGGTACTCATTTGAGGCTGAGTCGACCTAGGGGTGGCCCAGGACCGGTTCAGACTATCATCACCGATGTTGGCCGTGAGCGGGAATCGAACTCGGGTCGGCGGGTTCGTAGCGCAGCGCGCTAACCGCTACACCACCGCTCCCCACACGTCGCACGCACATCCACACACACACGGTGTTTGGTCTTCTTAACAATGACAATTGTCGGTGCCTTTTCATGAATAAAGCGACTTTCTACAAGACGCTCACAGCGCCGTTACTGTACACCTCAAAACAAATAAACTCGACGATTGTTGGTTGAGGGGAGGAAACACGAAGGGGTCTCGGAACTGAGTGAGAAAAAGGAAAGTGAGAGAAAATAAATGCACACTGAGAACAGATTTCCAGGAGTAATTTCACGGTTTCCTGAGCACGGGGCCAAACGCCCAAAACACCGAATGGCCAGCAACAAACTGCACTTTGAAGGTTGTAGTAGATAAGAGTGCCACACTTTTTCGCTTATTGTTTTCCGCGCTTGGGAAAAGAGGGGATTCCATAGTGGAGCAGTGCGAGGGAAGAAGCAGGAGGAGAAGTGTTTAACATGCAGTGTGGTGAGTGGGTGGGCGGGTGAGTGGGTGGGTGAGCAAGTGCGTGGGTAACTGAGTGTGTTGCTGTGACCTGCCATGGTGGTGGTTGAAGATGACACAGTCAGTCTGCTAGGCCGAGTTCCTCAGCACGGCTGGAAGAATCAGCGATGTGAAGTTCACGGCAACAGCAACCACGGTAGTAGCGACAGAAGAGTGATACGGAGGTGACTGACTGCCGGTGAGTGAGTGGCATGAGGGCGGCCATAGGCAGCGATGCGTTCTTCGGTGCAGAACAGTTCCGCACCGTTGCACCGCATCACCCATCTCAGCACGTTTAAATCCTCTAGATTAAAAACTCATTTCTTTAGAACTGCGTTTTGTGCTTTGATAGGCTATGCGTTGTATTTAAAACGGATTGGCCTACACCAGAGACAGCCTCTTTTATCGTCTTACCTCACCAGTGTTAGACCAGAGAACGCCAAACGTAAAGAACACAAAGGCAAAGCAAGTCTCAAAGCATGAATAGCTCGTATTGAGCAGTTATATCTATTATTTTAGTTCAACATCGTTTTATGTTTAATTGTTGTTCTTCCCTCCGCACCTCCGATTAGCACGGTTAGCTACGTACGGTGCGAAAGAAGTTCAGCGTACATGCAGAGGCATCAGGTGCGGCGGTTGCCGAGTCGGGAACGCAACTCAAGAGAGCCGGCCTGGTGCTCCCACAGTTCTCTGCTTCTTAGTTGTCGCGCGTGTTCCGCGCTCTCGCAGAGTTAACGCTCATTGTTTCTGGTGTGGGAATTTTAAACAGAACACAAAACTCCATTGCCCAGTACCCTGCATGCGTGTCCTACGCCGTGCGTGTCCTACGCCGCGCGTGTCCTACGCCGCTGCACTCGAAACACGCGTGGCTCGGGACTCGCATCTCCGATTAGCCGCGACTGGCTACGTACGGGTGCGAAAGAAGTTCAAAATATGTACGTGCGTACGTACATGAATACACACACACACGACCCACGCAAACCAAGGTAGGGCGTCTCTCTAGGTGCGGGCCACAAGGTCTCCCAACCTCCAATTCGCCCTCGGATTCCCTCCGGACAGCTCTGACATTCATACGAAGCAGCACCCGCAACGCGAGCCCTCTCCGGTCAGATCTCGGACGCTAAGCAGGTTTTTTGTTTGAGCCTGACAGGTGCTTGGATGGGTGACCACCACGTACGTACGCACGTACCAAGATCCAGCGGTCACTGTGGGTAACAGAGGGCACGGGAGCCAAGTCCACTGTTGTTCTGTGCTCACCCTCGTTTTCCACCAAGCCCCACTGACCAGCGTGGTGAAGTATGGTCAAACAACCCTCGCAGCCCGCACGCCGTGGGGAAGCCCTCACCTGGCAGTGGATCTGCCAAACGGGCCGCACGCGTGCACTGTTTGGCTGCTTGAAACGCTGCGTGACGAGACAAAATCAATCGCTTTTGACAGGGCGGACCATAATCTCCAGACGTGTTACGTGACGCTTCGACTCAACTGGCTTAACGTCTCTCCAGTCAGTGCCGTTTCCTAAAGGTGACCTACAATCTGATACGTTATCTGTGGCACGGCACAAGCCGCCTGTTTAGAATGTACACAATTCAGGTTGGCCGGTTTACATTTCTGTACATCGGTCGCGGGGCACCACGGATAGCCGTTGTTGAAAATTCTCCCCAACTGGACATCTTTAGATTCCTCTTCTTCTACTTCTTCGTGTGGCTGATGTTGATGTCGAGCAAGAGCTGTAATTGTACATTGAGGCGGTTGGGCCAGGTGATTGGGTCAGGAGTTGTGGAGTGGTGCACCAACGCTGCTGTGACGACACATCGTCCTTCATCTTAGCATGGTTGGCTACGTACGGTGCCAAAGAAGTTCAACATACACACATGCATATTTGCCAATCACGCGTCAAGTCGTTGCATGCTTCACGGTTCTCTCTCTGGGTGACCGCAGTCTCTCTGCACACCGCCGGAGAGTTTTTTGTTGAGTGAGTGGGTAACCTGTGCATCACGTGACAGCATCTGCTGCTGCTGTTCGCGTGGACGCGGATTCCTCCTGCGACCTGCGGCGTGTCGCTTGAACGCAGACGGCGTGGACTAGACGACGCAGTCAGCGGCCGTTAGACCCGAGTCCTCAACACGGCCGGAGGAATCGGCGAGGTTGCCGCTCACGGGGGGCAGCAACCGCGGCAAGCCACGAGCGGCGACGACGACGACGCCGCCGCTCTGTGCTGTGGAGCAACGCGGCCGTGCGCGGAATCCGCGAGTTTCAAGGACTCGGCGTTTGTCACGAGCCGGGCGCACTCCGGTCCTGGCCAGGGACGGCCGTCCCCTCTCTCACTCACTCGCCTCGCCGGGGCTCTGCTCTGTTCTGGCCCAGCAGCTTGGATCTGGTTTGCTGCTTGTGCGTGCCGGCGAGCGAACATGCGGGGCGAGAGGATCCAGTGGCATTCCAGCGGTCGCTCTGCTGGAGTGTAAACATGTTGTGGTCACACCCTCGCGGGCAGCACCCCCCTCCTCCTCCTCCTCAAGGCTCTCTTCTCTCTCTTCTCTCTAACCCCGACAGGGAATCTCTCCAGCGGGGTGCGCCTCACAGTGTCGCTTCCCCGTGTCCCCATTAATCGCGATCGTTCCTTCACAAGCGTCACGGGCGTCTTTGCCAATGAGACACTGAATGTCGAAACCGGTCCAGGGATTGCGTGCTTGCTTGCGTGCGTGCGTGCTTGCTTGCGTGCTTGCTTGCTTGTGTTGAACCGATGCTGCTGAAATGATGCACCCCGAGAAGGCCGTGCAGCTCCTGGGAATGTGTAAATAATACTCTTTTTGAGGGACAGATAAATGAAGGAGGCAAATTATTGTCTGTCTATCTATCTTGTTTGCTTATATTCTTCAAAAAATGCAAATGTACATTTTGTTGCTAATATATTAGTCTTCTGAGTTTTAACTTCGAGGAACATTTCACGTACACGTAATGCTATTGTAGTGAGTCACTCGGAGACACGAATAGTAGGAGGCGCTATATTTACTAGAGCCTCCACAGCTACGAGGAGTAACCACACTCGGGTCAGGACAGCTAACAGGCTGCTTGGCCAGCAACGCCGAGGAGGTGACGGCGGTGACGAAGACTCCAGCCGCACGGCGATTCCACTCCGTCCAACAGCCCCGAACCCCGCCTCGGGGCCCCCCTTTTATCCACCCAGCGTGGCCTCGCTCCACACGACCCCCTCTGCCCCCCTTGCCTCACATCGCTCTCTCCGGCTCATCGCATCCTGCTGGCAACCAGGGCTGCTACACCGGCCCCGATGATCCCCTTCTGTGCCAGCAACCAGCACAGTGACACATTCCACGTCACTACACGATGATAACGTTTCTCGACCTGAACAATCTGACGAACACAATTTGATTACGACCAAACGATAAGTGCATGGCACGTAACCCTCACGAACAGATAACCTCGCAGATCAGTAAGAGAGCAGAGAGGGGGGCTACGCAGTATGAAGCACCAAGATGAGTGCTTTGTTTGTGAACAACATCAGCAGCCATCCACTGCTGGATGGAGGCGACCCCAAGCTGGAACCACCTCTCACGGATCCCGCGATCCACCCGGCATCAGCACACAAACTAATTTCATCGCTCCATCTCCCCGACGGACGGGTAACGGGTCAGCTGGTTATTCCCTTCACATTTAGAATCGACATCACGCGTTCAGAGTATTTGGCTGCTTATACATGTCCACGCGCTGAGCCCACTTTCTCTGAGCCGTCATTTGTGAATGGTCAGGTCGCTTCTGAAAGAGAGCTACATTAGCTCAGTGGGCCATACCTGGTGAAATATAAAAATAAAGTGACATTCTCCAACGCACCAATGCCGTACCTCGGATGCCACCATGTTATTATTTTGAACCCGATAAACTCTTTGTTTTTGTTCAGGCTTCTTGGTGAAGGGGGGGGGGGGGTTATTTTGGCAGCTCAGGCACCCACGTGCAGACTCCGCATGCGGGCGAGCGCCAGAGTGGGTCGCGACTGCCGGTGTCACGAACAGCGTGCTCCAACCGCACCCGGGTGTCATTCTTTAATAACGCTGCAAAGGGATATTGGATTTCTGTGCGGGGGGAGCGAGCGCTCGTACTCATGAACCTGCTGCTTAGCCAACGGCTGCCGCGTAAACAACATCTTGCGGGCACGTTGAGGCTCCTCGCGCGTAACCTCTGGCGACGAATAGATCATCGGTGGTTCCCTTCGCAATGCAGTGCAGTCCATCCATTCACATGCACACAGTATACCTGCACAATGAATGCATCGAATCGTGCGGAGGAAAATTGATTGTAGACAATTCCTAAATGAGATATTTTTAAACTTACCTGTGACACAACGCGGGAAGGGCGAGGAGAGTAAACGGTAAAATGCACGGATAATTTTTTTTTATAGGAACAGGAAGCGGAGAAAGAAGATAAAGAATGGGGAGAGGAAACGGATGGAAGAGAAAGTGCCAAGATGTCGGGGTTGAGAGGGTGAGCGTGATGATGATGATGAGAGGGCAGGGAAGAGAGATGGAAGGAGCGAGCAGAAGTCAGCTGCACGGAGGAGCGGCGTCTGTTTCCACAGAGGGTGGAGAGAGCGGAGGGGTTTAGAGTGGGAGTGGCCACACACAAGGCACGTGATGTACAGGAGGCTTGAGCTGATTGTAATTGAGAGATATGCTGATATGGATCCCAGAGGGATGATTGGCCGAGTCAATCCCCAAAGCAGGATTTGAACTCGCAGCCTTAGGATTGCGAAATCTGCTCACTCCACCACTGAGCCACGTGGCCGGGTGTGTTTAATAGCGAGCTTAAACATCATCGCCATCTCGCCTCGTGCACATTGACCCACGAAGACAAAGATCACCGGTATAGCCTTTAACTGACTGTCGGGCCAAGTGCTGTTAGCAAGCACCTATTGAAGGCCAGTACAGAATCACACGAGGGGGTGGGCGGCCAGCACCATCGGCCGCCTTTGTCTCCCTAGTGGCAGTATTTTAACACATTGCACGGTACTCATTTGAGGCTGAGTCGACCTAGGGGAGGAGGCCCAGGACCGGTTCAGATAATCGTCACCGACATTGCCCCTGAGCAGAAATCAAACTCGGGTCGCGAGGTTCGTAGCGCAGTGTGCTAACCGCTACACGACCACTCCCCACACACACATCCGCAGACTGTAATGTCCGTCGGTATGAGTGCTCGTGCACAATGCGCTGATCCCACACACAGACACACGCACGCTCATTCCCCGGGTGGAACAATGTGCAAGCGGCAACGGCCCCGAGCGCGGGGGGGAGGGCACGGTAACCTGTGGATGAATGAGTCGTCATCGTTTACGGTCTCCAATAAATAACGTCTCGAGAGTGCAGCTGCCCCCAGAGAGGCTCACGCATTCCCAAGGGCCACGCGCGCTCCCTCCACACGACCACAAGTGGTGGATCTGTCGCTCACATTTTAAGAAGCGCCAACGGCATATTATTCATTGTTAGGTTTGGAAATGATCCAGACTGACTAAATCTCAACGGGGCATAACTGCTGCAGTGTGTATTGTGCAGTCCGTGGCCTATTTCGTGTAATCAGCCCCAATTGCCCTCGGGCACTCCGGTCTTTTAGGGCTGTGGGTCACGACACTTCAGAGATGGAAGACCAGAAGCACTGCGATTACACAGGTGCCTGGGGACTCATTGAAAGTTGAGGGGGGGGGGGCTAGCAACCATGGGGGGCCCTGCCGCGTAGTCGGAGGAGGGGAACATAAGGACTTCTGAGGGAGGACAGAATGTCAGGGAGGGGCGGAGTGGGGGGGACAGTAGCCCCCTACTTGCTCAGTGCTGTGCAGATATTTTTCCATAAGCAACCGACCTGGCCACAAATGACAGCCCAACGAAGTGGCTGATCGTCACGTGCTGTTGCTTCTAAATGTGGACGGAAAAACGGGAGGAGCCGAAGAAAAATCCACGCGACCACGGGGAGAGAGAGAGACGCCGCAAACTCGAGATATACAGGCGTCAGGTTCGGGATCGAACCCACAACCTCCTCCATACCAGGCAAGGAAGATAGCATCTCGCCACCACGGCGCCCCCATTCCTGAGAATGTAATATCGCAGTGGTTTAACGTATACAGCAGCAATAATAAACATCCTCATAGATGGGGGTCCAAAGCGGATCATGTGACCACTCCGAGTTAACTTGAGACAAATAATGGAATGCATCTCCTGGCAAACACAGCAGAGCGATGGCTCCAGCGACGCAACCTGCATTGAAGGGGCGAATGAACGTGGCCCCTGGACAAGCGACTACGCAACCTCTGCCCTTGTCCTGCCGTGCCAAGATTTGAGGACGACAATGGCCTCGGCCAACTCAAAGGGCGATCGGTGACGGAGGTGCGACGATGGGCTGTCGCAAATCAACTATTTACTCTTTTCTACTTACCAGGTAAGGCCCCCTGAGCTGTGATGCTCGTTTTCAGGAGCAACCTGGTCATCCACAAATGATAGCCCAACGAAGTGGCTCATCATGTGGAAACGTATAGCGAACAAAATACTCTAAACTCGTCACTTTTGATTCTAAATGTGTGAGGGGGGGGGGGGAACCAGAGGACCCAGAGAAAAATTCCACGCGACCACGGGTAGAGAGACACGCAAACTCTACATATACAGCAGGCGTCAGGGTCGGGATCAAACCCACGAACTCCTGGACACCAGGCGAGGTAGTTCACAAATCTCGCCGCCCTGGATACAAGAGTCGCATCCTAGGGGGGAGGGATGACATGACAGGGAGCGGTGGCTTACAAGGTTTAAATCTAGCAGGGCCATGATTCTCACGAATTTACAAAGTGCCCTCTTCCCCAAGCGCAAATGCAGCGCGGGGTGGGGGGGGGGTAGAGCTCCACGCTTCGTCAGCAAGGGCTGAGCTCGGGTGAAAGTTTCCATGTTCACATCGCAAAGGGCCCCCCCCCCCCCGCTCCTCTCCCAACACAGCACAGCCCCGCTGCTGACCTCCCATAGAGCAGCACTTTAGTTTTTTATTGACCCCCAAAGGGTCAATGGGATGAGCGACCCTTCCAGCAGCAGGGTAAGATGTGGGATACATCGGCAGGAGCAGCAGCAGCCACGGTCAATCCACTGTTGGATGAAGGCCTCCACAGGCCATCGTCATACCCGGCGGTCTCGCACGAGCCGATTTCGTCGCTCCGTCTCTCCCCCGAGGTGGCGGCGCTCTCGCGGGGGGCGCGCGTCCACTCTCCCTGCTGGTGCCTCCTCCACGGCCGTTCTGGAGAGCTCCGAGGGCCGAACTTGATCATGAAGCGGGGCGCCGCCAGGGGGTACGGCTCACGGAGCGGCGACTTTCATCGAGCGACTTGCTAATTTGCCGGTTCTGATTTGCACGAATTTCTACTTTAGTCCATTATCTATTCCTCACGCGAGTTTAAGCAGAATTACCCTGCGAGGAGGATGATGCATAACGGCCCCTCCCACCCCCCGCGGTCCCCTGCACATGGCGGGACGTCACTGATCCAGACACAAAGACACAATGCTGCCATTCTATGAACCTGTGAGCACCATGGGAAGAAATCAGTGGTTAAGCTGCAGCCCAACATTTCCTACCCTCCCACCCCCACCCCCTGCTCAGACCCCCCACTCTCCACGCCGCGTACTCCCCCCCCCCTTCTGAATCACCCTCCCCCCCCCCAGACGTCCTTTAAAAAGGACGCATTGCTAAGCATTTTGATGGAAGCGAGGCCCTTTGCAGTTTTCTGCGTGGAACAAACAGGCACCCATGCCGTCGGGTGATGAGACGGTCCCTGCATGTAGTGGTGAGAACCGCTCTGTCCGTCTCCCCCCATCCCCGCTGCTTCTGCGGCCACGACTGTGCACAGCAAAGTCTGTTGGTTGCTGCTGCACCTCGTGCTAAGAATTTAAACCGCTGGTTCGGTCCCGAACCAGCGCAAGCGAGCGTGGCTAAACAAAGGCAAAGCTCCCCCATACAGCCTTAACAGACTGTTGGGGAAAGTGCTGTTAGCGAGCACCTATGAAGGCCGGCACGGCACACGAGGGGGTGGGTGGCCAGGACGATGCCCGGCCGCCTTTGTCTCCACAGTGGCGATGTTTACAACACACCGCACCAGGTGCTCATTTGAGGCTGAGTTGACCTAGGGGAGGACCAGGACCGGTTCTGATAATCGTCACTGCTGTTGGCCGTGAGCGGGAATCGAACTCGGGTATCCGCCGGGTTCCTAGCGCGACGCGCTAACCACTACACTTCCGGCTAACCACAGACAGACAGACACAATATGATCCACTCATTTGTGGATGACAGCGCACTTCGTGCGTCGCACTCGTTTCAGATCACCCAGCCGAAAGAAATTGACATTTAGCTCCCCAACGCGCAGATACTTCACTCTCAATCACCGCTGAAAGAACACCCAGTCAGTGGTAAGGCCAGAAATGCCACTGACTCGTATTGTCAATGGAAGATAATACGTCGCTAATAAAGAGCAGCAATCGTGTTGATGACAAACAGAGCCTTGCGGAACCCCAGAGTTAATGGTGAAGGTTTTCAGAGTGGCTACCATAGAACTCCCGCATATATTGACCCCTCCATTAGAAAGCTAGAGATACGAGCTTGCAGAATAGAGTGGGCTCGAATTAATATGACGACATCATGACGTATGTACGTTGAACTTCTTTCGTACCGTGCGTAGCCAACCCAGTCAATGGTGAGGCCAGAAATACCAGGGTTTCTCCCATCATATTTTACAATGTTATTATGAGCCATCGTAAAGCACATTCACCCGCTTGGCACAGCAATCCCATCTGGAATGGCTACGTCGCTCGTCTGGCAAGGGGAAGGATCGATGAAGAGTGCTTTTGCTTTTCTTTACCAAGAGTCGTCTTTAATTTAACGACAATAAAAATCATTACAGCTGCTGCTGCTGTACACACCACAAATTCAGCCAAAGCTGGAATCTTGCTGTCATATCCTGGAGCGCAAGCACCCAGCTCCTACCTCACGTATTGACTTCAACGTAACGTAGTTTAGTGTACGAATCGCCGATCCACTCCAGTCACACGTTCACCAGTGGTCAGTCGTCTCCTTATCACTCTTCCATCGCTACGACCATGTCGTGATAGGACTCTTGAGGACACGGTCTATTTATGCACCTATGTATGTTGAACTTATTTCGCACCGTACGTAGCCAACTGAGCTAATCAGACGATGAGACTGGGTCTTCTCTCCAAGCTATATTATGTGTCCGACTACCGTTATTCAGGTCGCAACATTTCTCTTTCTGCTTCTCTCCTCGCACTGCTGGACATCAAAATCATGAATTTACATTCCAATTAACAGAGGTTGCTGCATGCTGTAGAAGAGTAGAAACACCCGCAGCGAGAGTCCTTTTCTCCACGAGCCGATCATCTGCGACTCCTATGACCCACAGTAACCAAGTGACACACAACAACAACTCCTCCTAAGGGTTTCCACAATCGGAGTGCGGCATGTCGCGTTATAATCGGAACGCGTCCTAAGACATATCTGAGTCTCAACGCTGATTCTCATCATTCCTGCTTGGGATCTTCGGACAGTTCCTCTTTCGTTTCTTTGGGCATGGCAGGAACCTCTGCCGCCCAGAGAAAACTTGCGCATGCCAGCGAGAAAAGACAAAAACACGCTCAATCGGCCGCACATACAGGCAGAAGCCTACTTGCTGTGCTGCCACCCTACTGGCACCGCTGTGTCCCCCGCAGGTGGAAGTTCGATGATCCCCGCACGAATCATCGATGCAGTTTCTGACACCGTCGTCATTGGCGCGTGTTGCGTGGGTCGAGGTTTGTGACCACCACGGCGCGAACCAGCGATCACGCGGATTGCGTAGCGCGGCATTCTGGGAGAAAAAAAACCCTGAGCGCTTATGGGAAAACTGCAGTGCTAAGAACAGCTATGGAAGATAGCAAGAAGGAGCACTCCCACAACCCACGCTGACATCACCTTCCACGCAAGGTGCGGATGCCCTCTTAGACTGTCGTGCTAAAAAGCACAACACAGAAGCCGAATATGCTGGGCCGGTTGCACCTTTAATTGGGGAGTAAATATCTTCCACGATTGTCCTTTGCTCCGTGACAGAGTACAACCCTGTCTGGTGCCTTAAAAAGGAGGCCAACAAACTTGTAAGAGAAAGATAACATCTTCCCACGGGTCACTGTTATTCCATCAGATCAATGTAGGCAGGGGTCTCTGGGTTTGAACTTCCACGAAGCTCATGGTCCACCCAAAACCGCATCCACTGCACGAACCATGGCAGATGCGGACCCCTGATGCACAAATGGAACGTGAAAATATTTGCAGCAGTGTGCGACTGTGGTCATCCAGAACAAACCGTTACAACGTATGCCGACGCAATGCCCCGATCCACAATTATGAGGGAGACGTCACGGCGACACACTCTACTGCCCCTGACGTGGTTATCCGGCCTGACCACGTGAATTTAAAATGGCAGATGTTGCTCTGCATCGACACCGGCCGTATAAAATAATAAGAAGCAGGGTAGTGGCAAGAAGTCTGTGATTGCGCACTCCGCGTGTGGGCTGTAGTCGACTCAAGCACCACACGTGGAATTGCCAGATCATGTCTCTGAGGGCTCTTGTCAGGAATTATTCTTCATTCCGAACCATTGGAAGCAAGCCCAAGGTGCATTATGTGACGATGCCCGATGTTTGCAGGAGCTGCGTCTAAGGCAAAACAACGTCTGCTACGGGCCTTTGTTCATGTGTACAGATTTTTTTTTATTTAAATGCAAAGAAACGTCGTCTCGCAACAACCGGCGTCTCTCTCCGCAAGTTTTTGCCACTGAAGGTGAAGTCCACGTTGACAGCGGGTACAATGCCACCTGACTTCTTTCCCGTGCCCGACGGAAGCAATGCCAACTCGAGGGGAAATGCGTGGTGGATTGAACCGACTTCTGTGGACGGGACCCAGTAAACCTCCAGTGAAGGTTCTCCAAAATCCGGCGAAATGTTGGGATTGTGGTCTGGGGTATGGAGACCGACCATATATATTTATTTATTTTCTCTGCGATGATTTTTTTTTCTTGTTGCGTGTTTTTTTTTCTCTCTCTCGTTATTTATATATTATTTTTTTTCAAAGTAGTGGGGTTTTACTTTTGTATTTTTTGTACGGAACTGGATCATTTATGTGCAGCGTTGTGGGATGCAGCTTTCATGAATGACGCAATATAAAATGAAATTATTATCTCTCCTGCGGCTGTCTCGCTAACACTCATCCCCAGTGAACAAGGCCAAGGTTTCTCCAACGTTGGACCAACGTTGGACCAACGTTGGACCGACGTTGGATCAAAGTTGAACCAACGTTGGACTAACGTTGGGTCAACGTTGAACGTTATTGGGGGAATTCGTGTTCACACCGGATGTCTGTGGTCACCAAGAGAAGCATCGTCGTCGTCACGATGGAGATGCATTTCCACAACTGGGCACGATTCGCGGTCTAGAAGTCGCAATTCGGGGAAGCACTCAGCGTCAATGTCACTTTGATTGTTTACGGGTAAAGCTACGTACGGTAAATGTTAAATAAAAAAACGCAACAACAGACGCACCGTGAAGGTCTAACAACAGACCTTCGTCGCAGCTGAAGGACACTTTAACAACACGCGCCGCACGACCACGAGCAGCCGTTTGGCTCTAACCTTGCGCGACTGTGGTCGGTGCAGCACTTCGCTGTTAAAAGTCCCCGCAAGCCCGTCATCATTGCCTTCCTATTTAGAGGGACCTGGCCGATGTGCCACTGTCAAGAATAAAATAAACCTGCCGGGCCACTGGCGTGGGCTTCAGGCTGCTGCTGCAGTGCTGCCTCAGTCGCCCGAGCCGTCCGGCTCGGTCTTGTCGGGCCGGCCGGCCAAGCCCCGCTGGCCCTGCCCCCACGGAATTCCGCACAGCTGCAACGATCGCAGCAGCCGCTGGACGCTCCGTGACGGTCGCGGGTGATGCAAAACGACCGCCGTTGTGACCTTGGCTTGCTGATAGCGCAGCGCAGCGTGGAACTGGACTGCTCTGCACATCTGTCAGGCGCGGTCTGCCCGAGGGCTGCGCGCCCACCCCCCCGCTCCCCCCCAGCCCCCCGCCTAACCCAGCACCCCCTCCCGCCCCCCCCCGCCCGTCCCCAGCCCCCCCCCGCCCTCCCCCGCCCCCCGCCCGAGCACGCCGAGCTGTGGTGCGGCGATGGGGCCCCGCGATGAAGGCGACGCATCGCAATGCTGCCGGGCCGGCTTGAACCGCGTGCGTGCGCGTTACCGCAAAATCGCCAATGTCACGTGGCTTGTTTGCGATCATAAATAAATAAATCAGATATTTTAAAATAGCCTGGGGGAAGGCAATTTACATTATTTAGCGTACTGGCACATCAGCCACTTTACTTGAGAGTCGTATTATTATTATTGTGCAGTTATTAAATGTGAAAAAACAAACTGATTGCAAGCAGTAAAAGGTCTTCATGCGTTCCATATGGCACAGGTGATAGTCACATGTAAGTGTGACTATTACCTGTGCTCTATATGGCACCTCCGATTAGCACGCTTGGCTACGTATGGTGCAAAAGAAGTTAAACTTACATACAGCTGATAGTCACATGCAAGTGTTACGATCACCTGTGCTCTGCATGACACAGGTGATATCCACACTTTCCTGTAACTCATGGCAACTATTCTCGTATGCCTCAGCTACCGCTGTACAGTTGCCATCATACCACTCAAGTATTGTATTTTCAGTTGGTTTATGAAGTGTATTTTTATTATGATGAACATTCACGTGGCTCCTCGTCTACACAGGGGCCATCAAAGGTTTCAACGTGCCACCCTTGCTTAGTTCACATTTCGATACGTTCACCATCAGCAAACTAATGCTCATTCGGTGATCAGTGCCAATTACGTGGTTTACAAAGAAATACTTTCGGGACAATTTTGATTGCAAAACGTTGCGTTGTCTTCACCGCCGTGAGTCTGAACACGTGTTGATGGGCGCAGGCGAATCACGAATGCGCCGCGCTGTTCACACATTGCAAGCTCTGTGGAATAACAACACTGTGGGGGGGGGGGGGTTAAGTCTGTTGCAAAACTGCTTCAGACTCAAGGACAAATCCCGAATACATCTGCCGTTAACTGGTTCCAAAAACATTAGTGTCTTAATGACGATTGCCGTGCCAGTCGTTTATCTTTTATTCATGGGGGAAGGCATATTTGTTTGTGTGAATACGTCCACGGAAATCATGAGCGGTACGTCAAGTGAATTGTTGCCTTGACCTACGTACGACCTTATCTGTGCGCTCGAAAGTTATTTGAGCCCAAAACATCGCAAAAATTTAAAAGTGTAAACGGAATCAGGATTTTACATCCCGTGAGCAGAGGCGGTACAAAGTTGTTCGGAACTCATCTCTCTGCAATAAATATTTTGAGTTTCAACGCCGCGATCATGGGGAACAGGATGTTTGGACAGCGTTCTACCATTAGTGTCGAAAATTCTGGCCACTAAATTTATTTTGGAGCAAGAACAATTACAGTAGTGACTTAGAGAAATGACAATGGCTATTACTATTTACGTTACAAATGTTAATGTTAACACAAAACAGAAACGATTCATGGGGACGGGAAAACCCCATTCTGCGTTTAAAAACAAACAACAAAAATTACATTCAAGAAAGTGCGTTTCTCTTTTACGTGACAAACATGACAACTTTTGTTGCACGCGCTTTCTCGTCACATTACCCTGAGCGGAAGCGGTCAGGGTATACGACGTGAGCGGTAGAACGTTGCTTGTTCTACACCGCTGCGCGGAAACTCGCGTGGCTTGGAGTGTCTCTCCAGGTGCGGCCCACGAGGGCTCCCACTACCATTTTCATCCCCGCAGCAGCAGCGGCTTCTGGCTGGCCATCGAACAAAGACGGTGGTGGTCACCGCATCGCGCGCTTTGCGCTTCTGTGGCCGTCTGGAACGCTCTTCCTTCCGATATTAGGAAGCCACTGTGAGCTATGCACTTCTAAATGAAATATTTTGATTGACAATTATTTTTTTTCAGAACTGCTTTATGTGTTTAGTGATATTGTCCTTCCTACCACACCTCCGATTCGCACGGCTGGCTACGTACGGTGTGAAAGAAGTTCAACGAACAGTACATACATAGGCACATTCCCCTCGGCTTTACCCCCGGACAGCTCTCTGACATTCATACGAAGCAACACTGTACCACGCGGGCGTCAGCCATTACACAGATAAGTCAAGATGGCGGCACGCATCGCATCTCAGTGAGACCACAGCCGCACTTGTCCATTGTGGGAGCTTAAGAAGCATTATCTGTAAGTTGTTTATATTCCTATAATATTGAAAATGCTGTTGTAATGTTGGAATGACCGTTATAGCAATGTAAATGCCTTTATGGTGCCGTTAAGTTGTTGTAGTAAATACGAGGCCTAGTTAGTAACGAAGCCTGTGACTTTCCTTATTGTGGATGTTACTTGTGATTTAGTAGGTCGAGTCAGACTTGTGCCTATGTTGCGATCCTGAGAGTGATGACGAAGTATCTCATCCACAGTTTAGTGTTAAGTGTAATGCTGTACATTTGGGGTGCAGTGAGATGAATACACTATGTGCCTGTACGCAACGCACCAGCTTGTGCCTTTGTCTAGTTGTTCAGGGGTAATGTGGGGGCCTGGTCCTTCCAGGATCTATTGTTATCTGAGACAATGTTCTGATGCTGTGGTGTTCATTGTGTGGGTGTTTCCGAATTATAACAGATGCTGTATCTGTGTTTTCTCACCAGTTTTACCTGTTACAATCAATAAATGACGATCGGAGTTGGACGGTGATCCTGGCTCCGAGGGTTTATTGAACACATGGTTATCTACTCGACTAGCGGTGCAACGCAGCGCACAACGAGGCCGAGATAGTAGTGCAGAAAAAAAATCCATTGTTGTACTGTAACCCTATGCTCCTTGCCTTCACCAACCAGCGATGACTAGCGTGGTGAAGTATGGTAAAAAAAACCCATGACCCGCACGTGTTTTTGTATTGTTTGTCAATGTGACGTTCTTACCCACCCCAACGGGACAACTGCGAGAAAAGGTGCTTGATAGCTCATGACATTCCCCCAGTATATAAATATATAATCGTGATTCGGAACAGTGGCCTGACAGACGGACTGCGCTTGTACTTGTAGTCTGGCTTTGTCAGAATAGTGGTAGAGCGACTTAGCCGATACCAACTCTCCGCCGAGCCGCCCGACCACCTACAACAATGTGCTCTGAAGAAGGGCCACTGCCCGAAACGTCGCCTATTTTATATATTTATCATTTTCAGGCCACACGGTGTTATTGACGGATGTGTTGAGGTTTTTTTTTATATGTATTTATTTGTGCATGTGTACCAATGCCAATGCTGCAGTAGCAGCATCACGGCCACATCATTAGTTGCACCTACGACAATAAGTCAACAAATGTAATTGTTGTTTAGCAGTTGCTATAATTTGCCTGCGTTATTAATTGCTAAAACAGTTACGTTCGTGATCGCCAATCAGTGTATTCCCCAGGCGCAATGCTACTTGTATGTCTGTGTGCATGCTGAACTTATTTAGAACCGTCCATAGCCAACTGGAGGTGCTTGCCAGAGAGGTGGCAGCGATGATAAAACAGAAAGAGAGAGGGAGGGAGAGAGAGAGATTGTTCCGCGTCGATGAGGCATTGCATTCACGCTGACATGTTCCACGCTCGGAATACGACACAGCGATTGTGAGGCGGCAAGTCTCAGATTGCAGGGCGCGGGAGGGGGCTTCCCTTTGCGAGGAGCAACTCGCCGTTTGAAAATCCGGCGGACGCTACGGGCACTGCCTTGGACGAGTCAGCGTCTGAGATGAAGGCCTTTTCCCTTGGGGCAGACGGCCGTGTCTGCCAGTCTACACACAGCGTTGTTCTGATTGTTTGCTACCTCAACAATCGTGCAGCTATCAGCGGTATTCTCAGCGTTGTATCGAATCTATTTACACTAAGTTCACAATGTGTATTTTTTCTTCGTTTTAAGATATATATTCATTTTTCTATTCCCAAATGACCTGTCGCAAGAGTGCCTCGAGTGCCCTACGCATCAGCGGAGGGCTGCAGATGAGATTTGTCACAGAAAGTATCCCTTTAAATGATCGTTTACGCAGCAAAAAAGGACTCAACACAATTAAAAATAACACTGTGGAATTAAATATAATAAAACAACGCAACGTTTCGGGCAATGGCCCTTGTTCGTAGCAATTTACACAGAAGGCGCCACAATGTCACATATACTCCGCTGCAAGACGATTTTGTCTCATCGCCGTGAAACTGAGATTTTAAATTCTGATCGCGGGATTTTTCTGCTATCAATCGAGAGACGCACTGGAGAACCCGGTTTTATTACAGCCAGCTGCTCGGATTCGAACTGTCAGGATCTTAGCGGCGCTCGCTCTGATCTCTGACCCACCTGGCTCCTCATCTCAAAGTGTGTTTGGTGGTTCAATTTTCAGGCCGTGCGCTGGGGGAGAATAAAACACAACACCGCACACACCAAGTGAGAGAGTCCCTCTTCTCGGGCGGCAATTGAACGTGATGCTTGTGACGAACAGCAAGAATGCCGAGTGCCAGGTCATCGTAAGATTCCTTTTCGCAAAATTTCACGGAGGTTGACAGCCAACGACCTTCCCCCCCCCCACCGCTATCCCTCCTCGTCGCAACTTCCCCCAACCGCACGCCGTCCCAGCAGCCAAGCGCTGCTGTTAAGCATGGGGCAGGTGTGGGGGGTGTTGACCGGTTGGTGCCACGAGCAGCCCACTAGGGGGGGACTGTTTCATCCGTGAACGGCAACGGGCCAACCCCGCACCCCCCCCCCCCCCCTTCGTCTTCTTCTTTCGTATAGCGGCTGATGTCGATGGCAGAGCAAACGACTACAAGTTCACATTCAGGTGGGTCAAGGAGTAAAGCAGCTGAAGGGTGTACCATCGGCGTGATGTCTCCTTCGTATTTGTAGATCGGGGCATTATTGCGCCGTTATACGTTGTTACGGTCTGGTCTGGGTGATCATAGTCGCAACACTACTGCAGAGTTTTTAATTTAATTTACGAAACAATTTTTATTTTACGAGGTAAGGACCACCGAGCGCTACAGCTTTTATTCAGAAGCCACCTGGCCACAGATGGTATCTTGATTAAGTGGATAATCGTGTGGAAATGTATATCAGCCAAATACTCGAAACGCATGATTCCACAAGTGGAGGGAAAAAGCGGATGACCCGGAGACAAAACCACGCGACCACGGGGAGAGAGAGACACCGCAAACTCCAAATACACAGCAGCAGGCATCAGAATCGGGAAGGAACCCACGACATCCTGTATACCAGGCGAGGTAGTTAACATCTCGCCACCCGTGGCCATTGGCACATCAGATATCCAAATCTGGAATATCAGAACCACAGCGACCGTCCCGTTCGCTAGTGCGAGTGCGTGACAGCTGCTGCCCACGAGGATGCCACTCACGCCCCCCTCGTCACGTTCCACTCGTCCGTGTTCAATCAAGGACTCGAACATCAACGGCGTCCCTGAACTGGTCCGACTCGCAGTCATAAGCCTAGCATTTAGTTCACTGTCCCTTTGTCAAGCTACCGCTCCATGGTGACTCGCTCCACTGCTGGATGGTAACTCAATCCCTCTTTGCTAAGACTGCCGGGAACCGGGACGTGCTGGCCCAGCAGAGGCAGCACGGAAGCCGACCCCTTCCTTACCTGGCATGCAACGGAGGCTCTGTGAGCCTCAAGCCCCCCGGCTCTGTGAGCCTGAAACTCCCGGCTCTGTGAGCCTGAAACTCCCGGCTCTGCTCACCAGGTGACCCAGCTCACACCCCTGGCCCCGTGATCGATGGTCTTGGATTATAAATCGATCTCACAGCTGCTGTTTAAAAAATAAATTGATCCAAAAATTAAATTCATCACGGGGCGTGCATTACGCGTTCCAATATTTTCAGACGACACGTAACTTCTTGGTAAATGCCTGGGACCTGGAACGTGGAACGCGTCTCGTTCTCTGCGAGGTTGAACTCCCATGCGAGTGACAACAGGTGGAGGTGATGGCAGCAGCAGCAGCGCGCCCCGCAAGAGCGAGCCGCTTCCCCAGCGGGGACACACGGGAGCTCCCGCACGCATGGTAACGAGACGTGAGTGGCGACGGGCAAACACTCTCCAGCGAGCCGGTGTGTGTGTGTATGTGTGTGTGTCTGTGTGTGGGGAGCGGTAGTGTGGTGTCGCGAGTTCGTATCCCGTCCACGACACACACCAGTCACGATTATCAGAACCGGTCCTGGACCTCCCCTAGGTCGACTCATTCTCAAATGAGTACCTGGTGCGGTATGTAAACTTCGCAACTAGTGAAACAAAGGCGACCGGGCGTGGTGTTGGCCTCTTACCCCCTCGTGTGCCGTTCCAGCCTTCATAGGTACTCGCTAACAGCACTTGCCCCAACAGTCTGTTTAGGCTATACTGGGGGATCTTTGTCTTTGTGCCTGTGTGTGTGCCTGTGTGTGTATGTGAGGCTGGGTTATGTAGCCCGCATACCCGGTCACCGCATGCCTCAAACAGCTTTGTTTGGCCGGATAG